>NC_138771.1:163602378-164264878 GCF_965119305.1 Pelophylax lessonae
ACAGTGCATATTTTTAGCACTGATTAATGTAATGTCACTGGTCCCCCCAAAACTGTCAAAAATATCAGGTGTCTGATCTTTAATGGCATTCCGGTCTTAGTCTGTAGGGTTCAATATTGAGTTGGCCCATCCTTTGCAGCTATGACAATTTAAACTTTTCTGGGAAGGCTGTCCACAAGGTTTAGGAGTGTGTCTATGGATATGTTTGATTATTCTTCCAGAAGCCCATTTGTGAGCTCAGGCACTGATGATGGACGAGAAGACCTGGCTCACAATCTCCACTCTAATTCTTCCCAAAGGTGTTTTATTGGGTTGAGGTCAGGACTCTGTGCAGGCCAGTCAAGTTCCACCACCCCAAAGTCGCTCATCCATGTCTTTATGGACCTTGCTTTGTTCACTGGTGTGCAGTTATGTTGGAACCAAAAGGGCAAACCCCAAACTTTTCCCACAAAGTTGGGAAAATAATGTTGTCCAAAATGTCTTGGTATGCTGACACCTTAAGAGTTCCCTTCACTGGAACTAAGGGGCCAAGCCTAACCCCTAAAAAACAACCCAACACCATAATCCCCCCTTCACCAAATGATTTAGACCAGTGCACAAAGCAAGGTCCATAAAGACCTGGATTAGAGAGTTTTGGGTGGAGGAACTTGAATGGTCCTGACCTCAACTTGATAGAACACCTTTGGGATGAATTAGAGTGCAGACTGAAAGCCAGGCTTTCTCATCCAACATCCGTGCCTGACCTCACAAATGCGCTTCTGGAAGAATGGTTTAACATTCCCATAGACACACTCCTAAACCTTGTGGACAGCCTTCACAGAAGAGTTGAAGCTCTTATAGCTGCAAAGGGTGGGCCAACTCTATATTGAACCATGCGGACTAAGCCTGGAATGCCATTAATGTGTGTGTAAAGTCAGGGGTCCCAATACTGTTTGTATTAAAGTAAATATATCTATCTCTTGGATATAGTATGGGAGGGTTATAAACCCTAAAGAGACACACACAGACCGCAATAAAAATCTGAAAGGTGTTCTATCCCTCTCCGTTCTGTGCGAATCTAAATATGTTTTTGCCTTTATCTATACTTTAAGCAAACTATTCTATTTTTTTTGTAAAACATTGAGTAAAGGCAGATCCCGGTGCTGTAAATCATCTTCATAACAGCCTCAGTGCTGGATTATCTTCCTCAGCTGTGCCAGGTAACCCCCTCCCTAAGACCCCTTTCACACGGGCTTTCCGATCCGGTCCGCCTGTCTTTTTTTTTTTCAGGCGGACCGGATCGGATGCTCCATGCAGCCCCATAAAGCAGCGGGTGTCAGCGGAGACATCTCTGCTGAAACCAGTTGCTATCCAATCAGATCCTTTCTGTGAACTCTGGACGGATAGAAACCCTATTTTCCATCCGTCTGGAGGATTGGATCTGATAAGATCGGATGAAAACGGACAGGTGGTCTGTTATCATCCGATCTCCCATAGCAGAGAGCGGGGCTCTGACAGCTCCATCTCTGCACACAGAGCGGAGACAGAGCTGTCATCCGTCTGCTTAGCGGGGATCGGCAAATCGATCCCCGCTGAGCAAAACAGAGTCCGTCGGGCGCATCGCCTGTGTGAATGGGGCCCAACAGTTTACAGGAAATCTTGGAGTTTAAACTGCTGAAGTTTATAAAAGGTACATACTGCAGGGCTGTTATTACCTAGTGAGTTCTTGGCCTAAACAAGCATGCAACCAGTGAAATCTGACCGTTCTAAGCTTCTCTTCCCTGTGCTCTTTCACAGGCAATCCATCAAAAGGTAATGAAGGTTCTGATCCACTGTTTTTCTGTCCTCAATGGTTCCCTTTATTGAAAAGGTGTTTACAGACTTATTTAAAGAACAGATAATATATGTGAACCTAGAAAACAATGGTTCTGCCTACGCTCATAGCAAAGTCTGTGTCATTATAAAAGGAAGTTGGCACAATGCTGAAAGGCTCTTTGCAGACTGGGAACGTTTTATAGAAGTCGGGCTGCATTGTCAGTCTGTCACAATGTTTAATGACTGACATGCGATCAATAGCTAGGTCAAATTACATCATTTCTCAGAACACCTAATAAAAAAAAAAAAGGGTGATGTTAAAATTAAATGGGGAATGGATTTATTTCTTCTCTCTGAGTTTTTATAGTAGCATATTTAACCACTTTACCACCGGAGGATTTTGCTGTCTTACGTCTGGGCCACTTTTTGCGATTCGGCACTGTGCGAATTTAACTGACAATTGCGCGGTCATGCAACGCCATACCCAAATGAAATTTACGTCCTTTTTTTCCCACAAACAGAGCTTTCTTTTGGTGGTATTTGATCATCTCTGTGATTTTTATTTTTTGCGATATTAATAAAAAAAAAGCGACAATTTTGAGAAAATAACAATTTCTCTTACGTCCTCCGACAGTCGCCGCCCCCTTCCAAGTCCTCAACAATGGGTATTGACCTTTGCTCCGTAGGAGTAGCTAGGCAACAAGAATTGTTAATACAAAAGCTTTTAGCATAGACACACCCCTAGGGGCTGTCTCCTCAGTCAATACCTCCCTGCACCAGCATTCCCAACTCAGTTTGATCTTGCCTAGCTTAGGAGTAGCTGGCTTTCCTGTGCTGGGGCTCAGTCTCAGCCTTCTACCCTTTATTTGATTTTATTTCAAGTATTTTTCTCTTTTACTTACTAGCTGTTATTTTGTCAGCCTTAGTTTAGGGATCTTCAAATGAAGAATCGTCATGCGGAGCTGGGTCTCGGACTGGCCGCCCTGGATCCCAGGGCTGAGAGCCAGATGGATCCCCAGCCTGCCATCGAGCGTTCAGCTTAGGTTTTACCCTGGCACATTGAACGACCCATCCCTGTTCGCTGCAGGGATGCTGCCTGTGAGGTGGCTACCTCACTGGACGTCATGACTGCGGTCCACGGGCGTCCTGGCTGCGGCACTCCCTGTCTGCCTTGATAGCGGTTTGTCGCTGGAGACGGCTCCCCACGCCATCTGGTACGGTAAGCACCTTCTGTGTGGGGACCTTCTGTGTGGGTTTCAGTCTGTGGCTGTGTAGTACCCCCCCATGTCTGTGTAACTGCGGGCTCCCTGTCAGATCCCTGTGTGGCTGCACTGCCTGTGGGCTGCGAGGGGGGGGCATCCTGCTCTGCTGTTTATTATGCTCTGGGTGCAGTTTTGTGTGCAGACATGTGTGTGTGCGGCGGTCGCTGCGGCGATCCGCCATTTTTTCTTTGCCTGAAAACTGTGTCCGGCCCTGTCCCTGTGCAGCGCCGTGTTTTGGCGCCATTCGCCGCCATTTTGGCGGGTGGTACTCGTCCATGCACATGGCGGCGCCATTTTACTGTAGCCTTCTCCCCCAGCCGAGCGGCCATTTTGCCGGAGCCTTCATGGGCTATATCAGTCAGCCAGCATTGCATCACTTCCTCTTTCTCTGGGAACAGCGATCGGTGGCAGCAGTCTGGTGTGCTCTCTCCAGGTTTTTACCTTCTTGTCCTGTCATTCCTTGCTTAGTGTTATCTATCCCTGCGGGGTCAGTGCATACAGCGGTGTGCGTGGTATTAAAGGGCCAGTACCTTTATTACTTTTCTGTACTGGGGCATGGATTCTCAGGATAGCAAGTTTCCCCCCGCCCTGGTGGGGGACCAGGGGGCTGCTGCACCCCCCGAGGGGGCCGATCTGACCGCTGTAGTGGCTTCCTTAGTGTCTCAGGTGCAGATGCTGATGGCTGAATGATCCGCAAAAAGGGCCAGGGTGTCCGTTTCCTCTGATTCAGAGGGCGATGTGGCTGCTGTGGCTGGCGTACCCTTCTCGGGGTCCCGCTCATCTTTGGACCTTCTGGGGTCCGAGGGGGAGGCTGAGGTGGAGGGGGTTGATGTTTCTCCCCCTGGCTCGCCTGAAGAGCTTGCACTCATGAATGAGCTGATTGCTTCCATAAAGGATACCTTGCACCTGGAGGATGAGCCTACTCCTCCTGCTAGGGTGTCCTCTTTTGGGACACGGAGGGCTCGCAAATCAGCGCAGGTTTTTCCCTGCCCTGCTGAATTTCACCATACGGTTGATGAACAGTGGCGCAATTTAAAGAAGCCCTTTACTGTGCCGAATAAGTTTAAACTGCTTTATCCGTTCGCGCCTTCCACCGACGAGTGTTGGTGTGTGGCGCCTCAGGTGGATCACGCGGTGGCCATTTTGAACAAAGCTACTGCGGTGCCTTCTGAGGATACCCCGGTTTTCCGGGACCCTACAGACAGGAGAATAGAGTCTCTTGCCCGTCATGCCTTTATGGTGGCTGGTTCTATGCTGAAGCCTATTTTTGCTTCCATTATGGCGGCACAGGCTGTTGCTGATTGGACAAAGATGCTCAGGCGCTCCTTGGTGGCTGATTCAGCTTCACCTACCACGTTGGCTATGGTGGACCAGATCCATCAGGGTGTCATGTACTTGTGCGATGCGGACTTGAATTTAGCTCCCTTGGCTGCGCGCCTGTCCAGCGTGGCGACACTGAATCGTCGTCTGATTTTGGCTGAAGAATTGGTCGGTCGACCAATCTTCTTGCAAGACGCTGACGGATTTTCTCTACGCGGGATCTCGCCTTTTTGGCGAGGCCTTGGATACCCTGATAAAAGGGGTTACGGGGGGCAAGAGTACTCTCCTGCCCCAGTCTAACCAGCATAAGTCTTTCCGTGGAAAACGGAATTCCTCGTCTAGGCCCTCTCAGGGGTCCTTTCGTGCCTTTCGGTCGCAGTCCAAGGGCAAGCCCTTCAAAGGCCAAGGCTCCCAGAAGAAGCCGTGGGCGGGGAAGCAGAAGTCCGGCCAGTCCGGTTCAACTTCCCTTACCACTTCCGCCTGAAGGGGCGCCCTCACCCGTTTCTGGGGTGGGGGGACGTCTGCGCGGTTTCCTATGACCTTGGCTGGCCCGCATTCGGGACAGATGGGTTCAGGAAATTGTTCGATCTGGTTACAAGATCGAATTTCTCTCTCGGCCGGCGGGCAGATTTTTTCCCTCAAATCTTCAGCTTTCTCCAGAGCGCTTGCAGGATCTGCACCTGGCGGTGCGGGACCTGCGGGCCCAGGGGGTGGTGGTCCCGGTGCCTCATCGGGACAGATTTCGGGGGTTTTACTCCAATCTGTTCACTGTGCCCAGAAAGGAGGGCAAGGTGCGTCCGATTCTGGACTTGAAGGTTCTGAACCGCTTTGTGCGGGTTCGCAAGTTCCGCATGGAATCCCTGCGCTCAGTGGTGGCTGCCCTGAGTCCGGAGGAATTCATGGCCTCCATCGATCTGAGGGATGCGTACCTACACATCCCCATTTTCGAGGGTCACCAGAGGTACCTTCCATTCGCCATTGCGGAGGATCACTACCAATTCGTGGCGTTACCTTTCGGTCTCGCTTCGGCTCTGCGGGTTTTTACCAAAGTGCTGGCGCCGGTTCTGGCCCTGTTGCGAGCACAGGGCATTGCTGTCTTGGGGTATCTGGACGATATCCTGATAAGGTCAAACGCCAGTCAGAGCCTGGTGACCGACCTGTCCACCACGATGCGGACTCTGTAGGAGTTCGGTTGGACTATAAACGTTTCGAAGTCGACTCTGTGTCCTTCGGTTCGTCTTCCCTACCTGGGAATGATTCTGGACTCTGTCCAAGCGAAGGTCTTCCTGCCGGAGGACAAGCTTCGGACTCTTCAGGACGAGGTCAGGTCCCTCAGGGACAACCGGCACTCGTCTCTCCGGACATGCATGAGATGTCTAGGTTTAATGGTCTCGTCTTTCGAGGCGATCCCCTTTGCCCAGTTTCACACGCGGGGTCTCCAGGCGGAGATTCTTGCCGAGTGGGACGGGCGGCCGCAATCCCTGGATCTGCGGATCTCGTTGAGCCACAGCACCAGAAGGGATCTTCTGTGGTGGCTCCAGTCCCCGGCGGTGTCGGGGGGCAAGTCTTTTCCTCCGTTATCGTGGACGGTGCTCACCACGGATGCCATTCTTTCGGGCTGGGGTGGTGTTCTGGGCTTTCTGTCCGCCCAGGGAACTTGGTCGGGGGAGGAGTCCTCCCTTCCGATCAACATTCTGGAATTGAGGGCGATAAAGCTTTGCCTTCTGAGATGGACGGACCGGCTTCGGGGCCGTCCAGTTCGGGTTCAGACGGACAATGCCACCGCGGTGGCCTACATCAACCACCAAGGGGGCACCTCCAGGAGTGCCCGAGCGGCTCGGGAAGTAGCCGACATTCTGTCTTGGGCCGAGACGCACGTCCCGGCGATAACGGCAGTTCACATTCCGGGGGTGGAGAACTGGCAGGCGGATTATCTGAGTCGCCAGACCGTGGACCAGGGAGAATGGTCCCTTCACCCGGATGTCTTCCAGATGTTGTGCGCGAAGTGGGGTTCCCCGGATGTGGACCTGTTCGCGTCTCGTCTGAACAACAAGGTGGAAAGGTTCGTGGCAAGGACGCACGATCCTCGGGCAGACGCCTCAGACGCGTTAGTGGCGCCCTGGCATCAGTATCGTCTGATGTATGCCTTTCCACCGATTCAACTGCTGTCCAGGTTTCTTCGCAGGTTAGCCTCGGAACCGCACACGGTGATTCTGGTGGCACCGGACTGGCCTCGCCGGTCTTGGTACGCAGACCTCGTAAATCTGGCAGTCGACGCTCCATGGTGTCTGCCGCTTCGAGGAGACCTCCTGTCTCAAGGGCCGATATTCCATCCTGCTTTACAGTCGCTGGCTTTAACGGCTTGGGGGTTGAAAGCCAGGTCCTGAAGGATAGGGGTCTCTCCCCTGAGGTCATTCCCACTTTGATCAAGGCTAGAAAAGCCTCTTCGGGGAAGATTTACTACCGTACTTGGAAAGCATATTTTGCCTGGTGTGAGTCCAGGGGGTATTCCCCTCGCTCATACTCGGTGTCGAGAGTGTTGGCTTTCCTTCAAACGGGAGTGGACCAGCGTTTGGCGTTGGCCACGATTAAGGGTCAGATTTCTGCGCTGGCCGTTCTCTTTCGACGCCGGTGGCGTCTAATTCGTTGGTTAGCACCTTTGTTCAGGGGGTGCGACATTTGGCCCCTCCTAGGAGGGAACCTTTACCCCCATGGGACTTGAACTTGGTTCTGTCCGTGTTGCAACAGGCTCCCTTTGAAGAGATCAGGGAGATCTCGTTGTCTCTGTTATCCAAGAAGGTTGCCTTTTTGGTGGCGATCACGTCGGCTCGCAGGGTGTCGGAGCTGGCGGCTTTGTCCTGCAACTCTCCCTACCTGGTGGTCCACAAGGATAAGGTGGTCCTGCGGCCTAACCCATCTAAGGATCTCGGATTTTCACCTAAATGAAGACATTGTCTTGCCTTCGCTATGCGCGAAGCCTAAGCATCCGAAGGAGGTTGCCTTACATTCCTTGGATGTTGTCCGGGCGATCAGGGTTTACCTGTCGTCCACTACATCTTTTCGCAAGTCAGATTCCCTCTTTGTCCTTCCTGAGGGACCTCGGAAGGGCATGGCGGCGTCGGCTGCGACCATCGCCAAATGGATCAGACAGATCATTGAACAAGCCTATGCCTTGAAGGGGAAGGTTCCTCCCTTCCCTGTGAAGGCGCACTCTACCAGGTCTTTGAGTACGTCTTGGGCTTACCGTCATCAGGCTTCTGTGGCCCAGGTGTGTAAGGCGGCGACTTGGTCGTCCGTTCACACCTTCTCAAAATTCTATAAGGTGCATGTTCAGGCATCGGCTGATGCCTCCTTTGGCCGTAAAGTTCTCAGTGCTGCAGTTTCTTAGGGACCCTTGTTTTTGTGGGCCCTTGGTTATTGGGGTGTTTTACCCTTGGGTTACTTGTTTTCCTGGGTTGTTGCTCCTGTTGAGCACGTTTTCCTGTTGCCCAGTTGGTTCTCTTACTGTGGTAAGGTTCCTTTCTCTGATGTGGGTACAGCGTTGCCTTTTCTACGGTTGCGTCTCCCACCCCTCATGTCTACACTGCTTTGGGACGTCCCATTGGTGAGGACTTGGAAGGGGGCGGCGACTGTCGGAGGACGTAAGAGAAAACGAAATTTTTGTAAAATCTTACCGTAAAATTCCTTTCTTTGAGTCCTCCGACAGTCGCCGCCCCCCGCCCCTCTTTTGGGGTTTTTGTGTACTCTTACTGCTATGCTAACAAACTGAGTTGGGAATGCTGGTGCAGGGAGGTATTGACTGAGGGGACAGCCCCTAGGGGTGTGTCTATGCTAAAAGCTTTTGTATTAACAATTCTTGTTGCCTAGCTACTCCTACGGAGCAAAGGTCAATACCCATTGGTGAGGACTTGGAAGGGGGCGGCGACTGTCGGAGGACTCAGAGAAAGGAATTTTACGGTAAGATTTTACAAAAATTCCGTTATTTTTCTACTTTGACAGTTAAAAAATATCCAATATATTCAATTTTTGTCATATATTTAGGCCAAAATGTATTTAGCTACATGTCTTTGACAAAAAAATTCTCAATGAGCGTATTTTTAACCGCTTTAAGACCGGAAGATTTTACCCCATTCCTGACCAGGCTATATTTTGCGATTCGGCACTGCGTTACTTTAACGGACAATTGCTTGGTCGTGCGACGCTGTCCCCAAATTAAATTGACATCCTTTTTTCCCCACAAATAGTACTTTTTTTTTTGGTGGTATTTGATCACCTGTGCGATTTTTACTTTTTGCGCTATAAACAAAAAAAGAGCGTCAATTTTGAAAAAATAACAATATTTTTCACACTTTTTAATATGAAATTCCCCCCCCCCCCCCCCCCAAAAAAAAATGTAAAAATCAAATTTTTTTAACATTTTAGGCCAATTTGTTTTCTGCTACATATTTTTGGTAAAAAAAACGCAATAAGCGTATTTTGATTGGTTTGCGCAAAAGTTATAACAGCTACTAACTACGGGAAATTTATGTAATTTTTATTGTTGTTTTTTTTTTAACTAATAATGGCGACGATCTGCGTTTTTTTTTTTTTTTGTTTTGCGGGACTGCGACATTGCTGCTGACAGATCGGACCCTTGACTGACATTTTTGACACCTTTCGGGGTACCATTGACATTACTACAGTAATCAGTGCTATACATATGCACTGTTACTGTAAAAATGACACTGGCAGGGAAGGGGTTAACTTTTATTGGTGATCAAGGGGTTAATGTATGCCTGGTGCTTACTAACGTGTGTGGGGGGAGGGGACTATGTGACACAGGGACAGATCGCAGGTTCAGCTATGCTGAATCCTGCAATCTGACCCTGCCTTTCACTTAGGAGATCACTTGTTTACACAAGTGGGCGGATCTCCACACTCGATCCCCGACGATCGGGGAAGAGCGGCGGTGATCACTGCCGCTCCTCCCCTGGCCCGACTCCCGCTGTGACTGAAAACAGTGGGAGCGAGCCTCCGGTGGCGCGCGCACGCTGCCGAGAGAGGGGAATGTCTGGTGACATAGGTCTACGTCGCCAGACGATAACGAGCCACTGTGCCGCAGTAGCAGCACAGTGAGCAGTGGGCAAGTGGTTAAAGTGGTATCACATCCAAATGAAAATATATATATATATATATTTATAAGCATTTAGTGTACACTTTGAGGCATTCTGTGTCATATTTTGCATTTTGTATTTCCCTCTGATGTTTTTATTAAACTAAATTTAATGAAGGATGGCCATACATGGTTTGAATCTCAGCTGGTTCAGCAGGAACCGACCAAAATTTGAAAAGGTAATGGGCAGGCTGAATGTACCAAGTTGATCGATCGATCAACTTGAGTACAACCACCCTGCCGGATTCGCTAATGATTATCGCAAGCGGCTGCTAAAGACACTAGCAATATTCACTATCTTCTCCTGGCAGGGATGGCTTCCCCTGCTCGCCCCGCCACTGGGAGAAGACAATAGCTGATGTCCCGGTCAGCATGGTCTGTGTTGATTGGGGAATCGTGTGAAGTCCGCAGCATGTATGGCCGGCATAAAATAGTGCTAGTGACGGACATACGTGTCCGTTGTAAAGTGTGAATGTTCTTTTATGTGTTCTAAAACAATTGTTTGCTAGGTACCCTGTTCAAACCACAACACTGGTGTGATGTACAGTGTGTAAAAATACAGACCTGCTGCATTTTTATGCAGGGCAACGCACCACGCTGCTATGTGGAGAAATGAATGAGGTGTTACTGTGTGACACTTCATATAAAGTTTAAAAGAAAATATGCGGTAGAATGCGATGAAACCCACACCTGCACCACCCCCTGCGGGACCTCACACAGACGCTAGCCTGTATGGTAAAATTCTGGATTTTACTTTGCAGTCTAGTGTGAACATCCGTTTCTCCACATTTACAGGTCTATGGGAGTGCAAAAGCAGCTGAGCCAGGTCAAATGCTCCTCAGAAGGATGCAACTGCAGCTCAAAAGCACCTGCAATGAGTTTTCTTAATGCTGTCAAAAGCATGTTCCATTTGCAGAATTAAATATACAGTGACAGAAAAATATATTTGATCCCCTGCTGATTTTGTAAGTCTTCCCACTGACAGTAGGGTTCTCACCCAAAATTTGACGGTACATTTCCCCATTCCCTTTGATGCGGTGAAGTTGTCCTGTCCCCTTAGCATAAAAACACCCTCAAAGCATAATGTTTCCAGCATCCATGTGGGGATGGTGTTCCTGGGATCATAGGCAGCATTCTTCCAAGCACGGTGAGTTAATGTGATGCCAAAGAGCTCGGTTTTGGTCTCACATTTTCATCCATTTCACCTCTGAATCATTCGGATGTTCATTAGCAAACTTCAGATGGACCTATACATATGCTTTCTTGAGCAGGGGGACCTTGCAGGTGCTGCAGGTTTTCAGTACTTAATGGGGTAGTGTGTTACCATTTGTTTTCTTGGTGACTACGGTTCCAGCTGCCTGGAGATCGTAGACAAGATTCTCATGTGTGGTGCTGGGCTGATTCTTCACTAATGTCATGATCATTGAAACTCCACGAGGTGAGACCTTGCATGGAGTCCCAGACCGAGGGAGATTGACAGTTATTTTGTGTTTATTCCATTTGTGAATAATCACACAAACTGTTGTCGCCCTCTCATCAAGCTGCTTGGTGATGGTCTTGTAGCCAATTCCAGCCTTGTGTAGGTCTACACTCTTGTCCCTGACATCCTTGGAAGACTCTTTGGTCTTTGCCATGGTGGAGAGATTGGAATCTGATTGATTGCTTCTGTGAATAGGTGTCTTTTATACAGGTAACAGGGTGAGATTAGGAGCACTCCCTTTAGGTGGCTTTCACACGGGCTTTCTGATCAGGTCCACCTGTCAGTTTTTTCAGGTGGACCTGATCGGATGTTCCATACACCTCTATGGAGCAGCGGATGTCATCGGTGACATCTCCGCTGACACCCGCTGCTATCCCATCCGATATGGTCCGTGAAATCAAGACAGATGGAAACTCTATTTTCCATCTGTCTGGAGGATTGGATCGGTTGGATCGGATGAAAACGGGCAGGCAGTCCGTTTTCATCCGATCTCCCATAGAGGAGAGCAGGGATCTGACAACTCCGTCTTTGCAAAGTAAAGGATCGATTCCCGCTGAGCAAAACGGAGTCCGCTGGGCAGGAAGCCCGTGTGAAAGGACCCTTAAATAGTTACATAGATAGTGAGGTTGAAAAAAAATAGACATCAGTCCATCCAGTTCAACCCTTAATTTGTATGTGTGTGTGTTTGCTGCTAATCGTACATTGTATACCCTTGTATGTTGTGGTCTTTAAGGTACCCATCTAATAGTTTTTGAAACTTGCGCCTACATTTTGACCCTTAAGAGAGTGCTCCTAATCTTAGCTCGTTACCGGTATACAAGACATCTGGGAGCCAGAAATCTTGCTGATAAAGGATCAAATACAGTGGAACCTTGGTTTACGAGCATAATTCGTTCCGGAAGCATGCTTGTAATCCAAAGCGCTCTTATATCAAAGCGGATTTTCCCATAGGAAATAATGGAAACTCAGATAATTCGTTCCACAAACATTTATTCATTATGGCAATACAAAATACAGTATAAAGTGTACTGTAGAAATAAAACAAACTAAGCTGAACTTCAAAATACAGTACTGTACTGTACAGTAAAAATGAAACAAATTAACCTGCACTTTGCCTTTGAAAAGAATTGTAGCTGGTGTGAGGGAGACAAGAGAGTGTAAAGGAGGAGGGTGGTTATTGTGTAGGATGTCCATCACTAACTTTAACAAGGAACCTATCCAATGACACTTGCTTTTGTCGCCTTTTGAGAATTTGGCGGAAATGTGACATTGCATTGTCGTTAAACAGATTGCTCGCTCGCACCGCTACAGCCTTATTCGGGTGGTTCTTTTCTACAAAATTTTGCACTGTTTTCCACATTTTACACATCTCCCTAATCTCATTTGAAGGGATGGATTCCTCTGCCTGTTTATCCTCCTCTTCAGATGAGATCTCCTCCATAACCTCTTGCTGTTGGTCTTGGTGCAGATCCATCAGTTCATCAGTGGTCAGCTCCTGGTTATGTTCCTCCACCAGCTCTTGAATGTCATCCTCATTCACCTCCAGTCCCAAAGTCTGACCCAAGGACACAATTTCATCGACAACTGGCGGCTCCTGCTCCTGAGCAAACCCCTCACAGTCATGTCCAGGAACACAATCAGGCCACAGTTTTCTCCAAGCAGCATTGAGGGTTCTCTTGGTGACCCCATTCCAGGATTTATCGATGATTTTAAGGCAGTTCACAATGTGGAAATGATCTTTCCAAAACTCTCGGAGGCTAAGGTTTGTTCCTTCAGTGACCTCGAAGCATAGCTGAAATAGTGCTTTGGTGTAAAGCTTTTTAAAGTTGGAAATGACCTGCTGATCCATGGGTTGGATTAATGGAGTGGTATTGGGAGGAAGGAACTTGACCTTAATGAACTCAAATTCTTCCAGTAAGTCGTCATGAAGGCCTGGAGGATGAGCAGGAGCATTATCCATTAGCAGCAAGGCTTTGAGTGGCAGATTGTTTTCTAAGAGATATCTCTTCACTGAAGGACCGAAGACCTCATTGATCCACTCAACGAACAAGATACGAGTGACCCAAGCCCTGCTGTTGGACCTCCACATAACATTTAACTGGCTCTTCTGCACCTTGTACTTCTTGAAGGCTCGAGGATTCTCAGAATGATACACAAGCAGGGGCTTGATTTTGAAATCCCCACTTGCATTAGCACAAAACAAGAGGGTAAGACGGTCTTTCATGGGCTTGTGACCGGGCAGTGCACTCTCTTCTGCTGTAATGCAGGTCCTCTTTGGCATCTTCTTCCAAAAAAGCCCCGTCTCATCGCAGTTAAAAACCTGTTGGGGCAGGTAACATTCGGAAACCATGAGCTCTTTGAACTCGACAATAAATGCCTCAGCTGCCTTAGTGTCAGAGCTCGCAGCCTCTCCATGCCTCACAACACTATGGATGCCACTTCTCCTCTTAAAGTTATCAAACCATCCCCTGCTTGCCTTGAAGCCTTCCTCCTGTTCTTGCGATGTACCTGGCAGTTTACTTACAAGGTCGGTGTATAAGGCCTTTGCTTTCTCACAGATAATGTGCTCGGACACAGTATCACCTGCTAGTTGCTTCTCATTTATCCAGACAAGAAGCAACTTTTCTACATCTTCCAGAACACGTGGCCGCTGCTTTGATACTCTAGAGACTCCTTTTGCTGCATCTAGCCCCATTAATTCTTCTTTTTTCTTTAAAATTGTACAAATTGTTGAAGTAGACTTCTGATATAATCTTGCAATGTCGGACACTCGCATACCCTGTTGATGTTTCGTAATGATTTCTTTTTTAACATCCACTGTAATCACCCCCTTCTTCTTACTGCCTTCCTTTTCCACCTTTTTTTTCTTACTTGGGGGCATTATTGGTGAGGTACGCCAACAAAGATGGTGAAATGATAACCCACAATCCTGCATTGAGAAAGAGAAAGAAGAATTTGTACTGTACTGTACTGTAAAAGGCATTGTGTTCAGCCCTGTGTACTGCACCAGCCTGTATGTACTGTATACAGTACAGTACAGTACTGTACAAGGCATTCATTGTGTTCATGTACTGTACCAGCCTGTACTGTAAATGGTCCATCAAAAACTCACATTGGTACTGTACATTTATTCCTGAGGCAATGCCCACACATCAGCTTCTTGTGTCAAACTTTAGGCCCCTTGCACACCAGTCAACAGATTTATATCCAGGTGTCATTCACAAAACACAGTATGTACTGTACTGTACTGTATACTGTACATGTACAGTATTGTGCAGTGTACAGTATTTTGTGTTTTTTCCTTTATATGACATACGGCTGGTGACCTATGGAAAGAGCTGCTGCATGTGAAGGATCCTGTCCTGGGAGAGTTTATTTAGCACTGTTGGCACTTATTTTAGAGACACTGTCCACTGCCATTAGTTTGATTAGAATCAGTACAGTTCTTTCATAATTTGACTTGCCTTACGTTTCTCACGTTAATTTGCCTCACGTCTGTAGTATGCAGGTGCAGGGGTTCCGCCCATCCGCTCTGCGCCCATCCGCTCTGCTGTTATCGGAGACACTCGGCTCGGCTGATGACGTCACTTCCGGGTGCGGGCGCCGCTCGTATATCAAAGCGGCGCTCGCAAACCAAAGCAAAAAAAAAGAAAAACGATTGCTCGTCTTTCAAGTTGCTCGTAAACCGCGGTACTCGTAAACCGAGGTTCCACTGTACTTATTTCACTCCTTAACCACTTGCCGTCTGCTCACGTTGAGCCTACTGCGGCAAAGCGGTTCGTTATCGTCTGACGACGTAGACCTACGTCGTCAGACACTCCCCTTTCTCGGCGGCGCTCACAGCGGGAGTCGGGCCAGGGGAGGAGCAGCGGCGATCGCCGCTGCTCGTCCCCGATCGGCGGGGAATCGAGTGTGGAGACCCGCCCGCCTGTATAAACACAAGCGGGCGGATCTCTGAAGTGACAGGCAGGGTCAGATTGCAGGGTTCAGCATAGTTGAACCCTCGATCTGTCCTTGTGTCACACAGTCCCCTCCCCCCCCACACGTTAGTAAGCACCAGGCATACATTAACCCCTCCCTCTCCAATAAAATGAACCCCTTCCCTGCCAGTGTAATTTTTACAGTAACAGTGCATATATATAGCACTGATTACTGCAGTAATGTCACTGGTAACCCCAAAAGTGTCAAAAATGTCAGTCAAGGGTCCGATCTGTCCGCCGCAATGTCGCAGTCCCGCAAAAAAAAATCGCAGATCGCCGCCATTACGCGTTAAAAAAAAATTAGATTTTTACATTTTTTTGGGGGTAATTTCATATAAAAAAATTTGAAAAATATTGTTATTTTTTCAAAATAAACGCTTTTTTTTGTTTATAGCGCAAAAAGTAAAAATCGCACAGGTGATCAAATACCACCAAAAGAAAGCTCTATTTGTGGGGAAAAAAATAAATTTTGTTTAGGTACGGCGTCGCACGACCGCGCAATTGTCCGTTAAAGTCGCACAGTGCCGAATCACAAAAAGTGGCCCAGACGTAAGACAGCAAAATTCTCTAGTGGTAAAGTGGTTAAAATGCAAATCAATTTATAACTTTTTTTGAAATGTGTTTTTCTGGATATTTTTGTTGTTGTTCTGTCTTTCACTGTTAAAATAAACCTACCATTAAAATTATAGGCGGATCATTTGTTTGTCAGTCGGCAAACATATAAAATCATCAAGGGACCAAATACTTTTTTCCCTCGCTGTTAACTTTAGGCATGAATTTTGGACAAAGGATAGATGCGGTGGTGATGATGGAGATGGTTTTCACAACTGCCAATCAGAGAACAATTCAAGGCATTCTGTAAATGGTGGCAGTGCCTAGTGAGCAACCTTCTATTGCTCTGTGAGCAAAACCATTGAACAGTGCAGGTAATTATGACATTAAGCTTTAGCCCCGGTTAACATATATGCAGTGCGGGAAACGCAGCGAATCCTTAGAGTTTCCTTCACTACATTGAAATCGCTCGTGTAATCTGCTAACGGTGTCATTGTTAAATTAATGACACCCCAAAACAGGTTGTAAAATGCAGTGCAATTGCAAGATTTATATTGCATCGGTGTTCACACCCATGCAATCTGACTTCGATGCAGCAAAAAAAAAAAAAAAAGATGCCTACAGCTTTTTTGTGTGGTGCGAATTGAGATCATAAAAAAATTAATAGGCTTAAATCATACTGCAAAGAAATGCATGTATTTTGAATAGGAATGTGGAGCAATTCCTATCAAGTTCACATGGGGTGTCCCGTTTATGTGTGAACCTAAGCTTAATATCACTTTCAGCCTGTCAGTGCAGGCCCTAGTCACACACCGTCACTTTTTAGTTAAAATTCATTTCTATAACCGAGTTTATGAACAACTGCGCAGTGTGAGGAAACACATAGTTTAACCACTTGGGGTCTGCCCTATAACAGTTTTACTGCTACAGGTTGGCACCTGTGCGCTACTCGTGATCTGACTTTTCTGGGTAGGGGGCACGCATGCACGCCTTTGCTGTGATTATACACAGTGGAAGCCGGTCGGTGGATGCACAGTACTCGATGTCCCCGGGCACCATTTTTACTAGAAAAACTTTTTTTTCACAGATCTGAATGTAGGTGCATTTTGTTCTTGTGTCCCATGCACACAGCTGTGTAAAGATCAGAACAATAAAAAAGAAGAAATAGGCATGGACCATGTTTTACTTCGTATCTGTGTGTGGATCATATTTGTACACTATACAGATGTAAACATATGTGCTAAGGTTTTCATGCGTTCAGTGCAAATTAGGGATAGACCGATTATCGGCAAGGTCGATATATTGGAGGCCGATATGCACTTTCCCCGATATATCAATATCGGCCCTGGAACTGGCCGATATTGCCAATATTTTTGTGACGTCATTCTGCCTTCTTAGGCCTCCTCCCTCGCCTTGGACAGCCTCGTCTGGTGTCAGGACTTGTCTGGCGGGAGTGTATTACAGCCATACATCCTCATCCACAGGCCCTGTACCAGCCAGCTAGCCACAGGCATTGTACCAGTGAGCCAGCCAGCCACCCACAGGCCTTGTGCCAGCCACCCACCCGCCCACCACAGGGTGCCAGCCAGCCACCCACCACATGGTGCCAGACAGCGAGCCACCCACAGACAGGGTGCCAGACAGCCAACCACCCACAGGCCCTATACCAGCCACAGGCATTGTACCAGCCAGCCGCCCACAGGCCCTGCACCAGCCAGCCACCCACAGCCCAGCCACCCACCTACCACAGGCTGCCAGCCAGCCACCCACCACAGGGTGCCAGCCAGTCAGCCACCCACCACAGGGTGCCAGCCAGCCGACCACGCACCACAGGGTGCCAGACAGCCAGCCACCCACCACAGGGTGCCAGACAGCCAGCCACCCACCACAGGGTGCCAGCCAGCCAGACACCCACCATAGGGTGCCAGCAAGGCAGTCATAAGCATTAAACAAAAATTCACATGTTCAAATCCAGATTTGTGTCAAAAATTGTCTTTATTTTTCAAAACCTTAAATGTACAAAATATTGGCCCATATCGGCCGATACCTATACGTTGTGACCAAAATAATGGTATTGGCCCTGAAAAAAACATATCGGTCTATCCCTAGTGCAAATGTACGCTATTTGAGTACAAGAGCAGCCACCTGCGATCTAGCAACAAAAATACACTAGGGGCTTCCTTCATAAGCCCCCTGTGTCTTAGAAATGGCAGGACACCAGGCAGCAGAAGCCACCTACATCCTAGCAACGGGATGCTGGGCCGTTTATTTGAGGAGTCACCTGCGTCCTTGCTCCAGGCCTATTTATGCTGTGCTCCTGAACGCATGTAAACATTCCCCAAGCGATACGTGCGTGCGACGTACAAAGCACATTTTATGCATGATCTTTCTGCCAGGGGGATCCTGCACTATGAAGCCTAATCCCCGCAGTGTTGGGTTATTTGCTGCTTAATTCAAATTAAATGCAGTGTGAGAAATGTTTTTATTTAGAAATATTTGCTTGTTAATACGAGAATGACTGAGATGCAGTGTCTTCATCATGTTTATGTCAGTGCATGCTACTTACCTAGTGGATGTCCATTAATTTTCAGATGGATGTCCCCTCTCGATTAGGTCATTGTACATGGTGCGCTGTGTATGTATCAATTGTTACATGGCTACTGTCT
Source organism: Pelophylax lessonae (assembly GCF_965119305.1). Classification (NCBI taxonomy): domain Eukaryota; kingdom Metazoa; phylum Chordata; class Amphibia; order Anura; family Ranidae; genus Pelophylax; species Pelophylax lessonae. The sequence goes on from NC_138771.1 coordinate 163,620,585, forward strand.
GCTACATTGTAATACACTGCAGAAAATGGCAATGAAATGTAAATGATAATGGGCAGGATCCTTAATGTCCAACATCTGTTTCTGAAATCCTTGTAATTAAGGAGAGTGTGACAGTAAAAATTTGCATGCACATTCTTTTTAATCAGAGAGTTTTAATAGTAGCCAGCTGAAGACTTTGTCATACACATACAAAAGATAAAATACACAATTGCAAGGTGCTCAGATAATGAACGCCTGGCTTTCATCACTTCCTCATTTTACTTGTCAGCTTTTGACAAAAGCTTTTGTCGTTTCTTTGTGGTAATCATTCATTGCTAAGTTTTCATACTTTGACAAGGGACTAGGCTTTATCTTCCAATCCACTGAAAGAATTCGATAATGAATTACATATTGAAAGAGTCCCCAAGCCAACCACCTTTTTTTTTTTTTCTTTTATTTTATTGAAAGACGTCTTCCAAAGAGGTCAGCACTTTAAACAGTGCTATAAAGCCACATTTCATTAAGATTCACTGCTGGGAATAGATGAAATTGTTCTTTAACACAGAAAGCTTTTATGACATGAGTAGTTTGTAAAATGCACATGTATGAGGTTATGGGAGTGATGAGCTAATTCCATGGAAACTACAAGACACAATCTTTCAGCATGTTTCACAAATGACAGATGCTCAAATTCTGGGTTCCTACAGCTCTCTAGGGACATCCGTGCAACAAAATTTTGAAGGAGGAATCTTAATTAGAACTAGCAAGTACATAATAGTGCTTTCTTGTATCCACACAATATAGGATTACCTATTGCTTGATAATATCTCCATTCATATACTGTAGGTTTAATGTATAAAAAACATTACAAAGAGAAACAGTGTGAATATAGGTCTTAAAGTATATGTAAACCTTCACCTTGTAAACAACTTATTCAATTTCAAATAGAGATGAAAGGCAAAACATTTATGTATACATATAAAAAACATAAAGACCCTTTTTTCCTTCTTCACCTTCTTCGCGAATTTCCTACTGCACATGTGCTAAGTGTGCTGCGCTTTGTGAATGGGACGCAGTTCACCATGTACCCGCTCACCTCGCCCCCCCCCCAGAGGTGCCAAATGTGGCAGCGAGGGGAGTTCAGACAAGCAGAACTTATATCTCTTCTGCAATACAGCTAACAAACTGCTACTGCTCACCCCTACCCAAAAAGAAGCCAGATAGAAGGAATGGCCAAGTCCCAGGCCAGATATCCGTTCAATAGAGAATTCTTGACTGGCCTTGAAAAAGTATATATAGAATCTGATTGTAGAGATTTTTCCATACAGCCTCAAAACTGTAATAACTACCAGGAAAGCATCTTTTAAATGCTGACTTGAATGAGGGTGTATATTTATGCAGTCAGTTATTTGGTGATTTTTAATTGTAGTTACCTTAAATAAGATTGATTAGATCTGTTTTCACCTTTACATTAAAGATGAACTCTAAGAATTCAGCCACTTTCTAAAATGTGTGGGGTTACTATGGTTAAGTTCAACAAGGTGCATGCCTTTCTCATTAATTTACAGTTTACATTTTTGCTGAGACCTGGGAGGATAGCTATCGGCATACTTCCGGCAATCCAATGCTAAACCTTTTGGTTTCAGCTCCTGCAGCTTCTGAGTCCTATGCAGCCGCTCTGCCTGCCCCTCACCTCCTCCTGCCATTTCAGAGAGCTCTTTGTATTATGTGAACTGATTAACAAAATACTAAGCCTTCTGTAAATGGACAGCCAACAGGAGGGGTGGGCAGAGCTGTTGCTGTGTAAGAAAGCAGCAACTCTTCTTGCGAGCTCTGGGAGTATATCGATAGCTATACTTAAAGAGCTCAGTAAAACTGTCAGTTGCAAACAAAAGAGATAATCTGTAAGGTGCCATGCACCTTGTTGGATTTAACCCACAATGAGCCAGCATGTTTTAGAAAGTGGCTGAATTCCTCGAGTTTGCTTTTAAAAAGTATACATTTTTTCAGTGTACAAAAAATAATTTTAACAGAAGAGAGAGGGAGCTAAATTTTTTACGAATTTGAATTTCCCTGCAAATGTGGGGATTAGCCCTGATCTTGTAGCCTTTGGTGGTTCTCAGTCCTTAAATGTAAGCTAGTGTGGACAGAAATGCAGTAGCTGTGTCACGACTAATCCTATATTCAATACTTAGATGCTTACTGACCTGAATCAAGTATCTAAACATTTATTAACTCCCATCCTCCATGCTTGTTTGTTACTAACTAGGTAGTGAAGACAGAACCAGGATGACTCAGGGTCTGTAGTTTACCCCCTACATGACAAGGATCAAAACAAAAAACAAACTTAACACGCAAGCCCGTGTTAAATTTTGCAACTTTGACATGTATAACCGTACATATCGCTGCAACTACTTAGTGTATCCAGGTGGATAATACCAAGGTTTTTTTCCAAACAAATTGGACTTTTATTTTCCTTGAAAACTTGCCCAAAAAAATAAGTATATATATATATATACAGTACAGACCAAAAGTTTGGACACACCTTCTCATTCAAAGAGTTTTCTTTATTTTCATGACTATGAAAATTGTAGAGTCACACTTCAAGAGGTAGTCACCTGAAATGGTCTTCCAACAGTCTTGAAGGAGTTCCCAGAGATGCTTAGCACTTGTTGGCCCTTTTGCCTTCACTCTGCGGTCCAGCTCACCCCAAACCATCTCGATTGGGTTCAGGTCCGCTGACTGTGGCCAGGTCATCTGGCGCAGCACCCCATCACTCTCCTTCTTGGTCAAATAGCCCTTACACAGCCTGGAGGTGTGTTTGGGGTCATTGTCCTGTTGAAAAATAAATGATGGTCCAACTAAACGCAAACCGGATTGAATAGCATGCCGCTGCAAGATGCTGTGGTAGCCATGCTGGTTCAGTATGCCTTCAATTTGGAATAAATCCCCAACAGTGTCACCAGCAAAGCACCCCCACACCATCACACCTCCTCCTCCATGCTTCATGGTGGGAACCAGGCATGTAGAGTCCATCCGTTCATCCCTGAACTAGTTATTTTTTTAACAAACAGGTTTTTTTTTTTTTTTTGTTTTTGTTTTTTTGTGCAGACATGTCCTCTAGTGAGGAGAGAACGATGCAATGTATCTTCTCCTCCTCGCTAGAGAGAAATTGTGTTGTTTATACTCTTCACAGAGGAAAAACAATGCAAAGGCAGGCTACAGATTGAATGATCACTGTAATAGCAAAGCCAATCATAGGCTACCACAGCAATTATGTAATCAGGACCTGGTTCTCCTAGGTCCCAATCATTAGTAGAGACCCGACTGGGGGCAGTCTCCGACAGCCTGGTCTCAGTAGCACAAACACAAGAACACTTTTATATGGCACCCAGGTTTAAAGCCCTGCTCCCAGATGCTGCATATGTGTGTTACATAGTCCTAAAGGGATTAAAGCAGATCAAAAGTGGAACTTCCCCTTATCTGTCTCCCCCCCCCCCACATTTGGCACCTTTACGGGGGGAGGGGGAAGCCGGTACCTGTTTTTGACAGGTACCCTGTCCCCACTTCCATCGGACCTCGCTAAGGCAAGGTACGTCAGAAGTCCGGCCCCCTCCTCCTCCCTCCTTCCTCTGCTTCCAGGCCAGTAACCGAGCGCAGTGCGCTGTAGGGATCTGGCTGTGAAGCCGCAATCGATAGATGTTGACATCTATCTATGTCCTTGTTGGGAAGGTGATCTGGAGTCTCTCCAATGTGACAAGAAAAAACACATTTTTAGTATAGTCGGAAAGGGGTAAAATATCCATAAAGGTTTTTATGCTGTCTATGCTTCTCCCTCCCCTCTGGGGTCACAAGGACAGGGGGTTAGCGAAAATCTCCTAAATTTGGTGACAAAAAGAAATAACACCAAAATAAAGAATAAACTTCACTTGTTTGAAAAGCATTGCAGGCGGGTAGGTCTTATGGCACAAGAGTCTCTGTGGGTTCTTTTAAAATATTTGCTGTGCAGATGCTTTACTGTAAGTATGCAGGTGCTGTTTTTTTGTAATATTATTATCTCCTATGATTGTCAGCTCCATCTAGCGATCTATTGTAGTATTTTACCTAAACCACCCCCCCCCCCCAAAAAAAAAAAAACTGCATTGTGGCCACTAGATGGAGTTTACAATCACAGGATATTATCATGTTACAGAAATTATGGCCTTGTGGTGCCCTGGTGAAATCTGCCATGAAAGCTAATTTCCCGTCTGTTAGAATGTTTTTCCTAATTGTACAATTATTGCCGTACATGCAAACCTCACTGTACAATCACAGCATGTCTGGAGTATGCATTGGGTGCTAGAACGAAGCAACTCCTGTGCTCATGTGCTTAAGTTATGTCATCCTTGGCCAGCCAATAGAGAAGTTTGAGAACTCCAAGCCAGGAAGAAGAGTGAGAAAAGAGGACCACAGGGTCTTTAACCACTTTTGGACCGGAAGGATTTGCCCCCTTAACCACTTAAGCCCCGGAAGATTTTACCCCCTTCCTGACCAGGGGGTATTTTGCGATTCGGCACTGCGTGACTTTAACGGACAATTGCGCGGTCGTGCGACGCTGTACCTAAACGAATTTGATGTCCTTTTTTCCCCACAAACAGAGCTTTCTTTTGGTGGTATTTGATCACCTGAGCGATTTTTTTGATTGAACCCCTAACTGACATTTTTTTACACTTTTGGGGGTACTAGTGACATTACTACAGTAATTAGTGCTATAAATATGCATTGTTACTGTATTAATGCCATTGGTAGGGAAGGGGTTAACCCTGTGGGTGATCAAGGGGTTAAATGTGAGCCTAGGGGAGTGATTCTAACTGTGGAGGGGGCGTGGCTTCTGAAATGACCATAGAAACATGTGATCCTATATAGAAGGATCACATGGGCTCTATGATCGTTCCAGGGAGAAGAACGGTCGGCTATGTTTACAACAGCCGACCGTCCTTTTCTCTCAGCAGGGAGCGATCGCGGGTGTCAGGCGGCAATTGGAGCCGTCTGACGGTGATCGGGGGCGGGCGCGCACTGCTGACGAAGACTGGGTGGGGGGAGGTATGTGGTTTGCAGGTGAAAAATAGCCTATGTTTATATTGAGGGACCTGCTGACCTGATTTTTCTTACCAGGTCTTGACCAAAAAATACAACATATAACAACATAATATAGGTCCGCTTCAGTCTCTTTTTCAGCCCCTGTCCTTATGGTTCCCAGGAGAGAACATCTGCCCTGATATGCTCTCGGGCTTCCTTGGATTGTAAAAATGTACAGCACATCACCGATAGCCTTTTGCTATACGTGTGGGTGGATCACACATCTATATGCTTTTCAAAAGAATTGTGGACCAATGCATACCCCCTGAAGAAGACTTATTTAAAGTTGAAACGCGTTGGGGTTTGTTGGGGGTCCAACATTTCATCATCTAAATCTGTTTCCAACAGCGTGTGGTATCCATTGTCTGTACCTCCATGAATGTTGATGCATTGAACGTCTTTTAGTAACATATGTGCTTTTACAATTAATGGTTCATATCAGTCTCAAAGACTGTTTGCCTGTTTATGTATTGTCAGTTTTTTTGTAAATTATGTAATAAAATTATTTATTTTTATATATACCTTTTGCTTCACATTTTCTTTAAATATTAAATATAAAGCATCCTAAACATCCCTTTTCCCCCACCTTTCTGGAAAATTCTCCCCCAAGGTTGTTTTTTCCAGGTTTCTTTCTATTGTTTTTGGGATGGATGTCTAAACCATAGCTATCTATGTATGAGTGCAACTGAGCAGTTAGATATTGAGGAAAGTAATCAATTTAATCCATTTTGGAATAAGGCTGTAACATAACAAAAAGGAGAAAAAGTGAAGCGTTGTGAATTCTTTCCGGATTCACTGTATGTCTGGTCTAATAAACTGATCTTTCACATACAATATTCACAAAAGTTAACGTTTAACTGTGCGTTTTTTTTTTTTTAAAAAAACATGTGCAATGTTTTAATCGCCCAGGATTACAACAGATTCCCTTTAAGAAATACAATTGTTACATTGCCATGTCCCGCGCCTGGAGTGAGTAACAGTATAGATGTTAGAAATGGAGGGAGGAGTGTAACACACTGCTTGTTTAAATTGCACATAAATCTGATAGAAAATGAACTGCTTTATTGCTCACTGACTTGTTCTTTAGGTGATTGAGGCATTTAGGAGAACAGGCAGAAAAATGATAGGTTGCGCTCACATTGGTAGAAGTTTAACAAATGCTCAGCCATTCTACCTCCATCATCCCTGTCATTGCTGAGAGGTTCAGTGTATTATATCGATGCCTCGGCTCACATTTATTGCCGGATTCTTTTCAGATTCAATCTATCTGCAATGGGCCACTAAACATTTCAATTTACAACCTGTAGAGCTGGGCTGAAGCTTTTTAGCAGAAATAGGAGAAATGGAGGTAATATATGAATGTGCGTGCATGCGGGTATGCATGCATGCATATGGATTTTGTAGCTTCAACATACATCTGAAAGCTTACAGAGGAATATCATAACAGCCTCTGCCCAGTGTAACTGGAAGTTCACGGTTATTTCAATGCATACATTTCTTAATTGGAAAGAGGTCATTTACAAGAATTTCAGCTTATTACATCCTGACATCCAACCTTAGTAATAATAAATGATATTGAATTTACAGATTTCATGCAGAAATGACAGAGGACCACACTGAACACCGCTTTGCTCTTAATAAAAGAAAAAAAAATTGTTGGCACAATACTTTTTGTTGTATGACGTGTTGTGCTTTGTGGAATATTATATGGAACAGTTGCGGATGCAAAGATCAGTGCTGTCACATTAAAGTGGTTATAAACCCTCTCGTATACCTAGTGAAGTGACTGGCACCAAGTGATACAAAGAGATTGACCACTTAAGGACCAAGCCTATTTCTGACACATTGTTTACAAGTTAAAACCAGTATTTTTTGCTAGACAATGTCTTAGAACCCACAAACATTATATATATATTTTTAGCAAAGACTTTGGAGAATAAAATGGCAGTTGTTGCAATATTTTTTGTCACACGGAATTTGTGCAGTGGTCTTTCAAACACAATTTTTTGGGAAAAAATACACTTCACCGAAATTTAAAAAAAAACCTAAACAGTAAAGTTAGAAATTGTTGGGGATATATGGACTTTATAGGCACTGGTTAGTTAAAAAATACAATTTTTATTGATTGACAATTAAAAAAAGAAAGAAAAAGAAAAAACATAGACATACATAAAATGACTTGCCTCACATAGGCATATGTAACAGTAGTTCAACAACCAAAATGTTGATACAGAAATATGCAGAATTAATTAGATACAGTAAATATCTGAATGTATACATCACATCATATGGGTCTCACAGACGATGACAAAGGCTTGTACTGTCGTCCCTGAGGTCCACTTGTGCGACATCTAATTTGTAGACAATTTATTCAGCCAGACTGCTCTACATGTTTCGCTTAGAAAACAGCTTCCTCTGGAGCTACTGGTACATTTATTCTGGATATATCCAAATAATGATTGAGCAGCATCGGTTGCTGTCTACAAAAAGCCGACCGCCGGGTCTAAAAAACGGGACTGGGTTGATGCCTCTAGCTGCAGGCATCACTACTTCAAGCCTACGTAAAGGTACATCAGTTTGCGGGAAGTGGTTAAACAAATCCTTCTACAGCAAGTTTTACTTATTTATCTGCCGTCTTATCTTTTCTATAAATAACACTTTTAAAGTGCTGAAAATCCTTCTGCATCTGTCGGCAGCACTGAGTAGGGGACAGGGAGCTGCAGTTAGAGCTCTTGTACATTGTGTGAGAGCTGATTGGAGGAAAGGGGCACACCCCCTTTAACACCCGGAACAGGAACCAACGAAGGGCACAGAGATGTGTCCCGAATAGACAAGCTGTGTGCTGAGCTCCCTCCCCCATCACAAATTTATCTTGTGTATTAGGAAAACTTCTCAAAAGTGACTTATGCTTATAACAGAGGAATGAAGCACCAGAGAAAAACAACACTTAGTCCGATACACGGAGCACATTCGCTCAATTTCCCCACCAACACAGACCGTGTTGATGCTGGAATCCCTCCTGCCGGGCCATTGTCTTCTCCGAGCAGGGGAGGGCTGGGAAAGCTGTCCCCGTCAGGAGAAGACAGTGGTTATTGTTAGCGGCTATAGCAGAAGCTTCTCGCAAGAGAATCCGGAAGGCTGGTTGTACCCAAATTGATCGATCAGCTTGGTACATTCAGCCTGCCCATTAATGGCTCAAGTCTGCTGAACCGGCCAACATTCGAACTGTGTATGGCTAGCCTTAGAGCTTTGCTAGGGTCCTTTCACATGGGCTTTCTGCCTGGCGGACTCCGTTTTTGCTCAGCGGGGATCGATCCGCCGATCCCCACTGAGCAGGTGGATGACAGCTCCGTTTCTGCTTACTTTGCAGAGACAGACCTGTCAGATCCCCGTTCTTCTCTATGGGAGATGGGATGAAAATGGACCGCCTGTCAGTTTTTATCCGATCCTATCTGATTCGATCCTCCAGACAGATGGAAAATAGGGTTTCCATCTGTCTGGATTTTACCAACAGAATCGGATTGGATAGCAGCTGGTGTCAGTGGACATTTCACCGCTGACAGCCACTGCTCCATAGGGGTGCATGGAGCATCTGATTAGGTCTGCCTGAAAAACTGACAGGCGGACCTGATCGGGAAGCCCATGGGAATGCGTCCTTAACCACTTGCCGACTGCCGCACGACTATTTACGGCGGCAGTCAGCCCCTCACAGGCAAAGTGACGTAGGGCTACGTTGCTAGCCTGTGAGCCTCTAGGGGGCCCCCGCTCGCTCTCTAACATGTCTGCGCGTGTGACCGGCGGACCCGATGTCCGACGGTCATTCGCGATCGTCCGGTACAGAGGGAGAAAGGCAGGCAGCAAATGTAAACAAAGCCGCCTGTCATTCTCCCTTGTGTAAGTGCAGAGATCATACGGTCCTGCTATGTAGGATTGTATATCTCTGTAGTTACACAAACAGCCACATCCCTTTACAGTTAGAATCACGCCCCTAGGGACACACTTAACCCCTCCTTCTCCAATAAAGTTAACCCCTTCCCTGCCAGTGTCATTTTTACAGTAACAGTGCATATGTATAGCACTGATTATGGTAGTAATGTCACTGGTACCCCCAAAAGTGTAAAAAATGTCAGTCAGGGGTCCGATCTGTCCGCCGCAATGTCACAGTCCCGCAAAAAAATCACAGATCGCCGCCATTACTCGTTAAAAAAAAAACAATAAAAATGACAAAAATCTTTCCCTTAGTTAGTAAACGCAATAACTTTTGCGCAAACCAATCAAAATCCGCTTATTGCGATTTTTTTTACCAAAAATATGTAGCAGAAAACAAATTGGCCTAAAATGTTAAAAAAATTAGATTTTTACATTTTTTGGGGGGGAATTTCATATAAAAAATTTGAAAAATATTGTTATTTTTGCAAAATTGTCGAAAATCGTCAAAATTTTTTGTTTATAGCACATGATCAAAAAATCGCACAGGTGATCAAATACCACCAAAAGAAAGTTCTGTTTGTGGGAAAAAAAGGACGTCAATTTCATTTGGGTACAGCGTTGCACGACCGCGCAATCGTCCGTTAAAGTCACGCAGTGCCGAATCGCAAAATAGGGCCTGGTCAGGAAGAGGGTAAAATCTTCCGGGGCTTAAGTAAGTGGTTAAATAGACAAGTAAACAGATATATGTGCCTAATTCACATTTCATGACTGAGGTTTACAACCACTTTAACTTGGTCCTACCTTTAAATTGTACATTTGATTATTTAAAATCAACATGTAGTGTTTCTGGTCAAGAAAAAAACTGTTCCCCATCTTTTGCAACAATACACAATTGTGTCGTTATTCAGTTCAATTATGTGAAAATCTCATTTTTTTTGCTTATTTCATAAGCACTTGATAAAGATGAGGAGACCAGTATTCTGTGCGTGATTCATATGTTTACGTTCTGCGATGGGTGTCAATGTCAGCAATGTCCCTGACGCAGGTCGGGGTGCCTATGACGGATGACATGGTACAGTAGTTCCATGTGATCCAGTTGTGCATGTTATAAAGTAATGCATGCACTTTTACTGCGGTCCAACGCAATTACAGCACCGCCCATTCAGATTAATGGGCTAAAATCGCACTGCACCCAGATCGCATGTGAACCACACAGGTATGCACAGCGCGCTCCTGTTTAATTCATGATGTCAACCTGCCCTTCGTATTTCAGACAGTCTATTGTTTTCAATTAGTAATAAGCTGAAGCTGACCACACATGTTATAATATTGTAATATTCCACAAATCCTGATTAATATACTAGATTTACTGTATGTACAGCTATGTAATCAGGCCTGCATAACCCATTAAAGGAAAGAAGCATGTGCAAATGCAAGATCCCACAGTCAGATAGTGACTGGTGGGAAGAGACAGGGGGCAGCTGTGAAGTCCAAGCTACATCACCAATGCCTTAGAAAACCCAGATGTTGAAGATAAACCCATGTTACGCATGTTGGACCAATGAGGTGTTGAGTCAAGAATTTAACTCTCACTAATGGTTGATTTACACATTTGAATGTAATAGCATAACAAAAGTACAGAGTGAGTGTGTAAGAATAAATAACTTAAAGGTAAGTTAAACTCTGCAATAATAAGTAAACTACTTAAATTCTCTTTTACATATATTTAAGAAACCAAAAACATACTTCAGTAGTATTACATATTTACTACATATGTATACTACAGTATAGATATGGCCTTTGTTTTCAGCTGCTGTTATATTTGGCCAGTCAGAATTGGCATTTCACTAATTCACATTTTTATTTTCCATTAGTTGCCTGTATTTCACTTGTTGTACTTAAAGCGTAACTCCACTTTTGATGAGAAACAAAACCTTCCCCTCTGGGTGATCTATGTACATTACAAGGATTGTAACAATCTTTTTTGCAGATTCCTACTTTATGTTAAGAAATTCCTGTGTGTTTGTGTCCATGTGAGAAATTGAGTCTAATGGGAGTGGTTTCATAATTATCAATCAGCTGTGCACATGCAGAGCTCTAATAAGGAAAGCTGCTGGGTCTACATCCCTTTAGCTGTTATTTCCTATTGGAAATATCTCACCAAAAATTACATTTTTGTTGCAGGGGATGCCTGAAATCTGACTTGTATCTTAGAGCAGACTTCTGGGAAAATCAGTAAGCCAATCACACAAGCAGGAAATGGCATATGTAGGGGGCGCTCTGTACGCATTCACCTCCAGGTAGCCATATTGCATTGCATTTTCAGAAAATTACAGAGCTGCAGATTGAAAAGGAAAGGTCATGTTTAATAACATTCAATTACAATATGACTTGTGTTACAATTGTATACGCTATATTATTTTTTTTTTTTTTCACCCTACGAAAGTGGAGTTACCCTTTAAAGTGTACCTAAAGTCAAACCTATTATTTTAGGTTTAGAGTGGTCAATGGTTCGAACCCTCAATTTGTCCTAATGACTGTTGTTACTGGGGCTAAAAGGTGAGGGAGAAACAAAAACATTGAATGCCATCAGAACATGAATAGAGGGGGAATCCATTGGGTTGCTGATTCAGGTGACAAATACAATATCTAAAAGGATGTTTCCCTTACCCCTTTGGAGTGCTCTGTTATGTCTACAGAAGAGGAAGTGAAGACAAATCTCATCAATGGAGCACAGCTGGAAAGATAAACTATTCACCATTCCTTGCTCCATCCAAATCGAGAAGAAAGTGTTAAATTTTTTTTTAAATACAGATATGGATGTAGTGGTAAGGGGTTAGAACCTCGTTTTTTTTTTGTTTTTTTTTTGGGGGGGGGGTTTGGTCATTGTTTTTGTTCCTGCTGGGAGGATTTGCCACCCTCTGTTTTGTTCTGACGACAATTGTTATCTATACTCAAAGTAAGTGAGAATACAAACTTTTGAATTGTAACTGGTACAGGAATTTATCAGGGGACATGTTTCAATGGCGAAGTCTATTGCAGTGACAACTTCCTAAGAGTATTTTCCTTCGCTTTGCAGAGATTTAGCCCCCGTTCACACTAAGGCGACCTGTGAGGCGATCTGGTCGCCTCACAGGTCGCCTCCCATAGGGAAGCTGTGGACCCGTTCTAATAGGAACGACACAAGTCGCTCCGACTTTGAAAAAGGGTCCGGAGCTTCTTTGGGGCGACCAGGAGGCGACCGCCATAGACTTCAATGTTATGAAGTCCGTGGCGGCCGCTCCTATGTGAACGGGGGCTAAGTTTTCCTGTTGTGCTTAGGGGACAGGAAGTGGAGGAAACTCTCCTCATTAAATTACAGGTAGCAAAATAGGATTTAAAAAAATAAATATTAAAGTGAACAGCTGAGAGGGCTCCCCAGGCTCACAGAAGTGGACTGGAATTTATTTGTAGACAACGTTTAGGCAGATTGCTCTTTAGAAAATTAGCCAAAGTTGATAGGTTCACTTTAAAAATGCCTTAAAGTGTAGCCAATTATTTTTTTTCTGTTTTGGATAGAGTGGGATAATCACTTATTGGGTTATTTATTGTTGTCTGTGATACCTTCACTGTGCTGTCAGAGATGCAGCCTGAAGCGAGAGGAACTCTCTCTAAAGTTAGGGTAATTCACATCTTAGATAACTGTCATTTGAACATTTTTCCCATTGGAAGATTTAGGTTTGGGCAAAAAGCACAGGCTTATTGTCCAGCACTACTGCCGGCAGCCTGGGAAAGTTATTCGCAGGCTGCTGTGGCTGAAGTGAGCAGTGAGTGCTACTAACGTTTAGGGCAGTGTGTGCCCAGAGACGAATGTCTAGAATGCAAACTGCTTGCATCCTTGGGAATTTATTCTCTGGTGCCTAGTGGCCTCAATGTTGGTGGCACTTGGTGCACTGTCAGCCCTGTCCAACCCTGTCAAAATACAGCTGGTGTTAGGCTCTCATAGACTTTTGCACGCTTCCGGAAATGGAACTGGACAGTGTGTCTATTTTTTTCTGCCCACACCTAAATTCCAGGGTCTCATACATCTGGTGTAACTTATGCCCAGTGTGCATAAGTCTGTTATTTTTCATTTAAAAGGCCAAGCTGTCTAACAAAAGTGTCAGTTAGAATGTTGAAACAAACCAACTGACACTGACCGTGTTGGTTACAATATTCAGCTTTTTTTAATTTATAAAAAAATAAATAATTTTATCCCAAAAGGGAATCGTTGCTGTACCTGCTTAAAAGGTGTTAGCTGTAGTCTTTAATTTTTTAGTCAAGTAGCACACATACTACCCTCTCCCCAGATTGACAATCCTGATGACCAAAGGTTGCTCCTCCATCCACAGTGGAGACACCCTAAGATAGGAAGTCTGTTACTAGCCAAAACACCAGGTGAAAAAAATACCTCAAGAATGAAAACGAATGCAGACACCACATTTAAGCATTGGTAAGCTACAATCTATGACATTTTTGTTTTTCGATTTAATACTGCTTTGATGTCCATTTTACTGTAGGGAACAATAGAAGTAGTCATGCATCTCAGAGAAATGATATACCTGTGCTCAAATCCCAATAGATTGTACATGCATTTAAACTATCAGATGCTAAAGGGGTGTGACGACATATTAACACTAAAAATTCTGGATGGACCCTCTGCACACTGCTATACACCCTTTCCAGCAAAAAATGCAATGATAAACAGGGATTTTTAGTTCACACATATTACAATACAAACTTAAACTGACCAACTGCATCAAAGTAATCCCTCTTATGGCCAGTCTTACACTGCTTTGTCATTGAAAATTCTATGGCATTCCAACCTGGTGCATAAAGATACAAGGTGGAGGAGAGCTAGTAGGTTCAGGTCTAGTCACTGGCCCGCCTTACAAAAGAGAAAAGACATACCTATGCTTAAATCCCAATAGCTTGTACATGTATTTAAACTATTGGGTGATAACGGGGTGTGACCACATAATAACACTACAAATTCTGGATGGACCATGTGCATACTGCTATACACCCTTCTAGATAACAATGCAATGAAAAACAGGCAATTTTAGTTCACACATATTGCAATACATGCTTAAGCTGGCCAACTGTGTCAAAGTAATCCCTCCTATGGCCAGTTCTACTCTGCTTTGCCCCTGCAAATGCTATGGTGGACACCATTCCAACCTGGGGCATACAGAAACAAAGTGGGGGAGAGCTACCAGGTTCAGGTCTGGTCACTGGCCTGTGTTACAGCAGAGAAAAGATACACCTGTGCTCAAATTCCAATAGGTTGTACATGTATTTAAACTATCAGGTGCTAATGGGGCCTCAATGAATCTCAAACAGGCCTTTCTTGGTCTCCATTTATCCTCTGTATAGGAGTTATTGATTGCTTACAGGAAAAGAGGAGCAATCCTTCCGTCTCACGCTGCTGGCTCTGTGTTAACCACCCATCCCACTGCTGTTTCATTATAACAGCAGTCAAAACTTTAATGGTACCATCGAGCTGATATCTACACTCAGCAAAAAAGTCAATCAGGGCATTGAAGCCACCACTGAGTGGAAATATTTCTGCTGCAATGGTGGATTGTGGCAGAACTCCAGTGGAAAAAAACTTGCTCTACACAAAGCCAACCGGTTGCAAGAGATATATTTGTGTTGTTCAAATGTGTTGGTATCCATGGCATGTCTGCTTGGCAGCACATTGTGCCCCTGTTTGTCTCACCAGCTGAGAGTCTGACTAACCAATGAAAACAGTCTCAATTAACTTGATGAAATGGCGCAGCTTCTTAGTAATGTGTCACAAAATCTCCTGACAGCTATAATGAATTAGGTTAGTTATAGGAAATAGAATACAAGGGGAGAAACCAGATAATGAAACATGATGCTATTATCGTAGTATAACAGAGTGCATCCAGACTTCATTCCACTCATTGCTGATATTATACTATTAACTCACAGCTGTATTCAGCTTCTCCTCTGTTTTTTATTCAGTGCTGTGCAGAAATTTGGAAATGCTACCATCTACAGCCTAAGCCCGGCAGGAGAAGAATGCATATATTTGCTTATTTGTCTTTTTTTTTTTAAAGTACAAATAAATGAATTTGAACTATTATGGCTACACCCAAATTGTTAATAAGTAGCTATATTCTAAGATATATAGCGGGGTAGTTACATTTTTATGCTTCTGCTTGGTATTAAACATTAGAAACATTACAAAATATATTTGGTTAAGAAAAATGACAACTATATACACAATTATATGTATGTATATATATATATTAAAAAAGACTTCTAAGGCCTCGTTCACATGGGCTTACTTAAACACACGTCTGTGCAAGGGATATGTTTGCCCGCATGGGAATGCACAGGCATTAAGGGCACCCCCATGCAGGTAGTTCAAATTAGTATTAATTGGTGCGCACAGCGGCTACTCCCAAGACCTTCAAGCTGGTGTTCTATCCCAGTGTTTCTCAACCTTTTTTCAGTCAAGGCACCCTTTAAAATTATAGAAAAAATCTCGAGGCACCCTCCAAAATTATGGACAGTCTTGAGGCACCCTATTCTAAAATGTAAAATATATTCTAATAGTTTTACATAATGCAGCAACATCAATACACGTAGGACACCCAACGTTAGAGGTGATTTATTCTTCCAAAGCAAATACACTTTTGCAAACTAGTAGTGACTAGTATTCCAATGCTTCTCTTCTCCCTCAGTTTTTCCCCATCACTTAGCTAATGAGATCCCCAATGCTGATGGAGAGAGGCAAGGGAGGGTGAAATAAGGATGATATGCAGGCAACTGACATCCTCCTTATCAACTAATGATGTCATTAGTTGTTAGAAGGTTGGCAGCTAGGTTGTAATGGTGTACAGTTGTGCCTGGGCACCCTGGTTGAAAAAGGCTGTTCTAGCCTGTGGGCTGGTATCACTGTCACTAAAAGGCAACATTTATATGGTATAGGTGATAGCCTGTATCCCTGTATATTTTTGGCACATGTTCATTTTTTTTTTTTTTTTTTTTTTGATGGGGGGGGGGGGGGGACTAAAAAGCCCTTCCTTTAGGGGTCTGACAAGCTCCCCTAGCAACCCCCCTGCACAAAGATGGTTAGCTTTAGGGATAATAAGGAGAGCAGAGATCTCCTCTAAATTGATTCTGTGATGTCAGACCTATTGTAGCCATTGGGCTACAAATATTCATGAAGCCTGCTATAGCTTCATTGATAACCTTAGTATATATACAGTTCTAGGAGCATTAAATATTAGGTAATTTATTGCTGACCTTCAAGTCTTTGCATCAGTTTTCACCTGCAGTGGAAAAATCACTACATGTCGATTTTTATAAAGATGTTTGTCTTGCAAATCCAATTTTTCTATGTCGTTGAACATTCCTTTAAATTCTTTTTGATACATGGAACAAAATATGTTTTTACTGTGAGAAAGCATATCCAATGTTTTTGTCACTGGATAACATTTTAACACAAGAAACAAAAATATGTTTTTGCTAACACAACCCTAAATCTCGTAATCTATTCTAAATTGCTACAAATTGAATGTGATATAAGTGTATCAAGAAGTATCATAATTAATAATTAGTAAATTAAATACATTCTTTGGGAAATATATATACATTTTTAACGAATGCTGCCTTTTTCCCTTCTGTCATTTTCAGGGGATGCTCTGTGACCAGGGTGGGAAAAAGAGTGTGGGTGCATTTATGCAACTGTCTGTCAGTCCTAATAAAAGTGGGGAGTGCTGGCATTCGTGCTTTTTTGAAACAAGAAAGAGACCAGTGGGGACATTTTTGGATTTGGTAGAGTAAAACCTATAACATGAAATGCAAAAAAATGTAAGGAAAATTACAAAAAATATAACCAATATAAAACAGCAGAGGGGTGTGTTGAGAACTTTTATTGTACAAAAAAAGGGGATATATGTGGGTGCACAGTGCAACTTGTAGTCTACAGAAATGGATTATATTACTAGTGTGGTCAGTAAGCATCGCATCCCTAGTGCAGTCATGTGCCGATGATAACATTTCACTTTGGTTGGTCCGGTGTAAGGGAGTAAATCTTTTCCAACCTTACCCTGCACCAGCCATAGTAGGATGATTTGCAAGCAGTCACAGAAGGTTGTTTTTTTTGTAACTTTGGGTTACTTCAGCTTGGTAAATGCCATTTACCAAGTACATTATCTTAAAAAAAAGTTTAGACATTTCAAAATATTCTTGATGTAATGTTTCAGATTGACTTCAGAGTTCACACGTTTCATCCTAGTTACCTGGCATATTGTGTGGTCTGAAAGACATTTTTTGGAAAATTCCTGCGGAACAACCTAGCTGCTGTTCCCAATGTGACATCTATGCAGGTGTGGGTGCGTAGCCTCGAACGCATACTGGATGTGTTCAGGGACCTTCACCCTCACAGATGTCACATTGCAGCTGTGTCTGTACAGTGGCTGTGTTCGTGCAGCCATTGCGGCTCAGTTGACAGCAATGGGACTGCCTGCATAGTGATGTACCGAACAACCCTGTGGGACACACACTGATACGCCCCAGGTGAAAGAGTTCTAAATGTTCAACTTTCATTAAAATAATGCTGCCATAATTCTGCCATGAAGGTCCATGTTCAGGACCTTCCTGGTACAAGGTGACAACTGTCTCACAGTTGGGCTTCTACGCTGTCGCCCCGTTATATGCAGCCATGGCAAAGACCACAAGCGGTCAATCCAAAATACTTTACACAGGTATTGTCCTCTGTTGTTACTGTTAGTAAATCGGCCCAATCCAATGAAGTGCAACTCTTGCTGGAGTGACTGCTTGTCGACAAAACGTGGCTGAAGGAGACTAGAGAAGACCTACAGCACTGATATGTAGGATCTATGCATAAGGGTCTAAAAAGATGAAAACAATCTTTTATGAGAAAAAAGGCAATTGTTCATGATATGCAATGCTTTAGAAAAATAATATAATCAATTTACGGTTTAGATCTGTTATTTTGTTTATTTATTTATTTTTTTTCACAATATTGCGTTGCAATAGAACTCTCGATTGAAACAACCCCAGCATTATAAACCTTTTATTTCTATTTCAGTATTCTTTAACCTTTTCACGTATACAGCTAGTTATAAAAGCAGGGGGCTATCGGGAAGCAGTGTGCGTCTTCTTGGCATTCAGCAGGAGATTGCCAAAATCTTACCAAGGGAGAGTCACTTCATATTGTTGAAAGATCAATGCTTTAATGTTACTTAGAACATGGAGTTATTTATTTAGTGGTTTAGCTGAAATGCCAAAAAAACTGTATCATGTCAGAGAAGGAAAAAGGCTTTATGTAGCCTAGAGCTATACTGGCTTCTCCACCCCAGCGTTGTGAGTGAAATATCTTTTTGTGTCAGTGTAATATCAGGGGAATGTGTGTACAGATCTGTCTGATATTCACAGTAACATTTATTATTTAAGCTAATCTTCACCTTATGCCTGGTCACTATTCATGTATTTACAACATGTTGCTAGACCCCTGGGGCAGGAGGCATACAATGTGGATTTTTGATAGATATAGTTAGCCAAATATTAAACGTCCAATAAATGTGTTACAATGATGTAATTGATGTAAACAGATTGGTATTCCTATAACCCAGACAACAACAAAAAGATTGTTCAAAAAAAATGTAAACTTTGTGTGTAATGTATAATATACCAAGTTGGCCTCTGAAGTGATTTCCACTTACAGCCATATGCTTAAGTTGTGAACTTTCTACTAAGGTAGTTCTGCTTGCTCGTTTAAAGTGCAAGAAAAGTCTAACACTATTCCTAAAAATGTACCCCCACTTATTCTGCCTAACATGTATAAAAATATATGTGTACTTGCCTAGTTTTAATCTGCTCCAGTTATGTGATCTTGCAGCTCTGGCCTCCCTGTGTCAGGGATCAGCTGCTGCAGGGGAGTAGAGGGAGTGCTGACACTGTCTGGGCTATGGGAGCCTATGGGTGATGTCATGGCTCTCCGAATTCCCAGCTGTTGTCAAGTGAAACCTGAAGAAGAGCTGCAGGACCACATGACCAGATCAGAGCTGACTTAAAAAAGTTAAGTACACATATCTTTTTTTTTTTTTTTTTTATTTAGGTAAGGCAGCATTTTTTTTAAATAGACCTAGGCTTTTTTCCAATTTAAATAAAGCACTTTTCAATATTAAAAGTGTATATGAACTAATGCTTATAACCTCGAAAACAGGTCACGTCAACATTTCCAGCCCTGATCTTGTATGAAGTCCCCAGAGGTGCAGTTTGTTACACCTACTGAATAGATGTACAGAGCAAAGTAATTACATCATGACTGCCTTCAGCTATCCTAGTAAACAGTGCAGGGAAACTGACTTGTATCCAGGGGTCAGGAAGGTGGGGCAGAGAAGGTGCTTGCCCAGGGCACCGGAGTTCTGACTGTTCTCAGAAGCATCTCAAACTGATGTCAAATGTATGCCATTGATACAAGCCTGAAGCCCATTAACACCCCTAAACAGGAATGCTTAGGGGCTGTCACACAAAGGAAATGTACAGAATGCAAGGTTGCAAGCGGTGATAAACTGCAGTGACCCATATCTTTCAATGGCAGTCATTTTTTCCAAAGTTCTGAATAACTAAAAGTGAATCCTGTTCAGACAATAATGTGGAAGCTGCTTTCTTTTTAAGCCATCAGGCTTCCCTATATTTGTGTTACAAAAACATTCTTATAACCAACATCACCTTTGGGACCTTGGTTGATGAGCTTTTGTATGCTCCAGTCTGGTTTTACTTTTTCATGCAAGGATTTAGGAATGCAAAACCTGCTTTTAAAGCAGGTCAAATGCAGCTCAGAAGGAGGTCAGTTGCAGGACAAATGCACCTGTAAATTAATTAATGAATACTTTCAAAACTGAGGTCAGGTCATCCGCATAAGCCCAAAGCCTGATGAAACTGGCCACCCTAAACAGGCAGGCCACTCTAAGTTAACAAAAAAGTAATCCTTCGGTGTTGTCACACAATGAAATGGTATGACACTGTCAGGTTTATTGAGTAATGCAGAGTGGGGCTGGGTGCTTCTCATTTTATTCAAGGAATACAAGGCTTCCTTTGATTGGCCAAGGTAGAGAGGCGGGCAGATGACCTCACTAATAACACCTCGGCTAATCCGAGGAAGCATTGTATTCATTCATAAAAAAAAAAAGGCTTTCTCTGAATGGATAAGAAGTACTCAGTCCAACTCGGAAAAAAAATGTATTTATGGAAGTAATTTGCTTGGTCCAGCTTGGCCAAAAGAAACTATTTAACCACTTAAGGACCATAAGGTTTTATTCCTTTAATGACCAGGCCATTTTTTGCGATACGGCTTTGCGTTACTTTAACTGACAATTGCGCGGTCATGCAACACTGTACTCAAAATAAAAATGCCCTTTTTCCCCCACAAATAGAGCTTTCTTTTGGTGGTATTTGATCATCTCTGCGGTTTTTATTTTTTGGGCTATAAACAAAAAAATGTGACAATTCTGAAAAAATATATATATAACTTTCTGTTATAAAACATTCCCAATTAAAAAATTTAAAAAAATCAAAATTTTTTCATCAATTTAGGCCAATTTGTATTCTGCTACATATTTGGTAAAAAGTGAATAAGTGTATATTGATTGGTTTGTGCAAAAGTTATTGCGTCTGCAAACTAGGGGAAAGATTTATGTCATTTTATTTCATTTTTTTTTCTACTAGTAATGGCGGCGATCAGCTATTTTTAGCGGGACTGTGACATTTGCAGATCGGACCCCTAACTGACATTTTGACACTTTTGGGGGGACCAGTGACATTACTACAGTAATCAGTGCTAAACATATGCACTGTTACTGTACTAATGACACTAACAGGGAAGGGGTTAACACCAGGAGTGATCAAAGGGTTAAATGTATGCCTAGGGGGGTGCTTCCTAACTGTACGGGGGATTTACTCCCTGGATGAACACAGAGACCTGTGTTACTAAATAGGAGGAACAAAGGATCCCTGTGTTCATCGCTGACATAACAATGATCTGCCTTTGTTTACATTGGCAGACCGCCGTTCTGTCTCTATGGGGAGCAATCGCGGGTGCCAGGCTAACTCCAACGCCGATTGGCTCCCCCTCTAGCCAATCGGCATGTGCGCGCCCCACCCACTATCTGCTACATGAAGTGATGTACAGGTTCGTTGTTTCACAAAACAGAGCCGACCTGCCGCTGTATAACTACGGCGGCTGGTTGGCAAGTGGTTAAAGTGAAAGGACACCTGGACTTCGGCTTTAAGTTTTACGAGGTGAATGTTCAGGCCTCAGCCAATGTTGGCTTTGGTCATAAGGTTCTTAAGATGGATCTGTAAGGTCTGTTCAGCCATCTCTGTGGGCTTGTTAGCCTTTGCACTTCTGCTGTTGCTAGCTACAAAACTGAGGCAGGCTGTGAGTGGGGGAGGCTGGATCCTTACACCTTTCTTTGCCAGTGTCCAATCTCCTGAAATTAACAGAATCCCCCATGTATCTGAATACTTATTTGTGTATCCCTAAGTGTATTCAAATAAAAGGATTTTTATAGTAAGGCAGGCCATACACAGTTCAAATCCTGCTGAACCGGCCGAGATTCAAACCGTATATGGGCAGGCTGAATGTTCCAAGTTGATTGATCGATTGACTTGGGTACAACCAGCATGCAGGGTTTTACCTGTGATTATGGCTAGTGGCTGCTATAGCCACTAGCAAAAGTCAGTGTCTTCCCCCGCCGGAAGAAGACAATGGTCCGGCAGAAGGGATTCCCATATCAGTTCTGTCTGTGTTTATAGGGGAATTGAGCAAATTTATTTCCTGCAACCCGTGGTTGCAGGAAAGAAATTTGGTCTGTGTGTTGTTAACATACATCAACAAATTCAAATACTACAAAACACTGAACCATACTTTGCCTAATAAAGAAAAATAAACAGAACCACCCACTATTCCAAAATCTATGTTTTTCAAGTGTGATTTAGGCCCCTTTTACAATTATGCGACTTGCAGAGTCGCATGGCAAGTCATACTCCATGATTTCCAATGAGTGCCGTTCATATCTGTGCGACTTCAAGTCGCAATAACTTTAAAGTAGTCCCTGCACTACTTTGGTCCAACTTTGACGCGTTTTGAGGTCCAGAGACCTCAAGATTACACAGGCATTGCTTCAAGTCCAGTCGAAATCGCGGCAAAATCACACAAGTGTGAAAGGTTCCTTAGAGAATGAAGGCCAATAAAGATCTTGTTGCTGCGCACATCATAGCTAATGCTCCTTTAGATTTACATACTTTGATATCGGGCATAACAATTAAAAGATAGGGAGTAAAGGGGACAGCGGAAGATTTCTTCATAACAGATTTGTGCTTCTACAAAAGAAACTCTTGGGAACTCTTTTGTAACTACCATCTGGTTTAAAAAATAACTGGATTAAACTGTGAATTAATGTGTACAAAATAGGAAAATAGAAGCTGATCACTTAGTTTGTTACTTGTCTTTTTTCAATCCGTATACCTGTAAAAGGGAGTACTGATGGGATTGCCATATTCTACTTTGCTACAGTAAAACTTAGATGCATGTTTCTTGATATTGTTGTGATTAGATTTTCAACTGCTCCTCAAGGCTACATGTTAATATTATATATATATATATATATATATATATATATATATATATATATAGTTTTTTTTATAATAACTTTGAGTTTTCGAGGACTTCAGAACAATTATTACCGCAGGCTCATAGATCTACTAGCCTTTCTTTTATTAACAAACTTGGGAATTTATGAAATGTCTTTCAGTGCACGTAGGAAGGGGTTGGATAAGGAAAAGAAAAACCTGAGTTTCTCAAGACTCAATTTCAGTCGATGTGCTTCTTGTCCACATCTTTAAAAGTAATTAAACTTGTGAGCACACTGGGCTAGAGGAGCAGAGATCTGGGAAATTCAGTATTGGAGGCAGCAAGCTTCACTGTGTATTTGGCTACTGGCATTTTAGAAGCAAGTTATTGAAACTTTTCATCTGGCAGAGTACTAGAGGAAAATGATTTGTCAAGGATCTTGGTATTTAGCTGTGTGTATAAGTATGAAATTAATTTATTACACAGCTTAATTGACAATGCAGGTGTGAAATTACTGCATTTTTTTAGTTTCTTCTGAGTAAATGGTTGTTAAGAATAATCAGATGTATTTGTGTGTGTGTATATATATATATATATATATATATATATATATATATATATATATATATACACAGTGGGGTAAATCCATTTTTTTTTAAATACATTTTTTATAGGTTTTGTACAAATACAGAATAAAAACGCATATCAGATAACTGTTCTAGACATAATACAGTGAACATGGTAATACAGGAGTAACACAAAACAGAAGTAACACAAAAGTGGAGGAGGCAGGCCCTTAACTGTCTAGCGGGAAGCAACCGGGACGGCCAGCGTAGGGGCTATGCCAGCCCACTTTGGTCAGTAGGCTAGTGTGGGGCACTCAGGCCAGGTCGCATGTCCCCCCCACACGACATCACTTCTGGTATCATACAGTGTCTGTCGGGGAGAAACCCCCAGGCCCGCTCTCCCCCCAAGGTGTAAATAATTGTTTTATCCTCTGCAGATTTTGTAAGTTTGCCCTCTTACAAAGAAATGAAGGGTTTATAAATTTTATCATAGGTGTATTTTAAACAATAGAGGCAGATATTATACTCGGCGTATAAGACGACCCCCAATTTTTGGGGGATTTTTTTTGAGGTTCAAAAGTAGTCATATACGCCAGAAAATACAGTATATGGATACCTCTTAAATGGTTTAAAAAATTGAATAATTATTTCATAGGTTATTATGGAAAGGAAAAAGCCCTAGGATTAATCTCTACACTTCAGTTTACTGGGGGGGGGGGGGTTGTCGGTGCCCCTGCCGAGATTATACTTTATAGCTTCCCAATTGCAACATTTTGCTGGTTGGGGAGTGATGAATGGGGAAGACTCTATACAGGCCCTGCTTTTGAGTCCCTGTTCTCGTTATAATCTTCTGTCTCAGTTGGAATCATGAATTATGGTGCCCCAGCCGAGATTATACTTTATAGCTTCCCAATTGCAACATTTTGCTGAATGGGGAGTGATGAATGGGGAAGACTCTATACAGGCCCTGCTTTTGAGTCCCTGTTCTCGTTATAATCTTCTGGCTCAGTTGGAATCATGAATTTTTGTCTGTTCCAAATTTAGTCCAACACTGTTACTTATGAACAAAGTCTGGCAGGAAATGAGAAATATAACGAAATATAAAGGTATATCAGAGCATTCACCAATTTGGGGGAATAGGCATTATGAAGAACTTTGTAAACTGGAGGGGTTTGAGCGTTGGCGCTCTCAGGGGCTTCAATTTATTGTCCTGCTGTATTCTCAAAATGCCCTAGGTCCTTCCAGGATTTACTGGAGTCTTACCAACTACCTCGCCATGATTTTATTTACAATTCCGGGACGCGGTACAGACTCAGTCTAAACATGCTGGGATAGTTATAAGACCACTTTCACAGGGGACAAAAAGAAAAAGGGTCTTATTTCATATTTATATAGCTAACTTATGAGGAGTTACAAGACTTTTTTGCGAATCTGGGTATCAGAGGATGGGAGAGAGACTTGGGTGTTATACCAGATGAGCATTGGTACAACGTCTTGGAGAGAGTCACCTTTGTATCCTTGTCATCTGCACTACGCCTGTCTCAACTGTTTTTTATATATAGGTCAAATAGGACCCCAGTAAAGCTAGTCAAGTGGGGCAAGAGGGACACCCCGGAATGCCCGCGGTGCCAACAATCTCCGGCTTAACTACTCCACATGTTATGGAAGTGTCTCAAACTGTTCAGATATTGGCGAGAGGTAGTGACCACAATTAACCATTTCTAGACCGGGCCTATTTCTGACACTTGTTGTTTACAAGTTAAAATCAATTTGTTTTGCTAGAAAATTTTTTGAATTAAAAAATAAGAAAACAATAATGTTAGCCCAATGTTTTCCTATAATGAGCGATAATGTTATGCCGATTAAATAGATACCCAACATGTCCTGCTTCAAAATTGCGCAGGGTCGTGGAATGGCGACAAACCGTGGTACTTTAAAATCCCCATAGGCAACAATTTAAACATTTCTACAGGTTACCAGCTTAGATCTCACATCTACACTAAAAAAAAAAAAAGTATTTTTTTTTCATGATGAGAGGCACCTCTCCCGCCGCACAGTAAGTTTGTTTCCGTGGTGAACTTGGACCACGCTGTAAACACCGATTGGTACACCGTGAGAGGAGGGAGACCGCAGCACTGCTCACCTGTGCCCCATCTGTGCTTTAATCATGCCCATCTGTGCCCCATCCTTGCCTCATTCATGCCCATCTGTGCCACATCCATGCCTCATCCGTGCCCGCCCATGCCTCATTCGTGCTCATCCTTGCCTTAATAATGCCCATTTGTGCCCACCCATGTCTCATCCTTGCCCACTCATGCCTCATCCATCTCCACCCATACCACATCAGTGCTCATTTGTGCCACATCCATTCCACATCAGTGCTCATCCATTCCACATCAGTGCTCATCCATGCCACATCAGTGCTCATCCATCCCACATCAGTGCTCACCTGTGCCACATCAGTGCCACTACAGTGCTTATCAGTGCCCTACAATGCCTCACAAAATTGTCATGGGTAGTCAGAAAATTTGATTTGTTATTTTATGTCCCTAGAGCACCTAACCTCCCTGGATGTTGGGCCTCTGTATGTGGCTAGGCTGTGTAAAAGTTTCATATATGAGGAGTAGCAGAATGTATTTTAGTGTGTATTTTTTTGCTATGTACATGCTATGTGTTAGAAATATCTTATAAATGGACAAGTTTGTGGAAAAAAGAAAAAAGAAAAATGAATTTTCATTTTCTTTCCACGTTTTACAAAAACTTGTGTGAAAAAAAAAGACATGTTCAAAATACTTATGACTCCTAGATTATGTGTTGGGGTAATTGCTTTCCAAAACGGGTCATTTTGTGGGTGTTTCCATTGTCCTGGTGCTCCTAGAATACCTGTAGGTGCTACTTAGATGTTGGGACTCTGTTTGTGGCCAGGCTGTGTAAAAGTCTCACACGTGGTATTGCCATACTCAGGAGGAGTAGCAGAATGTATTTTGGGGTGTAGTTGCAAGTATGCCTATAGCTTGTAGACTCTATAACCTTTCCAAAGACCAAATAATACATGCTTATTTGGGTTGTTTTTACCAAAGATATGTAGCAGTATAACTTTTGGCCAAAATTTATGAAGAAAAATTACAAAATTTTATGACCAAAACAAAGAAAAATATATTTTTTTACCAAATTTTCGGCCTTTTTTCATTTATAGCGCAAAAAAAGAAATAAAATAAAACCTAGTGATGATTAAATACCACCAAAAGAAAGCTCTATTCGTGTGGGGAAAAAAAAGGACAAAAATTTCATATGAGTACAGTATTGCATGACTGAGCAATTCAAAGTGTGAGCAATGAAAGCTGAAAATATGCTTGGTAAGGAAGGGGGTATAGGTGCTCAGTAGGTAAGTGGTTAAGATTTGACTAAAAAACCTGGAAGCTGGTTTTTATGCTGAGCTGCACCACATTTTGCACTCTTTAGTTTTAGTAAATAAACCCCGAAGTATTTTACTTGCACAATCAGTAGGAGAAAATAAAGGGGAAAAAAGCTTAAAAATTGGAAAACCACTGAAACCAATACATCTAAGAACTGGTTTGCTGCAATATATCACATTTTTGTTCATAACACTTTAAAAGTTATTGCTACAAATAAAAAAAAAAACAAAAAACAACTCAAATGAATCCTTGGCTATAAGTCCGTGTTGTTACATGTGTCCTGCTGCATTGAGTGTCTTCCAATATTTTTCTATGCTTCTAATATTTGCCATTGGTGTTACTTTAAACCAAAAAAGAAGGGAGGTTAACTCTGTTGCTGAAGAACTTACATGTTATATCTTACAACGTCACCAATTGATTCTGGGTTCTAATGTCATTATAGTACGTTTGTTGATGACATAGGAAGAGATGAGATGCAGACAGGCGTTAAGGAATACCCTGCAGCAGCTGCACTGACGCAAAGAAAAACTTAATTTGCAGCTCTGATCTAATATCCTCTTCTGAAAATCCTAATGTAATGATATCACAAGCACACACTCTCCTCTCTGTGACCACACAGCTCCAGATCACTGCTAGCCTGCTGCTTAATTATCCTAATGAGCATTGTTGGAAAAGCCATTAAATCTGTTAATTAGCCTTGGCGATAACGGTTCACAATAGTTCATTCGAAATCTCATGACTGTTTTACAGCATAAAAGTATTGGGAAATAAATCTAAATTCTGCATACAAGCATTTTGTGAATTGACATTAATATAGTAGCTATATAAAATGAATATAAAATAAAAAAAAAAGCAAGCCATATATCTCCCCATTCTTTGTTTTTACTAAGTTTCTGTAAGTAACCGTTTTCTTGAAAATGTACACATTAAAAATAGATCAGAGACCATAATATATATTAAAGCTGTGTACTGTATGTTGTATATTCTTTTGGGACCATTTAGAATTTGAAAATATCAGTTCTCCAAATTGTCCCCATTTGAATGCTTAAGTCTCTCTGGCCCTTCGTAGAAAGATTTAACATCAGATATATATATATATATATATATATATATATATATATATATATATATATATATATATATATAAACTTCTAAACTCATGCAACATGGATTCTAAAGATAAACATAGTTATATGCTTAAGTGGGAGCAAACCCTTAGGCCCCTTTCACACAAGGAGTCCGTTCAGATCCGCCTGTCAGTTTTTTTGGCGGATCTGAACGGACGCCCCATGCATCTCTATGAGGCAATGGATGTCAGCGGAGACATGTCCGCCCACATCCGATCTGATCCGATCCGTCAAAACTGAACGGATGGAAACCCTATTTTCCATCTGTCTGGCGGATCGGATCAGATGAGAACAGACAGATGGTCCGTTCCCATCCGATTTCCCCATAGAGATGCATGGGGA
The DNA here is from genome assembly GCF_965119305.1 of Pelophylax lessonae. NCBI lineage: Eukaryota > Metazoa > Chordata > Amphibia > Anura > Ranidae > Pelophylax > Pelophylax lessonae. The sequence continues at coordinate 163,648,720 of NC_138771.1, forward strand.
ACTGACAGCTGTGACAGCTGACCTCGATCCTCTGCTGAGAAAAACAGTCCGCTAAACGGACTACCGTGTGTGAAAGGGGCCTCAAACCCCATACACACGCGTCGATAATTGGCAGTGAATTTTCGGCCAACGTCCGATCGGCCGATTTTCGGCTTGTTAGTATGATGCTTCCGACAACCGACTCTGACTTTTCGGCGAAAAAAAATCTGGTGTGCAGGCTATAAAATTTTTGTTGGCCGTCAACACAACGGCCGATTTTCCGTCAGTCAGTACAGATTTCGGCAGACAAAAATCTGATGAGCAAGACTGGGCATGCTCGGAGAACTGGGCATGCTCAGAGAAGAAAAAACACACGGAAAGTAAACCAGCACATGACATCACTTCTGAAGTAGATTTTTGTTGGCCGAGAAAATTCGCGTGCAGTCTAGGCACATTCCAACCAACAAAACACCACTCTGGACAAAAGTCGGACGATCGGTCGGCCGATAATCGTTGCGTGTGTACGAGGCATTAGAGAAGGGCTCTCACTTGAGCAATGGCAAACCATATGGTCTCGGACAGCCAAAAGCTCTATTTGCACCCTCTACAAGGAAAATATCTACAATGTACTATTTTTTGTTCATGACCCCCTCCTGCCTACATGCTATATATCCTTCCTTTTCTTGAGCTTTTCTTGTGCTAAAGGTGCCAATAATGAGCGAAAATAAATTCATATTCATTTAAATTCGAATTCATTACAAATCTATATAAAAATATATATATTTTTAAGAAAAAACTAATTTTCGGTTTCGTTTTTTGGCCAAGTGCATCCTGCATTTTCAGATGCGGCACCAACATTTCCATTCGCTGCACCTCTAGTTTGGCACATCCCTGATGGCCATCTTTGCGCATGTACCGATAGTCAGGAAAACCCACACATGTGCAGTTTTGCCACAGGGCTCACACGAGACTCTAAATCCTGAGGCACATCTGCACATATACAAGAAAGGGTGGGCAGGGAGCAAAGATGTAATTCTCGCCTACACATGAAATGTGGAACTGCAGCTTTACAGCACAAATAAATGACATAAATTAACCACTTTACCTCTGGCCACTGTGCCTCTACTGCGGCACAGTGGCTCGTTATCGTCCAGCGACGTAGACCTACGTCGCTGGACTCCTCCCCCTGTAGGCGCGCTCCCGCTGTTTTCATTCACAGCGGGAGTCGGTTGGGGAATCTAGTTTGGAGATCCGCCCGCCTGTGTAAACAGAGCGGGCAGATCTCCTAAGTGACAGGGAGTGACAGATCGGAGTGTTCAGCATAGCTGAACATCCGATCTGTCCCTGACTCACTCAGTCACCTCCCCCCCACACGTTAGTAAGCACCAGGCATACATTAACCCCTCCCTCTCCAATAAAATTAACCCCTTCCCTGCCAGTGTCATTTTTACAGTAACAGTGCATATATATAGCACTGATTACTGCAGTAATGTCACTGGTACCCCCAAAAGTGTCAAAAATGTCAGTCAAGGGTCTGATCTGTCCGCCGCAATGTCGGTCCCGCAAAAAAAAATCACAGATCGCCGCCATTACTCGTTAAAAAAAAAACACCAAAAATTACAGAAATCTTTCCCTTAGTAAACGCAATAACTTTTGCGCAAACCAATCAAAATATGCTTATTGTGATCTGCTAACATAGGTAACAGAAAACAAATTGGCCAAAAATTTAAAAAAAATTTGATTTTTACATATTTTTTGGGAGGAATTTCATATAAAAAATGTTAAAAATATTGTTATTTTTTCAAAATAAACGCTCTTTTTTTGTTTATAGCGCAAAAAGTAAAAATCGCACAGGTGATCAAATACCACCAAAAAAAGCTCTATTTGTGGTAAAAAAAGGAAGTAAATTTCGTTTGGGTACGGCATTGCACGACCGCGCAATTGTCAGTTAAAGTCGCACAGTGCCGAATCGTAAAAAGTGGCCTGGACGTAAGACAGCTAAATCCTCCGGTGGTAAAGTGGTTAAAGAAAAATACATTTATGTCTAATTGTAAAAGGGGGGGGGGAGGCTGGACATACATGAATCGAAATTTGGTTAGCATTTCAATCCTTGTATGGCCACCCTCACTTGATGTTGATTGTTAGCCTGAGTTGTCACCCAGACTACCAATGGAGCTTACAAGCAACAATTTTAACACACAGCCATGGTCCACTGTTGAATACAGGATATCAAAAGTATTACGATGCAACAAAGGATGAGAAAAAAATTACAAGTAGTGTAATTTAAAAATCGGCAGTTGTTTAACAGTAAATGTAATTCAGAGTTTAAAAAAGAAGTATTCCTTCATCTTTTAAAATCTTTATTATATCCCCAAGGATTTGCATGCAGCACTTGGACCTATTCTGATTCATAGCCCCTTGCGCAATAAATCACATTTATACCTCTGTGCTGTATTGTAGCTCCACCCTAGGTTGAAGCCAAATTTTTGAGTATTCCCATGGGGGAGCTTTACCACAGCACTAGACACCACCACCTCTCTAAGATTTCAAGTGTATACAGCCCCTGTACAACAGTGGGCAAGTCGGTCCACGCTGAGGGGATCTATGATCGATTTATGGCTGCTAGTAAACATTCAGCAGATAAATTACACAGCCCTGCAGTACTGACTGTTTACTGCTGAATTTGTGATTAAACATTCTGTGCTGCAGAATGAAGGGCTGTGTGATAGTTCTGCTGCACGGTGCATGTTTACTAGCAGCTGCAGTTCTATCACACAGTCCTGCAAAGCTGTCAAATCGTTTGCTTGTGTTGTGAATGTAGCTAACCCCGTATCTTGCTGTGCTAGATGGCGGTGCTTGTCTCCAGCATGGGACTGCTGCCAGAAATGAGCAATGTCAGCTCTCATTTACCTCCTTGCTAGCAGTGTTGTCAGAAAGCGGTGCAGTGTTGGTAAGTATTGTCCAACCATGCTGCCTAACAGCCACAGAACATGCCATTACAATCAAAATGGAACAAATGCATGGTCAAATCACAGCTTCTACCAATATGTGATGATGGAACACTCAGCCTCACCCTGCACAGGGATTTTACAGCTCATGGGACAACAATCTAACAAGCAGCCGCAGACTGGTAATGATCAATATTTGGGGTGGTTAATTATGCAGTTAACCCTTTACACATCAAACAATAGCTGTCACCATGAGTTATAGAAGAAACATGCACTGTTCAAAATACCCGCTGTAGCAATTCTGACTTTTAGGAAATGTCTTAACGCATGCTATCATATCAGACAGGAATATTAAATACAGCAGCACTCAAATCTACAGATATTATTTTAGTTCAGATTTGGAGCATTTAGAGATGAGGCTTAAAGCTGAACTCCAGGAAAAAAAGGAAGCCCTCCCATAAAGTGTGGTTACGACCACACTGCAAAGGTTACCCGCTTGTTTCTGTCTACCAGAACCCTGGGTAAAGCACCTTTCTTTATCTGATCGTCTACTTCTTCAGACTCCTCCCTGCTGCAGGACTGGTCCCTGCAACCTCTTCTCCCTTATGCTCTGGTCGTCTAAGGTCCTCTGACTTTATCAAAACCAGTGCCGGTCCCATAGGATTGCATTTTATGTTAAGCTGTGCAGGAACAGTCAACTGCCAGAACATAAGGGAACACCGTCTGCTGAGTGAGCAAAAGATCAAGTAAGTAAAACTGCTTTTCCCAACCCCTATACAGAAACAAGCAGTTAAAGTGGTTCCATACTCACTTGCTCTGTGCAGTGGTTTTGCACAAAGCAGCCACAATTCTCCTCTTCTCGGGTCCCTCACTAGCGCTCTTTGCCCCTCCCTCCTGCCGAGTGCCCCTAGAGCAAGCAGCTTTCAATGAGGGCACCCATGCAGGCTTGTTGCCGAGCTGCAGCTCCACTTGTCTATTCACACACAGAGATGCGGCTAAGCCCCACCCACTTCTCATTGGCTCACTTGCTGTAAATGACACCAGGGGGAGCCAATGAGGAGGGAGAGTCCCCAGAGAGCTGAGGCTTTAATGCCCATCACTGGATTGAGATGGGGCTCAGGTAAGCAACCAACAGTGATGTTTGAAGTTGGGAACATCAGGGTGCGGTGCTGTTTTTCAGTATACGATACTGGCAAACACCATATCCTTGAAGGTAGGATCAATGGAAAAATATACCAAGACAATCTTGATAAAAATATGCCGCCATCTACCAGCATGATGAAGATGAAATGAGGGTGGACATTTCAGCCAGGCAATGATCCCAAACACAAAGCCAAGAAAACTCCCAGTTGGTTTAAAAAAAGTAAATAAAGCTGCTAGAATGGCTCAGCCAATCGCCTGACTTGTATCCAATAGAAAATCGATAGAAAGAACTAAATATCAGAGTTCAAAGAAGAGAATCACGGAACCTTCAAGATTTGAAGAATGGACCAAAATCCCACCTAAGTTATGCATGCGACTAGTTTCTCCATACAGGAGGCATCTTAAAGCGGTCCTTACCAACAAAGGATTTTGTACTAAGTATTAAATATATTTCAGTTAGCGTGTTAAATACTTTTTCCCTGTGTCATTCCATTTTATTACACATAACTTAATTTTCGGAACTTATTTGTTTTAGTTTCTTTGTATATATGGATTGCATGCCTTGTTTGCAACATGTGGTTAAAATTTAATGTCAATGGCACCTTTTAGAAATTGATTTACCTAGAAAAATTGTGACGTGTTTAATACTTATATTACCCACTGTATATGGATTTCAACTATGTATTGGGGAGAGTTTTGTTTTAATTTACTGCATCAAACTTGCATGCTAAGTTTATATAGATATGAAAAAGTAAAGCCCCGTACACACGTACCGAATGTCGGCCGAACGATCGGCCGTCTTTTGTTGGGTGCTATCCTGTCGGCTGAAAAGTGCTAAAGACTGCACACGAATTTTGTCGGCCAACAACAGCCGACTGCAGAAGTGATGTCATGTGATGGTTAACTTTCCGTGTGTTTTTTATTTTCTGAGCATGCCCAGTCTTGCTAATCTGCTGTTTGTCGGCCGAATTCTGTACTGACTGGCGAACAATCGGCCGTTCTGGTGACGGCCAACAAATATTTTAAAGTCTGCACGACAGATTCTGTTCGGCCGAAAATGCGCTGTCGGCTGTCGGAAGCATCATACTAACAAGCCTACAATCGGCCGATCGTTCGGCGGCCGACAATCGGTACGTGTGTACGGGCCTTAAGTGTCAAATGTGTCAGGAACTTGCTGTAGTTGGAATCACTGGTTGAGAAACTCTGCTATATGACATTACATTAAAGATAATCTGGCTATATCCTAAAGTTTTATAAAGGATATTTGAAATGCCCTGGCTCACAGCGTGTGCAAATAAAATCATCATAATGTTTTGAAAGCGTGTTCCCTTTCTTTGTGACTTGCAGCCCCTCTTTAATTGCTTACATACAGACATCGCCTGTCTTTCTCCATCAAGCACAATAGCATTTATTAGCATTTGTATGCTTTGTTATTTTCAATTACGCCTCTGTTCTAAGTGCCCAAACCATATAATTAAATCTTTTCAGCTTACAGCTCCGTACAGCTGCACCAATTTATAAGTCCAACACGTATGCTCCTAATATACATTTCTCCCAGGCAAAACTTTTTATTGTTTTTGTATCAAATGCATCCAAATGGTTTTTTACAAAGATGGACAGAACATTTAGGCCCAAGTGTAAAACAAAATTGTTGTTTAACCATAAAACAAAAATTTGTTATGTGTGTGAAAAATTAAATGCAAATGTTCAATAGGGATATTACTAAAGCTGACTAAGCCACTGGCAGAGAGACTAATTTTTGTTGTGGAAGCTTGCTGTCAGCTTATAGAACTACAGCAATGTGCATGCATTTCAATTGAGGACACTACTACACTTAATATTGGATTTCTTGACACCTCTGTGGTTCTTTGAAGTGCTTGAACTGCAGCTCAGCTGATTTTGGCTTGATATCGCCAACATGTAATTTATTCTTTTTTATGCTACCCATACAATGGCAGATTTTGGATCAGAATTATTTTTAGCAATATGTACCAGCAGCTTTGTAGAGGTAGTTTACCTGACTGGATGGAATTTAGACTTGCTCCCTATATGGTTGGTTAATACATTTTATAGATCTGACATGGCATGAATAATCCCTGGCATAACAAAAAAAAAAGAGAACCTACCCATGTGCCCCTTTAAATAAATCTCCCAAGAGAAAATGCTTTAAAGGGCATATATCTAGTACTCTCACAATTTTTTTTGATAGTCATGCAAAAGAGATCAGCCAGTTGTAAACAATCTTAAAGTGAGTGTTGTTTAAAAATTCTTTTTGTGTAGTATGTTGCTCTGCTTTCTGTTTTACCATGTTACAAAATGGTATGCTTTACTGGCTTTTCTCATAATGCAATTGTACAACATTACAAAAGTCTGGTTTGGCATCTTGAGTATGCCACCAGTTTTGGTCAACAGTCCTCGGGAAGGATGTTCTGTAACTGAAGAAAGTTCAGAGAAGGGAAACAAAGCTAATAAGGGAACTAAAGGACCTCAGTTACAGTATGAGGAACGGCTACAAACACTAAACTTATTTTCCCTGGAGAAGAAACACCTAAGAAGAGATATGATCACAATAATCAAATATCTACAAACACCAATTCCAAAAATTGCCTCCCAGTCTGCCTCTATATATGGACATGCTCTGAGCAATTTGTTAGTTTCTCCGTGCTCCTTATTTCCTGCGTATTTCTTGTATTCTTTGTCTGCCTTACTGTGTACCAACCCCTGCTTTGTCTACCGTATTTGCCTGCCTGCCTGCCACAATGTCTCTGACCTCGGCTAATTTCCCGGATCCCCTTCTGTCTCCTCCCATTTGTTCTCTGCACATGCAGATGGTCCTTGCATCTTCAGCTGGACGTACCTGGGGGCCTCAAACTGGTTTCAGTCTGCTGCAATTGCATCCCCACCATCATGGGCCCTGGTGAAGAAGCATGCTGGGGCTTAGACTCCGCGCCCTGGGGAACCCCGAATCAGCCTTATACAAGGGCCAACCACCATAGGAAACTGACACTTGTAAAAGAACAGGCTTGAAGAACAAAGTTAATTAAAAATGATCTTTTGCACACTGGAAAACTGTTCTGTGGTCAGATGAATACAATTTTTACATTATTTTTGCAACCATGGGCTATGTGTCTTCTGGACAAAAGAGGAGAGGAACCTTTCAGCTTATCAATGCTAAGTTTAAAAGCCTACATCTCTGATGGTATGGGGGTCCATTAGCATACATGGAATGGGCAAGTTGCACACATTGAAGGGCACCCTCAATGCTGAAATGTATATCCAGGTTTTAAAGCAGCATATGTCCAGGCAAGAATGGGACAGCATTCTTCTCCGAAAACTCCATCAACTGGTCTCTTCTGTTCCCAGATGTTTACTGAGTATTGTTGAAAGAAGAGGGGATGCTATATAGTGGTAAACATGGCCCTGTCCCAACCTTTTTAGAACTGGGGTCGTACATTGACAGCTTTTTGTTGCCCTGTCTGAACGTGTTGCTGCCATCAATTTCAAAATTACCTTATTTTTTTTTCTTAAGATAGTACATTAAATACTTTTAAAAGTGGATAGCCCCTTGCTTCTCCCGTCCCAGCCGAGGTGGATAAAGATTATTGGTTACTGGCCCCTTTAAGAATATACAATCAACTAATTAGGGCCGACGGTATCCTGGGTATATAGGGAGGGGCATTAGCAGGAAGCAAGGTGGGACCTGAGGAAGGAGGCTTCGCCTCCGAAACACGTTGTCCGTAGCAACAGCAGAGGCAGTGCACCCATGTCTTGAATCCCCCACCTCGCAGCTCCGTACTACTTGTGGCTCCGGTTTTGGCTGAGGCTCTCCTGAGGCGCCGTAGATCACGTTGGTATAGTGCGCAGGCGCACTAGAACCGGCATCCGGTGACCAGGCGACACAGGAAGCGAAGGAGAGCGGGGATACAGCGGCGGCAGGTGCGGATGAGGAGACCGCAGAGTCACCATCTGGAGGGACGGGAGGAGCGAGTAGCTCCTGTTGGAATGCTGTAAAGCGATTGCCTTAAAGAAAAAGTGTGAGTGCAATTCCAATGTACTGTGTTATTGTCCTTTATTAAAGCTTTATTGCTCGAGGTTGCGTGCGCTTTTCTTTACAGATTTGAGCAATATAGAATGAACTGGAGAGAAAGGTGGATTAGAAAACTAGAGCATCAGCAGAGCTTGGAGTTTCCACTAAGTAGAGAGATCAGCAGAGCTGGGGGTACTTCTGCGTGGGGCATCAGCAGAGTTTGGGGGTACTACTGAGCCGGGGTTCTACCGGGTGTAGTGTAAATGTCACAAGTTAGCCTGCCATTTCCTGCTTGTGTATTCTTACCTTCTTGCTGCAGTGCTTTCTCTACCTTGATTCCTTTCACATGTGTGGTTTGCCATTGCTCACCTATGGGCATCGATTGTTATTCTGTGGGCTTTTATTTTCTTTACTTCCACCTTTTCCTGGCCTGCCTCCTAGTTTGCTTGCCTATAGAAGACATACTCAGTGTAGCTCACTTTATCTGAGCAACTTCACAGTTCTCTGAACTCCTGTCCCCTTGTTACTTGTGTATCCTGTGCCTGACTACCCATGTACCGATCCCAGCTTCATTCACCATCTGTGTTTGCTTTCTTCCTGTCTTGACCTTGGCTTGTCTCCTTCTGTGTGTACTCTGCACATACGAGTGATCTGTGCATCCTCAGGCATACCTGGGGATCACAACCTGGTTTCACCTTGCTGCAAGTCCATCCCCACCATCGGTGGCTCTGGTGAAGAAGCAGGGGCTGGGGCTTAGACTCTGCCCTGGGGAACATTCTACAAGGGCTTACTACCACAGACGCATGACAGTAAATAATACTCTATTGAGTGTCGATAAATTAAACTATTTTAGATGTGTTTCTTATTGAATGCACTATACAAGAACATGGGAAATGATAATGACCTAAAAAACTTTGCAAGCTTGACTTTATTCAACCAACAACTACCAACCAACTTCATTACTAACCATGTAAATATCCGGAATCTGGAACAGGGAAAAAATGCTGGTTAACTCTACGGGTAGAGAAGGAGCTCAAACCTTTTTTTTTTTTTTTTTTTTTTTTGGATAGAGAAGGGGATGGTTAAAACCACAGTCAGTTTTTTTTTCTGCCATCTGTGTCTCATAATGGAGGTTTTCCTTCACTTCTTGTCCTGTAGACATCTAACTAAATGTGAGGATATCTTTCCAAAGTGGGAGAAATCCCCTTTTTTCAAGTGTTCCTGTTTTGGTGGCAACATAACATTTTTGATTTACCCTCACTTTAATCCCTGGTGACATTGGGGATCAGGACAGTTAGAGTGAGCGAATCTCGCTAATGGAGACATTGGTGAATGGAGGTATTAGAAAAAACTTGATAGCAGTTCTTTTTTTCTTACCACTAATCCAAACCTTAAAGAAAGAAAAAATAGTTTTGCCTTTTGGTTTTACTTTTGGTAGAGGTTAAGTGATTGCAGTAAAATACAGAACTCCATATAGTCTCTGATCTGCAAATGCCTATGTTTAAAGTTTATCTAAAACCTCACAATGAACTTTTCTCGTTTGCTCCCTTTTGGCTTTTTATTCCATTGAAAAGGCTTTGTTATATCTGATTAATTAGTGCCAGAAAATGATTGCTGCCAGTGGCACTGCCAAGGAAATTTGCTAGTACAGAACATCTCCCCTTTTGTTATGGAGAGGGGGGGGGGGGTTCTGTAGTCCTAAAACACCTCCTAACCTAGGGTGACATCACCACTCCCCCATAGATAAAGTAAAGTAATTGAGTGTTGTCACCCCAGAGCTGGAAGTGTGTTACTGGTTGGACCACCAGGCAAAGATGAAGGAAACGAGAATAAGAAAAAAAGAATACTAATACAGACAATAAATGTAAGGACTAGTAAGCTGAAATGTATTACATTGTTGTTCTCGGATTTAGGTACATTTTAATTAAACATTTTACCTGTGCTTTACTTTACATATACAACAATATTTTGCTTGCATTATGCAGCCATATACAGCAGTCTTGTTGCTAAAAGTGTGTATATAGTAGTTATGACATTGGAGGGTATGGTATAATAGATTTTGTAAAGTCATTCCAATTGACTTGTTCAGAAGAAAGATATAATGCGATTATGAGAAAAGGACCCTTTGCTAATATAACCTGGCGTATAATTTAAGGAGGGAGGGGGAATTACAATGCTTTCTGTCCTTCCTTGCACAAGATGCGCATATGGCAACTAGTCATTGCTTCAGACAGCATCTCATTAGAAGAAAAACAAGTTGCCGCCCAGGCACACACGAGGTTTCCTCATTTCATTTTCTGTTCAACATCATCAAACCCTTATTTCCCTCCCGCTCATTTCATTGTTTTATTGACAAATGCAAAAAAAATTGAGGAAACACAACCGTAACTACTGAAGCAGCCTCAATGCATGTCCTTTTGTACTTGGGCTTTCAAGCACAGCTTTTAAATGATAGTTCTTTGTTCCCGCAGAACAATTTCTCTTTTTGTTACATTGCCAAAGCTATGTTATATTATACAGTTTGAACAAATTACAGTGCGCATAACATTCAGGTATGAGATAATTAATTAGCAAAATGTAAAAATTGCAAGCTGAAGGATTTTTGGAGATCTTTAACCACTTAAGAACCATGCCTATTTTTGACACTTGTTGTTTACAAGTTAAAATCAGTATTTTTTGCTCGGAAATTACTTAGAACCCCCAAACATTCTATATATATATATATATATATATATATATATATATATATATATATATATTTTTTTTTTTTTTTTGCAGCAGAGACCTTAGAGAATAAAATAGAGATCATTGCAATACGTTGTTACACCGTATTTGCGCAGCGGTCTTACAAACGCAATTTTTTGGGGAAAAAAAACTTTTTTGAATTAAAAAAAAGAAAACAGTAAAGTTAGCCCAATTTTGTTCTATAATGTGAAAGATAATGTTACGCCGGGTAAATAGCTACCCTACATGTCATGCTTCAAAATTGCGCACAATCATGGAATGGCGACAAACATTGGTTCTTAGAAATCTCCATAGGCAACAGTTTAAAAATTTCTACAGGTTACCAGTTTAGAATGTATTGCTCTCGCTCTAACAATCGTGCTGATACCTCACGTGTGGTTTGAACACCGTTTAGATATGTGGGTGCGACTTGCGTATGCGTTTGTTCTGTGCGCGAGGGAGGGGGCGCTTTAAATTTTTTTTTCTTATTTTACTTTACTTTTTTTTTTGCACTGTCCCTTTAAAAAAAAAAAATTGATCACTTTTAGTCCTATTACAAGGAATGTAAACACTTGTAATAGAAATAAGCAGGACAGGTCCTCTTTAATGTAAGATCTGTGGTCAAAAAGACCCCCAAACTCACATTCACAATTAAAAGCAAAAAAAAAAAGTAATTTTTTTTTCAGCATGAAAAACAAAATGGGCCCTTTAAGGGCGTTGGGAGGAAGCAACGTATGACGTCGCTCCGGTCCTCCAGCGCCATAGAGTCGAGTGGGGGCCATCTTGCCCTCACTCGTCTTCCTACCTGAGACTGCAATGGACCAGATTGTTTCCCCCGCTACCAACAGCTCCGGTAAGCGGGGAAAACGACTGGGAAGAGGGGGGGCACCTCTCCCGCCACCCATAAAAGTGATCCTGCGGTGAATCTGCCGCTTAGATCACTTTTATGTGAAAGAGGACCAACCGCCCTGTAAGAAAATATCAAGCTATCTGCTGCCATAACATCAGTATTTAACGTCAAAACACGGATGTAAAACTGCGGCGTGCGGGGTCCGGAAGTGGTTTTAATATATACATATCTAACCTGAACAGTTAGGGTATTAATGGGATTTTCACCACCTGGCTGTGCACGTGTATACATGAATCTCTTTTAGCTTGGGTATGTCTTGGGGAAACTGGAGATAACATCATGACTACATGCATGTACAGATATGGTCAACCAATAACTGGGATATCTGTCCCCTCAAAACAATTTCTGAGTGAAAAATTGGGCAAGAGTCACTTGCTTGCCATAGATAATGAAATATTGGCTACATGCTATGGTTACCTTTAGGTTAAGACCTAGCAGATCATGCCTAATAAGTAACTAGTTATTATGCCCATTATAGAAGATAACAACCATGATTTACTAAAGAATTAGAACATTTTCACTTTGAAAGAAAAATTCAATTAATCTATTGAAAAAGGGAGTTGTGCTGCCATCCAATTATGTTTTTAAATGTTTGTGATTATTAATACATAATTCAAAGCAAAAAAAAAACTATCCATACTGTATTGTATTCTGTATAAAGTTTTTCTTCAGAGCATACCAGAGGTGCCTGAAGAAACTTTACATTTGCCTTTTTGGTTTAAAATTTTTGGTAAAGAAAAAAATAAAATAAAATTGACTTAGTTGAGAGAATAAGTGAATAGGGGAGTTGTACTGACTTTAATATTCCAAGCATTACTTGCATATGCATGTTCTTTGCAAAGTAAATTTTCACTTTTTTTAAAACTCATTTACTAAGCTTAAAGTGACACTACTAGTGGCCCATTTCCTTATTTTCTGAGGTCCCCCACCATTGCGCTTTGCTTCTCCTCTTTTCCATGTGCCACGATAGAAAGCTGCTTACTATGAGGGTACACCTGTAAACATGCTCTTGAGCCAGGTTATGTGCATCTATAGACACTCAGTCTGGCTTTTTCCCCACCCCCTGCTCCCTCCCTCCTCACAGGATTTGGTTAATAGCCAAAGGCTCCCACTGCTGTCTCTGTTCCTGTTTGAGTAGGAAGAGAGACCATTGCTGCTGCAGACAGGCACAGCACTGGATTAATAAAGGACTCAGGTAAGTATTTAGGGTGGGGGGAACAGCTATTGAACTTTTTTTTTTGCCTTAATGCAGGTAATGCATTAAGGTGAAAAGCTTTTTGGCTTTAGACCCACTTTAAGTAAAAGTTTACTCTGCAAAGCAAAAATTCACTTTGAAAGTGAACATGCTGTACTTCTTTAGTAAATCAACCCTAATTGGTAGCACAAACTTTGAAGTCGTTTTAAAGGCAGACGTTTTTTTTTACCTTAATGCAGAGCATGAAATAAGGTAAAAAAACCTTTTGTGTGCAGCTTCCCCCACCAGCCCCTCTTTCACTTACCTGAGCCAGATTTTAAACCAGGGCTGTGCCCGAGAGCATTGGCTCCTGCTGCGTTGGGGGGGGGGGGTTGGAGGGGCAGGGCCAAGCCTCACTGTCTGTGTCTATAGACACAGACAGCACAGCTTGGGATTGAGCCTGCAGGTGTGCCACAATAGGAAACATCTTCCTCTGGTGGCACGCCAAGGACAGAAGGAACTAGGAGTGGCGGTGGGGGGGGGGGGGGCACCTTAGAAGAGGAGTATTGCAGTTTATTCTGGGATCACGTTATAGTTATCAAGATGGATGCAATACCCAAGACTCCCAGACATCAGCTATACATAGACCCTTTATAGTTGTATAGTGTTGTGAATGTTTATTTTTATGAAAAGTAAGTGTTAAAAATTGCTACAGTCTACAGTAAATCAGTGCCTTCACTGCTCAATAGTATGACAATGCCCAGTTCCTATGGGGGTTTGCTTCTCTTTAGCAATTCTTCTATATGCACGTTTTTAAGCAGCTGGCTTAATACTTGGAAAACATATTGGAAATCCCTGTGGTTTTCTTGTCGTTTGATGGAGAAGGTAATTGAATCTGCATTATATAATGAGAGCAATGCAGAGTTAGCTGCAGGTAACTTGGCCTGCATCTGTAGCTGTTCAGAATGTATGTTGATTATTCACTTTGATGCTATTAGAGTATACATATATCTATTTGCCATTTTTGGAAAAATGAAAACATCTTATCTATATCCCAAAGCTATAACATAATTGTACAGTGGTAATTCTGTAGCATAGTTCTTGATTAAGCCCTAATGTGATGTACATGCTGTCAGATGTAAGCGTGAAGAGACTAGAGGTATTAATGTTTCAGAACTCCATGTCTTCTACTAGCACATGGCGAGCCAGTGATGCAGATTCATATGCTGTTAATCATAATTTCACACTAAGGGCATCATTTTGTTTTGTTTTCTTTTTCCTTAAAATAGTGTTTTTACATATTATTGGGTTCTTGGTATCAGCTGAGGCCCATTTTCTTTCTAAGGAGGTTTGACTAAAATGATCAACCATGGAAAACAAATTGAACTATTCTTCATCTGTAAATCCATAGTCTTGAACTGATTGTCACCTGATCTTGCCAATTACAGACAAATTGGAAAACTATCATGAATCTTTTGGCAGTCTTCAACCTCTTTATATACTTCCTAGATAAAGACTTTCAGGATAGATTTCCTATCTTATCAATGGTGTTTCTCTGAGCTTCTCTGAAGTTGCTCCTAGGACAGGGTTCTCATTGCTTTAAATGAAGTGACTAGCCTCAGAAGCTACACAGAGATTAAACAAATCTTTCTACATAAGCTGTAGCTGCTTAATTGTAGCCATCATTTCTGTACATCAGTTTAAAATACAGATTTTACACAGATTTCCAAAGCTTCCAGGGACAGGGATCAGACTTCACACACTACATTACTTAGAGAGGAGTGCTAAATATAATCTGATACCTGAGTGGAGGGAATGAGCACCCTCTCCTCTACACAATCTCATATATTAACATGCACAGCTGAGGCTGTCATCTACAGGCTGTGTGCTGGAGGCCCCATCCCCTGTCCCCCTCGATCCTTTGAAGTTGGCTCAACCTGTCAGAAACTAGACTAAAGACAGAAATCACACTTAGTGGTTTGGATTGAGACAAGGACCGACTATAGAAATATATGCTTTATTCATTTCCTGTTAGCGTTTTATTACCACTTTAATGTATAACTAAAGGCAATTTTTTAAAATTTCATTTTGGTTAGGGTAGAGAGAAATTAGAATAGCTGTCATGTTTTGTGGCTGTCTGTGCCCCCTTAGAGAAATTTACACTCCTATTTGTCTTGTTTACTATTCCCAAAAATGAAATGAAATCCCATGTTGTGGGTTTTCCCCAGAATAGGAATCTTTTATTGGGGACTCTAGTTCTGGTAACCTAGGTGACAACAAGGGATTTCCTCACTTTAGATGGATTTCATCTCACTTCCTGTTTTGGTTATGGGACAGAAAGTCTAGCGAAATCTCTTAAATGGCACAAAAACCCTCCCTTATTATTACGCATCTGTACCCAAGAACAAAAATGTAATATACTTGCACTTTATTAGTCTATAGATATGGTGGCTGCATTTGTGTTCTCCTTAGGATTTTTTTCTTCTAATCCTGCTGGTAACCTTCCTATTTTAGGGTGACGATGCTCACTTGCTGTATTGTATCTATTGGGTAAACAGTGTTTTTAGCCAAGGACAGGAGATATTGTATGTCAAGACTGCAGAACACTTCCCCCACTCCCTATCTTTATTATATAGGTGTGAAGTTATGTATAGTTCAGAGGTCCTTGGCAGTAAGATAAGAATGCTTCAGGTAACATTGCTGTGTGCACAGAATACAGGGAAGCGCTGGATTTCAGGCGCAATCAACATATTTTTTTTAAAACAGATATAAATTTAGGGAAAAAAGAATTTGTTCTTCTGCTGATTTTGTATGTTTGCCTACTGACAAAGAAATGATCCATCTATAATTGTAATGGTAGGTTTATTTTAACAGTGAGAGACAGAATAACAGCAAAAAACCTCCAGAAAAACATATTTCAAAAAAGTTATAAATTGATTGTCATTATAATGAGTGAAATAAGTATTTGATCCCCTATCAATCATCAAGATTTCTGGTTCCCAGGTGTCTTCTATACATGTAATGAGCTGAGATTAG
The DNA here is from genome assembly GCF_965119305.1 of Pelophylax lessonae. Lineage (NCBI taxonomy): Eukaryota > Metazoa > Chordata > Amphibia > Anura > Ranidae > Pelophylax > Pelophylax lessonae. The sequence continues at coordinate 163,664,661 of NC_138771.1, forward strand.
GAGCACTCTCTTACAGGGAGTTCCCCCAAATCTCAGCTTGTTACCTGTATAAAAGACATCTGTCCACAGAAGCATACAATCAGAATCTAATCTCTCCACCATGGCAAAGACCAAATAGCTGTCCAAGGATGTCAGAGACAAGATTGTAGACCTACACAATGCTGTAATGGGCTACAAGACTATGGCCAAGCAGCTTGGTGAGAGGGGGGCCAACAGTTGGTGTGATTGTTTACAAATGGAAGAAACAAAATAACTGTCAATCTCCCTCGGTCTGGGGCTTCATGCAAGCTCTCACCTTGTGGAGTTCAATGATCATGAGAATCGGTGAGGAAGCCCAGAACTACACAGGAGAATATTGTCAATGATCTCAAGGCAGCTGGGACCGTAGTCACCATGAAAACAATTGGTAACACACTACGCCGTGAAGGACTGAAAACCTGCAGCGCCCGAGAGGTCCCCCTGCTCAAGAAAGCACATGTACAGGCCCGTCTGAAGTTAGCTAATGAACATCTGAATGATTCAGAGGAGAACTGGGTGAAAGTGTTGTGGTCAGATGAGGCCAAAATCGAGCTCTTTGGCATCAACTCAACTCGCCGTGTTTGGAGGAGGGAGAATGCTGCCTATGACCCCAAGAACACCATCCCCACATGGAGGTGGATACATTATGCTTTGGGGGTGTTTTTTTGTAAAGGGGACAGGACAACTTCACCGCATCAAAGGGACGATGGACGGGGCATGTGCTGTCAAATCTTGCGTCAGAACCTCCTTCTCTCAGCCAAGGCATTGAAAATGGGTCATTGATGGGTATTCCAGCATGACAAGAACTCAAAACACATGGCCAAGGCAACAAAGGAGTCACTCAAGAAGAAGCACATTAAGGTCCTGGAGTGGCCTAGCCAGTCTCCAGACCTTAATCCCATATCCACAAAATATGTGGAGGGAGCAGAAGGTTTGAGTTTCCAAAAGTCCGCCTCGAACCCTTAATCAATTAGAGATGATCTGCAAAGAGGAGTGGGACAAAATCTTTCCTGAGATGTGTGCAAACCTGGTGGCCAACTACAAGAAACGTCTGACCTCTATGACCGCCAACAAGGGTTTTGCCCCCAAGTACTAAGTCATGTTTTGCGAAGGGGGTCAAATACTTATTTCACACATTAAAATGCAACTCAATGTATAACTTTTTTGAAATGCATTTTTCTGGGGAGTTTTTTTGTTGTTGTTCTGTCTCTCACTGTTAAAATAAACCTACAATTAAAATTATAGACAAATCATTTCTTTGTCAGTGGGCAAACGTACAAAATCAGCAGAGGATCAAATACTTTTTTCCCTCACTGTAACAAACTGCTTTCAGTGGTATATTTAACATACTCAGTGAGCAAAAGGAACAAACTTCTGTTAGTTATAATATATATATATATATATATATATATATAATATATATACACATACACAGCGCCTTGCAAAAGTATTCGGCCCCCTTGAACTTTGCAACCTTTTGCCACATTTCAGGCTTCAAACATAAAGATATAAAACTGTAATTTTTTGTGAAGAATCAACAACAAGTGGGACACAATCATGAAGTGGAACGAAATTTATTGGATATTTCAAACTTTGTTAACAAATAAAAAACTGAAAAATTGGGCGTGCAAAATTATTCAGCCCCCTTAAGTTAATACTTTGTAGCGCCACCTTTTGCTGCGATTACAGCTGTAAGACGCTTGGGGTATGTCTCTATCAGTTTTGCACATCGGGAGACTGAAATTTTTGCCCATTCCTCCTTGCAAAACAGCTCGAGCTCAGTGATGTTGAATGGAGAGCGTTTGTGAACAGCAGTTTTCAGTTCTTTCCACAGATTCTCGATTGGATTCAGGTCTGGACTTTGATTTGGCCATTCTAACACCTGGATATGTTTATTTGTGAACCATTCCATTGTAGATTTTACTTTTTTTTGGATCATTGTCTTGTTGGAAGACAAATCTCCGTCTCATTCTCAGGTCTTTTGCAGACTCCATCAGGTTTTCTTCCAGAATGGTCCTGTATTTGGCTCCATCCATCTTCCCATCAGTTTTAACCATCTTCCCTGTCCCTGCTGAAGAAAAGCAGGCCCAAACCATGATGCTGCCACCACCATGTTTGACAGTAGGGATGATGTGTTCAGGGTGATGAGCTGTATTGCTTTTACGCCAAACATAACGCTTTGCATTGTTTCCAAAAAGTTTGATTTTGGTTTCATCTGACCAGAGCACCTTCTTCCACATGTTTGGTGTGTCTCCCAGGTGGCTTGTGGCAAACTTTAAACAACACTTTTTATGGATATCTTTAAGAAATGGCTTTCTTCTTGCCACTCTTCCATAAAGGCCAGATTTGTGCAGTATACGACTGATTGTTGTCCTATGGACAGAGTTTCCCATCTCAGCTGTAGATCTCTGCAGTTCATCCAGAGTGATCATGGGCCTCTTGGCTGCATCTCTGATCAGTCTTCTCCTTGTATGAGCTGAAAGTTTAGAGGGACGGCCAGGTCTTCGTAGATTTGCAGTGGTCTGATACTCCTTCCATTTCAATATTATCGCTTGCACAGTGCTCCTTGGGATGTTTAAAGCTTGGGAAATCATTTTGTATCCAAATCCAGCTTTAAACTTCTCCACAACAGTATCTCGGACCTGCCTGGTGTGTTCCTTGTTCTTCATGATGCTCTCTGCGCTTTAAACGGACCTCTGAGACTATCACAGTGCAGGTGCATTTATACAGAGACTTGATTACACACAGGTGGATTCTATTTATCATCATTAGTCATTTAGGTCAACATTGGATCATTCAGAGATCCTCACTGAACTTCTGGAGAGAGTTTGCTGCACTGAAAGTAAAGGGGCTGAATAATTTTGCACACCCAATTTTTCAGTTTTTTATTTGTTAACAAAGTTTGAAATTTCCATTAAATTTCATTCCACTTCATGATTGTGTCCCACTTGTTGATTCTTCACAAAAAATTACAGTTTTATATCTTTATGTTTGAAGCCTGAAATGTGGCAAAAGTTCGAAAAGTTCAAGGGGGCCGAATACTTTCGCAAGGCACTGTGTGTATATATATATATATATATATATATATATATACATACACTATATTGCCAAAGGTATTGGGACGCCTGCCTTTACAAGCACTTTAACTTTGGCATCCCACTCTTAGTTTGTAGGGTTCAATATTGAGTTGGCCCACCCTTTGCACCTATAACAGCTTCAACTCTTTTGGTAAGGCTGTCCAAAAGATTTAGGAGCGTGTCTATTGGAATGTTATACCATTCTTCCAGTAGAGCATTTGTGAGGGCCTGGCTTGCAGTTTCTGCTCTAATTTATCCCAAATGTGTTCTATCCGGTTGAGGTCAGGACTCATCCATGTTTTTACGGACCATGCTATGTATGGTCCAAATCATTTGGTGGAGCGGGGATTATGGTTTAGGGTTGTTTTTCAGGAGTTGAGCTCTTGGCCCTTTAGTTTCAGCGAAGGGAACTCTTAAGGTGTCCGCATACTGAGACATTTTGGACATTTTTATGCTCCCAACTTTGTGGGAACAGTTTGGGAATAGCCCCTTCCTGTTCCAACAGTGCACAAAGCGAGGTCCATAAACACATGGATGAGCGAGTTTGGGGTGGAGGAACTTGACTGGCCTGCACAGAGTCCTGACCTCAACCTGACAGAACACCTTTGGGAGGAATTAGAGTGGAGACTGCAAGTCAGGCCTTCTCATCAAACATTAATGCCTGACCTCACAAATGAACTTATGGAAGAATAGTCAAACATTCCCATAGACACACTCCTAAACCTTGTGGACAGCCTTCCAAAAAGAGTAGGAGCTGTTATAGCTGCAAAGGGTGGGCCAACTCAATATTGTACCCTACGGATGAAGACTGGGATGCATTTAAAGTTCATGTGCATGTAAAGGCAGGTGTACTTTTAACAATATAGTGTATATAGTAGCATATGCAAAGCACAGCTCAGTGGCATGGAACCGTACATTGTGAGATAGTGAAGGGAAAAAACGATTGGTGCTAAAAATTTCTCATTAAATCTCCAATTTATAAACCTGCAAAAATATTTACATTTGTTGTCTATTCGTTGTACTTATCAATGCATATTTCATAGCTACTCCTTTTATTTTTACAAAACAAAACTAGACATACTATATTGCATTTTGTACAATGTTTATTTTCAGAGTTATTTTGTAAGGCTTAGTTCACACCTGTGCATTTTTTGGTGCTTTGTTTCCTATTGTTTCCTATATGACACGTTCACATCTATGCTTTTTTTAAGCTGCTGCATTTTTGGAAAGGGTCAGGGAATTTTTTTTAAATGCAAAACGTTGTTTCTTTTGCTTATTTAGTTCCATAGACTTCAATTGAGAATCTTATAGTGTGTTTTTGCCGCAATTTTACCACAATTTTGTCACAATTTGTGTTTTATGTTTTTTGATCTGGCCAACAACAAATTGGCCAAAAATTGTATGTGCAAATGCGCAAAATGCACTGTAGAATGCACCAATCGCAAACTGCATAGATGTGAACCGAGCCTTATGCCTCGTACATACGCAATGATTATCGGCCGACCGATCGTCCGACTTTTGTCCAGAGTGGTGTTTTGTTGGTTGGAATGTGCCTAGACTGCACACGAATTTTCTCGGCCAACAAAAATCTACTTCAGAAGTGATGTCATGTGCTGGTTTACTTTCCGTGTGTTTTTTCTTCTCTGAGCATGCCCAGTCTTGCTCATCAGATTTTTGTCTGCCGAAATCTGTACTGACTGATGGAAAATCGGCCATTGTGTTGACGGCCAACAAAAATTTTATAGCCTGCACACCAGATTTTTTTCGGCCGAAAAGTCGGATTCGGTTGTCGGAAGCATCATACTAACAAGCCGAAAATCGGCCGATCGGACGTTGGCCGAAAATTCACGGCCAACTATCGACGCATGTGTACGGGGCTTTAAGTAGCCTCAAGATTCTCACAGCTAGGAGCCTTGTTATAAGCTTAGAACTAATATGTAACTTTTTTTTTTGAGGAATAATAAATTTAGATAAAAAACAGACATGAGTATTTATTAGTAAGTTGTTAGTGTTGTATGATATGCCTTTAAATAACCAGTGACACTACATCTGTTTAGTGCAATCTTGTTAAATACTTTATAAAAAACAAAAAGTAAAGGCCCACAGTTAAAAGGAAATAAATGGCTGGATTGATGCAAGTCTAAAAAATAGACTTGAAATAAGCAGAAAGTATTAGTTTTAATTAGCTTGTGGAGGTTGTTAGGCTTGGACATGCTGTCACCTCAGCTGTGCTGTTGATAGATGAAGGGCCACTCGTCCCTGTAACCGCTTTGATTGATTATTGCTACAGACTGCTTACATTGGGCAAACTTATAGAACATCTGAGAAAGTGGAACCTGCTGATTTTATTTTAATATTCAACGTTGACTTCCAAATTAGATTATCAGTCTTCAGTTTGAGAAGTGCCAGCTTTTTGATACACAGTAATAGAGAATTTCTGACAACATACAGTTTAGCACATAAATACACTATAGTTATATCACTATATGAAACTAAGACATAGCCTTTAGGCTAGATTCACAATTTCCTCTGTATTTAGCATGTATTGACAAACTCTAAATACACTTTAGTTGACAGGCATTGATTTTTTTTTTTTAAAGCTGAATTCAAGGGAAATGGGCAAAAAGAAAAAACCCAATCAAAAAAAATTTGAAATGAACCCTTGCAGTGCAGGTGTAGCCTCACGGCAAAGGGTTAAATCCTAGTCTTTGCTTAGGATGCTAGTAAAAAGCACATTTACTTACATTATCCCTCGTTCCTGCAGGCTCCTTTATTCTATGTGACCAGCCTCTCTACAGCCTCTTGTTATCAGTGCTCTAGTCAGCAGTTTCAGGTGTGATGTCGTTAGGTACAATGCAGCACCATCAGTCCTGCTTTGTAAGCAAGGAAGTCAAGGGCATAGAGATAAAACCAATTCTCCTACATAAGTTGTACCTGTTCATTAGGGTGTATTTAGGTTTTGTGCTGCCCTAGGCCTGACTAAACTTGTGTACCCCTAATTTAAATATGACCCACCTCTTCCTGTAAAGGCCACACCCCTTCCTGTTTATAACCCGCCTTGTCATCTGTAAACCACAGACCAAGACCACAACCACAGCCTATCAGTACCCATCAGTGTAGCCTTATCAATTCCCATAAGTTTAGCCTCACCAGTGCAGCCTTATCAGTGCCCGTCAGTGCAGCCTCATTACTACCCATCAGTGCAGCATATCAGTGCGGCCTCATCATTGGCCATCAGTACAGCCCAATCAGTGGCCACCAGTGCAGCCTATCAGTACCTATTAGTGCAGCCTATCAGTGCATCATATCAGTGCCCATCAGTGTAGCTTATCAGTGCTGTCTCATCAGTGGCCATCAGTGCCGCCTCATCAGTGGCCATCAGTGAAGTCTATTAGTGCCAATCAGTGCAAAATATCAGTGCCCATCAGGGCAGCATATCAGTGCTGCCCCATCAGTGAAGCTTATCAGTGCCACCTTGTTGCCACCATCAATGCAGCATATCAGTAATCACCATTGGCACCTCATTAATGGCCATCAGAGCAGCATATTAGTTCCTATCAGTGCAGCCTATTAGCGCTCATCAGTGCAGCATATCAGAGCATATCAGTGCCCATCAGTGCAGCAACTCAGTGCTGCCTTATCACTGCAGCCCCGTAAGTGCAGCTTATCAGTGCCACCTCTTCAGTGGCCATTAGCGCAGCCTTATCAGTGCCCATTAGTACAGCCTTCTGTCACTGGATTAGTAAGATTACTCCTTTCTTTTAAGATATTTAGACTTTTACCGCCACTGATTGTAATCATAGGATTAATTCACTTATTTGTATAATGACTAGGAAGTCCAGAGTCATTATACAAATAATCAGTGGCAGCAAACACAAGTCCAAATATCTTATAAAATTGGAGTGACATATTGCAATAGCACATATGAGGTGAGCAGGTCCAAAACATTATTGCCATCATATACAATACAATATATTGTATATGATGCAATTCAATATGCTCATTCAAGGACAAGGATGTTTAAAGAAATTAAATTATATTATTAACATGATGCTTATCATACCTGGGGGCGGAGGAGGGTAGGCAGAGCATTAGGTTGCAGTGCCACACTTATTAACATTGGTGGACGTCGGGCCAGTTGTATTAAGTGTGGTCGACGGCCTGAATCTGTCCGAATATCCTGACCGGTCGGTATTATCATACAGGCAGGTAGCAGTGTAACTGCTTTATAAGGGTGCAAGACTGATTTTCCTCCTGTACCCTGCCTTCCGGCCCAATTCGCCCCATAAGACTGGCACTATACTAAAAGTGTAGCGCAAGCCAGCGGGTACCCTTTTCATGTTGGAGCCAGGAGAAGGCTGTTTTTTTTTTCCGTGCGGGGTGCAGCTTTTTTGCTGCCCCCCTGCAAAGTGCTGTCCTAGGCCTGGGCCTTGTTGGCCTAGGCCAAGATACAGCACTGCCTGTTCATATGCAGCCCTCTCTCCTCTACAGCCATACAAAGTGCAACATTTAGAAAGCTTTTTTTAGGTACAGAATGCTGGGATGGGGGGAACTGATGTCACACATTGCACAGCATAGAGCAAATGAACTCTGTGTAATCTAAAAACCTGAGTGGATGAAATTGACTCCCTCTACACAGTCTCATAGGGAAACATGCACAGCTGAGGCCATCAGTCACATGTGGTTTGCTGGTTGTGGTCAGGGACGGGCTATCCCCCAGGATTGTCTTGTGCCCGCATAAACTGTCAGATGTGACTCATGCAGATAGCAGAGGGAGGAGAAAGCAGACAGGAATCGCTCTGTGTGCATCGGATTGAGGCAGGTAAATACTATGTTCATTTTAATGGTTTACCACCATTTTAATACAACCCCAAATCCAAAAAAGCTGTGGTGCTGTGTAAAATATAAACATTTGAAAATCTCATAAACCCATATTGTATTCACAATAGAAAATATAAACTCTATCAAATGTTTACACAAGAAAATGTACAATTTTAAGAAAAAAAAAATAGGCTATTTTGAAATGATGGCAGCAAAATGTCTGAAAAAAAAACTGGGGCAGGGCAACAAAAAGCTGGCAAATTAAGTTGTAGTAACAAGTAGCTGAAAATCATTTGGTAACTAATTAGGTTAGTTGGAGACAGGTATAAAAAAAGAGTCAGAGTGTCTCAGAGGTAAAGATGAGCAGAGGTTCACCAATCTGTGAAAAACTGCATCTATGTGGAACAATTTAAAAATAATGTTCCTCAACGTAAAATTGCAAAGACTTTAACTATATCTTCATCTAAAGTATATATCTTTACAAGATTCTGAGAATCTGGAGACATTTTTGTGTGCAAGGGACAAGGCCAAAATGCAATCTTAGATGCTTGTGATATTTGAACCCTTAGGTGACACTGCATTAAAACAGGAATTATTCTGTAGTTCTATACATAAAGCAGGTGCCCATGGGACTTTTAAAGAGTCACGCCAAGAAAAAGCCTCAATTTTTTAACCATATATATAAAAAGTTTTACATCTTTATTGTTTACTTTCTTATTCTCATATAGGACATTAAAAACATACATATAAGTTACATTTAGACAAGAATAAAAAAATATTTGTTGATGTATAATGTATAGAATGTATGATGTAAGCCAGGCACTGCGATATTCTTTCTCAACGCGTTTCCTGAAAAAGTTAACTTCTTCAGGAGTTAAAATTAAAGCTGATAAGCCTCTATGTAGAGAGGCCGTGTCATTTAGCTTTGAAAACAAATGTGCCCAAATAAAAGGGACACAATTACTTTACATGGCTCCTTTCCCAAGAAAAAATAAAAGATAAATAACAGAATAACAGATCATACATGCACATGAAGCCAACTGGAGGATGGAAATACCCTCAACAGTGCCAGGCCAAAGATAAATTTGCAAAAAAACAAAAACAAAGAAAAATAGTTAATAAATGACTACAGAAGTTACACGATGCCTCAAAAGTAGCAGTGCCTGATTATTTAAAGATACATACAGACCCATAAATCCTATTTTTTCAAAAGTCATATACAAAATATCCAATAAAATATTCAAATGGGTATAAATGGCTTGAATGAGATGTAATCATTAACTCTGGAGATCAAGTAACCTGGAGTGAGTGAATCCACCTCCTATCCCAGTTCCCACCAGGGGGGTCACATGGGACATGTTTATGTGCCAAGAATCTAAACAAAAAGGAACAGTAACTTGTTACTGCAGTCAATGGCAGTTTGGGCCTCTATCTGTGCACCCAAGCCATTTTTTTTTTTTTTTTCAATTTTAGGAATTATTTTGTGATTGAAATAACTGCATGGACTCAGGAATACTTCCAAAAATTGTCTGTAAACACAGTTTGTCATGCCATCAAAAATGCAAGGTAAAGCTTTATCATGCAAAGGAGAAGCCATATCTGAACATGATCCTGTGTGGACTAAAGTGGAGAGGGACCTTCCGGCTTGTTATCAGCGATCAGTTCAAAAGCCTTCATCTCTTATGATATGGGGGTACATATGGAAAGGAGAGCTTGCAAATCTGGAAAGGCTCCATCAATGCTGAAAGATATATCCAGGTTTTAGAGCAGCATATGCGGTCATCCAGACAACGTCTTTTTTAGGGAAGGCCTTGCATATTTTAGCAGGACAAAGCTAAACCACAAACTGCATCTGTAATTATTGCATAGCTTTGTAGTAGGAGTCTGGGTGCTTAACTGGACTGCCTGAAGTCCACACTTTTCACCAACTGAAAATATTTGGTGCATCTTGAAACAAAAATTACAACAAAGAAGGCCCAGGACTTTTGAGCAGATAGAACCAGGTAGGAATGGGACAAAGTTCCTCTTCCAAAACTCCAGAAACTGGTCTCCCCAGGTTCCAGACATTCACAGAGTGTTGTTAAAAGAAGAGGGGTTGCTACATCTTGGTAAAGATGGCCATGTACCAACTTTTCTGAGACGTGCTGCTGCTATCAATTTCAAAATGATCTTTATTTTTATTATTTTCACAAATTGTACATTTTCTCAGTTTAAACATTTATTATAGTTTGTTTTGTAAATACAATATGGGTTTATGAGATTTGCAAAATATTGCATTCTGTATTTATGTAGATTTCACACAGCGTCCCAAATTTTTGGAATGGGGGTTCTGTATTGTTTTGCATTGATGTGTAATTCACATGCAGGTTTTTTGTTCACACAGGAATTAAAAATAAATACAATGAAGAGAATTTATCAAAACTGTGCATGGCAATCAATCATCTCTAGCTTTTATGTTCAAAGCCTTATGTGACGGTACTCACCGTCACTGGGAATGAAAGACAGTAAGACTCATAGCAAATGCTAATATTAGCTCAACCACCTGTCTTCCACATATTGTTCAATATGCTGATATACTCACCTGTTATTTACAATGTGTTCTGTGTTTACACTTATGATAATGTTTATTGTACTTCAGTGTCAGAAACGGACACTCTGTCACTGGTTGTCTCTTCCTATTGTCTGTGTATTGAGATGGTATATGTATTCTGTTAAGCCTGTCTGTCCCATTGTTAATGAACTCACATATTGTTTCTGTCCAGATGGCTAGATAATTAGTTCAGGTTAATTATTTTTCTGTATACAGTTTCATCTGCATATGATGTAATCAGGCAACCCCTGACCTGATAGGGTAATCTGATCAGGAGGGGAATGTCCATGGTGTATATAATCTGTGTGAGTTGTTCAATAAAGGGAAGGCTCCTTAACCTATACGAGCTAAGTTGTCGGCTAGTTTTGTACGGGGGCGGCTAGAAAATCTAATATCAATGTTCAAGACTGAAGGCATCCGTATACTGAGGGAAGTCCACAAGCACAGTGTGGGTCGCAGTTCCCTTACACTTAAGTGTTAAGTTCACTTTTTATGAAAATAAATAAATGCACACCAGCTCACCAACGCCCTTGCAGTTCATTGAGAACTACTTGTAGTTCAATTATTCACAGAACTTTGTGAATGAATGATGTGGCCGTGTGGGCGGAGCTCTGGGTGGTCCATGGCATTGTGCTTTGTTATTGCATTGGATCTCTGATGCAGAGCAACTATGCAAGTCTGGAGTAAATATTAATTACAGGTATATGTAAAACACCAACAAGTTATGCGACGCTATATATATATATATATATATATATATATATATATATATATATAGCACATTCACATCATTCTCTTCCCTCATGGAGATTACTTTCAAAGTCTATTCCTACATACTAGGGCCAATCAACCTACCAGCATGTCTTTGGAGTGTGGGGGAACTGGAGTACCTGGAGGAAACTCACCCATGCACAGAGAGAACATACGAACTCCGGGCAGGTAGTATGATCGTTGGGGTTTTAACTGATGACCCTAATGCTGCTAGGATGCTCACCTGCTGCATTTTTAATCCAGTAGAATGATTTAAAATATTTAAGCCAAAGACAAACAGGTAACCAGCTTTTATTTTGTTGAATGAGAGGATATAGGTTACCTGGTCAGTATAGTTGTACTATAATGAGAATGTAGGGCTCAATTCACTAAGGGTAAAGAGTTAAATACTGCATGAGCATTAACGTTAAAATAACTAATGCGGTTAGGGTTGCCACCTTCTGTTCAAGCCAAACACAAACACTTTAGCGGCACACTGCAATTTTATTTATTTTTTTAAGTGGGAATGCTGTGGACTTTGGTGTAATGGGGAACTCTGATGTAGGGGGGTTTCTGCTCACCAAAGACCCCCTTACATCAGAGTCTCCTGCATTCCCTCTTAAATCAAGGTTCACAAAGCTTCCCTTGCATCAGAGTCTGCAGAGCACCCCTTACATCTCACTCCCTCTTACCTTAGTGCACTTATCTCTCAGAGGCAGGAAAGAAAAGGGAGGGGGAGGCATAAGTCATAGACAGTGGATGGTGAGCTCAATCACTCAAGGATGGAGGCTCAGGCATTGGCACCTTTCATCCATGATATATCTGCCGGCTGTTGGAGTTCAGATTTCCCGCTCCACAAACCCTTTTTTCTGAGGCACAGGGGATTGTGACACTCTGTGTGGGAGAGAATGTCACAGACACCTGGCTTAGGCAATTGCAGCTAGTTTTCCAGACGGTTGGCAATCCTGGTGATTAGAGTGTGCCCACCCAGCACGTTTGAATGCCTATGCACTTGGCAGTTGTGGTACTTGGTTGCTTGGGGAGCCACAGTCTGGTTTGAATAATGTTTCCAGGTTTCAGTTGGTCTGAAACCTGGACACATGATTCAAAACCTAGACTGTCAGGGTGAATCCTAGATGGGTGGCAACCCTACATGCCGTATTTATCACAGAAGCAGGCAATTTAGATGCACAAAATGCACATTAACTACTGCATGTGTATTGTGCGTGTATTTATTCATACCACTACTAGATGTGACTGTTCCAACTCAGAGATGTTGGTTGTCAGGGAGCCAGCACCCGCTGGCATCCTAACAACCAGTAACTCATCCCTACTATGCTCATTCAGCTGCCAGCTGGGGATTATTGGCTGACGTGAATCTAAGAACCGGGATTTAAAAAAAAAAATGTCCATCCATACCAAAGCCTTATCTGAGCATGCAGCCTGGCAAGCCAGGAAGGGGGCGATTGTGCTCCCCTCCCTCCCAAACCATACCAAGACAAATGCTCTCAGTATTGGGGGGCATCTTGTTCTAATGTTGATGAGGCTGTGGCCTGGTGTGGCTGGGGGGGGGGCACTCTCGTCCCTCACTTCTCCTCTTCCTGGCTTGCCAGGATGCATGCTCCAAAAAAAAAATGTTGTAGGGACTTTGCTTTGTCTAAACAAATAGGCTCCCTTAATGCAACTTACTTTAATTAAAAAAAATAATAAAACATCTTCTAATGCACGGCAATGAAACTCATAGGTTTAAAAGAAGTCCGTTGTAGAACAGACCACTTGCAGCCTAGAAGGAGAAATTCCAGACAGCCCTATTTGTTTTTGTATAATCAGGTAAAACCATTAGCAGCCTGATCAGCATTAGTTTTTATGCCTTCGTCTAGATCAGCATAACTAGATTATAGAATAGGTTGAAATTGAACTTGTCTTTTACAACCTCACTAGAGATTGATCTGCATTTTTAATGATTTTCTTGTGCATGTTAACTAAATCATTCTCATTTGCCAGATAATTATGCTCTCTGACAAGTAAGTGACCTCACCGTAAAACATCTGCCACTGGCTTATGGACTGAATGTGTGAACTGCTGCTACTTTGTATTCAGATGTCTCTAATTAGTCATTCATTCAGCATGATCCTCAATTGTGCATTTCAGCACCACTTTGTGTGCTCAGTACTAACTCTGAGATCTGCAGGACAATCCTGCTTTCCACAGTTCCAGTGCAAGAATCACATAGTACAGGTGCATTTCATAAAATTAGAATATCATCAGAAAGTTAATTTATTTTAGTAATTCAGTTCAAAAAGTGAAACTCCTATATTTTATATACTGTAGATGTGTTACACACAGAGTGTTATATTTCAAGCATTTCTTTCTTTTTATTTTGATAAATTTTGCTTGCAGCGAGTGAATACCCCAAATTTTGTATCTCAGAAAAGTAGAATATTACATAAGACCAATAAAAAATAAAAGGATTTTGATTACAGAAATGTTGGCTTACTGAAAAGTATGTCCATGTACAAGTATAGTTGTCAGGGAAATGGCCTTAAGAGAACTGGCAAACATTGCCAGTAATAGCAATGGACGCTCCTGGCTCAATCAACACAGCCCTGTGTTGGCCCGTCAGGGAAATGGCCGTAGGAGAACTGGCAACTTTGCCAGTAATAGCAATGGACACTCCTGACTCAATTGACATAGCCCTCTGCTGGCCTGTCAGGGAAATGGCCGTAGGAGAACTGGCAACATTGCCAGTAATAGCAATGGATGCTCCTGGCTCAATTGACACAGCCCTCTGCTGGCCTATTAAAGGTGGCCATAGGATCAGACTCATTGCTGGATTATCTCTCAGCTTCCCTGTGTTCCTGTGCATCCTGTATTCTGTTTGGATTTCCTGTTGTGACCTTGGCTTGTTCCTGACTCCGTTTGATCTCCTGCTCCTGGTTTGACCCTTGGCTTCTTCCACTGACCTTGGCTATTCTGTTTGGATCTCCTGTGCATGACCTCGGCTTGTACCACGGTTCCCGCTGCCTGCTCCAGTCCCAGACCTCGGCCAGTTCCTGTCTCCGCTACCAGAGACTATTCCTCAGCTCAAGGTAGCCTGTCTGCTCCAGAGCTCTTGAAGACTCCTACCCTGCTGTGGTTCCAGTCTGTTCCAGTTCGCTCTCGGATTGCTCCTTGATCTACCTACCTGCCTGCAGCTCGTAACCCGTGCCACTTTGGGCGCCACACCCTCTCTACCATCTCCAGGGGCGTGCCGCACTGAGCCGCAAGGGGAGCCCTCTCAGCATCTCGGCCTCAGATCAGGTAACCCTGACAATAGTATGCACTCAATACTTGGTCAGGGGTTCCTTTTGCATGAATTACTGCATCAATGTGGCATGGCGGCGATCATTCTGGGGCACTGCTGAGGTGTTATGGAAGCCCAGGGTTCTTTGATAGCGGCCATCAGCTCGTCTGCATTGTTGGGTCTGGTGTGTCTCATTTTCCTCTTGACAATACCCCACAGATTCACTAAGGGGTTTAGGTCAGGCAAGTTTTGCTGACCAATCAAGCACACTGATGCCATGATCATGAAACCAGGTATTGGTACTTTTGGCAGTGTGGGCAGGTGCCAAGTCCTGCTGAAAAATGAAATCATCATCTCCATAAAGCTGGTCAGCAGAGGAAACCATGAAGTACACTAGAATTTTCTGATAGAGGGCTGGGCTGACTTTGGACTTTATAAAACACAGTGGTCCAACACCAGCAGATGACATGGCTCCCCAAATCATCGCTGACTGTGGAAACTTTACACTGTTTCTTGATTTCCAAATGAAATGCAAAATTTTCCACAATCCGTGATGATTTAGGGAGCCATGTCATCTGCTGGTGTTGGTCCACTGTGTTTTATCAAGTCCAAAGTCAGTCCAGCCCCCTACCAGGAAATTCTAGAGTACTTCAGGCTTCTCTCTGCTGACCAGCTCTATGGAGATGCTGATTTCATTTTACAGCAAGACTTGGCACCTGCTCACACTGCCAAAAGTACCAATACCTGGTTTAATTATCATGGTATCACTGTGCTTGATTGGCCAGCAAACTCGCCTGACCTAAACCCCATTGAGAATCTGTGGGGTATTGTCAAGAGGAAGATGAAAGACACCAGACCCAACAATGCAGATGAGCTGAATGCCGCTTTCAAAAAAACCTGGGCTTCCATAACACTTCAGCAGTGCCACAGGCTGATCGCCTCCATGCCACGCTACATTTTTTTTGGTCTTATGTAATATTCTTATTTTCTGAGATACAAAATTTTGGGTTTTCACTAGCTGTAAGCCTTAAGCATCAAAATTAAAAGAAAGAAATGTTTAAAATATATCACTGAGTGAATAAATTAACTAATTAATTAATATTCTAATTTAATGAGATTCTCCTGTATATTATGGGCATCTAAGGATAAGGAACTACTGAGGTGTGCCAGAGAGATGGATATAAAGTTTCTGCCAGGTGGGCAAGATATACACTGTTACCAGAAACCTTAACACTGTCAGTTTTGACTGCTTCCTGGCACTTTATGTCAAGAGGTTTCTGGTACTTAGAACTACTGTACATAGCAAGAGGTTTAGGGAGTAATGATGTAACCCCTTTTTATTAAAGCAGTGTCTTTTAGTCTCCTTATCAGCCTTTATGGGGAAATCACTCCCTTCCCCATATTAGGTTGGTTCCTAACCCTCAGGTTTGGGCTAAACATGGTATTCAGAGACTTTGTGACATTATGCCTTCAGGGATACGGTTACCCTTTAGAGACTTGTGTGCTAGGATTGCCCCGCTGGATGTTTTTTTTCTACTATCAATTACAGCATGTGCTTCGCTGCCAGTTCCGCTCTTATTAGAAATGGACCTGATTGAAGAGCATCTAGTGCAGGGATCAGTGACAAAACCCCTATCTACACTTTATATGGCCCTGCTTGGTGTAGAATCTCCTAAGATGGATAGGCTATGGGAATACTGACATTCAGCTATACCAGCTTTTGATAGGGAAATCTGTGAGGAATGCTTTCAGAATATTTCTAGGTTCGTTATAGTGTCCAGGGATAAATTAATTCAAACCAAGTTTCTACGTAGAGTACATCTGAATCAGAATTTATCCACAGTGGTCTTCTGATTGTACTCCTTGTCTCTCAGAGGTGGGCACTTCCACATGTTTTGGACATGCCCGGGGGTGACACAGTTCTGGACTAAAGTTTTCGATCTCATCAACATCCGTATATAACTGTCTCTCCAGAATTAGCGTTACTGGGTATACATACATGATAATGAGCAGAGACCTTGATACACTAAACTATACATCTCTTACTTACTGTATTATGCTAAAAAGGAAATACTCTTCAAGTGGGCTTCCCCCTCCCCTCCTACATTATCCTCTTGGGAATCTACCATTAATGAGGAATTGTCTATGTATAAATGGACAAATCAGAAATTGCCCCCTGAAATATGACAAAATCTGGAAACCATGATTGGAGTGTTAATATTGGTTATTTATGTGTATGTTTTCTGATTGTATCCACTGCTGACGATCTGTAAGACTGCGCTATATAGGTCTTCCCCCGTATTTTTGTATTTGTTTTTATGTACCTTTATGCCTTATTTGATGGGCTGTTTTCCCTTTTGATCTGTACTACTGTTTGGATACCTGTTGTCTGTGTACCACCTATGTGTGCTAATAAAGAGCAATCTTGCTTGTTTAAAAAAAAAAAAAAAACACTCTTTAAATTTGTATATTTCTTGTTTGAAATTACATTTTCCAAAGAGTTTGAAACCTTACAATATATGGGAAGGGTATTTTTTCTATTTAGCTTAAGCCATGCCTACCATACTCCTTTCCCAGGCCTTCTGTGCCTTCATAGTCACTTTTGTCTGGTTTCCTATAGGGATGGCAAAGTCCATAAATTCTTCCTTTGCACAGATGACACTAGTCGTTTGACAGGACCATGATTGTCACCTGATTACATACAGTAAGTGAAGATGTGTTTTGGCAGCAGTTCAGGAGGCTTTCTGGTGGTGAGCATGACATCATCTGCCCACCTGTCTACTTCTGTATATTCTTATGCAAATAAAGTATACATTTTCAAACAAAAATAATGTGCTAGTATGCACAGCATATTAGTACATTATGGCAGACTTACTTGTCATATGGTGTCCTCCAGCGCAGTGCTGGGACCGATTCGGCGGGTCCCCGGTGCTTCTATCTTCACCTGGTCTTCCTTCCGGGTCCCGTGCCTTCAGCCATTTGACAGGCCAGGCCACGATGACGCCACTTATACGCGGCTCAATGAACATGACAGCTGACAGGCAGGATGCATTTATGGCAGAAGAAATACTCTGCCTGTCAACCATATGTTTAAAGATCAACTTTACTTTCATTTTAATGCCTGTCTGATCAAAGGCTAAAGTTACCTACCCCTTCTGTATGCATTATTAAATATTTCTAAACTTACTTTGTTTACTTTACAAAAAGGATTGACAAACTAAGATCCATTGATCAGCTTTTCCAGTGTGGAAGCTAATTATACAATCGGATGGTAATAATAAAGCCCGACATGTGTCTGCGGATTTTAATAGAATGTCGACACATACAAAGTAGGAAGTAATTGGATTGACAGACACAAAGCCAGTTATTATACCGTTATTATCTGATTGAAATAATCCGGCAGAAGCGCAGGCAACTGTAGCATAACTAATCTGATAATAATGAAGTCCACGCTCCCAGAAGCGTGTGTTGCTTACACAGAAGTTGAAAGAGGGCAAGTAAGATTCGGCCCACCCACATTTTGTTGTTTACCGATTCTGTGTACTGACTTGCAGACCAAAGAGGGAAGTCATTACACACTGACTTACCTTGAAATTTATACAAACCCTAAGCAGCCACTGAGGGATCATTTACCATCCCAAGAAATATGTTGTGCCATTAAATTAATTCAGGCTCATTATTATCCAGATGACAGTATCCTGTTCTCTGCATTTTCATTTCATGACAGTATCTTAGCTCCTTTATTTTTATTCCCCTCACTTTGCTGTTTTTTTTTTTGGAAAGTGTAAACAACCGATATGCATTAAAGCAGTATTAAACCCAAAAGCAAACATTTATTACATTGCAGCTTACCAATTATTATGTGCGATGGAGGCATTCTTTTTTTTTCTTAGGCTTTCTTTTATTTTGTCCTGGTGATCCAGCCAGTGAGTCTGTTGTTTTTCAAATGAATAAGCTCTCCTGCAGATTATTGACCTTACATGCATGAGACAAACCATTTAACACTGACAGCTATGCTTAATGAAATGGCGTGCTCAACACTCTCCATTCCCCACCAATTTCCTGAATACTGCATTCATTTTCTTTTTTAGGCTTCGGTTCTTCTATTTTCATCTGGTTATCTGGTCAGTAGGGATTGACTGATTATCGGCACCACCGATATATTGGGGGCCGATATGCACTTTCCCTGATATATTGGAATCGGCCCCTGAGGTTACTGATATTCCGATATTTCAGGAAAGTGCTGTACCGGAGTGATGCCTGCAGCTAGAGGCATCACCCCGGTATCGGTGTTCATAGCCGATGGTCGGCTGTCTTGTAATGACAACAGATGCAACTGAGAAGCCGCTCAGCTGTCATTAAAGGAGCGGGAGGGGACATCCTCCCGCCGCCTTCCGCGGCTCGCCCGGCTCTCCCTTTCCACTGGGAGAGCCGGGCATCCTACCTGCACGGCCGCTGAAGACCCGATCAGAGCCGGATTCTGCTCAGATCGGGTCTCCATGTAAAAAAACGGGAAGTGATGTCATGACATCACTTCCGGGTACTCAGCGCCAAATTAAAAAAAACTGACAGCATTCAAAACAGCCAAACTTGGCGTTTTGAATGCTTTTTAGTGCCGAGGAGGGGTTTTGGGTCTTTTAGACCCCCAGATCCCTCCACAAGGAGTACCTGTGAAAAAAAAGAAATAAATACAATTTTTTTTTACGTGTCAAACTATCGGCTGATACCTGATTACCAAAATATCGTTATCAGCATTAACAAAACGATATTGGTCGATCACTACTGGTCAGTAAGTCCATTTTTGTATCTCAAAAGAAATAGCTCTCCTGAAGAATGTATCAGATACAGAGATGAGATAAACTATGTAACACTAGCAGGGGTGCCTACTATGATCAGCTTTTATTTATATAAGACCTTTATCCTAAAAGGAAAAAGTTGCTGTAACTGCTTATAAAGTGTTAGCTGGAGTTTGGCTTCAATTTGTTAGTGTATCTAAATCTGATAGTATATATAACATTCCCATCAGACTGACAATGCTGTTGTCCAAAGGTTCCCCCAAAGTGGGAGCACTCTAATAATGGAGGTGTGTTACTGGCCAGATCTTCAGGTGAAAACAAAGGGAAAAAAGGAAACAAATGCAACCACCACATCTGATGAGCTTCAATATATTACTTTTTTGGTTTTGGGTTTAATACCGCTTTATTGATGTGAAGTCATAGTCCTATTACTAACAAGGCAAGCCGGAAAGTTTAACATAAGAAAACCAGAGGCCCCTTAGAGCCCTTTTACATGTATGCATTGTATTAATGCATGGCAATGCCCATTACAGACATTGATGCATTCTGCCATTCATTTTGAGTAGCACCCCAGCACACTAAAGCTAATTATACAATTTTCTTTGTTAAATTTCCTTTAGATTTACCTTCAACTATGTAGTGAAAAGGCCTGCCTGATTGCGTACAATTTAAAGGTGTTTAGGTTTGATATTATAGGGTTTTGGTAAATCTAAAGGAAAGTTGTAGAAAAGCATTGTGTAGCCAGCTTAAAGAGATATTAAAGTCTTGTTTTTTTTCTTTAGAATAACAAACATGTTATACTTACGTGCTCTGTGCAGTGGTTTTGCACAGAGCAGCCTGGATCCTCCTCTTTTAGGGTCCCACACCATTGATCCTGGCCCCTCCCTCCTGCCAGGTTCCCCCACAGCAAGCAGTTTGCTCGGGGAGCACCCAAGCAGACACGCTCCTGACCTGGGGCCTTTAAGAAAACTGCCCCCTTCCTTTCCCTAAAGGAAACATCGTGACCAGCTTTTTAAAATGTTTTTTTTCTGACTGTGGGTACCTTTAATACATTTCCCTGCACAGAGGCAAAGTTTCACAATAGATCACTGCACAGACCTGAACAAATACGCAAAGCACAACAAGATTCCATGAAGAATGCACATGCCTCTTGTATTAGGCCAGGACTCGACAAACCCCAGGTACCAGGTTACATTGGCGACTAGAATTAGCGGCCTGGCGCCTGGGCTACACTGCGGCCCCTGCCCGCGGGTGCATGGACTAAGATGCCGCGCTGACCGGTAATTGAGAGTGGGGAGACGCTGCTGTAGAGAGACGCTTCCATTGGAGAACTGGCGCCCTCTTGTGGTGGCCGGGGCTACAACAAGCAGTCACTGGTGGCGCTGAGATGGAAACAGTTCTTTTATTTATTTTATTTTTGTTTTTTCGTTAAAATGCATTTTTTATTCTCTCCCTGTCATGCCACGCAGCCGAAGGCGGACCTGATCGGACCTTCCAGTCTCCTCTATGGAGTGGCAGATGTTCGCTGACAACTGCCGCCATCCTATCCTCTCTGCCAAAAACAGACAGATGGTGGTCCTACTTCCCATCCGTCAGACAGATCAAATCAGATGGCATTGTATTGAAATGGACAGGTAGTCCATTTTCATCCGACTGCCCCAAAGAGGAGAGCAGAACTGTGTCCATGTTCGCTCTGCATTGCGGAGCAGACAAGACCGGTCCTCCACCTGCTCAGCGGGGATTAGTAGAGCAATCCCCACTGTGCAAGCGGATTCCGCTTAGCGGAGGTGCACGTGTGAAAGGGGCCTAAGGTGTCGTGAGTTACTGGATCTCCTATCGCCTCACACTTGCTGTGCTGTTCTTCCCTAGTAAGCCACTGCCCATCAAGCCAAGTACACACGGGCCGAATGCCAGGCAACATCAGCCGGTTCATTAAATACTGGCCGCCATTCGGCCCATGTGTATTGCAGCCAGTCCGACAGCAGCCAGCCATTCGACATGCATGAAATAAAAACTGGCTCCTAACATTTTTAGCTGGCTCCTAGATTTTAAGCAAATTTGTCAAGCCCTGATTTAGGCAGTGTTTGCTTGTTCCACAATTTAGCTTTATTAACATGCTTTTCCTAACATGTTACACCCATATTTTGGATGTAACATGTTACGAACAGACAGGCCCCCGCATCACTCATTCACAGTGTCCTGTGAATGGAAAACTACAAGGTCCAGCTGCCTTTGTGGCTGTCAGCTTGTAGTTTTCAATGAATTACCATGATGCCGCGGAGCGCCTTGGTAGTTCATGCTCTCCAATTGCCTGCACAGGGGGTATGGGCACACAGATACACTGGTAGATCTGCTGGAGACCTGCATGGCACCAGGGATATGCTGATCTGGTGCAGTGCTTTACATTCTTCAAAAGTTTTTTTATCATAAATGTACATTTTTTTAACCTGCAAAAAAATGTGCATTTATTATTTTTTTTTTTCTAAAAAGTGAATTTATTCCTTAATGATATCCTTGTTATGGATCAGTGACTTAAGATGTAGTGAAGTCATTGGATCAGCATGACAGCCAGGTCATGTTATGTATTTCTCTTAGCAGGGATTTTCTTTAATTACATTTTACTGGGTTTCCTTGTTTCATAGTTATTTATTTAAAATTACAACCTATCTGGTAATGTAACATAGAGTAAAAAAAAAAAAAAAAAAAAAAAAGATATATGCAAAGATTTAAAAATTGGGTAACATCTGTGGCTACTTTACCTTAGCAAGACAGACCTGTCAGTAATGGGAACAAATGTAGACACAACATTGCTCTCATAGACCCCCAGTAATCTTCAAACTGGCAGAAAATAGAAAAATATTATTTGCACATTTACAGCCTTATCATAATCCCCATCAGTTATTAATAGGTTATATGTAAAAATGTAGCTTTTTAAGCAACATTTATTCTTTGTTCCCTTAAGATTACTAATATTAGCGACAATTTCAAATTATATTTTGCAATGATCCGGCACAGATATAGCAAACAGATGTTTATAGGCCCTTTTTGCACTATTCCAGTAATCCTGGTTTAAACTTAATGATGCTCACACTATTCTTTTGTTCATTAAAGCGATACTTCCTTATGTTACTCTATAATAAAGGCCTTGCTCACATGGACGTAAAAAAATGGTGGTACCCCAACTGCCCATCTAAAAGACAACATTCAGCTGTTCAGAGTTGTACACATGCCACATCAAACATTGTAACTTTTGACTCATTAGGCTGGCAGTACCAAACATGACCCATTTAAAGTGGAGGTTCAGACAAATACAAACGATACTTAAACCTGATCTCAACCCCATTCTAAGCCTTCTCTAACTATCTGTAAAAGAAAGATGTCTGTACTTACCTATTCTGAGAGCACTGTGGTCCGGTTAAGTGTTCGGCTCCCAGTATCGGCTACGGTATAAAGGAGCGAGAGCTGACAACAGATGCCCCATAGTAAGTCTATGGATGACGTCACCGCATAGGCATTGCAGCTGTTGTTGGAGATCTCTCCTCTTCACTGAAGCCAGCTGCTAAAAAGATCATGTTACAGGACAAGGGCAACCTCAAAATGGGCAAGCATGGATGTCTTTCCATTACAGGGTAGTTAGAATAGGCTTAGAAGGTGGTGGAAGCAGGTTTAGGTATAGTTAGTATTTGATTGAACTTCTGCTTTAAGTGAATTGGTCTGTGCCCCAACCACAAGCTAAACGGTTGCTTCACCATTAAGGTGCGATATTTACATATAAAATGCCTGAAATACTTTTTTATACTCTCTTTTGGCATGTGTACAACCCTGAGTGACTTTGTGCTCTCCTATAGGTGGGTGGTTTGGTAGGTAGTAAAACCACAGTTTCACTGCCAATTTTTACGGACCTAGATGTGGCCGCCCATGTGAACTAGAGTTAATTTTTTGCAAGCAATAATAATTTAGCAACAATGCGATAATAAACACTTATGATTTTTATATATGTTAACACTAAAAATTTTTTTTTAGAAGTGAATCTGTCAGAAAAACAAATATGTTTCTTGCATAATTATGCTGTTTAATTCGCAACTCTGTTTCATTTGAATCTGGCATACCTGCTCGATTCTAGAGTCGGTATCAATGAGTATTGCTGGAATGTTTCTTCATCCAAAAATTCTATCTTGGCCTGCAACTGCACACCAAATGTTACATGCCTTTCTTTCCCTACATTTATTCTTTCATTTTGTCAATTTATAATTATGGGGAAAATATTCATAGAGTGCATACACTCTTATATCTGTTTATTCTATATATGTAATCCGTTTACTTAATCTGTAAGACTTTTTAACTAATCTTGGCCTGTTTACAGCTGGGTAGCGCTGCAGAACTTTCTGTTATAATGCAAGAAAATACTACAGGGAGATATAACTTGTAAATAGGGATAATAAAGGCAGCTGTTGGGAGTTGGAATGCTGAGGCAGCAAGATACGAAGCTGTGCATATAGTATGGAATTCTGCATTCGTGCACAAACGGCGGAAACTCACTGGAGGAGAGCTATTCCCAGCCCTAACTCAGCATGCACACACAGCTATCAGAGGTGTAATTCATTCTAAATGTTCAGAACACCACACCCCAGCTGTCTGTAAAAGTTTGCAGCAGCCTTACTCTGTCTAATCAGACATATTTTAATTAACTGTTGAGGCTGAAGTGTAACATGCATATAATACATTTTCTCTTACGTCCTTTCCCAGCCATCACTGGGGTTTTCTGTTGAACTTTGCTTTGTAGTAAGATCAGGTTTTGTGGGAGGGGCTGGCAGGCATTAGTAAATGTCCTATCACTCTGTTTCAGATTTTCTATCCAGAGCCCTCCAAAGCAGTGGGCTGGCTTTTGGGTTTGTTCATGCAAACGTTGTCCGCCTCTGTACTGCTGTTTCGGCAAGCATTATATGAAAAATCATAGCCTCTGAAAATTATTATCAACCCCATAATCAAGCAACTGATCAGCAGATTGCACATCTAAAGTCTGCATCACCAATTGGCTAGCAAGAAGGAGCATGCATGTCTAAAGCGATATCAGGGATTTATTTTTTCTTTTAATTCTTCGGAACAGCATTACAGTGACTGACATTAGCCCTAAAGATCACGGCTGTGTATGTATGATAAAAAATAAAAGTAATGGATGGCAGAGAAAGCTAATAGTTGTGAGAGGCAGGCCAAAAACAGTAAGAATCAGGAGAGGAGATTGATGATGTTGATTAATTTTCTGTATAAACAAATTCAAAGTAAGCTGAAGATAGCTGCTGTAGCTTCGGAGGGGTATACTACAGAGATGGAGGTTTGCAGGGAATTAGGATCCATTTCAACACAAGAGTTAGTGTTAACAACACAATTGTTAGTGTATAAAAAAGGATAATACTGGTAACACAAATCTCCAATCATTTTTCTTCTGTTTTACCTATCAGTCTTTCTCCTGAGGTCCTCTTTGTTTTGTCCTCTTGTATATTGCCCAAACCCCTCCTCCAGTGCCTAAAAACATGTTAGAATTCAAAGCATTAGAGCCAGTTTGATTCACGCTCCTGCTCTATAGGGCTTTGTAGAAAATAGTATGAAGGTAAATGTAAAGGGCAGTTATGCAATCCATATACTATATATACAGGACTGTGGAGATTTGGATAAGCTAAAAATTATATAAAAATCTCCTGTGCTAAAAAGACATAATATATGAACTAAGTTTGAGCAAATTAGTCAACCAAACAAACAAACATAAAGTGCAGTGCTCACTGGTGTTGAAAATATAATCTATACTCAACAAACCAATAAACAAATAATCCCCTTAGTGAAAAACATGCATCAATGCTATCACCACACAATAAAAACATCATAAAAGTCATCCTCTTCAAGGAGGAATCAAAATTATGATACTGTCTCTTTTTAAAATGTGACCCAAAAGTATGCAATATACTTTTCAGTGCTAAATATTGATATGCTGCTCCTTATGAATAGTGTATGGAAAATATCGACACACCACCACTCCATGGTACTTTCCTAATTTAAAAAAATGCATCCCGTACAGGCAAACATGGCCCTTGTGCAGGCATACTCTTCAGTATGCCCATGTGAATGAGGCCTAAGGACTTGTAAGCTACAATATACTGAGGGCCTCACTCATCCGTTTCGATATATAAAGATGCATGTGAAATTGAAAACCCATTATTTTCTTTGTGATTGGTTCAACTCTATGCTCTTTTAGTGTACAAGACAAAGGGGAACTACTTAAGGCCATTAACACCTGCAAGCGCACTTTACTATGTATTCTGTATGCACACAGAACAGTGTAATAACAACAATTGTTTTTGGGCTTAAATACACTTTAGGTTATTGTTACATTTTCTGTCTCTGCTATAGTAACCGCTAATCATGAAATAAAGTCTGTAATGGACTCACCTTTCTTTATTGCATTATTGTATTCATAACAGTTATACTTTGGGACAACATTTTCTGAATTGAAGGGTAAATCAATATTGTATGCATTAGATCAGCATGTGGTAAAGAACTGTTGGGACACAATAAATCGAAAATATTCTGGGAAATTCAGTTAAAGATGCATTGTGATTGCAAAGTAAGCTAATTGCATGATTTAAAGCTGCATATTCCTTCACTTTTTATTTAAAATTGTTTTTACAATTGTCATTTATAATTGCTTTCTTTACATTTAACTAGGATTTCTGCATGCATTCCAATGCTGTTTCTTTAGTCATGTGAAAAAGTTAGTATATCTCATGAATATTTTTGACTTTTTTTATTATATTTGAACAGGCAAAAATTAGAACTTATTCAAACATTACCTATAGATAAAGATGATACAGTACATCTGGAAAGTATTCACAGTGCTTCACATATTCCATATTTTTTTATGTTACAGCCTTATTCCAAAATGGATTCAGTTCATTCTTTTCCTAAAAATTCTGCAAACAATACCCCATAATGACAATGTGAAAGACGTTTGTTTGAAATCTTTGCAAATTTATTGAAAATAAAAAACGGAAAAAAAATCACATGTACATAAGTAGTCACAGCCTTTGCTCAATACTTTGTTCAAGCACCTTTGGAACCAATTACAGCCTTAAGTCTTTTTGAGTATGATGCTACATGCTTGGCACATCTATTTTTGGACAGTTTCTCTTATTCTTTGCAGGACCTCTCAAGCTCAAGGTTGGATGGGAATTGTCAGTGCACAGCCTTTTTCAGATCTCTCTGGAGATGCTCAATTGTGTTCAATGCTAAGCCCCTCATGGACATTCACAGAGTTGTCCCGTAGCCACTTCTTTGTTATCTTGTCTGTGTGGTTAGGGTCATTGTCCTGTTAGAAGAAGGCCCTTCACCCCAGTCTGAGGTCCAGAGCGCTCTGGAGCAGGTTTTTATCAAGGATGTCTCTGTACATTGTGGCATTCATCTCTCCCCTCGATCCTGACTAGTCTCCTAGTTCCTGCTGCTGAAAAGCATTTACACAGCATAATGCTGCCACCACCATTCTTCACTGTGGGGATAGTATTGGCCAAGTGATGAGCGTTGCCTGGTTTCCTCCAGACACGATGCTTGCCATTCAGACCAAAGAGTTCAATCTTTGTTTCACCAGACCAGAGAATTTAGTTTCTCATGGTCTGGAAGTCCTTCAGGTGCCTTTTGGAAAACTCCAGGTGGGCTGTCGTGCCTTTTACTGAGGAGTGGCTTCTGTCTGGCCACTCTACCATGTAGGCCCAATTGGTGGAGTGCTGCAGAGATGGTTGGTCTTCTGGAAGGTTCTCCTCTCTCCACATAGAAACTCTGGAGCTCTGTCAGAGTGACCATTGTGTTCTTGATCACCTCCCTGACTAAGGCCCTTCTCTCCTAATTGCTCAGTTTGAAATTTGTCTGTACCCTTCCCCAGATCTGTGCCTCAATACAATCATGTCTTGGAGGTCTACAGAAAATTATTTGTACTTAATAGCTTGGTTTGTGCTCTGACATGTACTGTTAACCGTGGGACCTTATATAGACAGGTGTGTGCCTTTCCAAATAATGTCCAATCAACTGAATTTACCACAGGTAGACTCCAATCAAGTTGAAGAAACATCTCAAGGATGATCAATAGAAACAGGATGCACCTGAGCTCAATTTTGAGTGTCATGGCAAAGGCTGTGACTACTTATGTACATGTGATTTTATTTTCTTCGGTTTTTCGTTTTTAAAGATTTCAAACAAACTTCTTTCATGTTGTCATTATGGGGTATTGTTTGTATAATTTTGAGGAAAATAATTAATTTAATCCATTTCGGAATAAGGCTGTAACATAACAAAATGTGGAAAAAGTGTAACGCTGTAAATACTCTCCGAAGGCACTGTATACTTGAAGTAATGACACTAAAAATGTATGTGTGTATGCATGCATTTTCATAATCTAAATTTATTAAAAAAAAATAGAATCTACACCACTTTAAATCCAATAAATTAAATTCCCAATCCAATGTTCCAGATTAGGCACCAATGATAAAAAAAAAACTTCTTTCGGGGGTATGCAGGTGGAATCTGGCTTATTTAAACCTCTGATATCTAGAGTCTGGTTTTCTTTTTGCTATTGATATGTGTGAGTCACAATACCAAGATCAAAAGAGCGAAGACCCTCAGATGCCTTTGGCAATGGATTTAACTATATTGTCAAATTATTTGAAAACAATAATTCTGCTGTAAAGAAAATCATCTACAAGTGTCATAGATTTTAAACCAATGCTACTTCATCCAGGATCAGGTGGCCCAGTAAGTTCAGCCCAAGAACTGACTGATGTTAAAATACGTCTCCAAGATTCTTAACATTTAATCACAGGATCACCAAATAACTCTTTGGTTGGTGCCAAAGTGCATGCATCTACAGTCAAAATGAGATTGCAATAATTTAACATGCATGGGATGTTCTAGGAGAAAACTTTTACTGTCCAAAAACAACACTAGAGGAAAACAACAGTTTGCCATTGATCATATCTGCAAATAACTGGCCTTCAACAACAGTGTGGACTGATGAAGAAAAGATGTTTCTCTGTCGCTCATTGACAGACATAGTCCTCCTTGATTAATATCAACTCGGGTTATACTGCCCTCTACAGGAGTAGGTCTAGACAGGAAAGAAAATGTTCTGGCCACACCTTAGGGGCAGTCCCAGAGGGTATATCCTCTCACTTCCTGCTACAGGATATCAGTTTTTTTTCTGTCTAGTTAGGAGTAAGGACCTAAGTTCCTTGCTGGGATCTTTGGTCCTGGCAAGATTTTTTTAGAAATACTTTTTTAGGCAGCTTTTCTTCTCCAGTAATAGGAAGACAAGGGTGACCAGCGCTATGGAAGTGTGTAGATAATATATAATAGACAGGTGTAAGCTGCCAGCAACAAAACCCCGAGGGGTTAAGATAATTGAAAGTGCAAGAGAAGTTGCCCCGGCGCTACCTCTAAGTGACACCTTGTCACTTTAAAATATATGTGCCATAGTGTGAATGATTGGGAAAACAGTGAATAAAATTAAATATAAATAAATAGTGCACATATAAAATTGAATAATCCTTTTGTGAACAAGGATATTTCTTTGTGACCACTGTGAGAAGGTGCTCGTGTGCAAGTTTCAAATAAATAAATAAGCTGAAAAGATAGTGATGACATTTTTATTCCAATCAATAAATAGATTAAATGGATTCAGTGCAATAAATAAATAAATTAAATAAATTTAGTGCAATAAAAGACAAATAAATAGTGCCACTGGGTAGTGTGCCAGTGTGAAATTATAATAATGCTTGTAGAAGGTGCCAGTGAGGCAAGTGAAAGAAAGAAAATCCCACTGTGGAAAAAATAATGAATGAAGGTTGCATACACTAGCGTGGCCACTAGATGTTGCAAATCCAATACGACCTGTTTGGTCGTATTTGCTGGATTAGGTGAGCACAGTCATGAGGGTTCCTTCTCCACGGCGAACAAGTATTGCCAGTTGATGTCATGTAACATAAGAAAAAGGGAACCCCATTTGTTCAGTAAAATAAGCGGCAATAGAAAAAAGCATAGACACACTCACAGTGTAGGCTGATAGCGATCAGTTGCGGTCTCCCGGGAAGCTTCCGCGTTCCACAGTCAGATGCTGTTGAAACCGGAAGTGACGTATGACGCAATGGACCCGCCCTACGTGTTTCATCAGGGGACGTCTGCTGGAGCGAATTTTATTCACTGTTTTCCCAATCATTCACACTATGGCACATATATTTCTTCTCCAGTGTTCCTGTGAGATCTTCAAGCAAGTACGCTGAAACTGGGCGACGGGCTGGATGTTGAGATCCAGTGGTCACCCCAGTTCAGCCTACGAGCGCGTGCAGGCCATAGCTCCGCGCTGGGTCGGCCGCAACATAGTCCCACTGGACGGGGACTGACCCTGCGAGTTAAACGTCTCGCCTGGACGCCAATGACCAGTTGCAAACTGAGTCACAGCGTCCGTATTGGTCGACAGCCCCCCCACCCCGGTGGAGAGGGGTTCTGTCAGGAGTTGGCGCCCGCCTGGTTCCGGTATGGAGAGTAGAATGTTCCCCCTCTCCCCCTGTCAGGTTTGTTGGTGGACGCGGGCCCCTCTCTGGGAGGATCGGACACTCAGTTTCTGGGTCCCCCCTCTATCCTATAACAGGTCACAGATCCCCCAATTTGAGTGTGATTTTGTGAATAAGAAACCAGGAGGCTTGTTTTGGGAGCTGACTATCTAAAGTCACTATATGACTGTAAGGGTGACTGAAGTCAGTGGCAGACTACTAAAAGGCATTACTATTGAGGTATAGAGGTATCCTACCTGTCATAGTGTGTATACAGGCCGATGCCTATGCCTGAGTTACTGCATCCGCAGGTCGCCATCCCTCCAGAAAGCCGGTCACTTCCACAGGCCGCACAGCCTCCCGCAGGCCGCACAGGCCGAGCGCACACTCCCGCAGGCCGCACAGGCCAAGGACACCTCCCGCAGGCCGCACAGGCCGAGGACACCTCCCGCAGGCCGCACAGGCCGAGCGCGCACTCCCGCAGGCCGCACAGGCCGAGTGCACACCTCCCGCAGGCCGCTGCTACTTTGCTCAAGCCGCCGCTATCCTCCACAGGCCGCCACCATTTTCCCGCAGATCGCACGGGGCCACCATATTGGCGTAGCCTCGTGTCTCCAGCATGGGGGAGGCCATGTTTGAGGTGACCAAACACCTCGAGGAGTAATGGGGAGGCGCCGGAAGGCGTGTAAAGGGGCGGAGCCACCTCCTGGGCCCGGGAAAGCAAGCCAAAGACTTCCTGTCTGTAACAGACAGTGCTAGAAGCAGGTTGATAAGAAACTTCTGTGCATCAGGTGAGCCTTGGGTTCTCTCTCTCTCTCTCTTTCTGAGGGGTCCAAGCAGGTACACTGAGGGGCGCTATTGCGCTGGGGGACTAAGTAAAAAAAAAAAAAATGTTTTTTCTTGCAATTAATTTTTTGTGTTTGCTGGCAAGTGTCTTGTTAATCATGAACCCTGCCACACATGTATCCCCACCTGATCCCCTCGAGGTGGCCGCAGGACCCTCCAGTACCCCACTTGTGATGATGCATTATCAGCAGTTTTGGAGTCTTTGGTATCCCGGGTGGAGGTAGCCTGTCAGGGCGGGGGTCAAGAAGAGCGACCCCCGCCTACCCCTATTTCATCTGATACTTCAGATACGGATTCTGAGCTGGTCATTGCAGCCCCCTTTCTGGGGTTGTTGTCTCAGGTACGGTCTCCTCTGACAGTGAGGAGGACACTTCTGCCTCCGCCATAGCACAAGAAGCGTTGGTGGAAGCACTAGTTGTGTCTGTCCGGGAAACCTTAAATCTGAGGTTACACCGGCAGAGGTAGGTGAGACTGACATTCCTTTTTTGGTACTAGCAAGCCTACCAAAATGGCGAAGGGTTTCCCTTGCCCAAATGGGGTCATCCGAAAATGAACCCCTGCTATTTCCAAACGCATTGCTAGGCGCTATCAGTTTGGGGAATCCCTCATTATAAAGATGGACGGTACCACCTATAGTGGACTCACCGATTTCCAGACTAAATAAAGCCACTGTTATCCCGTTGGATTGACAGAATGGGCCCCACCCATCTCTAGGGTGGGGGGGACGTCTTCACTGGTTTCCGGACCCATGGCTTTCCAGAATCCCGGATAAAGGGGTTCGCGAGGTCATACGGTCGGGATACAAGATCGAGTTTCGATCACTTCCACCGGTGCGATTCTTCCCTTCCAATATTTGACATCCCCGGGTCGCTTAAAAAGCTTTGCGGGGGACAGCTTGATGCAACAAGGAGTGGTAGTTCCCATTCCTTGGACAGTTTCAGGGGTTCTAGTCAAACCTGTTCACAATGCCCAGGAAAAAGGGCTAGGTGCGTCCAATTCTGGTCTTGGGAGAGATGGAGTCCATCCGTACAGTGGTGGCCTCCCTGCATCAGGGGGATTTCCTGGCGTCCATAGACATTTAGGATGCCTATCTTCATATCCCCATCTTCACAGGCTGGTTCCCACCAGGAGACTGAACTATCTGGGCCTAATTTTGGATACATCCTTGGCAAGAGTGTTTCTCCATGCGGAGAAACTCCAGAAGATTCAGTCAATGATTCGGATGTTGCTGTCCGTCAACTGGCTGGGACTGATGGTCGCCTCCTTAGAGGCAGTACTGTTTGCCCAGTCTCATACCCAAATTCTCCAAGAGGAGATTCTTCTCATATGGAATCGGAATCCCGATTCCCTGGACAATCGGATCCGATTGAGTGAGCGGACCAGGGAGGCTCTGGTCTGGTGGCTTCGGTCTCCGATGCTCAGCCAGGGGAAGTCATTTCTTCTGATAAATTCCAGGTTACTGATAAATGTGTTGGAACTGAGAGCGATCAGACTTTGTCTGATTTACTGGACCGAGCAGCTCCAGGGCAGCCCGGTTTGGATCCAATCGGACTATGCCACGGTCATGACTTATGTCCATCACCAAGGGGCATCAAGAGTGCCCTGGCGGCCATAGAAGTGGCCAACATTCTTTATTGGGCGGAACAGTTGTTCCAGCTCTCTCCGCGATATTTATCCCGGGGGTGGACAGGCAGATTATCTCCGCCGTCAGATTCTGGATCAAGAGGAATAGTCTCTTCATCCAGAGGTATTTCACCCCTTTACATTTCACCAGCTGTCCCTTCATTGGGGCACCCCGGATATGGATCTGTTGGCAGGTCGGCTCAACAGGGCTCACGCCCGCGATCCTCTAGCGGACGCAGCAGACGCGCTGAGCGCCCAGTAGGGGCAGTATCAGCTACTGTATGTCTTCCCCCCTCTCAAGTTACTGCTGAGATTTCTCCGCAGGATAGAGGTGGAGGGAACTCCAGTTATCCTGGTAATTCCGGGCTGGCCTCGTCAAGCCGGGTACGCCGACTTGGGCATACTAGTCGCGGACGCTCCTTGGAGACTTCTTCCCAGAGAGGATCTGCGGTCTCAAGGACCGATCTTCCATCGTGCTTTACAGTCGCTGGCTTTAACGGCCTGGCCATTGAGACCCAGGTACTGAAGGACAGAGGATTGTCAGCTTCAGTTATTCCTACTCTAATTAAAGCAAGGAAAGCGACTTCCAGCAAAGTCTATTATCGCACATGGAAAGCTTATATTGCGTGGTGTGAATCGTATGAGTTTTCCCCCACGTACCTATTCGGTGACCCGAATCTTGGCTTTTTCTGCAAAAGGGGGTTGAGCAGAAACTATCCTTGAGCACTATCAAGGGTCAGGTTTCAGCATTAGCAATCTTCTTTCAGAAGCCTTTGGCTACTCATTCCTTGGTGCGGAATTTCATCCAGGGGGTGCGCCACTTGGCTCCGCCAGTGCGCGCGCCCTTACTGCCCTGGGATCTTAATTTGGTTTTTTTTTCGGTTCTGCAGAAACCTCCATTTGGAAATATCAGGGAGATTCCCTTGCTTACATTATCCCAGAAGGTGGCCTTCTTGGTGGCCATTACCTCTGCACGCAGGGTGTCAGAACTGGCTGCATTATCATGCCATTCCCCATATCTAGTGGTTCATAAGGATAAGGTAGTTCTTCATCCGAAGCCATCCTTTCTTCCTAAGGTGGTTTCAGACTTTCATCTGAATGAAGATATTGTGCTACCTTCCTTGTGTCCTAAGCCCAATCATCCTCGGGAATGTGCGTTGCATTCCTTGGATGTAGTTCGGGCAATCAGAGTCTACCTGAAGACTACGGAATCGTTCCGTAAAACGGATTCACTTTTTGTGATCACGGATGGCCCCAGAAAGGGGGTGCCTGCATCTGCTGCGACTATCTCCAAATGGATTAGACAGACGGTACTACAGGCTTATTCTATTAAGGGTCGGAATCCTCCGTTCCCTGTTAAGGCGCACTCCACTCGAGCTCTCAGTACTTCCTGGGCCTACCGTCATCAGGCGTCAGTGGTCCAGGTTTGCAAGGCGGCTACCTGGTCATCGGTGCATACCTTTACAAAATTTTATAAAGTTGATGTGATGGCATCGTCAGATGCCTCTTTTGGCCGCAAGGTTTTGCAGGCCGCAATTTGAGGAGACCGGTGGTCTACCTCGAGGGTTTTTTCCGTTGGAATTTCAGTTGAGTCTCATCTTTTGATTGATGAGCCTTTAAAACTTCTAGTTGGCACCAGTTGGGCCTTCTAGATTGGATTTTGATTTCCATTTTCCCACCCCTCATTTGTGGCACTGCTTTGGGACGTCCCGAGTTGATATTAATCAAGGAGGACTACGTCTGTCAATGAGCGACAGAGAAAAATGGATTTTTGTAAGATCTTACCGTAAAATTCTTTTCTCTTAAGCTCATTGACAGACGTAGTACCCGCCCCTCTGTTTTTGAGTTGGGTTGGGTTTAATTCTCTGACACTGCTTTGTGACATAACTGATATCTTGTAGCAGGAAGTGAGAGGATATACCCTCTGGGACTGCCCCTAAGGTGTGGCCAGAACGTTTTCTTTCCTGTCTAGTCCTACTCCTGTAGAGGGCAGTATAACCCGAGTTGATATTAATCAAGGAGGACTACGTCTGTCAATGAGCTTAAGAGAAAAGGATTTTACGGTAAGATCTTACAAAAATCCATTTTTAGCCACAGTACTGGTAGACCTGTTTGGCACAAACCAAAGACTGCTTTTCAAGAATACCCTTAAACCAATCCCCAGGCATTTCTTAAAGGCTGGCTAGATATTTTGTGATGAAAATTAGGTTTGCCCAGAAATTCCTAGATGTTTGTGTATATCCTTCCATGCAAGAACTGTTTATTTCTGAGGCCATTTTGCTGCAAGTATGAGGAAGCTGTGCTAATTTAGAGTGAAGAAAATATGTTTTATTCACTCAGTATATGGTCTTGCATAATAAAGAATCTTATGAATCAGCTGAAAAATTCAAACTTTTTTTCTCTTGATGTTCATGGCCGAAGGTTATATATGTCACAATCCATCCTGGCTCTCTGACGCTGTCGTATTGCTTTTTTTATTGTATATATAAAGAGGAAAGCTGACTTGTGAAATAGTTCAAATATGTGAGACTGCACAAATTCATGTTTCTTGTGTATTAAAGCAAATCTCCACAGGTTGCAGAAAACACATTTTTCTTGATATTAGTTCAAGCCAGATGGCCTAATGTGCCAGGGGGTGTGATAAAGATGCAAAATATATGCCATGCGCATTATGCTTTACAGTAATGTTGTTAATGGAAATGTGCTCTGATGTTTTTTGTCTCTCTTTCTTTGTTTTAGATTTATTCAAGAGATTGAACATGCTATTGGCTTTGGACAAACTAAACAATGCCCCTTGAGAGAATTTCTTACTATGTACATCAAAAACATCTTCCTCAATCAGGTGTTGGCTGAAATCAACAAAGAAATTGAAGGTGTCACCAAGGTGTCGGATCCCTTGAAGATTCTGGCAAGTGCTGATACCATGAAAGTCTTGGGAGTCCAAAGACCACTTTTACAGGTACACACATTTTCTCTCATATTATCTACATTGCTAAATAAATTGGATGTTTAGGTAGAACCTTTTTTTAGTTAGGGTAAAAATATCAGTTTTTGTTATATAACACTTTTGCCAATTTCCCTCCCACCCATTAACAGAAAAAAGCTCTACATTTTTTTTTCTTACCTCTAACGGTAATTTGTTCCCTGATGAAGTCTTTTCAGTGAATGGAGAGGTGATCTCGTTCTGCAGTGTGTGCTCCTGCTGACCAGTTCTCTCATGGTGACATTCTCCTGCTTTTGCAGTCTTCTGGAGTTTGAGAGGACCCCATAGGCGATAGGATGTGTTCATTTCACCCAGACAATAATGTGGATACCTGAAAAAAACACCCTCCTCCTCTGTAGTTTAGAAGGAAGAGGGCTGGCACATTACATGACCACGGTACATTCACTTTTAGATAGCTTTTTTCTTTTTAACCCAGTGATTAGTTAGGAGGGTGGGGGGAAATGTAGTGTTGGGGGAACCACATTTCCAAGGATCAACTTTAAAAGAATAAGCACATTTTAACTTAAAAAATGTATGACATATATCAGCGCAAAAGTGGCTTTAAGTCTTTAACCACTTAAGGACCAGAAGGTTTTACCCCCTTAATGACCAGGCCATTTTTTGCAATTTGGCACTGCATGATTGTAACTGGTAATTGCGCAGTCATGCAATGCTGTACCCAAACGAATTGTATGTCTTTTTTTTCCCTCACAAATAGAGCTTTCTTTTGGTGGTATTTGATCACCTCTGTAATTTCTATTTTTTGTGATATAAACGAAAAACCCCGAAAATTTTGAAAAAAAAATATTTTCTACTTTGTCTTCTAGAAATATCCAATAAACTAAATTTTTGTCATACATTTAGGCCAAAATGTATTTAGCTACATGTCTTTGATAAAAAAAATCTCAATAAATGTATATTTATTGGTTTGCGCAAAAGTTATAGCATCTACAAACTATGGTGTATACACTGGAATTTACGCAGCTTTTGCTTTCTGACTTTTTATCTCATATCTTGAAGTGCTAAAATGGCAGGGCAGTACAACCCCCCCCCCTCCCCAAATTACCCCTTTTTGGAAAGTACACACCCCAAGGAATTTCCTGAGAGGCACGTTGAGCCCATTGAATATTTTTTTTTTTTTTGTCACAGGTGTTTAAAAAATTACAACTTTTTTTTTTTTTTTTTTACACAAAGTTGTCACTTAAATGATATATTGCTCATGAATGCCATGGGTATATGTGAAATTACACCCCAAAATACATTCTGCTGCTTCTCCTGAGTACAGAGATACCACGTGTGAGACTTTTTGACAGTTTAACCGCGTACAGGACCCTGAAAACCAAAAATCGCCTTTAGGCTTTCTATGGGCATAAATTGTTGATTTCACTTCTCACTACCTATCACAGATGATCTTATGCCGAGTACATAGATCCCAAACATGAAATGATTTAAAGTTGCTACATACATTTTTAAAAGCCTTTACAGGTTACTACTTTTGATTTACAGAGGAGGTCTACTGCAAGAATTACTGCCCTCGATCTGACATTGCATGGTGCAATTGCTGTTTACATATGACACCAGACTGGTGCTTGCATTCTCCTTTGTGTGCAAACACGGTGGGACTGTGGTGCTTGAATTTTTTTTGTTTTTTATTAATATTTATTTTGCTTTTTTATTTTATTTTGACACCTTCCCTTTCGTTTTTTTAATCATTTTTATTGTTGTCACAGGGAATTTAAATATCCCCTATAATAGCAATAAGTAGTGACAGATACTCTTTTTTAAAAAAAATTGGGGTCTATTAGACTCTAGATCTCTCCATCTTATCACACCAGGATGGGTGTGGTAAGATGCTTTCCTAATTTCCCATTAGCACTGTTTATATCTGGCGAAACCGAAGTCATGAAATGCTCGTAGTTTCTGGTATCTTATGCCATAGAGATGATTAGAGCTATTCTGGTCTACAATCAGCTCTATGGTCAGCTGACGGAACCACCGGCTGCAGGCTCGAGTTACCCGGTGGGACAGGAGACCCCAAGAGGAGGGAGGGGGGAGTCCCCTCCCACTGCTTGTAAAAGCAGTCTAGCTGCCAATTATCCGCTAGGATTGCTTTTAAATGAAAGCCTACTGCTCGCTCTAAAAAACGATACCAAGATGATACCTAAATCTGCAGGCATTATCCTGGTATGACCACTCAGTCCAGCGACATACCGGTACGTTGCTGGTCCCTGTTGAGCATGTAGGCTGAACGAAAAAAGAGAACCTAAGATTCCTCCATTCACATCGATAGATGTGGATGAAGAAATCTCTGCCAGTAAGTGTGTGGTATGCCAACCATTAGACCTCCCAGCATCCACCCACTTCTAATGATGGACATACATGCAATGTTCTTTTTTCGTTCAACCATGGGACCACTACTTCGTTGTCAGAGCTATCTGTCAGGGTGCCGTTGCTCTCTACAGGTTTGAATACTGAGCCTGATTCTGACAGTGAGTCTTCACCTTCGCTCTCATCTGTCATGCTCATCATCGTATAGGCATCTTCACTAGTGTACTACTGTTTAGACATGTTTGCCAATAAATTTAGAGGTAGCTAGTGTCACTCACAGGTAAAAAAGGACCTGGTTGTCATGGACTGTTTGGACCGCTGCCAAACAATTTAACTGCTAGTGCTAGCAGAGATCAGGCCTGATTCTGCTAATGCTGCAGTTTGGTGTGCTGTATATTGGAAGTGACAGTAATCTGCTGATACTGCACTTCTTGGGCAATGGGCTGAAGGACTAAATGCAGGTGCTGGCGGGTGTCAGGGCTGAGCCTGCTAATGCTGCGTTTTGGGAACACTATACTAAACTATTGGGGACGCTAGTATAGTTCTGATCTGATCAAAGCTATTGATCTGTTCAGACACTGTACTAGTAATGGAGGTGTTTAGTGTGTGTGTCACTGGCAATCAAGGGGTTAAAATATAATGCTAAATATGCGGTGGGGAATCTGACGCTGTCCTGTATTGACGCTAACTAACGGTAACGCTAACTGACATCAACTGTGATACTGATACAATGATAAGAAAAAAGATCTATACACTATAATAGTGACACTGTGACAGGACAATGAAGGGGTTAACAGGTGGTGATCAGGGGGGTAAATCTTTATTAGGGTATATGGCGGGTACCCTAAACCTATCTGGGACTGCCTCTCACACTAACTTGCGTCACAAGTGACACTAATACAGTGATCAGTAAATTCTCTGTATACTGTATATAGTGACAATGTGACAGGGAGTGAAAGGATTAACTGGAGGGGGTGATCAGGGTTAGAGAGAGAGAGAGCAAAGCCACTACTCTCAGGTACAGCGCTGGATAAGGATCAGGCTCATATAAGTATTCAGGGGTTGGCGGTAATCTGACAATAGAAGTTTTTTTTTTTTTACCTTAATGCAGAGAAAACGTCAGTATTTACAACTAGTTTATCGTGGTATAAAACATTAAAGAGTACCTTGTCTTCTGCTTTATGTGTTTTAAAAACTTGCATGTGTTCTTGACTGAGTACTGCAAAAATAATACTAAAGGTTTTCTATATTAAAGTGGCTCCCTTGCCTTGAAGGAGCGTATGGAGCCACCCTTACATACACACTCCAAACTGTATATGTTCCATGACCCTGTGTTAAAGGATTGTGCTTTTACAGAGCAATTACAGCTGTTGTCTTTACTTTTTTGTGGATGCCCTAGAACATGTCATGTCATTTCCACAAAACTCTGATCTCCATTCAGATGTGCAGAATCTCACGGTTAAAACCTTAAGACAGTTGAAACTATCTGCAGAAGGCACCTCACATGTATGCCTTTCCAAGGAAGTTTGATGAAACACCTAACCAATTCATCAAAGAGGTCATAGGTAGGAAAGCTCTACGCAAGATCCCAAAACTCCCTCCACAAGAGCCCCTTGCTCCTCTAAACACAGCACCTATCCACTCTAACCAAGCTTCAACTTCAAAATTGAAGTGCAGTCCTTCCTTTTGGCGCAAGGTTTGGCCCACAAAGGTCCCCTTCCTCAAAGCCCTCTTCACAATGAAGTGGTTCCCTCACTCCTAATAGTGGGTGCATGTCTGTTACAGTTTGCCTCTCGCTGGGTCACAGATGACCCAGACCTGTGGGTTCAATTGGTGGTTTCCAAAGGGAGCAAAATAGTTCAAAACGCTATCCACTCACCGCTTTCTTCTTTCAAATCAACCAAAAACTGCCCAAGGACAGTTAGATTTGCAGAATATCTTGAACCATCTCTTTTGCCAGTACGACCACAAGACAGGTTCAAAAGATTCCAGTAAAACCTGTTTATGATACCAAAGCCCAACGGGGCTTTTCATCATATTTTGGATTTAAAATTCTTTAACAAATTCCAATATATTGCATGGAAACATGTCAGGATTTGTTTCTCTGAGAGAACTGGAATAAATTGCAAAATTGCATTCACAGAAATCCAAGATGCCTACTTGTTCCCATTTAACCTCCCTCAGACACTCACTTCTAATTTGTTGCATTGACCTTTGGGAGGTTTCCTTTGTTATGCTGGCCTATCCTCTGCTTGCTCTGCTCAGAGCTCAGGACATCTAAGTTACAGGCTATCCAGCTGACTTTCTACTGAAGGACTCCTCTCCCTTCCACCTATTATAAAAAAATCTCCACAGGACAGTTCAGATGCCCCAGGGCCTTCACCTGGGTGATCAACATAAACAAATCTGCTATCCAGCTCTCCTGCCACCTGCAATATTTGGGTCCTGTCCTGAACACATCCCAAGTCCCAGTGGTTGGACCGCCAGATCTCCAGGTTGATCAGACCATGTTTACAGTAGAAGAATCTCCGGCCTTTAAGGATCTGGCTGACAGGAAGGTGGTGGCTGTGGCCACATTATGCTCTCTATTGCTGGCTCAGTGTTTAGGCCAGTCCAAACACTATCGCCCTAGTGTCACAAACACTGACTGAGTGGGCTACGCTTTTGCGCTGTGACCTAGAGGGTTCCCCCTGCCTTGGCTGAGTGGTGGACTTTGACTGCCTTACTCCTTCAAGGCGCTCGCCTGTTCAGGACTACCCTGGATGACATCATTGAAAGTCTCACGGGGGGGGGGGGCATCTTTCTTCCACTGTCTGGGGAAGGAAAGATAACCTCGTCGGAGACGTGGTCCATCTTTCTCGGCCCACAAGAGGTTTTAGGTACTTCTTGGGAGGTTCCAAGCGGCCCTAGTCTAGCAGGTCGAGTGCTGGGTTTTTTTTTCTAGACCCGCAGACAAGGTTCCTTCAGCGTGGAGGTGCAGCCCCACACGTGACTGGGGTGGTGGGGCATTTTTCCCTGGTTTCTGGGCCTGTGGACCTCCTTGGTAAATAAACCAATGGGTCCATGATGGATACTGTCCGGTTACAAGTTTCAGTTTCATTCTTGCCCTCCGGAAAGGTTCTGCCTTCCAATGTGTGTCCCGTACCATTTGCAAGCTCTTTTTGGGGCGGGGCATGACTTGTTGCTTCTGGTATCGGCATGGTTTCAGGGTTTTTTATTCAAACCTGTTCCTGGTCCCAATGGAGGTGGGAGGGGGGGCTAAGGGCTAGGTTTGTCCAATTCTGGACCTAATGGCTCTGATCTGCTTGTGTGGGTACAGAAGTTCAGAATGAAGTCTATTCGTATGGTGGTGGCATCTCTTCATCAGGAACTTTCTGCCTCTCTCGGCATCGTGGATGCTTCCCTACACATTCCAATGTGTCCCTTACACTAGCGCTATCTCCGTTTTTGCTGCGGGAAAGGAGCATTGCCAGTTCGTGGCGTTACCCTCGCCTCTGCGCCTTAGGTCTACACAAAGTGTTGGCCCGGTTCTGGCGTTGCTATGTCAACAGGGGATTGCGGTACTGAGCTCCCTGGAAGACCTCCTCTTGTGAACGGAGTCTTCTGAAGGGTTCGGTTGGCCTCTGAATTACCAGAGGTCTGCTCTGATTCCATCCAAAAAATTGGATTATTTGGGTCTGACTCTGGATTAAACTCTAGCGAAAGTGTTTCTTTCTCTGGATAATCTCCAGAATTTGCATGCTGCCATTCATCTACTGCGGTCCAGCAGGTGGTTCTCCCTCTGGACTTGCATGCGGGTGCTGGGCCTGAAGGTATCTACCTTCAAGGTGGTTCAGTTTACACAGTTGCATACGAGGACCATTCCAAGGGAGTTCTTGGTAAAATGGGACGAGTGTCCGCGGTTCTTGGACATTCAGATCCGGCTGTGCCAGGAATTTAGGGGATTCCTGGTTGGTGGATTCGTTTCCCAGCTCTTTGGCGGGGCAAATCCTTTCTCCCATTGTCTTGGACAGTGGTCACCACGGATGCCAGTCTGTTTGGGTGGGGAGGCGTCCTGGGACTGAGCTCAGGGTTGTTGGACGCTAGAAGAGTCCAAATTGCCGATTGATGTCTTGGAACTTTGGGTGATCAGGATGTGCCTGGATCACTGGACGGATCATCTCCAGGGGCTACGCATACGGTTCATGTCGGGCAATGCCAGGGTGGTGACCTATGTCAATTACCAGGGCAGAACAAAGGGTGTAAGTAGCTGCACGGTACATATGCCAGGAGTGAAAAAACTGGCAGATGGACTATTTTAGTCGGCAGACATTTGACAAAGGGGAGTGGTCCCTTCACCGGAACGTGTTTCATCTCGTATGTCTTTGGTGGGTCTGTTGGCATTCTGGCTCAACAGAAAGGTATGAATGAAGATCCTGTGTTGCCTTCCCTGTGTCCCAGGCCTAAACATCCTAAGGAAATTGCGTTGCATGCTCTGGATGTGGTTTCAGGTGATTTGGGTGTACCTGGCAGCTACAGTCTTTTCTGAAGTCATAGTCACTATTTGTGCTCATGGATGGGCCGAAAAAAGGACCATCTGCTACTTCTGTGGCCATTTTAAGATTGGTCTGACAGACCAGTGAGTCAGGCAGATTTTTTTTATCCATAAATAACTTTATTTAAGATCAAAAGTATCAACATGAAACAGGTGTGACATAAATGAGATCCCAAAGAAATCCACCACGGTGGGTGCCAATTACATTCAAAACAGTACACACATTGTATCAAGTTTACAAACAATTTGAGCAATACTAATACTGAGATCAGGACAGTCCATCCTACAGTTAGCATGTCTAAGCCTGACCAACCCCTCATTGTTATATCTCGCATTAAGGCATCATGGTGCTTAAGAAAGCGCAGTGTGAGGAGGAGAGAGGGAGTGGAGAGTTAGAGGTAAGAACAACAATGAGGAGAGAGAGGGAGACGGGAAGGTGAGAGGAAGGGAGAAGAAATAAAAAGGGGGGGGGGGAAGAGGGGAAGCGAAGGGAAATAAAGGGAGGCCAGGGGTGGCTGTAGGTACTGAATATACAGTGCCTTGCTAAAG
Organism: Pelophylax lessonae; assembly: GCF_965119305.1. Lineage (NCBI taxonomy): Eukaryota > Metazoa > Chordata > Amphibia > Anura > Ranidae > Pelophylax > Pelophylax lessonae. The sequence goes on from NC_138771.1 coordinate 163,707,442, forward strand.
TATTCAGCCTCCTTGAACTTTTCGAACTTTTGCCACATTTCCGGCTTCAAACATAAAGATATAAAACTGTAATTTTTTGTGAAGAATCAACACCAAGTGGGACACAATCATGAAGTGGAACGAAATGTATTGGATATTTCAAACTTTGTTAACAAATAAAAAACCGAAAAATCGGGCGTGAAAAATTATTCAGCCCCTTTACTTTTAGTGCAGCAAAATCTCTCCAGAATTTCAGTGAGGATCTCTGAATTATCCAATGTTGACCTAAATGACTAATGATGATAAATAGAATCCACCTGTGTGTAATCAAGTCTCCGTATAAATGCACCTGCACTGTGATAGTCTCAGAGGTCCGTTTAAAGCGCAGAGAGCATCATGAAGAACAAGGAACACACCACGCAGGTCCGAGATACTGTTGTGGAGAAATTTAAAGTCGGATTTGGATACAAAAAGATTTCCCAAGCTTTAAACATCCCAAGGAGCACTGTGCAAGCGATAATATTGAAATGGAAGGCGTATCAGACCACTGCAAATCTACGAAGACCTGGTTGTCCCTCTAAACTTTCAGCTCATACAAGGAGAAAACTGATCAGAGATGCAGCCAAGAGGCCCATGATCACTCTGGATGAACTGCAGAGATCTACAGCTGAGGTGGGAGACTCTGTCCATAGCACAACAATCAGTCATATACTGCACAAATCTGGCCTTCATGGAAGAGTGGCAAGAAGAAAGCCATTTCTTAAAGATATCTATAAAAAGTGTAGTTTAAAGTTTGCCACAAGCCACCTGGGAGACACACCAAACATGTGGAAGAAGGTGCTCTGGTTAGATGAAACCAAAATCAAACTTTTTGGCAACGAATGCAAAAGGTTATGTTTGGCGTAAAATCAAAACAGCTCATCACCCTGAACACACCATCCCCACTGTCAAACATGGTGGTGGCAGCATCATGGTTTGGGCCTGCTTTTCTTCAGCAGGGACAGGGAAGATGGTTAAAATTGATGGGAAGATGGATGGAGCCAAATACAGGACCATTCTGGAAGAAAACCTGATGGAGTCTGCAAAAGACCTGAGACTGGGATGGAGATTTGTCTTCCAACAAGACAATGATCCAAAACATAAAGCAAAATCTACAATGGAATAGTTCACAAATAAACATATCCAGGTGTTAGAATGGCCAAGTCAAAGTCCAGACCTGAATCCAATCGAGAATCTGTGGAAAGAACTGAAAACTGCTGTTCACAAACGCTCTCCATCCAACCTCACTGAGCTTGAGCTGTTTTGCAAGGAGGAATGGGCAAAAATTTCAGTCTCTCGATGTGCAAAACTGATAGAGACATACCCCAAGCGACTTACAGCTGTAATCGCAGCAAAAGGTGGCGCTACAAAGTATTAACTTAAGGGGGCTGTATAATTTTACACGCCCAATTTTTCAGTTTTTTATTTGTTAAAAAAGTTTGAAATATCCAATAAATTTTGTTCCACTTCATGATTGTGTCCCACTTGTTGTTGATTCTTCACAAAAAATTACAGTTTTATATCTTTATGTTTGAAGCCTGAAATGTGGCAAAAGGTGGCAAAGTTCAAGGGGGCCAAATACTTTTGCAAGGCACTGTATTTCCGCCATCCATCACTCACTGCAAATCCCAGAAATATAGCAGAGAGTGGAGAGAACATCTTTACTGGAATAAAATTCTGTACCGGTCAGTAGTTTTGAAATAAGCAAAAAAACAAACGGAGCGCCTCTAAGTGCAATACGTTTAATGGAAGTAAAACATACAACAGGTGGTAACTCACTAGATGTGGATGAAGTAAAGGCACAAAAACAAACGTCCTGGGGTCAAGCTGTCCATGTAGCTACTCCCGGGAGGAAGGATTTTGAGAGGATCAGATCCGGTAGATGAAGCAGCGGGGAGATGCCGGCTCTGTCTTCCCCGGGACCGGACTCTCAAGGCAGGCGGGGACTCAGCTTCAGCCGTAGGACGTAAGCACGGTCAGGGGTGCACACGACGCGTTTCAGAGCGTGCGCCAAGCTCGTGGAGAGCGTGCGCGCTCTTTTTTCAAGTGTAGATGCGGTGACCGCTGTGAGCCAACAAATTTGTACACACGCAATGTGTGAATGGGAGTGTGCACAGGCCAACCAACCAATGAAAAGGCATGGCGGCCATATTGGAGCACACAACCCATACATAATAGCAAATAATTAAATGGCCATACAATATACTGATAATATAAAAGGGGACCGTGGCAATATAAAAAATATACAAAGAAATGTATAAAACATATATATATATATCATTATATATGTACATATGCAGACCAAAGAACTTATGTGGTGTAATGTTTTATAATAAAAAATATATAGAGGATCTGTTTTAAAATGTATCTAAAAGATATATAAGAATATATATGTGTATATATATTTTAGTCAAAGATTTAAAAATAAAAGAAATAGAAAGTAAAAACAATGTAGCTGAACAAGATCTATTAGGTAGTTATTGTACGTCTAATAGGTGCATATAGACCTCCATAGACACCTCAAAAAGGACATGAAAGAGGATTATAAAATAGTACTAATTTCAAGTTCCTCATTAAGGCCATGGAGCTTTAAAGTATTCAAAGAAAAGATCCAAAAAGTCTCGCGTTCGCAGAGTCTAGAGAACCGCTGAGCCTCTGGTAATTGATTGGAGATGGCCTCAATAACCCAAACTCTAAGCCCTTCTGTAGATTTGTTATGATATTCTAAAAAGTGTCTCGGGACACTGTGCTTATCCGATCCTTCCTCTATAAGCCACCGGTGTTTGCCAAAACGCTGGCGCAAAGGACAAATGGTGCGACCCACGTATAATAACTTGCATGGGCAAATCAAACAATAGACCACATAGTCTGTGGAACAATTGTAAAAGTTATCCAAAAAATATGTGCGACCTTCATGGGAAAAAGATTTTTGTCCATAAGTTATGAAATAGCATGTTTTGCCAATCCTTTCTGGGATCCAGAACTAGACCAAGATTTGTCATTATTCACTCAACATTTACCGTCATCCCCCACAATCCAACATACTTCCCTTCAGCCCCCTTCGGTCTTTTATCCTTCCTACTCTAAAGGACCCTATCTAGAGGCCTTTTACCAAGTGGTCTTCTCAGACTTCAAAAAATTATGTATCCCTTCTGGGACCTCACAGCAGCATGTACATCACAATCTCACCCCTGGAGAAAGATCTTCCTTAGCCAGCCTTACCAATAACCCCACTCTGGTCATTAAACCAGCAGACAAGGGTGGGGGGATTGTCATCCAAGACCGCTGTGATTATCTTTCAGAAGCCCATAGACTCTTGTCAGATAACACCACATATCTCAAACTAAATAAAGATCCCCTTCCTCTATTTAAGCTAGAGGCAGAAACACTTATTCGTTCAGCCATCAGAGACAACATCCTTAACAAAAAAGAAGCAGAATTCCTTTTTAAACCATATTTTAATACCCCATACTTTTATCATTTGCCCAAAGTGCACAAAAATTCATCTAATCCCCCAGGTCGACCGATTATTGCATCTATGGACAGCATCACTAGCGGTTTTTCCCTTTATATTGACTCCTTTCTCCAACCCCTTGCCCAAAATTTACACTCCTACATTAGAGACTCCATACATCTACTGGAAACACTTGAACCATACATATGGGAGGATAGTTATACCTGGGTGTCACTTGATGTGAACTCATTGTATACATCCATACCCCATGATATAGGTATAGAGGCGATTAAACATTTCTTATTTCAAGACCAGTCACTTCATCCTGCACAAGCCTCTTTCATCGTTGATTCCACCTATTTTTGTTTAACACACAATTATTTCCAGTTTGATGGTACATACTATCTCCAAACCAAGGGTACTGCGATGGGGGCAAATTTTGCCCCATCGTATGCCAACTTGACTATGGGGTTATGGGAAAACTCCTTCATATGGAACAATAATCCCTTCTCGAAACATCTGGTATACTTTGGTAGGTATATCGATGATATTATTATCATCTGGGATGGCCAGACCACCGGGATAGAGGCCTTTGTGCACCACTGTAATAATAACCAGCTGGGGCTCTCCTTTACATTTGTACACAACACTGATACCCTTCCCTTTTTGGACTTGGAGTTGGGCCACATAGATCATAAGATCTTTGCCCGCAACTACACCAAACCCACGGCTGGCAACTCCTATATACATTATAGGAGCTGCCACCATCCTACATGGATCAATAATATACCCAAAGGGCAGTTTTGCCGTTTACGGCAGAACTGCACCAGGGACCAAGATTACAATACTCAAAGTTCTCACCTTAAAGAAAAATTTCTCGATAAGGGCTATCCATCAGATTTGGTCGATTCAGCATGCTATACTTATGCCCATGGCAAGCCCCCCAAGGCCCCCAAATCTCAAGCTGACCCACCAGTTCGCTTTATTACCAGATTCCACACCAAGTACAGAAACATGGAGGGGATACTCCGTAAACATTGGAATATTCTGCTACAAGACCCACATCTCAGAACATCCCTACACCCACGGCCTACAGTTACTTATCGGAGAGCACCCACCCTGAAGAACAAAATAGCCCCCAGTAAATTAACTGATAACCATAAAGCCCCACCATTGAATCTCATTCCCCTCAAGGGTATGTACCCGTGTAAGAAAAAACTATGCAAAACATGCAATTTCATAACTTATGGACAAAAATCTTTTTCCCATGAAGGTCGCACATATTTTTTGGATAACTTTTACAATTGTTCCACAGACTATGTGGTCTATTGTTTGATTTGCCCATGCAAGTTATTATACGTGGGTCGCACCATTTGTCCTTTGCGCCAGCGTTTTGGCAAACACCGGTGGCTTATAGAGGAAGGATCGGATAAGCACAGTGTCCCGAGACACTTTTTAGAATATCATAACAAATCTACAGAAGGGCTTAGAGTTTGGGTTATTGAGGCCATCTCCAATCCATTACCAGAGGCTCAGCGGTTCTCTAGACTCTGCGAACGCGAGACTTTTTGGATCTTTTCTTTGAATACTTTAAAGCCCCATGGCCTTAATGAGGAACTTGAAATTAGTACTATTTTATAATCCTCTTTCATGTCCTTTTTGAGGTGTCTATGGAGGTCTATATGCACCTATTAGACGTACAATAACTACCTAATAGATCTTGTTCAGCTACATTGTTTTTACTTTCTATTTCTTTTATTTTTAAATCTTTGACTAAAATATATATACACATATATATTCTTATATATCTTTTAGATACATTTTAAAACAGATCCTCTATATATTTTTTAATATAAAACATTACACCACATAAGTTCTTTGGTCTGCATATGTACATATATAATGATATATATATATATTTTTTATACATTTCTTTGTATATTTTTTATATTGCCACGGTCCCCTTTTATATTATCAGTATATTGTATGGCCATTTAATTATTTGCTATTATGTATGGGTTGTGTGCTCCAAGGCCGCCATGCCTTTTCATTGGTTGGTTGGCCTGTGCACACTCCCATTCACACATTGCGTGTGTACAAATCTGTTGGCTCACAGCGGTCACCGCATCTACACTTGAAAAAAGAGCGCGCACGCTCTCCACGAGCTTGGCGCACGCTCTGAAACGCGTCGTGTGCACCCCTGACCGTGCTTACGTCCTACGGCTGAAGCTGAGTCCCCGCCTGCCTTGAGAGTCCGGTCCCGGGGAAGACAGAGCCGGCATCTCCCCGCTGCTTCATCTACCGGATCTGATCCTCTCAACATCCTTCCTCCCGGCAGTAGCTACATGGACAGCTTGACCCCAGGACGTTTGTTTTTGTGCCTTTACTTCATCCACATCTAGTGAGTTACCACCTGTTGTATGTTTTACTTCCATTAAACGTATTGCACTTAGAGGCGCTCCGCTTGTTTTTTTGCTTCATCCTTTTGACAGATTGACTTCCTGTGCAGCAGAGCTGGCCCTTCGTGCAGACCTTCATCTCATTTCCTCATTACATGGACTTCACCCCAGCCTATTGCCATATAGGTATCTGTGTTATATATTGTTTTTTGTTTTTATTCGTTTCATGATTTTGCTTGCACACTAGCTGTTTCCCAGTGCTTCAGAGCGCCAGCTTCTTTGTTTATTTTTTCCTGTCTAAGTAGTTTTGAAATAAGACCAGCAATACCAAGAGGATAGAAATTAGGGAGGCGGTCCTGTGAGACATGGATCAGCTCTTCCATTTCCTCAATTTTTTTAACTCTCTTCAATCATTCCCTAGACGTTGGTACCTGTGTTGAACGCCAATGTGCCGGAATGCAGAGCCTGGCTGCATTGACCAAATGGATGGCTAGAGATTTTTTATATGTTTTCTTAGATAGGGATGTGTGATGTAGCAAGTATTGCTTGGGTTTGAAATTGAGAGAATGCGTTTTGATTTCCGTAATTATGTCGTGAATCATCATCCGGAATGGACAAATCTTCTTGCACGCCCACCATACTGTACATGCAGCATTGTTCCCACCTCTGTGTTACATCTCCAGCACGCATTAGAAAGTGATGGGGAGAATTTTGTAGTAAAGCGGGCGTTCTGTACCAGCACAATTTCATTTTGTACCCATTTTCTTGAATGGCCACATTCACAGATCCCTTATCTAAGTATGTATTAATTTATGTTGTCCCAATCTTCATCTGTGAAAACGTGTTGTAACTTCCGTTCCCAAGCTTGCCTTACCTTTTCTAATGGTATGTGCGAGGAGTGGGTTAGTAAAGCATATATGGTAGATATTAAATGTTTTTGGGGGCATTGTTGAGTACACAGGTTTTCGAAGGGAGAGAGGAGTCTAGAGCATGAGACAAGAAGTGGCGTATCTGCAAGTGCCCCCGGAAAGGAAACAAGCCTGATTTGGAAAGGGCCTTTAGTTGATCATAAGTGCGTAAAATACCCTTTAGGAAGAATTGGTGCACCAAAAGCTCTCTGTACGGCCATTCCTTGCTCAAGAAGACCACAGACAGTCCAGGAGGGAAGTCTGGGTTCTCTCGTACAGACGTTAGTGGGCCTTGCCTGGATGAGATCTTTTGGTGTCTACAAGCCCAGCCAAAACTCAATAGAGTAGGACCAATGGTCCGGTGGTTTGGGAAATTTGAAGAAGCTAGGAAGCCACGGGGAGAGATGTAGGTATACAGTGCTAAATGAGTTTTCCAGGTACACCCATGACTTCTCTCGATCGTGGACACACCAATCTACTATCCTCGCTAGCATGCAGGCCACATAGTATTTATATAGGTCCGGAACACCAATTTCCCCCTTAGTTTAGGCAAGGTGAGACACGAGTGGTTGATATGTGGATGGTAATTTCGCCAAATAAAACCTGAGCAGCTTGAGGGTTGCAAAAAAGGACAGCGGTATCATGATTGGAATGGTCTGGAATAAGTAGAGCAAGTGCAAGTTTAAAATCTTCTTGGATTTTGTTTAGTATAGGTATATAAAGTTCCTATTATACACTTCTGATAGTTTGACCCAGGCATATTCGATCGGAGGTCAGGTTCCTCCTTTCCCTGTCACAGCGCACTCTACTCGGGCGCTTAGTGCTTCCCGGGCCTTCCGTCATTAGGCGTCAGTGACACAGGTTTGCAAGGCCACATGGTTATCACACTTTCACAAAATTCTAAAAAGTGGATGTGTTGGCATCTGCGGATGCTTCCTTTGGCCACAAGGTTTCACAGGCTGCTGTTTAGAGGGTCTGTTTTCTCTTTGGGGGAGTATTATTCAGGTGGGCTTCAGCTGTTTTTTGTTGAGCCCCTCTTACCTGGTTGGCTATTGATTAGCCTTGGTAATTTTTTTGCTGTTCCTACCCCTCATGTTTGACACTGCTTTGAGATGTCCCAATGGTCAAGAACCGTAAGTAGCTGTGTCCCCAATGAACAAAAGAGAAAATGGGATTTTTGATTTACCGTAAAAATCCATTTCTCTGATGTTCATTGATGGACACAGCATCCACCCCTCTATGGATTTGTAATACTTCTGACACTGCTTGTAGCAAAACTGAGTACATATAGCAGAGAGGGAGAATATACCTCCTGGGACTCCCCATAGGTGTAATCAAGTTCTTTTTCTGCCTAGTGTCCCACTCCTGTAGGGGGCAGTATAACCCAATGGTCAAGAATCTTAAGGAGCTGTGTTCGTCAATGAACATCAGAGAAATGGATTTTACGGTAGGTCAAAAATCCCATTATTTGGACATAAAATGCAAAATATTTAAGAAACAATAAATGTTGATGAAAGTTCCACAATGTTTTGCAAGTCTAGATATTGTTAAAATGTGATGTCCAACAAAATTTACTGTTATGATGAAGAAAAGGACTAGGAATCAGGGGCTTTGTATATTATTTTTGTTTAGCCTTTGCTGACGGGTTCACCTCATTTTCAGGATCACAAAGCATTCTGCTCCAGGGTGCTAACTCCACTGCAACAGTTCTCAAACTGGATGGGATACTAATCCAGCATATTGCAGATCTGGCCGATCGTTTGTACTGATTGATACAATTATCTCTCCAATTACAACTTTGTATTAAAGTTTGGTATTAGAGATGCCGTAACAACGCCTAAAGTGGAACCCAGAGTAACTGTAAACATTGTCAATTGTCACAGAAATATTCATAGATTTGCCATAATGTTTTTGTTGTTTCCTTTATCTATCTTTAGTCCTAACCTTGTTTGCAAGTGACAAGAGACATATCAGTTGAATTGCTAGGACCCTATTGTCACGCATCGAGACTGTAAGACATCACTAAACTACACATGTCCACATATGTTTTTCTAGATGTAGGTCTCTTTCTCATACTAAGTGGAGTGTAAAGGGTATTGGAATAATTGGCTGCTTCCACATAACAGGACATGATGTGGAGATACTTCTACTCTTCCACAGAAACAGTAATTATAACTCTGCATAAGGGCCAATCGCATAAAGGGAGTAAGCTAAATCTCTGAAAATCAATATTTAGGAACATTTCTGTCGGTGTGGTTTTCCTGTTAGTTTTATGACAGTAACATGTACAGTATTTGAAAGATTAGAGTTCAGCATTACTGGTATATTGCAGCTTCAGAGCCCAAACAGTTGGCATTATAGTCCATCTTGAAGAGGGATCCTCCAGCTTGCCCCCTCATGTCTACCATAATCTACCAGTATGCTGCATCCCACATTTCATCTACCCACTCCCCTTTAGCCACTATACTATGCACTTAACCAAGTAGGCTACATATAATGCTCAGTGTTGCCCACTAGGAATGCTGGTCCTCTCCAATTCTTGAGAAGCCAAGTATCTTATCATCCATTGTAAGTAGAAATCCCTAGCTTTCCATCTTATGGATTGCATTAAAGGAAGCATCCCAGCTGCAAGGATGCGCAAATAGCAAGCACATCATGATAGGAATTGGGACACCCTTCTCCCACCCCAGAAGACCTGCAGGCTGTCTTTCTTCCTCTTTCCTACATGATTCAGTTCTGTATAACTTTTTCTAGGTGTTATCAGCATTATAGTGATGATATAGAGCTCCAAGGCACTTCAATGGTTCAAGAAGGTATGAATGAGAGAAAGAAACAACAATTAATTTTGGTTGCACATGTGTGTGTTTTCTCAAAGACAGAGGACAATATCCCATGCAAAGAACAGCATTTGGTGTCAGGTTGGACAGGGCACAGTACATGGAGATTCCCGTGTAGAACTTTTGCCTGGCAGTAACCCATGTTCCCCTCTGATCCACAGACTGTGGTCACATTTCTTCCAAGGCTGACACATTGATTTTCTTGTCTGTGTAAACCTGCATGAGTTCTCATTTCTGCACATTCAAGCACTAATGCTGTAGCAGATTGTCAGCTGGAGTAGTAATCAATAGTTCCCCTCTGAAAAGTTTTTGGCTGTAAGACATTTGTTTTTAACCTTTGCTCAATTGATCTTTTCATTATATCAAAAATGTATACTTTTCACTTACATGATGCTTTTTTAGTTACATATAAGTAAAGTTTACAGTGCAATATTTGACATTTTTAACTTGAATACACCTCTAAAATGAACCAAATTCTTCCATAACAATTTAAGAAGAAATTCAGAAGTGGTCATCTTCCTTAATTATTTACAAGGATTTTTAGTTTTATTTCTTGGTCTTTGCAATGATTTATTTAATAATTTTATTGTCCTTTTTTTATTCTTCTCTTTTTTTTTTTTTTTATACCTGTTCTTCATAATTATGAATGTATTGCTATTTAAGACGTTTTAAAGCAGCTTTGTCTTTAAGCTACAAACTTATAAATGATCATTGCGGTGACATGAACATAAATAGATAGGATTTCTGACATGGCACATAAGCAGCATAACTGTCAGGAAAAGTTTATACTTTTTGCTCACCTAGGGCAATTACTTTGTGCTTCCCCTCCTTTCCCCAACACCCACACAAATTACATTACCTAAACTAACTCACCAAGTTTTACAATATTTTAACATTGGAAAAATAATGATCGTATTCACAGACATGACTTGAGTACTGTACTGTCACATTTAGAACATCCCTAGAAAGCAATAATCAGTACTGCACAAAGGTCCAGTACGGTACCGTCTCAGAAATCTGTCCAGAGGCACAATCCTTACCCTACTGACACAAGCAAGCATGTCCTCAGAGAAACAATCAGTACTGTACTGCCAGAACCAGAAACATGTCTCTGGTGTGTAGGTGGGAAATATTGCCCTAGCATCGGTAGGTTTGTAGATGGGGAATACAATGTCCCAGCATCAGTGGTGTTCAGGAGGAAAATGCCTTGACATCCAAAGAAACTAGGAGTGTCTTGGCATCAATGTTCATTAAAAATTGACCCGGTGTCAGTGATCAGTGAGAGGTACACAAATTTTCCTGGTCTCTGTGGTCAGTGGGGGTAATGTTACTTTTTTTCTTTAAACTATTATTCTATTTGTAATGATATTCTTCCAAATGTTTTTCAATAATTTACCAATTTTAACACACTGAAATTTTGCATTGTGAAATAACAGTATTGCAGAAAGGCAACAGCCTGCCATAATCTTTCAGATTAAACTGTGAAAAGGTTTGGGGGGGGGGGGGGTTCAGAAGAAGAGTAAAAAGAGGGAGAAACCCTCTCTGTCTGGTCTATAGTGTCGCTGCCTGTGCAGAGCTAGGCTCATTAAGCTGCTTGCAATTATCAGAAAATGTGAACTGAGTACAGTAAAACCACATGTTATTGAAGCAGGTCTCTTGTTTTCTTAAGGATAGAGTGAGTTCCTCCATTTTTGTTATATTCTACACAGACATGATCCATTGACTTACCATGGGGGGCAAGGTGGATTTCCAGTGGACTGGGATACAGGCTCTGGCCACATTGAGGAGGTGCCTAATTAAAGAATGGCAATATTTTTTCTTTGAAAGTGATCTGAGATGCAATAGACAGGCAGCTGGGTCATGTTCAAGAGAAAGACCTGTGAGATCTTGAATTAGGTCACAGACACTCAGCCAAAAGGGACCTATCTGTGCACAGGACCAGAAGATATGAAATAGCATAATGCGAGGTATCCTGCATCTGCAGTAGTTAACGTCTGCTTCTTGGAACATATGAGGCAAATTCACTGGAACTCTATACCATCTGGTGAGAAACTTGTAGCCAGATTCTTGTGGTCTTTAGGAAATAAAGGACTTGAAATATATAGTGTGTGTTTTTCCCTGTATGTGTATATATACAGTATATATATATATATATATATATATATATATATATACATACACATATACAGTATCTCACAAAAGTGAGTACACCCCTCACATTTTTGTAAATATTTTATTATATCTGTTCATGTGACAACACTGAAGAAATAACACTTTGCTACAATTTACAGTAGTGAGTGTACAGCTTGTATAACAGTGTAAATTTGCTGTCCCCTCAAAATGACTCAACACACAGCCATTAATGTCTAAACCACTGGCAACAAAAGTGAGTACACCCCTAAGTCAAAATGTCCAAGTTGGGCCCAAAGTGTCAATATTTTGTGTGGCCACCATTATTTTCCAGCGCTGCCTTAACCTTCTTGGGCATGGAGCTCACTAGAGCTTCACAGGTTGCCACTGGAGTCCTCTTCTGCTCCTCCATGACATCACGGAGCTGGTGGAGGTTAGAGAACTTGCGCTCCTCTTTCCGTTTGAGGATGCCCCACAGATGCTCAATAGGGTTTAGGTCTGGTGACATGCTTGGCCAGTCCATCATCTTTATCCTCACTTTCTTTAGCAATGCAGTGGTCTTTCTTGGAGGTGTGTTTGGGGTTGTTATCATGTTGGAATACCACCAGTCTCTGAAGAGAGGGGCTCATGCTCTGCTTCAGTATGTCACAGTACATGCTGGCATTCATGGTTCCCTCAATGAACTGTAGCTCCTCAGTGCCGGCAGCACTCATGCAGCCCCAGACCATGACACTCCCACCACCATGCTTAACTGTAGGCAAGACACACTTGTCTTTGTACTCCTCACCTGGTTTCCGCCACACACGCTTGACACCCTCTGATCCACATAAGTTTATCTTGGTCTAATCAGACCACAGGACATGGTTCCAGTAATCCATGTCCTTAGTCTGCTTGTCTTCAGCAAATTGTTTGCGGTCTTTTTTGTGCATCATCTTTAAAAGAGGCTTCCTTTTGGGACAACAGCAATGCAGACCAATTTGATGCTGTGTGTGGCGTATGGTCTTAGCTCTGTCAGGCTGAGGCTGACCCTCCACCCCTTTAACCTCTGCAGCAATGCTGGCAGTACTCATATGTCTATTTCCCAAAGACAACCTCTGGATATAACGCTAAGCACGTGCACTCAACTTCTTTGGTCAACCATGGCAAGGCCTGTTCTGAGTGGGACCTGTCCTGTTAAACCACTGTATGGTCTTGGTCACCATGCTGCATCTCAGTTTCAAGGTCTTGGCAATCTTCTTATAGCCTAGGTCATCTTTATGTAGAACAACAATTCTTTTTTTTTTTTAAATCCTCAGAGAGTTCTTTGCCATGAGGTGCCATGTTGAACATTTAGTGACCACTATGAGAGAGTGAGAGCGATAACACCAAATTTAACACATCTTCTTCCCATTCACACCTGAGACCTTGCAACACTAATGAGTCACATGACACCGGAGAGGGAAAATGACTAAATGGGCCCGGTTTGGACATTTTCACTTAGGGATGCACTCACTTTTGTTGCCAGTGTTTTAAACATTAATGGCTGTGTTGAGTTAATTTGAGGGGACAGCACATTTACATTGTTATACAAGATGTACACTCACTACTTTACATTGTAGCAAAGTGTAATTTCTTCAGTTTTGTCACATGAAAAGATATAATAAAATATTTTCAAAAATGTGAGGGGTATACTCAGTGTATATATATATATATATATATATATGCTCAATAAATTTAAGGAACACTTTTTAATCAGAGTATACCATCAAGTCAATTCAACTCCTGGGATATTGATCTGGTCAGTTACGTATTAGAGGGGTTTGTTAATCTTTTTCAGCTGCTTTGATATTAATGAAATTAACAATGTGTACTAGATGGGCAACAATGAGACGGCCCAAAACAGGAATGGTTTTACAGGTGGAGGCCACTGACTTTTTTTTCACCCTTGTCATTCTTTTTCAACAGTTTTACATTTGGTTAGGGTCAGCGTCACTACTGGTAGCACGAGGCGATACCTGGACCCTATAGAGGTTGCACAGGCAGTCCAATTCCTCCAGGAGGGAACATCAATATGTGCCATTGCCAGAAGGTTTGCTGTGTCTCCCAGCACAGTCTCAAGAGCATGGAGGAGATTCCAGGAGACAGGCAGTTACTCTAGGAGAGCTGAACAGGGCCGTAGAAGGTCCCTAACCTATCAGCAGGACCAGTATCTGCTCCTTTGTGCAAGGAGGAACAGGATGAGCACTGCCAAGGCCCTACAAAATTACCTCCAGCCCGCCACTTGTGTGAATTTCTCTGACCAAACAATTAGAAACAGACTTCATGGGAGTTACCTGAGGGCCCAACGCCCTAAAGTGGGCCCTGTGCTCACTACCTGGCACTGTGGAGCTTGATTGCCATTTTTCATTGAACACCAAAATTGGCAGGTCGCCACAGGCACCCTGTGCTTTTCACAGATGAGACCCTGAGCACATGTGACAGACATGAAAGGGTCTGAAGAAGCCACAGAGAACGTTATGGTGCCTGTAACACCATTCAGCATGACCGGTTTGCTGGGGGGTCAGTGATGGTCTGGGGAGGCATATCTTTGGAGGAATGCACAGACCTCTACGGGCTAGACAATGGCACCCTGACTACCATTAGGTATCGGGATGAACTCCTTTGACCCATTGTCAGACCCTATGCTGGTCCATTTGGTCCTTGGTTAATCCTGCTGCACGACAATGCCCAGTCTCATGTGATGAGAGTATGCAGCCAGTTTCTGGAGGATGAAGGAATTGATGCCATTGAATGGCTCCCATGCTCCCCTGACCTACAACCAATAAACACCTCTAGGACAATATATTTCGCTCCATTCGATGCCGCCAGGTTGCACCTCAGTCTGTTCAGGAGCTCAGTGATGCCCTGGTCCAGATCTGTGAGGAAATACCCAAGGACACTATCCGTCATCTCATTAGGAGCATGCCCCGACATTGTCAGGCATGCATACAAGCACTTGGTGGCCATACAAACTACAGAGTACCATTTTGAGTTGCTGCAATGAAATTTCAGCAAAATGGACTAGCCTGCTGCATCATTTTTTCCACTTTGATTTTGGAGGTATCTTTGAATTCAACCCTCTGGAGGTTGATCATTTTAATTTCCATCAAACGATGTTGCATCCCTTCATTCCTAACACACTACCCAGTCCATATCAGTATAGATATCCAGCATGATATTTTTCCGTATTGGGATCTGATGTGTTTTCAAAGTGTTCCTTTAATTTTTTTGATTTTTTATATATATTTGTGTGTATATATATATATATATATATACATATACATACACACACACACACACACACACACACTACTGCCTTCATACGTACATGAACTATAGTGGAATCCCAGTCTTAGTCCGTAGGGTTTAATATTGAGTTGGCCCACCCTTTTCAGCTATAACAGCTTCAACTTTTCTGTGAAGGGCTGTCCACAAGGTTTAGAAGGGTGTCCATGAGAATGTTTAACCATTCTTCCAGAAGCACATTTGTGAAGTTGGGCACTGATGTAGACAAGAAGGCCTGGCTCGCAGTCTGTTCCTCCACCGCCAGTCAAGTTCCTCCACCCCAAACTCACTCATCCATGTCTTTATGGACCTTGTTTGTGTACTTGTGTACAGTCATGTTAGAACAGGAAGGGGCCAAACTGTTCCCACAAAGTTGGGAGCATGAAACCGTCCAAAATGTCTTGGTATGTTGACACCTTAATGATTTGGACCAGTGCACATAGCAAGTTCAGTAAAGACATATAAAATAAGTGTATATGTGTGTGTGTGTGTGTGTGTGTATGTATGTATACAGCTGCAAGAAAAAGTATGTGAACCCTTTGGAATGATATGGCTTTCTGCACAAATTGGTCATAAAATGTGATCTGATCATCATCTAAGTCACAACAATAGACAGTCACAGTCTGCTTAAACTAAAAAACACAAAGAATGAAATGTTGCCATGTTTTTATTGAACACACCATGTAAACATTCACAGTGCCGGTGGAAAAAGTATGTGAACCCCTAGACTAATGATCTCTCCGAGAGCTAATTGGAGTGAGATGTCAGCCAACTGGAGTCCAATTGATGAGATGAGATTGGAGGTGTTGGTTAGAGCTGCCCTGCCCTATAAAAAACACACACCAGTTCTGGGTTTGCTTTTCACAAGAAGCATTGCCTTCTGTGAATGATGCCTCGCACAAAAGAGCTCTCAGAAGACCTACGGTTAAGAATTGTTGACTTGCATAAAGCTGGAAAGGGTTATAAAAGTATCTCCAAAAGCCTTGCTGTTCATCAGTCCACGGTAAGACAAATTGTCTATAAATGGAGAATGTTCAGCACTGCTGCTACTCTCCCTAGGAGTGGCTGTCCTGTAAAGATGACTGCAAGAGCGCAGCACAGACTGCTCAATGAGGTGAAGAAGAATCCTAGAGTGTCAGCTAAAGACTTACAAAAGTTACTGGCAAATGCTAACATCCCTGTTAGCGAATCTACAATACGTAAAACAATAAACAAGAATGGATTTCATGGGAGGATACCACAGAGGAAGCCACTGCTGTCCAAACAAAACATTGCTGCACGTTTACAGTTTGCACAAGAGCACCTGGATGTTCCACAGCAGTACTGGCAAAATATTCTGTGGACAGATAAAACCAAAGTTGAGTTGTTTGGAAGAAACACACAACACTATGTGTGGCGAAAAAGAGGCATAGCACACCAACATCAAAACCTCATCCCAACTGTGAAATATGGTGGTGGGTGCATCATGGTTTGGGGCTGCTTTGCTGCGTCAGGGCCTGGACGGATTGCTATCATCAAAGGAAAAATTAATTCCCAAGTTTATCAAGACATTTTGTAGGAGAACTTAAGGCCATCTGTCTACCATCTGAAGCTCAACAGAAAATGGGTGTTGCAACAGGACAATGACCCAAAGCATAGAAGTAAATCAACAACAGAATGTCTTAAACAGAAGAAAATACGCCTTCTGAAGTGGCCCAGTCAGAGTCCAGACCTCAACCCGATTGAGATGCTGTGGCATGACCTCAAGAAAGCGATTCACACCCGACATCCCAAGAATATTGCTGAACTGAAACAGTTCTGTAAAGAGGAATGGTCAAGAATTTCTCCTGTCCGTTGTGCACGTCTGATGTGCAACTACAGGAAACATTTGGTTGACGTTATTGCTGCCGAAGGAGGTTCAACCAGTTATTAAATCCAAGGGTTCACATACTTTTTCCACCTGCACTGTGAATGTTTACATGGTGTGTTCAATAAAAACATGGCAACATTTCATTCTTTGTGTGTTATTAGTTTAGGTAGATTGTGATTGTCTATTGTTGTGGCTTCGATGATGACCAGATCACATTTTATGACCAATTTGTGCAGAGATCCATATCATTCCAAAGGGTTCACATACAGTACATTTTCGTGAAGCTGTATATATATTGACACTTTGGGCCCAACTTGGACATTTTGACTTAGGGGTGTACTCACTTTTGCTGCCAGCGGTTTAGACATGAATGGCTGTATGATGAGTTATTTTGAGGGGACAGCAAATTTACACTGTTATACAAGCTATACACTCACTACTTTACATTGTAGCAAAGTGTCATTTCTTCAGTGTTGTCACATGAAAAGGTATCATAAAATATTTACAAAAATGTAAGGGGTGTACTCACTTTTGTGAGATACTGTGTGTGTGTAATATATATATATATATATATATATATATATATAGTCTGTTCCTTTCATTTGTTATTTGGCTGTATCTGTGATAATATTGATGGTGGTAGAGTAATTAATAACAGCTATATTAATATACACAGTGTTCAAATAAGTAAGAAGTAAATGTCTTATTTTTTATTTTTTTTTACAAAGAAAGAAAAATGCTAATATATAGAATATTAAACGAACAAAAACAGTACATAAGAACAAAACCGAGATGAAATGTTATGCAAGTCCATCCTCAGAATTCAGTATCTTGGTTTGGCTCCAGGAATGAAAAAACAAAGTGGCCTGACATGGCATTTTATGACACAACCACCATCCTCCTTAAAACCCCCACTTACCTCCTGTACAGTCCTCTGTCCAGTCGGAAGAATTTTGGGGATTATGCTACTATCCTCAATATCCTCCCAACAGTTGGCAATGTCACATGGTAGAAAAATTCCGTGTTCCAGGTCAACATTTCATCATCACCTTGCCCTTGTATTTTCCAGTTGAAAGAAAGCCGATGAGAAATTCTCATCCTCCCCGAACCAGGAGGTCTGAGGCAAAGCTCTTCTACCCTCACACATTTAAGCAGGAGGCTTATGCGAGGAGATCAGTCCCTATTCACAACCCCCTGTTAAAAAACACCCTGCTTTGTAAACCAGTGGTCTTTAAGATGGGACTTTTGTAGTGAACAGTGGTTAATTGATAACCAGGCAGTAGCTGTTCAGAAATGTCTGATGTGGAAAAAATGTTAAATTCATCATAGCTTGTGGGTGAAACATATTTGTAAGGAAAGTAGGGACATGATCATGTAGATGAGTGACAAGTGTGGCATATGTAATTAAGAGGCCATGTTGAAGTAGTGAAGTATTTGCACACTTGATTTCAAATGTTGTGGGGTCCAGGAGATGGTCCAGATGGAGCAGAATGGAAAGAAGAAAGTGTCTGATCTTTTAGGTCTGGCATAATGGCAGAAGGGGGAGGTCAAGCATTGATTGGATAGCTGAAACATTTGTTTGTCAGCATGAATGGGTGTAACCTGACATCCTAAAGCTCTGGAGGGAAATCTGGATTCCCTATCTATGGTAGCATAGGGGATATGGTATCTGAGTTAGGCGCTTTAACTTAAGGGCAGGTCTTGAGGGTAGTACCTAGGATTGGGTAGTTTCTAACAGACACTGGACATGAGCCCTGTGGCTTTGAAACCATATTTCATTCTCTTTATGTGCAACAGAAAGTACTTTGCTGATGCGCTTTACTTCTGTTATTCTCTCAATGGCCAGTTACAATGACTACATTTGTTGTAATTGCTCTTGATTTTTGCCTTTTGATTTGGCTGACTTTATACTCAATACAATACAATGTGCTAATTCTGGAGAGCTGGCGGCATCATTGTGGACCTTCTGTAGGTATACATGTTGTGGTCATGTTACTTTCTTGCACGGTTAGACTCATAAAGTGGAGAGCAAAAAGTGAAAAATTGATGTGACAGGAACATTTAGAACTGTCAAGGTGGAAATCCAGCCTAACACTAAATATGCTTAAATATGTTCCCTGACCTGTACTGCTACCTATCCTGCCTACACTGTGGGAAGAAAGAGGTCTATGGTTACCTATTTTTAGGCTGCTAAAGTCCTGTCAGGTGATCCCCTGTGTGGTGAGTGTTGGCTGCAGGAGAGAGGAGATGGGGCTGGACAACCATGGAGCCGCCACTCACTGACACAGTGGAACCGGAGCTGTGGGATCACCTGACCAAACTAAAATTGTTAAGTATACACATCTTTTATACACAGGTTAGGCAGGATAGGTAGCTGGAGGGATTAGGGGACATTTTAAAGGACAGTGTTGGGCTGGAATTCCACTTTAATTGTGAGTAGTATCCTGAAAATGTACCTTTTGTCCAAAAGCTAGTGTACTTTTTCATATGTGGCTGTACCTAGACACTCCTGTACCTACAGTCTCATTACTGTATATTTGCGTTGTAATGTTTCTGCTAGTTTCAGGAGGTTTGGAGTGAGCTTTGATGATGTCACTACTGTACTGCACACTATTCTTTTTTCTGGAGGTTTTAACATAGCAAAGCAAAGTCCTGTTTCTGCCAATATGACCACATCCATACCTCCAGACATGGACAACAAAGGTTTATTAATTCAGTGATGGGTGAAAGATCTGAAGCAGAAAGACCACAAGCAATACCAGTGACTGGTCGTTTTCTTAGTCAAAGATTTCAGTTCCTCTTTAACCACTTTAACACTGCTCACTGTGCTGCTACTGCGGCACATTGGCTAGTTATCGTCTGGCGACGTAGACGTACGTCACCAGACATTCCCCTCTCTCGGCAGAGCGCACGCGCCGCCGGAAGCTCACTCCCTCTGTATTCAGTCAAAGCGGGAGTCGGGCCAGGGGAGGAGCGACGGTGATCACCGCTGCTCTTCCCCGATCGTTGGGGATTGAGTGTAGAAATCTGCCCCCTTGTGTAAATAAAGCGGGCGGATCTCCTAAGTGACAGGCAGGGTCAGATTGCAGGATTCAGCATAGCTGAACCTGCGATCTGTCCCTGTGTCACATAGTCCCCTCCCCCCACACACGTTAGTAAGCACCAGGCATACATTAACCCCTTGATCACCAATAAAAGTTAACCCCTTCCCTGCCAGTGTCATTTTTACAGTAACAGTGCATATTTATAGCACTGATTACTGTAGTAATGTCACTGGTACCCCCACAAGTGTCAAAAATGTCAGTCAAGGGTCCGATCTGTCCGCTGCAATGTCGCAGTCCTGCAAAAAATCGCAGATCGCCGCCATTACTACTTTAAAAAAAAACAATAAAAATGACTTACATTTCCTGTAGTTAGTAGCTGCGATAACTTTTGTGCAAACCAATCAAAATACGCTTATTGTGATTTTTTTTTTTACCAAACATATGTAGCAGAAAACAAATTGGCCTAAAATGTTAAAAAATTTTGATTTTTACATTTTTTTTTTGGGGGGGGGGGGGAATTTCATCTAAAAAAAATTTGAAAAATATTGTTATTTTTTCAAAATTGTCGCTCTTTTTTTGTTTATAGCTCAAAAAGTAAAAATCGCACAGGTGATAAAATACCACCAAAAGAAAGCTTAATTTAATTTGTGTACAGCGTCGCACGACCGCGCAATTGTCCGTTAAAGTAACGCAGTGCCGAGGCACAAAATATGGCCTGGTCAGGAATGGGGTAAAATCTTCCGGTCTTAAAGCAGTTAAAAATACGCTCATTGAGAATTTTTTTGTCAAAGACATGTAGCTAAATACATTTTGGCCTAAATATATGCCAAAAATTGAATATATTGGATATTTTTTAACTGTCAAAGTAGAAAAATATTGTTATTTTTTCAAAATTGTCGCATTTTTTTATTAATATCGCAAAAAATAGAAATACCACCAAAAGAAAGTTCTGTTTGTGGGAAAAAAGGACGTAAATTTCGTTTGGGTACGGCGTTGCATGACCGTGCAATTGTCAGTTAAAGTCGCACAGCGCCAAATCGCAAAAAGTGGCCCAGACGTAAGACAGCAAAATCCTCCGGTGGTAAAGTGGTTAAAGTTGATATTACTGATGTCACAACCTTTAGAAGATCCTTACCACTAAACTTTCTAATGCCATGGCTTTTAGTTATGGATGAGAACATGAGGCAGTGATTTTGCACCCTAGACTACTTTGTTATAACGTCACCAGCATGAAGTGATATGTTTATATTCCTGAGCTATTGCTAAGGCAAGGTCAATCCACTAACCTGCTGCCAGTCATTGTTTGGGGGATTTAGCTACATTTGTTCTTCCTGTGTAGTAAGCCTCTGATATAAGAGATCAAGCTGTCATTTATCTGCCCTGCAGATGAAGAGAGCACACAATCTGCCATTCTGGTCTTCCATCTTCATTCAATAGCAGCTCAGATATGCAGGCAAGAGAGAAGACTGTCTCCTTTAAATGAAGCTTGACATCATATCTGACCAGAGCTGATGAAACTGCAAAGGAAACAGGCAATCTGAGTCCACAAAGATTTGATTTATTTCGCACCTGCATCCATCCCAATATTTGTAGGAAGAAAATGAAGCCTCGCCTTGAACAATGTGTTGACCTAAGATGAGAAAATTGATTTGAGGAGTGTTTCTACCTGCCTGCGGAAAGAGGGGGAGGAAACCATTTCACTGTTATTTCGACCAGTCAGACTATTAACCCATGCATGGGAAGTTCAGAAATATTCATTTATATTCAGCAGTAGCCATACAATGCAAAATATATTTTTCTGTGATTTCAATGGTTATACCACTAGCTTAATTTCAAAGTGCACAAAGAGCATTGAAAGATAAATATTTATATTGACTTTTACAGTGCTCCTTTTTTATGTCATGTTTTTTTCTTATTGTTTGTGTTTAAGCCAGATTTCCATATCTGTATTGCTTATGGTATGGACATATGAATCTAGGATTGGCTTTTATTGTACATATTAGTAAAATATAAACTTAAATCCTCAGTCAAAATGTCACTTTTCTTGTGTTAAAAAAAAACGGAATACTAACTACATGTTCGATTGCCTTTTCCCCCGATATCTGACTAACAAATATAAAAACATTCTGAAATATAGTCGAGGTAGTAGGCATAGTTGTATTTACTTTTATTTTGTTTTCTATTTTTACATTGACTTTATATTGTATTTGAAATGCTGGCATTTATTAAGTGGGTATTAATGTTAGAGGGCATCATAAACATGCAGTATGCACGTTTATTCAAGGTTTACCCTCACAGTGGTTCTCAGCATCACAAAGATACCAAGTATTCATCTTCCTTGCTATTTGGCCTGATTGCACTCCTAGGGCCCATCCACATTAAACAGACAGCTGCTGCACAATAAAACCAGCTGTCTGTTTCGGGTACAGTGAGCCAGTGGTAGGGGCGGTGTGGTGCATAATTTAACTTTATTTGTGGTGCACAAAAATGACATCACATCACTGTTCAGCAGTGCAATGCGCTGCTGTACGGTGACAAGCAATCCCAACCCTGTCGAGTGCACTGCGATAAAATGCAGCATGTCCACAATTTATTGAGGATCATTGCAGTGCAGCTCCAGGCCTTGTTTCAAAGGAAATAGGACACATAGAAAACATGTTTCTGTGTGTCCTAATGATGACCTGTATTCTCCAGTGCAGGAAAACCACTGGCCACAGCACTAATGTAAACTTGCCTTTTCTTTTGGGGGGTAGCTAGTTTTTGTAGGTACCCGCTCCCACTTCCAGTCCTATTCCAAAGGCGAATCTCAAAAGCTGTGATTTCTGCCCTCATGCGTCTGAGTTAAACACCCATTGAGCATGGGGCCTATAATTGGTTGCTATGGTTTTAGTATGTTGTGCTTCAGCAGCATCTTTGCTGTTTCTGCTGTGCTTTAACCACTTCCCGCCTGTCATATAGCAAAATGACAGCCGGAAGTGGTTGCTGTATCCTGACTGGCCGTCATATGACGTCCAGCAGGATAGACCGCCCTGCGTGCCCCCTGGGGGCATGCAGATCGGCGATCGGTGGTGCGGTGAGTCAGAGTGACACACCGCACCACTGATCCCGGTAAAGAGCCTAATGACGTAGGCTCTTTACCATGTGACCAGCTGTGTCCAATCACAGCTGGCCACGTAGTATACAGGAAGTGTCGTTGATCTGCTTTCCTCAGTTCGTGCCTGACAGGCATGAGTAGAGGAGAGCCGATTGGCGGCTCTCCTGACAGAGGGGGGTCTGTGCTGTTAATCAGAGCATTGATTACCAGTGCAGGCCCTTGGGGGATGCCACTAGAGCCACCAGGGATGCCCACCCATGGCCACCAGGGATGCCAATCAGGGCTCAGGGACCCTTTCATTGCCCTCCTCATCAGTGCTGCCCATCATTGTCATCTATCAGTGCCACCCACCAGTGCCCATCATTGCCATCTTTCAGTGCTGCCCACCAGTGCCCATTATTGCCCATCAGTGCCGCCTATCAGTGCCCATTAGTGCCACCTATCGCTGCCCACCAATGCTGCATATCAGTGCTACCTATCAGTGCTGCATATCAGTGCCCATTAGTGCTGCATATTAGTGCCTCATCATCAGTGACACCCCATCAGTGCCTCCTCATCAATGCCTGTCAGTACGGCCTCATCAGTGCTCATCAGTGCAGGAAAAAACATATCTATTTACAAAATTTTGTAACATAAACAAAAAAACATTTTTTTTTCAGACTTTTTTTATTTGTGTAGCAAAAAAGAAAAAAACTGGCGGTGATCAAATACCACCAAAACAAAGCTCTATTTGTGGGGAAAAAATGACATAAATTTGATTAAGGTACAATGTGGCATGACCGCGCAATTGTTATTCAAAATGCAACAGCGCTAAAAGCTGGAAATTGGCCTGGGCAGGAAGGGGGTGAAAGTGCCCTGTATTGAAGTGGTTAAAGAATAAACTGGTTAATAATTGGCACAAAACATCATTGTATTTGAATGGACCACATAAGCCAAGTCAAGCTAGTAAAAAAAAAAAAAGTGAAAATATATAAGTCACATTCGCTTAAATTGAATAAATACTTACCTTCTGTCCAAAGCTATCCCATGACAGTGTTTTTTCATGTTAGTCTGGGCGCACAGGAGAATGCCGCCAAGATCAGTTTTTGGCACCTATAAGGCCCCTTTCACAGCGTAGAGTTTGTCGGTAGACTCCGTTTATCTCATCGAGGGATCGATCCGCCGATCCCCCGCTGAGCAGATCTGCTCTGTCTCTGCGCTGTGTGCGAAGACAGAGCTGTCAGGTCCCCGCTGTTCTCTATGGGGGAATCGGATGGGAACGGACCGTCTGTCCATTCTCATCCGATCCCATCTGATCCGATCCGCTGGAGGGATGGAAAATAGGGTTTCCATTCGTCCAGATTTGACGGATCGGATGTCAGCGGACATGTTTCCGCTGACATCTGATGCCCCATAGAGATGCATGGGGCATCCGTTCAGATCCTCCTGAAAAATGGACAGGCGGATCTGAACAGTCCGCCTGTGTGAAAGGGGCCTAAAAGAGGCATGTATAATGATGAAAGAAAAATGAAAAACAAACGTTGGGACGGGAGTAAAGGCTTCATTTCAGCTGTGAAGCAAGTGGAGTATTTTCTATATAGCACCCCAATCTGTGTTTTATTTTGGCCTCCTCTAATCCTCTGTATGGCAGGACTTAGAGAGGAATGGACAGCATTGAAAGCAACACACAACATTCTGATCCTGCCAATCTAACACAAAGAGTTTGCTTTTGGGAGGAAACTCTTCCTCCCTCTAAATGTGCTGCTGTTCCTTTATTATCTATTGCAAGGTGAGGTAGTCCTCGTGTATATATTTCATTTAGGTCTAGAACAGCTTGCATACATTCATAGTATAAAATATCCATTTAACAGTTAACATATTAGAACTATTATTAACTACTTGTTAGGAAAATTCCCAAAGCAGGAAATCTTGGAAGCTAGACATAATTCTTTAATTATTCAGTAATAGCCCCATTCTAAAAGTATAATTGTAATAAGTTGTAATTAAATTAGTAGAAACCAAGAAAGAACATTTAAACTGGATTGCCAGCCACTTATAAAATAATCATGTATGTATTCATTAAAAAAAAAATAGAGTGTTTTCTCTTCTAAATCTTCCCTCCACATGCCCTACTCTTCTCCTTTTCTTTCGGCTGTGTGGGTACAAGCAATGCATATATGTTGCACTCATGTGTACTGCTCTTTTCAGATTCACAGTAATTCTACTGCAAATTCATCTCCATATTCATTCGTTCATCCAGCATGGTACCATCAACAGGATGATTTTTTTTATGGGAAGTTTTCTGTGCTTTTATGTGCTGGCGCTAGCTGTGTGGACACATGTATTACCGTGGTCTTGTCTTTGGAGCTTATTGAGGAGGGCCGCTGTGTTCCCACATACAGCGGGACCATGTAGAATGAGAATAGCCACCCTTATATAGGATGCTGTAGTTGTGCTTAATTTAAATGTATTTTTTAGGATGTGCTTTCATTTAAAAAGGAATAAATTAGGAATAAATTATTTTGCATGAAGGTATTCAGTATCATAATCCAGTATCTCACAAAAGTGAGTACACCCCTCACATTTTTGTAAATATTTTATTATATCTTTTCATGTGACAACACTGAAGAAATTACACTTTTCTACAATGTAAAGTAGTGAGTGTACAGCTTGTATAACAGTGTAAATTTGCTGTCCCCTCAAAATAACTCAACACACCTCCTTAGGCCCCTCCGCTCGCGGAGCTGGCCGGATAACGGTGCAGCTCTTCTGTCTGGTCCCATCCTGTTGCTGGATACCCCCCCACGGCCAGTTAGCGGTGGTTGGGGGTGCCTGGGGGGGCGCCGGCTGGGGGCGCCGCACTGGGGATGGTTTGATGGAAGCTGTTGCCCCCCTCCCCCTGTGGCGTGCTTCGGCTTGGGGCTCCCCTGGGATGTGTATTACACCCTCTGGGACTCGCAGACGTCTGAAGTTGACTGCGACACGTAGCACCCGGCAGGCCGCCCTTTTATTTTCCACTGAATGATGGTTTTTGCACTATGTTGTGTTGATACATGCTGCTTCTTTTTCACTGTGTTATGTACCACAATGCACTTTTATACCCCCTGGGGTGTGGCACTGTTCCGCTAATACCCCTACCCTGCATTTTTGTTGTTGTTGTCCTATTCTTGTCTGTACCCACGTACACTAAATAAAGATTCATTAAAAAAAAAATAACTCAACACACAGCCATTAACCACTTAAGCCCGGAAGATTTTACCCCCTTCCTGACCAGGAGTTTTTTGCGATTTTTTTTACTGCGTGACTTTAACCGACAATTGCGCGGTCGTGCGACACTGTACCTAAACGAATTTGACGTCCTTTTTTTCCCATAAACAGAGCTTTCTTTTGGTGGTATTTGATCACCTGTGCAATTTTTACTTTTTGCGCTATAAACAAAAAAAGAGCGTAAATTTCTCTGTCGCTCATTGACAGACGTAGTCTTCTTGATTCACAAGAACTGGGTTATGTTGTCTCCGCAGGAGCAGGACTAGGCAGAAAGAAAAAACGTTCTGGCTCCACCTTAGGGGCAGTCCCTGAGGGTATATCCTCCCTCTCTCTGCTACAAGGCATCAGTTTTTTTCTGTCTAGTCAGGAGTAAGGACCTAAGTTCCTTGCTGGGATCTTTTTGGTCCTGGCAAGATTTTTTCTTTAGAAAAAATATTTTTTAGGTAGTTTTCTCCAGTGTTTTTTTCCTGTGAGATCTTCAAGCAAATACGCCGGACTGGGCGACACTAGTGGTCACCCCAGCCGGCCTACGAGCGCGCGCAGACCATTGCATTGCACTTGGTCGGCCGCGACACATTCAAGTAAGTATGCGGGGCCGGGCGACGGGCTGGATGTTGAGATCCAGTGGTCACCCCGGTTTCTGCCTACGAGCGTGTGCAGACCAGAGCTCCGCGCTGGGTCGGCCGCGATGGAGTCCCATTGGAGGGACTGACCTTGCGAGTTAAAAGTCTCGCTTGGACGCCAGGAACCAGAGAGTCGAGGCGTCCGGAGTGTCCACAACCCCCCACCCCGGTGGAGAGGGTATTGTGAAGAGAGGGTGCCTGTCGGTTCGGTATGGTGAGTAAACGTTCCCTTTTTTCCTCGTTATGAGGCAGTATGAATTATGGGCCCCTCCATACATGGTCAGTATATATCTGACACTAAAAGTCCCCCTTGTAAATACAGTATGTGTTTGGTGGGAAGTGGACTTGGTTTGAGAGCTAACACTCTACCCAGCAGACTGTAGTATTACAGCAGACATAGGAGGTATAATCCTACCTTAATTGTAGTGTACCTCCTGCAGATCGATAAACCGCCACTTAGCAGAGATGCAGGTGGATGTGCTGGGAAAAACGATTTCGGCAGTCCGCCGCCATTTTGCCGTAGACCGGGTGCATGAATGTCCTCAGGTCACGCCGGCCGCCATGTTTTTGGAGTCTATTGTCTCCCGTATGGGGGCGGCCATGTTTGATGAGCCCAGCTACCTCGTGGAGAGCTGGGAACGCCGGAAGGCGTACACAGGGGGCGGAGCCACGTCCTTCTACCCGGGAAAACGAACACAGCTCTTTCCAGTCTGTAAAAGACAGACGCTGACTGCAGTTGGTTGGAAACTTCTCTGCATCGGGTGGTGAGCCTTGGGGGTCCCTCTCTCTCTCTGTGGGGATTGAGAAGCAGGTACTCTGAGGGGCGCTATTGGGGTTTTTTCTGGCAGAGGTGTCCTGAATTAACATGGACCCTGCCACTCATGTATCTCCACCGGATCCCCTCGAGGTGTCTGCAGGATCCTCCAGCACCCCACTGACGGTTGAATCATTGTCAGCTATTATGGAAACTTTTGTGTCCCGGGTGGAAGTGGCTTGTCAGGGACAGGGCGCAAGAAAGCGACCCCCGCCTAACCCCTTATTATCTGAAACTTCGGATTCAGAATCTGAGCCTACTTCTGCAGTTGCAGGTACTTCATCTGGGATTGGTGTCTCGGGTACTGTCTCTTCAGACAGTGAGGAGGATGTTTCGGCATCAGCCATAGCCCGAGAGGAAGCGTTGGTAAACGCACTCATTGTATCTGTTCAAGAAACCTTAAGATTACAGGGTATTCCGTCGGAAATAGCTGAAACTGAAATCCCTTTTGGGGCTAAAAAACGCATCAAAGTGGCGAAGGTTTTTCCATTGCCCAAATGTTTTGGCAATCCAATCAAAGAAGAATGGAGTCTGCCAAAACGCACCTCTGCTATTTCTAAACGCATTAACAGGCGTTATCCGTTTGAGGAAACCCTCATTAAGAAATGGACAGAACCACCTGTGGTGGATTCACCAATTGCTAGATTGAATAAAGCCACGGTTATTCCTTTAGAAGACGCTCCGTCTTTTAAAGATCCAGTGGATCGCAAGATAGAAGCTATGTCTCGCACCATGTTTTCCTTGATTGGATCAGCTTTCAGACCAATAATTGCTATTGGTCTGGTTTCGCAGACTGTAACTGAATGGACCAAGTGGTTACGCCGGGACTTAGAAGAGGTCCCTCAGGCGGTATCAGATTTGTTGGAACAAATGATACAGGGGTTACAGTTTGTGTGTGATGCGGCGTTAGACGCCACTCCATTATTGGCGCGAGCATCAGTTTCAGCAGTGGTTCTCAGGCGTACACTGTGGCTAAAAGGTTGGTTAGCCGACCAAGGTTCCAAAAAAGCATTGGCTAATATCCCCTTTTTAGGAGAGCGTCTATTTGGAGCCAACTTAGATGAGATCATTAAGGATCTCACGGGTGGAAAGAGCACCTTTTACCGCAAAATGTTAAGGGTAAAGGAACTCGTCAAAGACGAGGGCCTTCTTTCTCTGCTCACAAAAAGTTTTTTCGTCCCGCGGGTGAAAAAATTAAGTCCTCCAAAGCTCCTTCAGGAGGCTTCAGGGGACGTTGGTCGGGCAAGCAAAAGCCCGCCCCCTCCAGACCTGAAGATAAATCGTCCAAAGCCTGAAGGTGCGCCCCCACCCATAATTGGGGTGGGGGGACGTCTTCGCCGGTTCCCGGATCCATGGCTTTCCAGAATCCCAGACAAGTGGGTTTGCGAAGTCATAAGGTCAGGGTACAAGATCGAGTTTCGATCTCTCCCACCGGCGCGATTCTTCCCTTCCAATATCCGACTATCCCCGGATCGTTTAGAAGATCTGCGGAGAGCAGTCACGGATTTACTACAACAAGGAGTGGTAGTCCACGTTCCTTGGACAGAACGTTTTCAAGGGTTTTATTCAAACCTATTTACAATACCCAGGAAAGAGGGCAAAGTGCGTCCAATTCTGGACTTAAGGGCACTCAATTCCTTTCTCAACATAAGGAAATTCAAGATGGAATCCATTCGCACAGTAGCAGCCTTCCTGCATCCAGGGGATGTCCTAGCGTCCATAGACATCAAGGACGCCTATCTTCACATTCCCATTTTCGCAGGACATCAGCGGTTTCTACGCTTTTCCGTAGAAGAGAACCACTATCAGTTTGTGGCGTTACCTTTCGGTCTCGCCATGGCTCCTCGGGTCTTCACGAAGGTGTTGGCCCCAATGTTGGCACTACTGCGCCAAAGAGGCATATCGATTCTAGGTTACCTAGACGATCTCCTGCTTCATGCAGAGTCTCCTCAGACCCTGCTACAAAACATAGAAATTACTATAATTTCTTTACAGGAATTCGGGTGGCTGGTGAACCAGCAAAAGTCATTTCTGGTTCCCACCCAGAGGCTCGAATATCTGGGTCTAATTCTAGACACAGTCAGGTCAAGAGTTTTCCTTCCGGTAGGGAAACTCCGGAAGATTCAATCAGCAGTCCAGTTGTTACTATCCAACAGCTGGTCTTCTCTTCGAACTTGCATGAGGGTTCTGGGGTTGATGGTGGCTTCCTTCAAAGCAGTCCCATTTGCCCAGTCCCATACCCGAATTCTTCAGCAAGAGATTCTTCTCAGATGGAATCGGAATCCGGAATCCCTGGACAATCGGATCCGATTGAGCAAACAGACCAGAGAGTCTCTGGTCTGGTGGCTTCGGTCTTCGATGCTCAGCCAGGGAAAGTCATTTCTGCCAATATATTGGACAATAGTGACCACGGATGCCAGTCTATCCGGATGGGGAGGAATTCTCGGTCAGTTATCTGTCCAGGGACTTTGGTCCCTGGAAGAATCCAGGTTGCCGATAAATGTATTGGAACTGAGAGCGATCAGACTTTGTCTGATTCACTGGACCGAGCAGCTCCAGGGAAGCCCGGTTCGGATCCAGTCGGACAACGCCACGGCTGTGGCTTATGTCAATCACCAGGGGGGCACCAAGAGTGTCCGAGCGGCCAAAGAAGTGGCTTGCATTCTTCGCTGGGCGGAACGATTTGTTCCAGCTATCTCTGCGGTGTTCATTCCAGGGGTGGAGAATTGGCAGGCAGATTATCTCAGCCGTCAGACTCTGGATCAGGGGGAATGGTCCCTCCATCCAGAAGTTTTCCACCAGTTGTGCCTACGGTGGGGCACCCCGGATGTGGATCTGTTGGCATCACGATTCAACAGGAAAGTACAGAGATTCGTGGCTCGCTCCCGCGATCCTCTAGCAGAGACCGCAGACGCACTGATCGCCCCGTGGGGGCAATACCAGCTAATGTATGCCTTCCCTCCTCTCGGGTTACTGCCAAGACTTCTTCGCAGAATAGAGGAGGAAGGAATTCCAGTAATCCTGGTAGCTCCGGACTGGCCTCGCCGAGCTTGGTACGCCGACTTGGTCAGACTGGTGGCGGACGTCCCGTGGAGACTTCCTCTCAGGGAGGACCTACTGTCTCAGGGACCGATCTTCCATCCTGCTTTACGATCGCTGGCTTTAACGGCCTGGCTATTGAGACCCAGGTGCTGAAGGACAAGGGATTGTCAGCTTCAGTTATTCCTACTCTAGTTAAAGCAAGGAAAGCGACTTCCAGAAAGATTTATCATCGCACATGGAAGTCCTACATTGCATGGTGTGAACCTCTGGGGTTCCGTCCACGGTCTTATTCGGTTAGTCGAATATTAGCTTTTCTGCAACAAGTTGTTGAGCAGAAACTGGCCTTGAGTACTATCAAGGGTCAGGTCTCAGCATTAGCTATCTTCTTTCAGAAGCCTTTGGCTACTCATTCCTTGGTGCGGAATTTCATCCAGGGGGTGCGACATCTGGCTCCGCCAGTGCGCGCGCCGTTACCACCCTGGGATCTTAATTTAGTATTGTCGGTTCTTCAGAAACCTCCCTTTGAAGATATTAGGGAGATTCCTCTACCTACGTTGTCCCAGAAGGTGGCCTTCTTGGTGGCTATCACTTCTGCACGCAGGGTGTCAGAACTGGCCGCTTTATCTTATCGTTCCCCATATCTGGTGGTTCATAGAGATAAGGTGGTTCTTCATCCGAATCCATCCTTCCTACCAAAAGTGGTTTCAGAATTTCATCTGAATGAAGAAATTGTATTACCTTCCCTGTGTCCTAAGCCCAGTCATCCTCGGGAGTTTGCTTTACACTCCTTGGATGTGGTCCGGGCGATCAGGGTATACTTGAAAACGACAGACTCGTTTCGCAAGACGGATTTACTTTTTGTGATCCCGGATGGACCCAAAAAGGGGTTGCCTGCATCTGCCGCGACTATTTCCAAATGGATCAGACAGACGGTGGTACAGGCTTATTCTATTAAGGGTCGGGAGCCCCCGTTCCCTGTTAAGGCGCACTCCACTCGGGCACTAAGTGCGTCATGGGCCTTTCGCCATCAGGCGTCAGTGGTCCAGGTGTGCAAGGTGGCTACCTGGTCGTCGGTGCATACCTTTACAAAACATTATAAAGTTTATGTAATGGCATCGTCTGATGCCTCGTTTGGCCGCAAGGTTTTGCAGGCCGCCATTTGAGGAGACCAGTGGTCTGCCTCGAGGGTTTTTTTCCGTTGGAAATTTTCATTCTTTGTTTATAATAAGCCTTTAAAACTTCTAGTTTGGCACCGGTTGGGCCTTCTAGATTGGATTTTGATTTCGGTCAATCCCACCCCTCATTTGTGGCACTGGTTCTGGATGTCCCAGTTCTTGTGAATCAAGAAGACTACGTCTGTCAATGAGCGACAGAGAAAATCGGATTTTTGTAAGGTCTTACCGTAAAATCCTTTTCTCTTAGCTCATTGACAGACGTAGTACCCGCCCCTCTATCATTGAGTTGGGTTGGGTTAAATTCTCTGTTGCTGCTTTGTGACAGAACTGATGCCTTGTAGCAGAGAGAGGGAGGATATACCCTCAGGGACTGCCCCTAAGGTGGAGCCAGAACGTTTTTTCTTTCTGCCTAGTCCTGCTCCTGCGGAGACAACATAACCCAGTTCTTGTGAATCAAGAAGACTACGTCTGTCAATGAGCTAAGAGAAAAGGATTTTATAGTAAGATCTTACAAAAATCAGATTTTTGCAAAAACAACAATATTTTTCAAATTTTTTTATATGAAATTCCCCCCCAAAAAAATTAAAAAATCAAAATTTTTTAACATTTTTGGCCAATTTGTTTTCTGCTACATATGTTTGGTAAAAAAAAAATCGCAAAAAGCGTATTTTGATTGGTTTGCGCAAAAGTTATTGTGTTTACTAACTAAGGGAAAGATTTTTGTAATTTTTGTTTTTTTTTAACGCGTAATGGCGGCGATCTGCGATTTTTTTTGCGGTACTGCGACATTGCGGCGGACAGATCGGACCCTTGACTGACATTTTTGACACTTTTGGGGTTACCAGTGACATTACTGCAGTAATCAGTGCTATACATATGCACTGTTACTGCAAAATGACACTGGCAGGGAAGGGGTTAACTTTATTGGGGAAGGAGGGGTTAAGTGTGTCCCTAGGGGCGTGCTTTTTACTGTGATTGGACATGGCTACTAGTGTAGGAACAGTGATCAACGGTCCTACATAGTAGAACCGTATGATCACCATTCCTACACAGGGGAGAATGACAGGCGGCTTGTTTACATTAGCTGCATGCCTTTCTCCCTTCACGGAGGATGATCGCGAGTGACCGGCGGACATCGGTCTGCCGGTCACATGCACTGACTTCACAGGGAACGAGCCGGGACGGGCGCTCGCCTCCGCGGGCGAGCGCTCGCCCGCTATTGGCTCACAAGGAAGTGACAGGCTAGTGATGTATATATACGTCACTTTGCCTGGCCGGGGCTGACTGCCGACGTATATCGTCATGCGGCGGTCGGCAACCGGTTAATGTCTAAACCGCTGGCAACAAATGTGTGTACACCCCTAAGTGAAAATGTCCAAATTGGGCCCAAAGTGTCAAGGTTTTGTGTGGCCACCATTATTTTCCAGCACTGCCTTAACCCTCTTGGGCATGGAGCTCACCAGAGCTTCACAGGTTGCCACTGGGTCCTCTTCCACTCCTCCATCACAACATCACGGAGCTGGTGAATGTTAGAGACCTTGCACTCCTCAACCTTCGGTTTGAGGATGCCCCACAGATGCTCAATAGGGTTTAGGTCTGGAGACACGCTTGGCCAGTCCATCCCATTTACCCTCAGCTTCTTTAGCAAGGCAGTGGTCGTCTTAGAGGTATGTTTGGGGTCATTATCATGTTGGAATACTGCCTTGTGGCCCAGTCTCTGAAGAGAGGGGATCATGCTCTGCTTCAGTATGTCACAGTACATGTTTGCATTCATGGTTCCCTCAATGAACTGTAGCTCCCCAGTGCCAGCAGCACTCATGCAGCCCCAGACCATGACACTCCCACCTCAATGCTTGACTGTAGGCAAGAAACACTTGTCTTTGTACTCCTTACCTGTTTACCACCACACACACTTGACACCATCTGAACCAAATAAGTTTATCTTGTTTTCATCAGAACACAGGACATGGTTCCAGTAATCCATGTCGTTAGTTTGCTGGTCTTCAGCAAACTGTTTGTGGGCTTTCTTGTGCATCATCTTTAGAAGAGGCTTCCTTCTGGGACAACAGCCATGCAGATCAATTTGATTCAGCGTGCAGCGTATGGTCTGAGCACTGACAGGGTGAGCCTCCACCCCTTCAAACTCTGCAGCAATGCTGGAAGCACACATACGTCTATTTTCTAAAGACAACCTCTGGATGTGACGCTGAGCATGTGCACTCAACTTCTTTGGTCAAGATGGCGAGGCCTGTTCTGAGTGGAACCTGTCCTATTAAACCGCTGTATGGTCTTGGCCACCGTGCGGCAGCTCAATTTCAGGGTCTTGGCAATCTTCTTATAGCCTAGGCCATCTTTATGTAGAGCAACAATTCTTTTTTTCAGATCCTCAGAGAGTCCTTTGCCATGAGGTGCCATGTTGAACTTCTAGGGACCAGTATGAGAAAGTGAGAGCGATAACATCAAATGTAGCACACCTGCTCCCCATTCACACCTGAGACCTTGTAACTCAAACCAGTCACATGACACCGGGGAGGGAAAATGGCTAATTGGGTCCAGTTTGGACATTTTCACTTAGGGGTGAACTCACTTTTGTTGCCAGAGGTTTAGACATTAATGGCTGTGTGTTGAGTTATTTTGAGGGGTCAGAAAATGTACACTGTTATACAAACTGTACACTCAATACTTTACATTGTAGCAAAGTGTAATTTCTTCAGTGTTGTCACATGGAAATATATAATAAAATATTTACAAAAATGTGAGGGGTGTACTAACAATTGTAAGATACTGTACATATATCATATACATTTATTGATATTGACTTTAATAAGTGGAAGCTTATTCACTGTTTGTCAGTATTGTAATTTCCCTCTTCCTTTTCCACTCTAAAGAAAAAAAAAAAAACAATGAAAATTGTTTCAGGTCCTAGGAAACCCCTGACATTATTTTTGATCTAAAACTCATGGGTAGAGTGATCAGTAAGTTGTAGATATATTATTAAAGAATATATAAAATGTACCTTTTTGAATGTGAGCAAAATGTGTAGCGAGTCCACTTCTTTAAAGGAGGCGGGAGCTGGATGGAGGGCGCAGGCAGGAGCTACTCGGTGGTTGGTTGCTAGGCTGTACTAGCAACCAATCACCAGCTTTCTATTATGAACTCCAACAGCTCTTTCTCCCCCCTTCCACCCAGCACTATGCTGTCTCCTGATCTCCACTCTGATGAACACACGCTGGCAGGTAAGTGCTACCTACACCGCGATGTGTATATAAGGGGGGCAGGTGTACACTGTTGGAGGGGGGACAGAGGACACCATAGGGGATATTGATATGAAGGGAGTCAGACAACACTGTTTTTGGGGGTACAGGACACTAAGGGGGGGAGGAAGGGGGCAGAGGACTCTACAGTGTTGGTGGGGGTGTGAAAGGGGCAGAATATACAGCATTGGGAGTAAAGGACACTACAGTGGGGGGGAGGGTTGATGTGAAGAAAGCAGAAGACAGCT
This sequence comes from Pelophylax lessonae, assembly GCF_965119305.1. NCBI lineage: Eukaryota > Metazoa > Chordata > Amphibia > Anura > Ranidae > Pelophylax > Pelophylax lessonae. The sequence goes on from NC_138771.1 coordinate 163,742,880, forward strand.
TTAGGGGGTACAGAACACTACAGTGGGAGGCAGAGGACACCAGGATGGGTGAGGTGAAGGGGGCAGAGGACACTGCATTGGTGGGGGTGCAGAACACTACTGTGGGGGGAGGGAGCAGAGCACACTGCTATGGGGAGCAGAGGACTTTACAATGGGGGGGGGGGTGATGTGAAGGGGGCAGAGGATACTGCATTGGGGGGGGGGGGGGGGTACAAAACACTTCTGTGGGGGGAGGGGTGACAGAGAACACTGCTATGGGGGGCAGAGGACACTACCGTGGAATGGTGATGTGAGGGGGACAGAGGACACTACTGTGATACTGTCTTTTTATTGGGAGCTTGATAGTTTTTTTTTGTTTGTTTTTTTGTGCCGCGTAGTATACCTCGGGGATCTTTGCTCTCCATATTGTCCAGATAGACCTCAACCTCTGAAAGGTTGCCTACCCCTGATCTATCTCATTGCTTATGCCAGGTTCTGACCATACCAGCAGAAATCAATGTTCTTCAGATCAAGTGAGATCTTTCCAGTCTTCAATACTCTGGTTTTGCTGCCCATTGTAGGTTTGATAGTAGCTGACAGTACTGAACCCTGCTGTGGTCTTCTGCTGCAGCCCAACTACAACTGTGCATTCAAACCTGCATTTCTTTACACCATAGTTGTAAATGTCTTGAGTAGATGAGACCCCATTAACTTGAACTTGGTCATTCCCCTATCTTCTTAATGCATTTTTTGGCCTCCCAATAGCTGCTCTCCAAATATTTTTGTTTTTCATAACATTCTTTGTAAACTTTCTTGAGCGAAGAGTAAAAATCTTTTGACATCTGGCATAAGCTTTTCTATATCAAAATCAACTAAGCCACGCATCTTTCCCATCATAATTCTTGATCCAAAACAAACTGCTTTACAATGTCTGAATGCTTTAGGGTCAGGGTTATAGTCACATAATCCAAAAAATGGTCACTTCCCCACCTATAACTTGTCTTCACAGCAAGGAGCACTGGAAGGGCATACGCATGTCAAAAAAAGCCAGGGGGTTTCCAGTCATAACTTACCAACCAGCCAGCGACTGACCAAATTAACCTGTCCAACAGTATGCGTTAAAAACAGGGCTTTAGTTGCACACGTTTGTAAATACATGCGTAAGATGCAGGCCCCGGCAAGGCACCCTGATATCTGCAGACCCTAACTCTACCTTTTAAAGAGTCTCCACAGTGAGAGCACATGTATTATAATAGATAGATGGAGGACAGGTGACTGGAGGGAGCCCACCCCTTCTTAAAGACACAGGGTCACACTGAACACCCAGCACATTGCACAATGGCAGCAAAGGTGTCAGTGTGTTGCCTGACCAATATAAACGACAATACAAAAAGTGGTCACCTTCCACACCTATAACTGGTCTTGATAGTAAGGACCACTGGAAGTTCAAACGCAGATCAAAAAAGCAAGGGAATTTCCAGTCACTACTTACCAACCAGCCAGCGACTGACCAAGTTAACCTGTCCAAAAGTATGTGTTAAAAACAGGGGTTCAGTTGCACACATTTGTAAATACATGCGTAAGATGCAGGCCCCAGCAAGGCACTCTGATATCTGCAGATCCTAACTCTACCTTTAAAGAGTCTCCACAGTGAGAGCACATGTCTTCTAATGGATAGATGGAGGACAGGTGATTGGAGGGAGCCCACCCCTCCTTAACCGCTTGCCGACCGCCGCAAGTAGATTTACTGCGGCGATCAGCCCCTGCCAGGCAGAGTGACGTTAATTAACGTCACTAGCCTGGGAGGGTCTGGGGAGCGAGCGCGCGCCCGCGGAGGCGCGCTCCCGCGCGGTCACGGACCCCCCCCGCGCGTGTGACCAGCGGATCCGATGTCCGCCGGTCACTCTGCGATCGTCGGGGGAGAGGGAGAATGTCAGGCAGCTTGTGTAAACAAGCAACCTGTCATTCTCCTCGCTGTAAAGACACTGATCACACGGATCTACTATGTAGATCCTTTGATCGGTGTCCTTACAGCTCAAGCCACAGCCAATCACAGTAGAAAGCACGCCCCTAGGGACACACACAGCCCCTCCCTCCCAAATAAAGTTAACCCCTTCACTACCAGTGTATTTTTACAGTAACAGTGCATATGTATAGCACTGATTACTGTAGAAATGTCACTGGTAACCCCAAAAGTGTCAAAAATGTCAGTCAAGGGTCCGATCTGTCCGCCACAATGTCGCAGTACCGCAAAAAAAATCGCAGATCGCCGCCATTACGCAACAACAAAAACAACAAAAATGACAAAAATCTTTCCCTTTGTTAGTAAACGCGATAACTTTTGCGCAAACCAATAAAAATACGCTTTTTGCGATTTTTTTTTTTTACCAAACATAGGTAGGATAAAACAAATTGGCCGAAAATGTTAAAAAATTTTGATTTTTACATTTTTTTTTGGGGAATTTCATATAAAAAAATGTGAATAATATTGCTATTTTTGCAAAATTGTCGCTCTTTTTTTGTTTATAGCGCGTGATCAAAAAATCGCACAGGTGATCAAATACCACCAAAAGAAAGCTCTGCTTGTGGGAAAAAAAGTACGCCAAATTCGTTTAGGTACAGTGTTGCACGACCGCGCAATTGTCCGTTAAAGTCACGCAGTGCCGAATCGCAAAATACCCCCTGGTCTTTTAGCAGGAAAATCCTCCGGGGCTTAAGTGGTTAAAGGTGCAGGGTCACACTGAACACCTATAACTGGTCTTGACAGCAAGGAGCACTGAAAGGGCAAACACATGTCAAAAAAAGCCAGGGGGTTTCCAGTCACAACTTACCAACCACCCTGCGACCACCTGTCCTCCATCTATCCATCAGAATACATGTGCTCTTACTGTGTAGACTCTTTAAAGGTAGAGTTAGGGTCTGCGGATTTTAGGGTGCCTTGCCGTGGCCTGCAGCTTACGCATGTATTTGCAATTGTGTGCAACTGAACCCCTGTTTTTAACGCATACTGTTAGGTAAATTCGGTTGGTTGCAGGCTGGTTGGTAAGTTGTGACTGGAAACTCCCTGGCTTTTTTTGACATTATAGTCACATAATGCAGTGTTTGGCTATTTGTGTGTACCTAATAAAAGTTTTTTTTTGTGTATTTGTGTTTAGAGTATTTAACTGTTGGAATAATGTTCTTCTTTAATTAGTATTTTATTTTGTGGTTGTTTTGAGCTAGAATAACTGGGGGTTTGTATTGTCCCCTGCAGTCGTGTAGAGTTCTGCAGATGGGGAGAGTTGCAGTCAGTAATGTCTGCCAGCGTCACTGCAGAGATCTGCAGAGAGAGAGAACACTACAGCATTTCGCAATGCAGCTTTTTACAACAGTCTGCCCACCTTGGATGGCAGGAGAGTGTGATAAGGGGAACAGCTGATTAGTTAATGCTAATGATCAGCAAATCACTCGTTAATGTAGTTTACAAAAAATAATCAGCACATTTGAAGTAAAGTGAAATTTCTACAGCTTTTGAACTGCTTTTCGATAATTTTGTTTGGTGTGGAGATGAAAAACCTTAATCACTTAGAGGCTGCTAGAATGAGAAAGGCAAAGTAACATTGCAAGTACTCTTCCACATTCTCCTCCTCATTGCTTGTTTGTTTTACCCTGAAAATGTAGAAATGTTTGTTTCTTTCCTTAGTGAGGTATCATTTATCAAGCTACTTCTCATCACTTTCTCTTGTCATTTTGTGTCAGAACGACTGTCCATTCTATTTTAATAGCTCGTATTTTTTTTTTTTTTTTTTTTTTTAACGGTTGTTTTTTTAATAATCCTTACAGAATACTAATAGATCCTGTAGAATTTTCCAACAAATACACTGTTTACCTGCTATGTCCAGTACTGATTACTGGTAACTTTTGGGTTGTTACAGAATTATTGAGTTGTCTTTTTTAGAGGTGTTTCCTGTAGTGATATTATTTAGGATTGTTCATTTGAGTAAACAGAAGAGATGTAGGAATTTATTCAGGTCATAACACCTGGAAAGCAGTATCCGATATTGTAATGTGTATTTGCTTACCTTTCTAAATTTGATGTGTCTTACCAGTACATATGTCATGTAATGTTAACCCTGATTCATTCTCAGCATATTTTATAGTTGCATAGTTAGACTAAAATAAAACACAAGTCCAACGTCTCTCTAAGTCCTGAGCGTGTTGCTCAATTGCAATCTCACTTTCCCTTCCGCTGGGCGTCTTCTTCCATTTAGTACTTTGTTGTTCGATTGACCCCTACCTATTCTTCTCTATTTCCTGCCAATTATTACCCACTGCTTCATTTATTGTCTGCCTTTATGCATTCCTGGCAGTTTCCACATTTGTCTTTGATAGCTCGTATCAACTTGGTAAAAATGAGTCTTGCCCAAGCTTTTATATTATATTCACACTCCCTCCACACTGTCTGGGTCAACAAGCACCCTAGAATTTTCAGGGCCACTCTTTTCACACACAGATTGCTGAGGGTATTGGGGGTTCGCAATATCTCCAAATATTACCTAGCCGCCCAGATTTCCCAGTTATCCCCGCTTCACGCCTCTTCAGATGTTCCTCTGTGAGTGCTTCTGGAGCTCTGCAATTATGCCCCTCTTTCCATGCAGACGCTTCTATGGCTCCCACATAAACTGTGACCCACGACTTTAGGCCAGTTTATACAACACAGTATGAAATTATGGGATTCCTTTCCTACCTCTGTTGCCTTTCACTACTAACCCTTTTTTTCCCCCTGGTTGGTAGTATAGAGTTCCTGACCGTATTGCCAATGCCAACCTAACTTTCAGTGGCCGCTGTTTTCAAGGATGTGGCCATTGTGGGGATGTGCTACACAGTTGGTGGACATGTCCACGACTGGTAGGTAGAACATTTGGATATCGAGCATTCATGGTGCCACATGCATATGACAGAGTCAGAACCAGGTATGTTGGCCGTACAGGGTTTGCTACTTTGAAGCTGTCCCTTGTTAATATTAATAATCTATAGAGAAACAAAACAAATTACTTTTATTAGAAATTATTATTTTATTGTAGAATCATGGATACTATGCCTGCACCTCTAATAGATACACAGATACTGTCTCCAGCCTTCCTATCAGCACAGAGGCAAATAGGTAAGAGGGTATACAGTATTTTACGAAAGTGAGTACACCCCTCACATTTTTGTAAATACAGTAAAACCTTGGTTTGAGAGTAACTTGGTTTGAGAGCGCTTTGCAAGACAAGCACATTTTTTTAAAAAAATTTGACTTGATATACAAGCGATGTCTTGATATACAAGTAGCGTCATGTCACAACTGGGTATAAAAGAGAAGAGAGGCGCCTCTAAGTGTAGCAATATTGTTACATTTAATGAAGGTTCAATATTTAGCAGCTCACATGGTTGATGATTAAAACAGGCACATCTAAGTATGCAGGAATCCGTGGTAAAGCTTTCCACATAGACCATCCTCCGCACTGTAATCTTCATCACACCCCTCCACGCTGCGCTCCAAAGTCTCGCTTTCAGATCACTCTACTGCAGGGTAGTCTTCCCAATCACAATTGCAGACTGACATCGGTGAGAGCCAGTGGTTCAGAAGATGGTCTATGTGAACAGCTTTACCCCGGATGCCTGCATACTTAGATGTGCCTCTTTAATCATCAACCATGTGAGTTGCTAAATGTTGTACCTTCTTTAAATGTCCCCATACTGCTACACTTAGAGGCGCCTCTCTTCTCTTTTATACTCTGTAGCTCCTGCTGGATTTTGCTTCTAATCCCCTTGTGGAGGCTGCCATTTGTGGATGGACATTTTATGATGTCACATTGCTATAATCTTTGTATATAGACTATAAACTGAAAGACTTATGATTAAATAGTTGTGGAACGGATCATCTGAGTTTTCATTATTTCTTATGGGAAAATGCGCTTTGATATAAGAGTGCTTTGGATTACAAGCATGTTTCCGGAACAAATTATGCTTGCAATCCAAGGTTTTACTGTATTTAAATATATCTTTTCATGTGACAACACTGAAGAAATTACACTTTGCTACAATGTAAAGTAGTGCGTATACAGCTTTTATAACAGTGTAAATTTGCTGTCCCCTCAAAATAACTCAACACACAGCCATTCATTTCTAAACTGCTTTGAACAAAAGCGAGTACACCCCTAAGTAAAAATGTCCAAATTGGGTCCAATTAGCCTTCTCTCTATCGTTAATCGATAGGCGCAGCTCCATCATCTTTAGACCAATGGGCTATGCTCCTCCTATCAGGAATAGGCACTAGGCAGGAAAAAAAGCTTAACCACCCCTGTGGGGCTGTCCCTGCAGGCATAACCCCACACACTCTGCTATCATTACTCAGTTTGTTTCTGCCTAGCTTTAGGAATAGGACCTAGCTCCCTGCTGGGACTTCGGTCTTGGCTTTAAATAGGGAAATGTTAGTGTTAGTTTGTATTTTTTATTTTCACAAGTTAGTTCCTGAAGGACCAGGATCCAGAGGAACTACAAGCAACAGCTGGCTGTGGTTTTGCACTGGATAATCTAGATCCTTAAGGTCTCCCAGCCTGGCCAACAAGCCTGAGCAGGTTATAGTCCAGAACTAGGCCTTGCCACAACAGTGCCCTGTCGGAGGGGAAGAGCCTGCGAGTGAACGTCTCGCTAGGATGCGACAACCTGGAACGCTCTGAGTCGCAGCTTCCCCCTGGCTGACAGCACCCCCATCCCAGGTGGGAGGAGAGCTGTTTTGGAGTGGCGCCCACCTGGTATGGTGAGTAGATTGTCCACCCAATCCCGCTGGCAGTCTCAGGGTGGACGTGGGCCCCCTCCCAGGAATAGTCGAACCCATGGGCTCCCTCGGTTCTCCTTGCCTCTCGGAGGACTAGACCTTTATACCCCTCAATATTCCACTGCCCCTAGCAGGTTTTTACCTTGAGGTGGGTAATATGGCGGCCGCTGTAGGGCTGCATTGGGGGGTGGCTTGTCCTGATGGGGTCCCTGTTGAGGGACCTTCCAATGCCTACTGTTCTAGGACTGCTCTTGGGGGTCCTGGAGGACCTCATGGCGCGCCGTGGCAGCCGCCATCTTGCTGTGGATCATTTCCATTGTTTTGTATGGGCAGCCATTTTCTATAGTTCCCAAATCTGAATGCATTGAGCGGCCATTTTCCTGTGGTCCACAGGCTGGACAGGCGTGCGGCATGGCTTTTAGTTGTAGAGGTAGAGTTTGTTTTTCCTGTGAAGTTCAGTGTCACTTTAGTTTTGAATAGAAGGGGCTGGCAGTCTCCTAAATGGTCTGATAACGTTTTGCTGGTGTTTCCTGTTGCTTTTTCATCATCCACTCTGCTATTAGCTGATATTAGTCAGGGATTGAGAGCCCGCTGTGATAGCAGTGAGATTGTGTTTTTGGCATTTTTTAAAGGGACACTGCTCTTATTTTAAATCTGTGTAACATGATAAATTTTCACCTGCAGACCCCCTGGGAGTGAATGCAGAACCCTCTGGGTCACAGTCCCAGCCTGATCTCACAGCGTTTTTGCAAAACCTTATGACCAAGGTAGATTTTGTCATTTCCAGTGTTGCCATCCACAAACGTCCTCTGCCCTCGTCTCCATCGGCAGGGTCCTCTGACTCTGAGGCAGATATGGCTGCCACAGATGTAGCCCACCCTGAGGGGTCAGTGTCTTCGCATTCTTATGGTGAAGAGGACCTGTCTTCGTCAGCCGCCTCGCGGGAACGCCCATTGGTGAAAGCCCTTATAGTTTCAGTGCTGGAAACTTTAAAATTGGCTGATGACTCTACAGTGCCAGGTACGCAGGTGTCTTTTGGATTCCATAAATCAGTTACGGTTTTCCCTTGTCAAGAATTGTTTCATAATATTGTGGATGAACAATGGCGCATTAAGCACATGCTGGCGCCTAAGCATTTTGCTCGGCATTACCCCTTACCCCTTTGCCGAGGCAGTATACAATAGGTGGACTGTAACGCCGAAGGTGGATCACCCAGTGTCCAGATTTAATAAAGCAACTCTGGTACCGGTGGAAGAGTCTCCAACTTATGCGGACCCCGTGGATAGACATGTGGAGTCTTTGTCACGTGTAGATAGCGGGTTCCATTTTAAAGACTACCTTTGTGAACATCCTGGTGGTGCAGACGGCTACTGAATGGGTGAAGTTACTCGGAAGTAACTTGGAAGCTGAACGGCTCCCCCTTGTGGTGCTGGAACTAATGGACCAGTTGGCTCAAGCCCTGGTGTTCATGTGTGATACGTCACTGGATTCAGCTCCCTTAGTGGCCAGGGTGTCGGCAGTGGGGATTGCCATTAGAAGCATGGTGTGGCTAAAAAGCTGGCCTGCTGACCAGCCCTCTAAAAAGGCCTTGACTGATCTTCCCTTCACAGGAGTAAGGCTGTTTGGATCCTCTCTGGATGAGCTGATCAAAGGTATCATAGGGGGTAAGAGTACTCTTCTTCCCCAATCCTCTAAGGGCAAGGCACCACGTCCTAGATGGGGGCCTTCCTTTACTGCTCATAAACGTCTTTTTCGTACCTCTGGGTCGCAAGAAAAAGGTAAATCGTTCAGGCCTTCTGAGGGTTCCAAGAAGCCATGGTCAGGAAAACCTAAGACTGGCCAGTCTAGTTTTGCACATAAGTCTTCATCTGCATGAAGGGGCGCCCTTTTCCGCTTCTGGGGTGGGGGAACGTCTTCGATTTTTTCCAGAACCCTGGACCTCTTTGATTCAGGACAAATGGGTTCACAAATTGATCCAATTAGGGTACAAGATGAAATTCCAATCTCGCCCGTCGGACAGGTTCTTCCCGTCCAATCTTCACCTATCTCCAGACCGGTTAAGGGACTTGCGGGGTACGGTGCAAGATTTGCTGTCGCAAGGAGTGGTTGTGCTGGTCCAAGTTTCCAAGGGTTTTATTCAAACCTCTTCTCCATGCCCAGAAAAGAGGTCAAGGTGTGTCCAATCCTGGATCTCAAGGCCCTGAATTGTTTCGTATGGGTACAGACATTTTGGATGGAATCCATCCACACGGTAGTGGCGGCACTGCACCAGGGAGACTTCTTAGCCTCCTTAGATGTAGGATGCATATCTACACATTTATGCTGGTCACCAGCGTTTTTTTTGCTTTGCATAGCAGAGGAGCATTATCAATTTGTGACATTACCCTTTGGTCTAGCCTCCACTCTCAGGATGTTTACCAAGGTGCTCGCACCTGTGTTGGCATTGCTGCGCCAACAGCGGATTGCGGTACTGGGGTACCTAGAGTATCTCCTGTTGAGAGTGGACTCTATTCAGCCTTCCAGCTAAACTTGAGGAGTTTGGTTGGAACATCAATTTCAAGAAATCCGCCCTGATACCTTCCTTGATACTGGATTATCTGAGCCTGGCTCTGGATTCAGTTTTGGCTAGGGTTTTCCTCCCCCCGGACAAGCTGCAAAAATTGCAGGGGGCGATCCAGTTCTTGTTGGACAACAATTTCTTGACTGCAGACTTGCATGCAAGCCTTGGGTCTGATAGTATCAACCTGCAGGCGGTTTTGTTTGCTCACTTCCATACCAGACCTTTGCAAAGGGAGATTCTTGTGAAATGGAACAAGGATCCAAAGTCCTTGGACTCATTGATTCTGTTGAGCCACAACACAAAGTCTGCTCTGTTGTGGTGGATTTAGTCTCCAGCACTATGCTGGGGCAAGTCCTTCCTCCCATTGTTTTGGACGGTGGTAACTATGGACGCCAGCCTGTTGGGCTGGAGCAGGGTGCTGGGGAAGCTCTGTGCCCAGGTTACCTAGACAGTGGAAGAGTCCAAACTACTGATAAACAATTTGGAGCTCAGGGCAATAAAGCTTTGTCTGAGCCATTGGACGACTTGTCTACAAGATTGTCCAGTACGAATTCAATAAGACAATGCCACGGCTGTGGCTTACATCAATCACCAGGGGGGCACCAAGAGTGTCTTGGTGGTCAAGGAAGCGGCTGAGATTCTGGTCTGGGCGGAAAGGTTTGTTCCAGCTCTATCTGCTGTACACATTCCAGGTGTGGAGAACTGTCAGGCGGATTACCTGAGTCGTCAGGTACTGGATTAAGGGGAGTGGTCCCTACACCCGGAGGTGTTTCATCTCCTGTGTGTTCGGTGGGGGACACCTGAGATCGATCTGTTTGCTTCTCGCCTCCAACAAAAAGGTTCAGTGGTTTGAGGCTCGACATCCTCTGGCCGATGCCATAGACACACTGGTGGCTCCTTGGCGTCGGTTCCGACTGATTTATGCCTTCCCTCCATTGAAACTCCTACCGAGGCTTCTACGCAGGATAGAGATGGAAGACATTCTGGTCATTCTGGTGGCTCCAGACTGGCCTCGCTGATCTTGTTACTCAGACCTGGTAAGGTTGGTCGCCGTCGCTCCTTGGAGACTTCCTCTCAGGGACGATCTGCTGCCTCAAGGCCGATCTTCCATCTTGCTTTACAGTCGCTGACTTTAATGGCATGGCTGTTGAAAGCCAGGTATTGAGAGATAGAGGTCTTTCTCACTCTGTGATTCCTACACTATTGAAGGCCAGGAAGTCATCTACCAGGAAGTTCTATCATCGTAAGTGGAAATCAAACATTTCATGGTGTGAATCATTGAAGGTGCACCCTCGCTTGTTTTCAGTAGCTAGGGTTATGCCTTTTTGCAAAAAGGGGTTGAATAACGTTTGGCTTTGGGCACTATCAAAGGCCAAGTGTCGGCTTTGGCTATATATTTTCAATGCCCGTTAGCTACGCATGCCTTGACTTGTACCTTCATTCAGGGAGTGCACCATATGGCTTCTCCGAGACGGTCCCCACTACCTCCGTGGGATCTAAATCTGGTATTATCTCTTCTTCAAAAGCCTCTTTTTGAGAACATTCAGGAGATTCCTCTTCTTTCATTGTCTGAGAAGGTTGCCTTTTTAGTGGCTTTTACTTCAGCCTGCAGAGTATCTGAATTGGCGGCATTGTCTTGCTGCTCACCTTATTTGGTGGTCCACAGAGATAAAGTGGTACTCCAACCAAATCAGTCTTTTCTTCCAAAGGTGGTTTCTGATTTTCATCTGAATGAAGACATTGTGCTGCTTTCCCTCTGTCCAAAGCCTAAGCATTCCAAGGAAATTGCCTTGCATTCTGGGCGATCGGGCGATCAGGGTTTACCTGGAGGCTACTGAGTCTTTTAGAAAGTCAGATGCTCTTATTCTCCTTACCAAAGGACCTAGTAAAAGAATGGCTGCATCTGCTGCGACCATATCCAAATGGATGAAGCAGATGGTGGTTCGGGCTTATTCACTGAAGGGTCAGTTTCCTCCTTTCCCAGTGAAGGCGCATTCTACTAGAGCGCTCAGTGCTTCTTGGGCCTTTCGCCATCAGGCGTCAGTGCTGCAAGTTTGCAAGGTGGCAACTTGGTCGTCTGTGCTTACGTTCACAAGATTCTACATAGTAGATGTTTTTGGATGCTTCCTTTGAATGCAAGGTTTTGCAGGCTGCTGTTTAAAGAGAATCCTATTTTTGTTTCTCTTTGAGGGTGTATGTTTTTTCAAGGTGAGCTCCAGTTGTTCCTGGTTGAGCTCCATGTTACCTGGTTGGCTAGGTTTAGCCTTTGGAGGATTTACCTCTTTTTGCGTTGTCTTCCCACCCCTCATGATATGGGACATCCCATTGGTCTAAAGATGATGGAGCTGCATCTGTCGATTAACTTCAGAGAAAAGGATTTTACGGTAAGTTCTTACAAAAATCATTTTTTTTTTCCTCCTCTGTGTCATGTGACTCGTTAGTGTTTCAAGGTCTCAGGTGTGAATGGGGAGCAAGTGTGTTAAATTTGGTGTTATTGCTCTGACTCTCTCATACTGTTCACTGAAAGTTCAACATGGCACCTCATGGCAAAGAACTCTCTGAGGATCTGAAAAACTGGATTTTTGTCTTACCATAAAATCAGTTTTCTCTGATGTTCATTTACAGACACAGCTCCATATCTTCTTTGACCTTTGGGTTATGCTGCTCTTCCTAGGAGTAGGACACTAGGCGGAAAAAGGGTTAACAATAGTTAACAAAGCTTAATTACGCCTATGGGGCAGTTCCAGGAGGTATTTTCCCACTTCCTGCTCTAGGATCTCCGTTTTGTAACAAGCAGTGTCAGAAGAATACTAACTAATTTAAGAATAAGAATACTAATAGCCCAACTCCACAGAGGAGTGTCTGTCAATGAACATCAGAGAAAAGGATTTTACAGTAAGACAAAAATCCAATTTTCTCTTCCGTTCATTGGCAGACACAGCTTAATATCAAAATAGCTCAACACACAGCCAATAATGTCTAAACCGCTGGCAACATAATTGAGTACACCCCTATGTCAAAATGTCCAAATTGGGCCCAATTAACCATTTTCCCTCCCCGGTGTCATGTGACTCGTTAGTGTTACAAGTTCTCAGGTGTGTATGGGGAGCAGGTGTGTTAAATTTGGTGTTATTGGTCTCACTCTCTTACTGGTTCACCAGAAGTCCAACATGGCACCTCATGGCAAAGAACTCTCTCAGGAACTGGAAAAAGAATTGTTGCTCTACATAAAGGTGGCCTAGGCTATAAGAAGATTGCCAAGACCCTGAAACTGAGCTGGAGCACGGTGGCGAAGACCATATAGCGGTTTATCTTTTCTGTGTCCAGAATGTACTGCATTGTTGTCCAGGACTGTATATGTTTAACCCTCCTCTTATGTTAGAATTCCGTTACTATCCATGATGTTTAGGGTCGGTTTTGACCCGTGATTTAAATCAGCCATAAAATACCCTCTGAATAATTATTTATCATCAAATTTGTTTCTTACCTCTTGGTTACCTTGTTAGGCTTCTTTATTCTTGAAAAGATTGGTTTTAATATTTTTGGTGTGACCCCTTAGACCTTTCTTTTGATAGCATACCTCTCATTTTCAAATTTAAAAAATGGTAAAATAAAGTCAGCAACTCTGAAATGTATTGGTCCTATGTTTCTTTACTTTATTTAGAGAAGCAGACAAGCAGGAAAAGAGATAGGCCCCTCCCTAACTACAGCTCAGGGTTGAGAGGTGATTGGCTGTCAGTGTTACTAAGCAGAGAGAGTGTTTATGATTTCAGTTTTGGCACTTATTAGTGTCCTAAAATCCTATACTATAACTGGGTCAGAATTGACCCTAACACCATGAACGTTTTAATTTTCACCACAGTATTTTATAATTTAGTGAAAAGGATTCTTTTTCTATTACATTGTTTAAATAGAGGTTCCTGACAAAGTAAAAAAATCTTGATGCAATAAACAAATTTATGTGATACTTATAGACATTCAAAACCTGAAAACGGGTCGGTTCTGACCCTAACATAAGAGGAGGGTTAAGTCCACTCCATCAACTACGGGAATCCTCCCTACGTTTTTTCTTTTTTTTATTTATGTCTATTGCGACTGACTATGGAGTCTGTTCCTACTTTTTTGTTTAGGTTTATCTATGTCACCAGCTCTAGCCCCTGCGTGGACGTATTTGGTACTTTTTCTTGTTACTCTGTTTTAAGTGAATAAGAATTATTGAACCTGAAAAAGACACAAGTTCATTGAGTTCTGCCAGTAGAAAAAAAATGATTGAATAAATTGAAAACCTCCATAAACAGAAAAACCTATAACCACAGTTAATCCAGGGGAAGGCAAAAACCTTGTAAATCAGGGTCCAATTTGCTTCAACAGTGACAAAAAATCCCTTCCTGGTCCCTTAAGGCAGTCAGATATTCTGTGGATCAACAATCTCCGATGTTATTACTTTGAAATGTTAATAGACAGTTATATTCTGTGCATTTAGTAATGCATTAAGATTTGTTAATCAATTGAGCTGGCTAGAACTAGTTCCTGAAGGAGCCTATTCAACATTTTCACAGTGTAAGTTTGTAGAGTCCTTAAAGTTCTTGATATAAGGACAGTTTACGTATTTATACATGTTGATCATTCCCCATAATGACTGTTCTCAAGGAATAATAAAATAATTTCTGCTAATATTTCTTTATAGCTTAGGCCCTCAATGCCTCCAGTTCATAAAAACCTTTCCGAACTTTACCCAAAAATAAGATAGCATCATTCTCATCCACATCCTAATGTACAATCACAGGTCTTTTTCATTTTGGAAGGGAAGCGAGTGCCTTTTTATTTAGTATTTTTTTTGATTGCCTGGAGGAGTTCCTCTTTAGTTATATAATCTACCAGAACACTTAGATTGACTTATCTTGTTGTACTGCTCCTACAATGTGTGATTCATGCATGTTTTTATCCCTCAAGTGTATAACTAAATTTATCAACATTAAAGTGATTCTAAACAATCACCTTGGATATCTTGGAGAGTGAAGTAAAGTGGGCCTTAAAAAGCATTGCTAATAACAAAGCTAGCGGGTGTGATGGTATCCCAGCTGAGTTATTTAAAATCCTAAAAGATGATGCTGTTAAAGTGCTGTGCATTTAATATGCCAACAAATTTGGAAAACACAACAATGGCCACAGGACTGGAAGAGGCCAGTTTACTTTCCGATACCAAAGAAGGGCAGCGCCAACGAACGTTCAAACTACCCTATGATTGCACTTATTTCACACACTAGCAAGGTGATGCTAAGAATTCTACAAGCTAGGCTTCAGCAGCATGTGAATCGAAAGCTACCACAAGTACAAGCTGTATTTTCGAAGAGCCAGATGAACTAGAGATCAAATTGTCAACATTCGCTGGATCATGGAGAAAGCAAAGGAGTTCCAGAGCAATTTCTACTTCTGCTTTATTGACTACAGTAAAGCCCTCGATTGTGCGGATCACAACAAGATGTGGCAAATACTGAAAGAAATGGGAATGCCAGACCACCTCACCTGTCTTCTGAAAATACTGTATGCAAGTCAAGAAGCAACAGTTAGAACAGGACATGGAACAACTGACTGGTTCAAAATTGAGAAAGGAGTGCGGCAAGGATGTATATTGTCACCCTACCTATTTACCTTATATGCAGAGTACATCATGCGAAATGCCAGGATTGGCGAATCACATGCCAGAATTAAGATCGCAGGGAGAAATAACAACCTGAGATATGCAGATGACACCACACTAATGGCAGAAAGTGAAGAATAACTAAAGCGTCTCTTAATGAAGGTGAAAGAGGAGAGTGCAAAAGCTGTCCTGAAATTGAACATTAAGAAAACAAATATCATGGAAACTGGTCCCATCACTCCTTGGCAAATAGAGAAGAAATGGAACAGTGACAGATTTTATCTTCCTAGGTTCCAAGATCACGACAGATGGTGACTGTAGCCATGAAATTAAGAGACGTTTGCTTCTTGGGAGGAAAGCAATGGCAAACCTAGACAACATTATAAAAAGCAGAGACATCTCCTTACCGACAAAATGCTATATAGTCAAAGCTATGATATTCCTAGTAGTAACCTATGGCTGTAAAACTTGGACCATAAGAAAGGCTGAACGCTGAATAATTGATGCTTTTAAACTTCGGTGTTTAAGAAGACTCTTGAAAGTCCCTTGAACGTCAAGAAGATCAAAACAGTCAATACTGAAGGAAATCAACCCTGAATACTCACTGGAAGGACAGATCCGGAAGCTGAAACTGGAATGCTCTGGCCACCTATTGCGAAGTGAGGACTTATTGGAAAAGACCCTGATGCTGGGAAACATGAAAGGAAATGAGGATGACAGAAAACAAGATGGATAGATAGCATAATTGAAACAATGAACATAAAGTTAAGCAAGCTCTGGGAGGCAGTGGAGGACAGAAAAGCTTGGCGCACTATGGTCCATGAGGTCCCGAAGAGTTGGGCATGACTGAACAACAACAGCAAACGATTACCTTGTAAAACAACTCATTCAGTTTAAAAAAAGAGATGAAAGGCAAAACGTGTTCATAGAGAGGAAAACCCAAATCATTTTTTTCCCTTTATTATAAGTGATCACATTCCCTCTGTTCTCGGGTGCATATGACCTGGGGGAGGAGAATCAGCAGCACACTTGACATGTAAGTACTGGTAACAATGGGAGTTGGGTTAAATTCGAAAAACGTATCCATAAGTGTTGGGCTCGGTAGTAAAATGATTGTGAGCGATAGATGTATCTGAAGGAAAGGAAGAGTTTTATGTAAATGTCGTTTTGGACCTGCACATAAAGGTCTTAGAGAGAGAGTGATCATTGTGGGTTGATAAAGCATATGACAAGAGAGGGGATGAAAGGAGGATATTATAAATAAAATGCAGAGAAAATATGCTGGGATTTGGTAGGTAAAGCAGAAAGCTGGGGAAGAGGGGGGGAAGGGAGAAAGTGAAGGGGGAATGAAAAGATGAAGAAAAAAGAGAGAAAAGAGAAAAAAAAAGGTGGAGGCAGAGGGATGGGGGTGTAAGGAGGGGGTGGAGTGTTCTGCAGTGGCTAGCTATATTGTCTCAGTTTTCTTTTTATCCATAAACGAGTAATTAGGGGTTCAAGTTGGGATATCGAGCTTGATTAAATATTCAGTGGCTGACTGGAAATTAAGCCAACATGCCCAAGTGGAAATTAACTTGGATGGTGTGTCCTTGGCGGTAGCGATCATACCTTCAATTCCTGCAATCTTGTTCACACATCTATACCAGGCCGATAAAGAGGGTGTTTTGGTTGTGCCCCATGGAACGGGAATGCACATTTTAGCTGCATTAATTCATGTCATTGGAAAGAAAAGGTAATTTTAATCCCAAACCATGGTATTATATCATTTATAAATAGGTTAGCGTCCCAACACTAAAAGTGAATTTTCTCCAAAAAAGGAAAGTGCAGCTCAATTCTCTAACCCCCAGAAGAAACTGAATTGTGAGGGAGATAGTGTCATTGGGTGTAGCTGCAACTGGAGTTGTTATTGCACTGTTGGAGTTGAGCAATGTGCCATTGTGGCAAGAGCCAGCCCTGTGGACTTCAGTTTTGCTTTAGGCCTCTGTAACGAGACCCTTGCTCGCTTGCTTCCGCTCTCCCGACACTCCTCTGCTTCTAGTGAGTCAGCTTGCAGATCGCAACGTCTGATGGTTCGGTCAACCAAGGCTCCGGGATCCGAACTAAAGCTATGTGCCGTTCGGAATCCATTAGAACAAACACCAGGCAGGCTGTATGTAAGTTCAAACAGGAAGACAATTTATTGGAAGTACACAACACACTTTTATACAGAATTTGGAACATCCGGCCCCTAACAACCGCTTTCCCATTGGTCAATTGCAAAGTACATGCCGTTCTCCTTCAGGTCCTCCTTAGCCATGCAAATGAGGACTTGAAATGAGTCAGCAGGGATTGGTCCGATGGCTTGATTAGAAGGACTGTTATGTGTAATGAGACAGAAGCCCCCAGGGGGCAATCAATGTACACACTAGCCAGACACGGAACAATGGGAGGTCATCAGCACTCAGCATGAGACAGGGCAATCCACATTCCCTCCTAATACACAAAAGAAGGAAAGCCTCTCTGACACTGAAAGATATGTAACACACACAGCACTCAGAAATCACAGACCTCATGGCAAATGGGAACAAATCTCAATATTTTTACATGGAGACATTGCTGACAAATATGAAGCAATCCAAACCATCACCCATCTGTCCTTAAATTCCAGTGACGGTGAACACCGTCACATATCTTCCCCTGGGAAACAGTCCAACAGCCACAGTGGGACCCCGAACGGGTCAACTCGAGGATGTTGGAAAAGTCGTCTTAAGGTTCCAGGTCTGTCTGCCGGGATAACCCATCTGCATTCCCATTTTGAGGCCCTGGGCGATATTGTATGGTGAAATTGTACGGTTGCAAAGCCAGGCTCCATCGTAGTAATCGCCCGTTCTCTCCCGCCACCCGGTTAAGCCATATCAAGAGATTGTGGTCGGTCATGACGGTAAAAGAGCGTCCATACACGTAGGGCTGCAATTTATTTTAAAGCCCAGACTAAGGCCAAACACTCTTTTTACACGGCAGCATATCCAACTTCACGGGGTAACAACTTGCGGCTGAGATACGCCACCGGGTGCTCTTTTCCGTCCCCACCAATTTGGCTTAGTACAGCTCCCAGTCCGAACATGAAGGCATCGGTATGAACTACAAAGCGTTTGTTAGGATCGGGTGCCGCCAGTATGGGAGCTTGCGTTAGGGCGGTTTTTAACTGATGAAATGCTGTCTCGCACTCCGAGGACCACAGGAACTGTTTAGGGAGAGTCTTTTTGGTCAAGTCAGTTAGGGGTTTGGCTATGTCACTATCGTGGGGTACAAACTTCCTGTAGTACCCTGCTGTCCCTAAAAATGCAAGTACCCGGGTCTTGGTTCTGGGAACCGGCCAGTTAAGGACGGCCTCTATTTTTGCAGGTTCTGGCCTCTGATTCCCACATCCCACTCTATGTCCCAGATATTGCACCTCAGACATCCCGATATTACATTTGTCTGGCTTTAGGGTCAGGTTTGTGGCTCGGATCCTATCTAGCACTATTCCCAGGTGTCTAAGATGTTCCTCCCAGGTCTGGCTATAGATTGCGATGTCGTCAAGATATGCACATGCAAAATCTTGCAGACCATCGAGGAGTTCATCTATCATCCGCTGGAAGTTAGCCGAAGCATTCTTCATCCCAAATGGCATCACCAGAAACTAGTAAAGGCCGAACGGGGTGATGAAGGCCGACTTCGGAATTGCTTCTGCGTCCAAGGGAATCTGCCAGTAGCCCTTACACAAGTCAATAGTCGTCAGATAATGTCCCTGGGCTATTTTGTCCAGCAATTCGTCCACTCGGGGCATAGGGTAGGCATCTGTCATGGTACAGTCATTCAGTCGCCTATAGTCCACACAAAATCGGGTCATGCCATCCCGTTTTGGGACTAATACTACAGGGGACGCCCAGGGGCTTGCTGATGGTTTGATCACCCCTAACTCGAGCATTTCCCTAATCTCCGCTCTCATCCCTTCTTGCACTGCTCCGGGAATCCTATAGGCTGGTTGTCTCAGGGGCTTCTGCCCAGGAGTCTCTACCTTGTGCACAGCTATGTGAGTGTACCCAGGGAGTGCCGAGAACATCTCCTGTCGGTCCTGGAGTAATTCTCTGGCCTGTTCTCATTCTTGGGATCCTAATCTATCTCCTAGCCGTATATCCTCCACCCCCTGGAACAGTTATTGATTTCGGGAAGCTCCAGCATCGGTAGATATTCAGAGTCCCCGGTGGCCGGAGCGCATATGGCGGCTACTGCCTCAGCCCTCTTATTGAAGGCCTTCATCATATTAATGTGGAACGTCCACTTAACGTTTGTGTCTGCACAGCTGGCAACCACGTAGGTGGTATCGCACAGCTGTTTTACCACCTGATAGGGGCCCTGCCAGGAGGCCTGTAATTTATTTTGCTTCAGGGGTTTTAGTACCAGGACTTTCTGTCCGATATAAAAGGTGTGATTCCGCGCAGACCAATCATACCAAACCTTCTGCTGACTCTGGGCCGATTTGCATATTCTCATGGACTAGCTCAGTAAGGTCCCGCAGTCGCTCCCTGAGTTTCAAGACATAACTAAGGATGGGGAGGCCTTCCGGATCCTCTGCCCCCTCCCACTGGGCCCTTGCTAAGTCTAAGGGTCCCCTAACCCTTCGCCCATATAACAGCTCAAATGGGGAAAACCCTGTGGACTCTTGGGGTACCTCTCTATATGCAAACAGTAGATGGGGGAGGTATTTCTCCCAATCCTTCCTACTCTCTACGAAGGCCCGAAGCAGCTGCTTCAGGGTCCCGTTAAATCTCTCACACAGCCCATTAGTCTGAGGTTGGTAGGGGGTGCTCTGGATGGGTTTAATCCCACAGAGACGCCAGAGCTGCTGCGTCAGCTCAGCTGTAAACTGGGTACCCTGATCGGACAATATCTCCTGGGGAAACCCTACCATAGTGAATACCCGCAGTAAGGCATCTGCTACTGTATCCGCCTGGATATTGGATAAGGGAATGGCCTCTGGGTAGCGGGTGGCGTAATCCACCACCATAAGAATATACTTCTTCCCGGTGCCACTGGGGCGGGCCAGTGGGCCTATAATATCTACCGCTATACGGCTAAAGGGTTCTCTAATAATTGGCAGGGGTTGCATGCGAGGCTTTTGGGTGATCCCCTGTCTTCCCTACTTTCTCGCACCTCAGCATGTAATCTGGGCCAGAAGAAAGCATGAGACAACCGACTCCGGGTCTTGGCTGTCCCTAAATGTCTGGCCAAGGGGATGTCGTGAGCCAGTCGCAATAGCTCCCGTCTGTACTTCTGGGGTACAACTAGCTGTTTGTGGGGGCCCTGTCGCTTCCCAGTGCCCATTCCCTCAGTGTAACGATACAGAAACCCCCCTCCCACTCTATTCTGTCTTCCCCCACCCCACCTGGATCCTTGCCCGCCCTGTCCCGATAACCAGCTAAAGTTGGGTCACTCTGAGTCTCTTGCCTAACGTCAGAGGGAGAATCCCAGGACATGGTGTTGTCAATTCGGGGTAACGTAGGAGGATTTGGTCTTACCTGGGTCCCCATAGGAGTGGAGTTGCCTTGGAGTTGGCTCTGACGTCTGGTGGTCATGGCCATTGCGGCCTCTGGGGCAAACGAGGAAGTTAAATGGCCCAAATCGTTCCCCAAAAGTACTTCTGTGGGTAACTCGCGTAGTAATCCCGCTCGCACATGTCGCTCCCCTGAGCCCCAATCCAAGAGGACTTGGGCGGTGGATAAACGTAGCACCTTGCCCCCTGCTACTCGGACTGCAACAGTCTGGCCGGTCCGGGCTGACTGGGGAATCATGTGAGGCTGGATGAGGGTAATCGTAGCCCCACAATCGCGGAGTCCCTGGGCCGGCTGCCCATTAACCCATACTGCCTGGCGATGGTGCTGCCGATTATCTCCGGCAGCAGCTTGGACAGGATCCGCTTCGAAAAGTTTGCCGCACTCTTCCTGAACATCTCGATGGTTGGGCTCATTCTGGTAGCAATGAGCCGCTGGTCTGGATGGATGATTAGTCTCTCGATACCTCGTGGATTGATTAGGGCAATATCGTTGCAGATGACCAGTTCGGTTACAGGTATAGCACTTAGGTCCGGTAGGAGGGTTGGGTCGGGCTGGGGGTCTAGAGGCAGACCACGGAGGTACTGAAGTCAGCTTAGAGGCTGGTAAACTGGGCCGAGATAGTGGATAGCGCTCGTTTTCGCCTGACCTTCGAGAGTCCAGATATTCATCGGCCAGAATAGCCGCTTGCTGTACCGTCTGTGGTTGTTTATCTCGCGCCCAATCCCGTAGTATCGGAGGGGTGTGGTTAAAGAACTGTTCTAATAGTACTAGCTGGGTGATGTCCTCTATGGTATGAGCGTGGCTTCCCTGGAACCATCTCTTAAGGTTCTGCTGCAGACAATGTGCCCACTCCACGTATGTTGTGTTGGTTTGTTTCCGGGATTCTCGAAACTTAATCTGGCTGGCTTTGGGTGTAATGGCAAATCGGGCTAGCAAAGCTTCTTTTACCCGGTTGTAGTCTTTAGTGTCCTCGTCCTCCAGGGCCCGATATGCATCCGCCCCTCTGCCAGTTTTATTACTCGCCAGTAAGACGACCCAATATTGGGACAGTACTTCATGTATCTGGCATAGTCTCTCAAAGTCCTGCAGGAATGCTTCAATTTCCTCCTCTCCTTCCTTAAATAGTTTGAACGCCCAAAAGGGCAACTTACGGAAAGTCGCTGCATCTTTAGGCGTTTTCTCCGATTGCCGTATTTCTGACATTCTCTGCTCATGTTGCCGCTCTCGTTCCCTCTCTTGTTGTTCTCGTTCTTTCTCTTGCCGTTCTCGATCTTTCTCTTGACGCTCTAGTTCTTTCTCTTGTCGCTTATCCTGAAGCTGGATGTCTCTAATGGCACCATATAATGCCAACCGCTCTCGAACTCGTTGCTGAAACAAGTCTTCAACTGACCGGGGTCCTGCATCACCCTCCCTCTGATCCATCTCAGCTAGCTCACTGATCAGGGTGGCCTTGTTCTTTGTCCCACCGGTCCCTCCGCGGCTCCCAAGTCTTTCAGCGTGGCTCTCCTGCGTGCTGCATAGCTGGTCATTGACTGTGGTGGTATGGGGTGTCCCAGTAACTGGAGAGCAAATCCCACCGCTGCCAACCAATGTAAGACCCTTGCTCGCTTGCTTCCTCTCTCCCGACACTCCTCTGCTTCTAGTGAGTCAGCTTGCAGATCGCAACGTCTGATGGTTCGGTCAACCAAGGCTCCGGGATCCGAACTACAGCTATGTGCCGTTCGGAATCCATTAGAACAAACACCAGGCAGGCTGTATGTAAGTTCAAACAGGAAGACAATTTATTGGAAGTACACAACACACTTTTATACAGAATTTGGAACATCCCGCCCCCAACAACCGCTTTCCCATTGGTCAATTGCAAAGTACATGCCGTTCTCCTTCAGGTCCTCCTTAGCCATGCAAATGAGGACTTGAAAATGAGTCAGCAGGGATTGGTACGATAGCTTGATTAGAAGGACTGTTATGTGTAATGAGACAGAAGCCCCCAGGGGGCAATCAATGTACACACTAGCCAGACACGGAACAATGGGAGGTCATCAGCACTCAGCATGAGACAGGGCAATCCACATTCCCTCCCAATACACAACAGAAGGAAAGCCTCTCTGACACTGAAAGATATGTAACACACACAGCACTCAGAAATCACAGACCTCATGGCAAATGGGAACAAATCTCAATATTTTTACATGGAGACATTGCTGACAAATATGAAGCAATCCAAACCATCACCCATCTGTCCTTAAATTCCAGTGATGGTGAACACCGTCACAGCCTCCTTTAATAAAAGTTGCACAGAGAGAAGTATGGAGACTGTCATTAGTGGTCTTTTCAATGGTTTGCGTCACTGAGCTGAAACAAGCTCACAGATCATGAAAATCAGCTTGTAATCTGCATATTTGCTCCATAAGTACTGAAAAAAGTGGATAAGCGGTATAAAAGCTGGAGAACTGGTATTTTCAGAATATCTGGCAGCCTTTATGCTCCCTCCAGACAGGTTTAGTTCCTATAGTCAGGGGTTAAATCTGTTGCAAAACTTTTGTGATATAGCTTCCGTATTGTGAGCTGCTCTGTTGGGTTTTAGAAAATAAATCATGCTTTTGTGATTTAGCAGAGAATGAATTTCTAATATAGGCTTTGATGAGCCAACTAACTTTATTAGAACTAATTAGGAATGCAGTAGGTCTGTGGCAGTGTAGAAGATATAACAATTTTATCAGCTGAATCAGAAATCTCCATCTCCCAGCATGTGCTTGTGGGAGGACATTGGGAGCTGAGTCAGCACAACATGTCATTGTATAATGGATGATTAGCTGCAGCCCTTCCCTACAGACAGGTGAAGCTGCATGGAGCAGAACATTCCTGCTCTTCCAGGCTGCCACCAGTAGAACTCTCTTGTGATGCTGACAAGTTGATTTATAGATGAGCATCTCTTCCCTAATGAGAGCTGCCACCTTGGGTCACTGGAGCCCCCTGCTGAAGAGACCCTGTCACTGACAACTGTGGGAATGAGTAATGTTCATTAGTCTCTTGCTGGGGATTTAATGCTTCTCAGCTTTCCAGGAAGTAACTATAGGTAACTAGAGAATGAAACACAGACAAGGCAACTGTCTCTTGCTGTGTTCACAACACTTCTAACTTGATGGTTCACGTGCTGTTTGATAGCACATAAAAATCTGTTGCTTATTTGCTTGTGGCATAAAAACTAAATGTTTCAGATTTGAAGAGCTGCTCTGATCGTTATAAATTAAAATAGAACCCCGGACATTTTTATATGTAGCCCAGCATTTTATGGAGAATACCCATTCTGTGTTGTTCAACTAATTTCCTTTGAACCCTTGTTCATGTACCCACCCCCTGGAGGTGTGTCACCATGTCTGTCTGAGGTCAAGGACAATACTGCTGAAAACAGGAGGAGGATTTTTACCAAACATGTACAGGAATTCAAGTTTCTGTACACGTGCTGGTTTATTTTTTTATGAAGATTTAATTATTTTATGTACCTGTTAAATATAGGAAGAATGTAATGGAGTTACCCTCTAATTCTTAATTGCAGCATTGTGAATTAGAACCATATTTTTAAGTGTATTTTTTTTCTTTATCTTCATACTTCGGTATATATTTTAGAAGTGGCAGCTTGTATTACTAATACCTTCCAAACAGGTACAAGTTTTTAAAATCATATTAAACAATGACAGTTGTCCTGCACCAACCTAGCCACTTCTGTCTACAACACTTCACTCTTAGCCTCCCTGGACACACTGGCCCCCCTCACCACACACCAAATCAGGCCCAAACCCCTTCAACCATGGCAAACAGATAACACTAGAAGTCTGAAAAAGCATAGCCGTGCTCTTGAGCGCATATGGCATAAGACTAGGTCTCAGAAGGATTTCAACCGATATAAATCTGCCCTCCAAAAATACAGTTTCAGTCTCCACACTGCCAAACAGACCTATTTGATCACTCTCATTAACAGCCTGTCATCACGCCCCCGGCAACTCTTCGCTAACTTTAATTCCCTACTCCGTCCTCCACTACCCCCTCCCACCGACTCACTCACTGCCCAGGAGATTGCCTACCACTTCAAACAGATGATTGATACAATTCGTAAGGAGATCATTGCTGTTCATATACCTTCCGTGCCTTATGCTTCATGTCCACAGGTGCGATCATTACTTCCCTGATTCAACCCCGCCACTTTAGATGAGGTTGCTAAACTACTTGCTAACGTCCAATTAACGACCTGCCCTCTGGATCCTGTTCCCTCGCAAATGCTACGTTCACCTTCTGGCCCTATTCTACGCTCTCTAACCCACATCTTCAATCTCTCCCTCTCTTCTGGCATCTTCCCCAACTCTCTAAAACATGCACTAGTCAGCCCCATACTTAAAAAGCCCTCACTGGACCCAACCGATCTGAACAACCTACGCCCTATTTCCTTTCTCCCCTTTTCATCCAAACTCCTCGAACGTCTAGTCTACAACCGACCACCTTGCCGAGAATAGCCTCCTTGATCCCCTTAAGTCTGGATTTCGGCCTCAACACTCCACTGACCTGCTCTCCTCAAACTGAAAAATGATCTACTAATGGCCAAAACCAATGGACACTATTCTGTACTCCTACTTCTGGACCTTTCTGCTGCCTTTGATACGGTTGACCATCCCCTCCTCCTCAAAAAACTCCATGCCTTTGGTCTCCGTGACTGTACTCTTCACTGGTTATCTTTCTACTTATCCAACCGCACCTTTAGCGTTATGTACAATTCTACTTCCTCCTCTCCTCTTCCCTTCTCTGTTGGGGTCCCCCAAGGCTCTGTTCTTGGACCCCACCTATTTTCAATCTACACCTCCCCTCTGGGTCAGTTTATAGCCTCCCACGGCTTCCAATACCATCTCTACGCTGATGATACCCAAATCTATCTATCCACCCCTCAGCTCTCTCCCTCAGTCTCCTCACGTATCACTAATTTACTATCAGATATATTGGTCTGGATGTCTCACCACTTCCTCAAACTCAATCCATCCAAAACCGAGCTCATAATTTTTCCTCCACCACGTGCCCCTTCCCCTGATTTCTCTGTCAATATCGATGGCATTACTATCAGCCCATCCCCGCATGCCAAGGTCTTAGGTGTTGTCCTGGACTCTGAACTCTCCTTCAAACCCCACATCCAATC
Organism: Pelophylax lessonae; assembly: GCF_965119305.1. Classification (NCBI taxonomy): domain Eukaryota; kingdom Metazoa; phylum Chordata; class Amphibia; order Anura; family Ranidae; genus Pelophylax; species Pelophylax lessonae. The sequence continues at coordinate 163,768,614 of NC_138771.1, forward strand.
ACTGTCCAAATCTTGCCGCCTCAGCCTCCGCAACATCTCCAAAATACGCCCCTTTCTAACCAAAGACACAACAAAGCTCTTAGTTCACTCCCTGGTCATCTCGCGCCTCGATTACTGCAATTCCCTTCTCGTTGGCATACCTCTACACAGGCTATCCCCCTTCAATCCATCATAAATGCTGCCGCCAGACTCATCCACCTTACTAATCTCTCAGTGTCCGCTGCTCCTCTCTGTCAAGCCCTCCACTGGCTTCCGCTCACCCAACAAATTAAATTCAAAATACTTACAACATCTCACAAAGCAATCCACAGCTTAGCCCCTAGCTACATCACTAGCCTAGTCTCGAAATACCAACCTAATCGCTCTCTTGGTTCCTCTCAAAACCTCCTGCTCTCTAGCTCCCTCGTCACCTCCTCCCATGACTGCCTCCAGGACTTTTCCAGAGCCTCTCCAATCCTATGGAACTCCTTACCCTTATCTGTCCGATTATCTCCTACTCTATTAGCTTTTAGGCGATCTCTGAAAACCCTCCTTTTCAGAGAAGCCTATCCTACCCACACTTAACAAATATACCTAAATTTTCTCCATCAGCCCATCCCCCACGGTTATTGCCTTTTGTTTCACTTGACCCTCCCTTCTAGATTGTAAACTCTAACGAGCAGGGCCCTCTAGTTCCTCCTGTTTTGAATTGTATTGTAACTGTATTGTCTTCCCTCACATTGTAAAGCGCTGCGCAAACTGTTGGCGCTATATAAATCCTGTATTATAATAATAATAATAATAATGACAGTACAAAGCCTATTGTTTAGTAACCCATATTTCCCAAAACCATAGGCATCATTAAATAAGTATAGGGTCTCGGAAGACGAGTTTCAAGTATGATGTAGCAACATTGAGTCAAACATTCACTGGTTTTAATGATGTTTTTTTCTATTAAAGCTACTTCTTTCAGCATTGTTTTCTGGTTTCAGGTTGTAGCTAGACTCAACATTGCTTTGAGATATCATTTACAATGACTGCGGCTGCTTTTATTTGTATTTTCACTTTTGTGTTTGGCATTCTGGGAAATCATTATGCATTGCAGGAATGCTATGTTTATTGTCTGTAATGCTGAATATTTACATTATTGTGCTGAAGCAATGTGGTTGTCAAAATTGGTTGTAATGATCTAATTTTGGCTTATCCATCTTTTTTAACTATAAGGATTATCTTGTATATTTAAAGCATAACTCCAGGCAAATTAGTTTTTTTCCCATGCAGTGGAGCTGTGCTGTGTGTGTTAATGTCTCTTTTTTGTCTAAGGGTTCTTAAAGCAGAGTTATACTCACGTAAACCTATGATTCTCTTAGCGTAAGACCGGTGCCTTTGGTTTCTGACCCCTTGCGGTCCAGCAGTCTTGTGCGGTGAACTATTCATAACATCATCATGCCTACAGAGCAGGTCTGGACATGAATGCATCAAAAACAGTCCACCGCTGGGTGTAGGGGAGCACCATTTTCCAGAGGATCAAAGAATGAGGCGAGTAAAGGGTTTGTGTTTACCCCTAGACAAAACGAGCAATTATCCCATGCAGTATTGGGCTTTAAAGCTAAACTGTTGTAAATAAGCAAACTGCACCCCTTCAGTGCCTCTGCCCTTTCCCCCACGATGCAAGGGTTACCTGCTTATTAAGTCTAAGGGTACTGGATTTAGAAGAAATACTTACCTGAATCCCTGTTCCGGCAGGCTCCCTCGATGCATGCAACAGGTCCCTGCAGGTACTGCCTCCACTGTATGGCTCTTTAACCCGCAGTCACACTTCTCCCTCCTTCTTGTACGATGAGATGAGGTGTTAAAAGCCCATCACTGTACGTGATGACACCGAGGGACTGCCCACCGCAGAGCTTTAAAGAGAAGCGTACCGGAGCCGGCTGGAGTAGGGGTTAAAGACTACGTCCACCTTTTAGAAAATAATAATAAAAACACATATGCCTGTCAGAAAAAATGTGCATTTTTCATTATTATTATAATTTTTATATATATATATATATATATATATATATATATATATATATATATATATATATATATATATATATATATATATATATATAATTGGAGCCTGCAAAGTCCAAGCACATATTTGAAAACACCATGTATGATTTAATTATTTGTTCATTTTAAATCCTAAAATGTATTTTTTATGCTGTTGGCATTAGTATTAGTGAGCCTGTCTTGATTTCAGCCTTTAGTAATCTTCTTCACAACAGCACGCAGTAATAAAGTAAAACTCTAACCAAAAAGTGAAGGCATACATAAATATACTAACCGCCCACTATTTGAATTTCTGTAATTATTTGAAATTCCTTTTTATAAAAAATAAATAAATACCTAATATATACTCCAGAGAGATGCACCCATCATGCTGTTTGCCGCCTTTTCAGTTGAACAGTTTGTGTCTTAGGGGAGAAGAGAATGTTGGGATAATTGACTACTTTAGAATTGCAGGTGTTTTGTTAGGTACACAGGCAAAGCTATGGCTCAAAAAGTAAAAATATAGATGAGCTATTCATTACTGATGTGCATCAGAGGGTTCTTTTGTATCCCCAGTTTTTAAAAGCCAGTGAGTGATAACTGAGACTTGCATACTGCTAGGGCTTTGGAGCTCAAGTGCCTGGAGTTCCACTTTCAAGTATTTCTAAATCACTATTTTTTTTTCTACATTTTGAATAGAGTGCCACGTGTGTCTCTGAGATTTCCCTTCTCTTGTATACTTAGGATCCCGAGGATCGCCGCTAATATCATATTTATTAAGTTTATGAAATAAAGATGATCTGGGGAGAACATTATCTCTGCACACAGAGACTAATTTATTGATAGAAACAGAAACGGTCAGTTTATGAAGGTGCGATCTCAGCACTTCACTGGTAAAATCTGTCAGAATTATTCCTCCCAGATTCACCAGCTCAGAGGTGGAGAATTGTGGATTGAGGGGGAAGAAGGAAGATTTAATGACTTCTTCTTTCTTGATCAGACCCCCTAAGACAGTAAACATGTCTCCCTGCATGTACATATATATATTGTGTAGGGGGATTAATAATTGTAATAACATGCTGTGGGCCGTCTCCTCTGAGAACGCTCATGTACTAAGCAGTGGAAGTTTACCACTGCTTAAAGCGGAGTTCCTCTCAAAAGTGGAACTTCTGCTTTAAGACCCCCTGATATGCCACATTTGGCATGTCATTTTTTTGGGGGGAAACGGGTACCTAGTTTTGACAGGTACCCGCTCCCACTTCTGCTTGGGCTGCCTAGGCGGCTCGTGCCGAAGTTCTCCTCTCCCGCTCCCTTCCTGCAATCTTCTGGGGCACGTCACAGGTCCCAGAAGATTGCCCATCCACTCAGGATGTGCAGCTCTTGCAGCTTCACAGCCGGGCGCCCACAGCAGTGATGCCGGCGCCGCGGGGAGAAGAGGAAGAGAACCGAGGCTCCGGCCGGCCGCATCATTGGACCGTGGGACAGGTGTGTGTTTATTAAAAGTCAGCAGCTACACTTTTTTGTAGCTGCTGACTTCTAATAAACACAAAACCAGTGGAACTCTGCTTTAATAAACGGACACCTAGAGTGTATAAGTGAATTTCTGATACTGTAATCTCGCTATGTCTCATGAGATTATAGTAACAGGCAGCAATCTCCACTGTTCAAAGCTTTTGTAGATCGCTTCACTCCTCAAAAGAGGAAGCAATCTACACCGCTTCATGAACAGGCACTCAGAGAGATCTCCTCTGAGAATGCCGGAGAACTCGCCAGTGGATATTTTCTGCTGCTTGATAAACAGACACCTTGTGATAGGATATATTTTCAATATGAAAAAGGAAATCCCCTCTTAAAATGGCCATACATAACCCCTTCTTTTTTTTTATCATGACCAGGGATGTTGGTACAATACTATAATTATACAACAAACACCTACCTAATAACCTAACTCTTAGGTGTTTGTATTCAGTCAGCAGGCTGAATGAAAAAAAAAACAAATTCCTCCAGCCAGGGGCAGACTGGCAACTTTCAGCCCAGGGGGCAAGTACAAACCAGAGGCCCATGGTGCAGTGACTGGGCCCCCCTCTTACTCTCCTGTGCTCCTTCTGACCTTCATTCCAGGCTGAAGCTCTGCTCCCGGTACTCTCTACTCACTGGCTGAATCCTGGTTCCCAACCTGGCCAGCAGGGGGAGTTGGGGGAGCTGGGACAGCTTGGTTGGGGCTGATCGGGGAAAGAGAATCTCAAATTGGGCATTAAACTGGCCTCTGCTCAGACACAATTTACACTATCCATGCTGGGGGGGGGGGGGGTGTCTGCGCTCTGTCCTTGTCTTCAACCTGTACTCGGTAGGTCAGCAGCAAAGGATTCTCTTCACCAGGAATCATTTAGGCATGTCTGTAGCAGAAGCGGTGCAGCCTTTTTACGGGGCATCAGAGCGGCCCGGGGGGGGAAATCGCCCCACTGCCCCCTGGCCCAGTCCTCCCCTGCCTCCAGCCACACAAAACAAGGTGACAGAGGAATCCACCCCAGAACAAAATTCAGCTGGTCCCTGCTTTAGACTGTTGTCACAGGAACAGGTTTCCTTGCCCTGTTCCCCACTGTGAACTGTCTAGTGTCAACTCACTTTCATTCCCAATCAAATTTGTGATGCGGAAAGTTAGATATAGTGAATCTTCCTAACAGGGGCAGTGACAGCATTCAAAGTCAGACAGACCCCTCACCAGTCTATCCAAATAAAAAAAAATAAAAAAAGTCTTACATTTACTTTAGGCTGCTCCATTGCATTTAATTGCCTTGTTTCCTTACATATGCACAGTCATTATCCATCTTGATTGATTTACACGTTTTCTTGACTTTGGGGCATAAAACTAAAGCTGGCCATACACTAGTAGATTTTTGGCATGAATGTTCTTAAGAAAAATCTCATCCTTGCATTTAATAATGCCATCAAGAGACTTGATGAATGTCATGAACTTCAAAATTTTGTTTGCTTTAAGGATTAGATTCTGAAATAAATAGAATCTCTTGCACAAAAACCTCATTCACTGGTAAAATTTTGTTAACCAAAATGATCTCTGCGCTAATGTTAAAACCTATTCAGATTCCCAATGTGTTCGAAAGAAAAATATAGACAGCTGCTCATATAAATCTCCACTATCCAAACGAAAATAAACCTTGCATAGTATAGTACTGAAAAAATATATGTATTTAATAAGCAGCACAGAAAACTCAGAGTGGCAGCAAAAAGAAAACACATTATATACCACCGTACAATGTGCATGCATGATGACTTCACATTGTGTGCCCTGCCCTATGTGTTTTTTGTCACCAGTGAGGGCTTCAGGGGAACCAGGAAGCAACCTACTGTCATACACAATCATTTCCCTCAAGAACTGCTTTCTTTCTCCTGAACCAGCTGCTTAATAGAGCTGAATAATTTTTCAGTACTAGAATATGTGCTGTTTATTTTCTTTTATGTTATATGGCACATTGAATATCTTGGAGTGTTGTTGACATACCATTGATGGCCACCTATTTACCCTTGATTGTGGGACAAGTGCATTGAAAAGAGGTCTTACTATTTGATAAGAGATGCATGTACCTATGGTGATGGTGAGGGATCGACCTCAGGCTGGGATACACATGATGTTGGAGGAATTTATTATTCATAGACTTTCACTCTATATATTTGTAAACGTTTACTTTTCTGAACGTTTACTTTTGTCAGTAGTTGCACTGTGACTATTTTATAAGAGTTTTTGAATTTTGATTTCACAGTTTTCTTTATATTGGTCCAGATTTTGGTATTTGTGTGGCATTATGATATAACATTTATTGTGGTTGTAAAGGCTAAAGGTTTTTTCTTACCTTAATGCATGCTTCTTAATGCATTCTCTGCATTAGGGTAAAAAAAAAAACCTATTGTGCTCAGCCACCCCATAATTACCTGAGCCTGATCTTGATCCAGTGATGCCCCTTCTCGATTGCCAGATTGATAGCAATTGATGACAACTGTCAATAGACACAGACACAGTGGCTCAGGAGTGAGCCTGCACGAGTGCCCCCCTAGAAAGTGACTTTCTATGGGGGCGCCCACTGAAGAGGAGGAGCCAGGAGCACCTGTGGGGGACTGGACTAGCTGGTTCGCCACTGAGGCCAGTATTTACCATTGCACTGGTATCGCAAACTCTGACCGAGTGGGTTAAGCTTTTACGCTGTGACCTGGAGGGAGTGGGTCCACAAAGTCATACAGTCCTGGTACAAGATCAAGTTTCGCTCTTACCCCTGGCAAAGTTCTTTCCTTCCAACTTGCGCCTGTCCCTAGATCGCTTACATGGTCTGTGTGGGGCAGGAAAGACCTGTTACCTCAAGGGGTGATTGTCCCGGTTCCGACATTGGAACGTTTTTAGGGTTTTTACTCAAACCTGTTTACAGTTCGCAGGAAGTAAAGCAAGGTGCGTCCAATCCTGGACTTCAAGGTGCTGAACGGCTTTGTGCGGGTGCAGAAGTTCAGAATGGAGTACATTTGCGCAATGGTGGCATCACTGCATCAGGGGGAGGCCTCTATTGACATCAAGGATGCTTACCTTTACATTCCAATATGCGCCAGTCACCAGCGCTTCCTACGCTTTGCCGTGGGAGAGGAGCATTATCAGTTTGTGGTGTTACCTTTTGGTCTCGCCTCTGCTCCTCGGGTCTTCAAAAAAGTGTTAGCCCCGGTGCTAGTATTGTTACGCCAACTGGGAATCGCGGTACTGGGCTACTTGGATGACCTCCTAATGCGAGCAGAGTCTCCTACTGCTCTGGTGGAAAACCTGGAAATCGCTATACGAACTCTGAGGGAGTTCAGCTGGATTTTGAATTTTCAGAAATCTGCTCTGGTTCTGTCCATAAAGCTGGACTATCTGGGTCTGACTCTGGACTCCGCCTTAGCCAGTGCTCCTTCCCCTGGACAAACTCCAGAAACTGCAGGTTCTGCGATTCGTCTCCTGCTGTCCAGCAGATGTTCATCCCTCTGGACTTGCATGCTGGTGCTGGGCCTGATGGTGTCTTCCTTTGAGGCGGTTCCATTTTTACACTTCCATACAAGGTCCCTGCAAAGGGAGATTCTGGCCAAATTGGTCAAGACTCTGCAGTCTCTGGACAATCAGATCAGGCTGAGTCAGGGAATGAAAGAGTCCCTGATATGGTGGTTTGTTCTCCGGCACTATGGCTGGGCAAATCCTTCCTCCACTTGAATTGGACAGGGGTCACCACGGATGCCAGCCTGTCTGGCTGGAAGGCATCCTCAGCAAAAATTCTGCTCAGGGAATCTGGACACTGGAAGAGTCCAGGCTACTGTTCAATGTCTTGGAACTCAGGGGAATCAGACTGTGCCTGGAACATTAAACGGATCATTGTCAGGGATGTCCAGTGCACATTCAATCAGACAGTGCCACGGCCGTGACTTATGTCAATCACCAGGTGGGCACAAAAAAGTGTCTTGGTGGTTCTGGAAGTAGCCGGCATTCTAAGAAGGGCAGAATGGTTTGTTCCAGCCCACTCCGCGTAACATATTCCGGGGGTGGAAAACTGGCAGGCGGATTACCTCAGTCGGAAGGTGTTGGACCAAGGGGAGTGGTCCCTTCATCCAGAAATGTTTCATCAGTTGTGTCTCCGGTGGGGCATTCCCGAGGTGGATCTGTTGGTGTCCCGGCTCGACAGAAAGGTGCAGAGGTTTGTTTCTTGGTCACAGGATCCTCTGGCGGACACCACAGACGCTCTTGTGGCCCCGTGGGGGTCAGTATCATCTGATTTATGCATTTTCTCCCCTCAAGCTTCTGCCAAGTCTTCTACACAGGATCAAGGCAGAAGGGATTCCGGTCATCTTAGTGGCCTCGGAATGGCCTCATCGATCTGCTGTGGCTGGTCGCAGATGTTCCATGGAAGCTTCCTCTCAGGGAGGATCTGCTGTCCCAAAGACCAATCTTCCATCCTGCTTTACAGTCGCTTGCTTTGACGGCTTGGCTGTTGAACGCCAGGTGCCGATGGATAGAGGTTTGTCTGAGTCGGTGATTCCAACACTGTTAAAAGCTAGGCAATCTACTTTTAGGAAAATCTATCATTGTACGTGGAAGATGTACATTGTGTGGTGTGAGTCTCTTGGGGTTCATCCTCATTCTTTTTTGGTGCCTCGAATCTTGACTTTCTTTCAACGGGGGGTTGAGCAGAAACTGGCCTTGACTACTATCAAGGGACAGGTGTTGGCCTTAGCGGTCTTCTTTCAACAGTCCTTGGCCACACACTCCCTGGTGCGTACTTTTCTTCAGGAAATTCGGCACTTGGCTCCTCCAGTGCGGTCTCGGTTACCGCCTTGGGACCTAAATTTGGTGCTCTCAGTCCTCCGGAAGCCTCCCTTTAAGAAGCTTACTCTGTCCCAGAAGATGGCCTTTTTGGGGGCTGTCACCTCTGCGCACAGGGTGTCGGAATTGGCAGCATTATCCTTTCATTCACCTTACTTAGTGGTTTACAGAGATAAGGTGGTTCTTCGCCCCTATCTGTCATTCCTTCCAAAGTTTGTCTCTGATTTTCATTTAAATTAAGACATTGTGTTGCCTTCCCTGTGTCCCAGGCCTAAATATCTGAACAAAATTGCTTTTCATGTCTTGGATGTGGTCCAGGCGATTAGGATGTACCTGGCAGCTACTGAGTCTGTTAAGAAATCAGACTCCATATTTTTGCTCATGGATGGGCCTCAGAAAGGGTTATCCGCTTCCTCTGCGACCATTTCCAGATGGATCAGACAGACGGTGATTCAGGCCTATTCCATCAAGGGTCAGGTTCCTCATTTCCCTGTCATGGCCCATCCTGGTTGTCAGTGCACACTTTCACAAAGTTATGTAAAGTGGATGTGTTGGCATCTGAGGATGCTTCCTTTGGGCACAAAGTTTTGCAGGCTGCTGTTTAGAGGATCTGGTCCTCTTTGAGGGTGTAGTGTTGTTTTCAGGTGGGCTCCATTTGATTTGGTTTAGCTCCTGTTTACCTGGTTGACTATAGTAAGCCTTTGGAGTTTCTTTTTCGTTGTTCCCACCCCTCATGTTTAACACTGCTTTGGGACTTCCCAATGGTTAAGAATATCAGGAGCTGTGTCCGTCAATGAAGGAAAGAGGAAATTGAATTTTTGATTTACCGTTAAATCCATTTCTCTGGTGTTCATTGATGGACACAGCACCAACCCCTCTGTGGAGTTGTAATAATTCTGACACTGCTTGTAACTAAATTAAGTACCAATAGCAGAGGGAGTATACCCCCTGGGACTGCCCATTTTTTATGCCTAGTGTCCTACTCCTGTAGGGGGTAGTGTAACCCAATGGTTAAGAAGATCAGGAGCTGTGTCCGTCAATGAACATCAGAGAAATGGATTTTACGATAAGTAAAAAATCCTATTTTTTTTTTTTAGCACTGATCACTGTATTGGTGTCACTGGTCCCCAAAAAGTATCAGGTAGGTGTCCTATTTGTCCACCACAAAATCACGGTCCCGCTATAAGTCGCTGATCGCCGTCATTACTAGCAAAAATAAATAAATAAAATATCTCATAGTTTGTAGACGCTACAACATTTTTTTTCCAAAAACGTAGCAGGATACATATTGGCCTTTATTGATGAGGAAATTTGTTTATATATATATATATATATATATATATATATATATATATATATATATATATATATAATTATTTTTTTTTGGGGGGGGTTATGTATAGCAGAAAGTAAAAAAATATATATTTATTTTTTTCAAAATTCTGCCTTTTTTGTTTATAGCGCAAAAAATAAAAAACTGCAGAGGTGATCAAATACCACCAAAAGAAAACTCTGTGGGGGGGGGGGTGGACAAAAATTTTATTTGGGTAAACTTTTATTTATTTTATTTTTATGTGAGTACAGTGTCGCACGATCACACAATTGTCAGTTAAAGTAATGCAGTATCATATCGCAAAAAATGGCCTGGTTAGGAAGGGGAGTTAATCCTTCCGAATCTGAAGTGGTTAACTATTAAAAAATCATTTTAATGTTTCAAAAAATGAAAATTTTCTAGCAAAATTCTTGTATAGCCAGCTAAACTTATGCAGTGCTGTGGATAGCAGAAGACAAGTATAGACAGCCATATCTGCAGTTCACCAGTGGCAAAAGACAGATGTTAACATTTCCAATAAGCACATGGAGAACACATGAAAACCTGTGCATGCATAAAGGAAGAGTGTTAATAATGCTGTTTACATAGTTGATGACCTCATTGCCTTGGCCTACAGTGTTGAATTTGCTATAAATCTGTATTGCATATGTGTTTTTATTCCTACAGGTTGCTTAGCATCATCTTCATAGATGTATCTACAATTCCATCAAACTGGCTTAATATTTCTAGTTTTCTGTATCATTCACATGCTTCCAACCTACTGTCATACAAAAACATCTTCCCCAAGGAACTGCTTTCTTCAGCCAAACATTTCTCACATATAAAAAAGGCATTCTATGTACTGTATTCATGAAGGATAAAAGATGTACTGGGAAGGCTTAATGCAATTTCTTGACAGGTTAGGTGGAAATTTATGGATGTAAGTATGATGTTTGTCAGCCAGAGTGATAGAATTATTGGACAAGTGAACACATAACTCACAAGCAGAAAGAAGAATCAATTATATTGAAAGACGTTAGAATGAGATATAATAGGGTTTAAGAGAATCTTGTGAATTCAAAGAATTGCAGTGATGCCTTTGGGAAACCTGAATTTTTTTGTACAGTATAGTACACATACCATAATTCCTAATATTTAGAAATGTCATAACACAGTAACAACCAATAGAACACAGTCATAACAAAATAGGCACCATTACTGGTCTTCATCTCTAATACTGCTGGTTAACGTTGATCCCAAACACTTTTTTTGGTTGCCCTAACCCATTGTTTAATTTTGTCTTGCAGAGTACCGTCATTGTGGAGAAGACCATTCAAGATCTAATGAATCTTATGCGAGACTTGAGTGCTTACTCAGATCAGTTTATGAACATGGTGTGTGTGAAACTTCAGGAGTATAAGGACACCTGCATGGCAGCATTCAGGTACTTGGATTCATATGTGGCAGCCTTTCTACCTTCCATTGGATTACAAAATGATTGAGATTGATAGGCTGATACAAGTAGAGTACACCAACACTGTCTCATTACCATTCTCACATTCTCATGCTTTGAAGGATTAGTGTTTTTGCTTCATGGTTATATGATACAAAATCTATTGCAAAGAAAAACAGTCATGTTGCCTAAAGTGATATTAAACCCCAAACCAAAAGTGTAATATATTGCAGCTTACTTTACTAAATCATAAGATAAAGTGGCTATATTACATTTCCCTCTGTTTTCAGCTAGTGATCTGGCCAGTAATACACTTCTTGTCCTTGGGTACCTTCACTCTGGGGAAAAAACGGGCAACGGAAACACCTTTGTACAGCAGTGATGTCAGTCTGGAGGGAGGGGAGTGATAAATGTACTAACAGATATAAACACACAAACTAAAACGAACTCCAGCTAATACTTTATAAACAGTTACAGCAAAAAGGTTTTTTTTTTTTTTTCCTTTTGTAATAAAGATTTTACATAAATCAAATCTGATCAATGTAAGCACCTCTGTGAGTGATAAATGGTTTGTCCCAACCCTCTAGCCGCTACAACTTCAAGATCGCTTGCACTTTTGAAATAACAACAGACATACTGACAGGACCCCAAGGTAAAAAGAAAGAAAGTAAAGTAGAGCAGCTATTGTGTCTAACAATTGGTAAGCTGCAGTATAATAAGGCTGGGCTCACATATGTCCGGCTGTGGTTTGCAGTCCAGCCAGGGTACTGTTCGCTTCTGTTCACCGGATCAGGTGCGAATTTTTGCTTGAATTCGCACCTGAACCGGACCCAAAAATGCACAGGACCTTTTTTGAACCATGGATCTTGCAAAAGAAGTCCAAAAGCTTTATTGCAAAAAGGATCACATCAGAAACAGTGCAACGTTTCGGAGCCATGCAGGACCCCATCACCAGGCATGCCTGACAAAGGGGTCCTGCGTGGTTCCGAAATGTTGCACTGTTTCTGATGTGATCCTTTTTGCAATAAAGCTTTTGGACTGCTTTTGCAAGATCCATGGTGTGTTGGCGAATATGTATGTACTTGTGATAGATCCAGTGTCCAGCTGGTGATCGCTTCAGCACCCAATATATATGTGCCTATATCCAGGAAGGTGTGCGATGGGAATATGTACTTTACTTTTTTTGAACCACACTGCAGCCAACCCCGTACATGTGTGAACCGCCTCCTTTGAGAGGCGGTCACATTTGCATGTAATGCGAATTGGATGCGGTTTAAAACGCATCCAATTCGTATGTATGTGAACCCAGGCTAAATGTTTGCTTTTGGGTTTAATACCACTTTAAAGAAGAACTAAAGGCAAAAATTAGTTATTTTTTTATTTGTTTTCATCTTGAATAGCGTAAGGGAAGCTTTCTTTTTTTTGCTCACTGTTTGCCATTGGGGAGATTGCCATTCAATTCCTGCCCCATAGCCAAAACAGGAAGTGAAAGGAAATTCCCCCAAAGCTAGGAAATCTATGGTTGTCACCAGAGCTAGTATCTTCATTGGATCATATCTACTCTTTCTTTTTGTGGTGACAGCCTAAAAGTTGGATTTTCTTTCACTCTCGTGGATAACAGTAAACATGACAAATAGAGAGGGTGAATCTCCTTAATGGGGGCACAGAAAGCCATAAAACCCTGACAGACATTATAATCCCTCTCCACTATATCCATAACTAAATAAAAAATATTTCCATTCAGCTGTGCTTTAACCAGTTCGCTACCGAAGCCATTTTTGAATTTTTTCAAGTTAACCACTTCTGGACCGGAAGGATTTGCCCCCTTAACCACTTGCCGACTGCCTAACGCAGATCTACGTCGGCAGTCAGCCCCTCACAGGCAAAGCGACGTAGGTCTACGTCGCTAGCCTGTGAGGGTCTAGGGAGCGAGCGTACGCCCCCGGAGGCGCGCTCCCGCGCGGTCACGCACCCCCCGCGCGTGTGACCGGTGGACCCCGATGTCCGCCGGTCACTCGGCGATCGGCGGGGGAGAGGGAGAAAGTCAGGCGGCTTGTGTAAACAAGCTGCCTGTCATTCTCCCCGGTGCATGAAGGATGGTCATACGGTTCTACTATGTAGAACCGTCGATCACTCTTCATACATCTGAAGCCACAGCCAATCACAGTAGAAAGCACGCCCCTAGGGACACACACAGCCCCTCCCTCTCAAATAAAGTTAACCCCTTCACTACCAGTGTATTTTTACAGTAACAGTGCATATGTATAGCACTGATTACTGTAGAAATGTCACTGGTAACCCCAAAAGTGTCAAAAATGTCAGTCAAGGGTCCGATCTGTCCGCCGCAATGTCGCAGTACGGCAAAAAAAACGCAGATCGCCGCCATTACGCGTTACAAAAAAAAAAACAACAAAAATGACAAAAATCTTTCCCTTTGTTAGTAAACGCGATAACTTTTGCGCAAACCAATCAAAATACGCTTTTTGCGATTTTTTTTACCAAACATAGGTAGCATAAAACAAATTGGCCGAAAATGTTAAAAAATTTTGATTTTTACATTTTTTTGGGGGGGAATTTCATATAAAAAAATGTGAAAAATATTGCTATTTTTGCAAAATTGACGCTCTTTTTTTGTTTATAGCGCGTGATCAAAAAATCGCACAGGTGATCAAATACCACCAAAAGAAAGCTCTGTTTATGGGAAAAAAAGGACGCCAAATTCGTTTAGGTACAGCGTCGCACGACCGCGCAATTGTCCGTTAAAGTCACGCAGTGCCGAATCGCAAAATACCCCCTGGTCAGGAAGGGGGTAAAATCTTCTGGGGCTTAAGTGGTTAAAGACCAGGCCATTTTTTGCGACTCGGCACTGTATTATTTTTAGCAGACAATTGCGCGGTCATGCGACGCTGTACTGAATTAAAATTTATGCCTTTTTTTCCCAAAAATAGAGCCTTCTTTTAGTGGTATTTGGTCACCTGTGTGATTTCTATTTTTTGTGCTTTAAATAAAAAAATAAGACCGAAATGTCTAAGAAAAAAAAAAAAAAAAACAATATTTTTCGCATTCTGCTGTATAACATTCCCAAAAAAAAAGATTAAAAATCAAATGTTTTCATCCTTTTTAGGCCAATTTGTATTCTGCTACATATTTTTGGTAAAAAAAAAATAGCAATAAGCGTATTTTGATTGGTTTGCGCAAAAGTTATCGTGTCTACAAACTAGGAGAAAGATTTATGTCATTTTTATTTATTTATTTATTTTTACTGGTATTGGCGGCGATCTGTGATTTTTTTTTAGCGGGACTGCGACATTGCGGTGGACAGATTGAACCCCTAACTGACATTTTTTACACTTTTGGGGGGACCAGTGACATTACTACAATAATCAGTGCAAAAAATATGCATTGTTACTGTAATGACATTGGCAGGGAAGGGGTTAACCTAGGGATGATCAAAGGGTTAGGTGTGAGCCTAGGGGAGTGTTTACTAACTGTGGGGGGGTTGGACTTGGGAAATGATCATAGAGACCTGTGATCCTATATAGAAGGATCACAGGCGCTCTGTGATCATTTCAGAGAGAAGAATGGTCAGCTGTGTTTACAATAGCTGACCATCCTTCTCTCTCAGCGGGGAGCGATTGTGAGTGGCCGGGGGGGAGCGATTGCGAGTGGCCGGCGGCAATCGGTGCCGCTGGTCCCGTGCTTTGGCATCCCCGATGCCTACTGGGGGGCGGGAACTCCCTAGCACCCTGCGCAAACGACATAGAGCTACGTCGGTTCGCGCAGGACAGCCAGCCTGACTGCGGCGGGCGGGCGGTCAGAAACGTGTTAAAATGCACATTTTATGCCTGATGATTACTGAAAACCCCTAAACATTATATACTATATCTTCCAAAAGCAGAGACCCTGGAGAATAAAATAGTGGTATTTGCTGTTTTGTATGCCACGTGATATTAGGGCATATTTTTATCAAACCTATTTCCTGTTAAAAATACACTAAAGTTAATTTTATGGCACAAAAAAACCTATTCTGTATTACCCATTTTTTTGTAAAATATGAAAGATGAGGTTGCGTACAGTAAATAAATACCCAGTCTTAAATTTGCACATGCTCTGTCAGATGGCAGCAAACTTTGATACCCAAAATGTGACAAAAGGTTACTCTTCAATTGTATTTACAGGTCATTGCTAGGAAATGTGTTTTTACTTTATTTGTTGCATTGGCCTCGATTGCTGCTTTCTTTTGCAATATTGCATATAAATAAGTCCCAACATAAGACAACTGAACATTCATTGTTCAAAAGCAATCAATATTGGCTGATAACAATGGAAGACACAAAAAAGCTTGGTACCAAAATAGGTATTATTTATTCATGTACAATCTTTCTGATAATGTGAAGAAAGCTAATCTTGAGGGATGACCTAATAACATAAATGTAATATGTTTCAGCTTACCTGTACTCAGGTTTGTATTTTTTCAGGCTAAGAAAATTTTCAAGTAAAGTAAAAACCCGTTGTTTTTGCCAGAAATGCTGTGTCCTTTTCACTTTGTGTGAGTTGAACTGGAAGCATAAAATAATCTTATCTTCGTTCTGTAAACTACTAATCTCCTCATCCTCCATGTAAAGGGGATCAACAAAGGCAGACATGTTTGAGTCCAGCCTGGGTGGCAATTATGGCTCCCTCCATAGATTCAGTGAAGGAAAACATAGCCACCCAAGGATAATAAGGGGTGTATTTATGAAGAAAAATTGCAGAACTATTTGTCCTGTGAACTGCACGTCTATTTGTACTGTGTGGTTATTTCTGTATTTTCCCGATTAAATCTATTCTGAATAATTGGATTTTTACTACAGCTTACCTGTAAAATCCTTTTCTTGGAGTACATCACGGGACATAGAGCAGCCATAATAATTACCATCTGGGTTATATGCCACCTATTGGTGAAAGGACACTGGCAACCAAAAAGACAGAAAGTACCACTCTATATAACCCTTCCCATACAGCGGCCAAATGCAGAATCCTCCCGGGTCCTAACATCCACCTGATAGAATCAAGTGAACGTATGTACTGAAGACCAAGCGGCCCTGCAAATCTGAGCCATAGAGGCTTGATGGCGAACTGCCCAAGAAGCACCTACTCTTCTGGTAGAGTGTGCCTTTACCGCAAAAGGTGGAACCTTCCCCTTTAAACCATATGCCTGGATAATGACCTGGCAAATCCACTGAGAAATTGTAGGCTTAGATGCTGCCTGCCTTTTCCTGGGCCCTTCTGGCAGCATGAACAAAAGGTTGATCTTCCGAAGCCAAGCTGACATCTTCAAATAAACCTTTCATGCATGTACTACATTGAGAGAATGTAACAACTTTTCCTCTGCTGTTTGAGGATTTGGAAAGAAGGAAGGCAGTATAATGTCCTGATTCAAATGAAAAGCGGACACCACCAAAAACCCTGGGTGTGGACGTAGAATCACTCTATCATGATCAAAAATGGCTCCTTACAAGAAAGAGTCGCTAACTCTGATACTCTTCTAGCTGAAGTTACTGCAACCAAAAAGACTAACTTTCTGGTCAAAAGAACCAGAGGAATATGCCAAATGGGCTCAAAAGGCTGTTTCTGTAGAACCTCCAAACCCAAACCCAATTTAAATCCCAAGGACACAACGGTGGCCTAACTGGCAGAAGCATACTTAGCACCCCTTATATAAAGGCTCGGTCCAAGGAATGCGAAGCAATCTGTCTTTGAAAAAAGACTGACAAGGCTGAAATTTTACCTTTAATAGTGCCTAAGGCTAGCTTCACATCAACCCCTACTTGCAAAAAGGCTAGAATTCTCCCAATAATATATTTACGGTGATGCCACTTTCTGGCCTCACACCAGGAAATGTAAGACTTCCAGACTCTGTAATAAATGCCCCTAGAGACTCGTTTCCTAGCGTTTGGAGACTGCAGGACTGGATATACCCTGCTCCCTCAAAATCCAGGCTTCAATAGCCAAACCGTCAAATTTAGAGATTGTAAAGCAGGGTGGAATATCGGACCCTTAAAAAGAGCAGATCTGCACGCAGTGGGAGAACCCATGGCCTTCCCACCACCAACCTTAGAATTTGCACGTACCAAATACTCCTGGGCCAAGCTGAAGCCACCAGGATTACTGGTTTCCCCTTCTTCCTGAATCCTGCGCAGAAGTCGTGGCAACAGCCGAACCAGGGCAAAGGCATAGATCAGGGAAAACTGCTCGCAGGGAGTCACCAAGGCATCCACTCTGGCTGCGAGCGGATCCCTGGTCCTGGACACAAATTTGTCCAACTTATTATGGAATCTGGATGCCAACAGATTTATGTCCAGGACCCCCCTATCGTTGACAAATTAATGCAAAGATCTCGGGATGTAAGGACCATTCCCCTGGAAACATCTGCTGGCGACTCAAAAAGTCTGCCTGCCAGTTCTCTATTCCTGGAATGAAAACCACCAACAGGCATGGAACATATTTCTCCACCCAGGATAGGATGTGACCCACCTCCTTCTGGGCTGACTGACTCTTGGTGCCCCCCTGCTGGTTGATATAGGCCACAGCTTTGGCTTTGTCGGATTGTACCCTGACGGGGCAACCGCAAAGTCTTGGAGTCCAGTACCTTAATGCCTGACAAACCGCTCAGATTTCCAGGATATTGATGGGCAAGCTCCTTACCAGGACCATTTCCTTTGGACAGTGGCTTCCTCCAGAACTGCTCCCCAGCCGGAGAGACTGGCATCTGTAGTCACCACCTTCCAGACTACTGAAAGAGAGGATTTCCCGCTCTCCAAATTCTGGCTACCAACCTAGACTCTGACGTACCCTCGGTACTAGAGAAATGTGAAAATCTAGGGCCTGGATCGTTTTTGCTCCAGGCTGACAGAATGTTGTTGTGTAAAGGCTGGCATGGAATTGGGCATAAGGAACTGCTTTGATCGAGGACACCATCTTCCCTAGCAACCTCATACAAAGACTTACAGAGGGATAATTTTTCCTTCTTACGATCTGAACTAGATCATGCAGGGCTATGACCTTCCTTGGAGGCAAAAACACCTTTGCCTGTACTGTGTTTACAAGGATACCCAGATACTCTAGACTCTGAACCGGCTGCAACGCTGATTTTGCCAAACTCAGAATCCAACCCAGACGTTCTAAGAACTGAACTGCCCATAACAGTGTAGAAGCCGACCAGTCTATAAGTAATAGATCGTCTAGGTATCCTACCACTGCTATCCCCTGAGCCTTTGAATAGCCAATACTGGAGCTAGGGTTTTTGCGAACACTCGTGGAACCATGGCTAGTCCGAAGGGCAAGGACACAAACTTAAAATGACGGTTTTCCACCGCAAACCATGGCTACTGGCCTCTCAAGGGAAGTAACACAAAGGATGTATGGCTTGGATCTTCCAATTCTGATGGTGGCACACTTGTGCCTCCCCACTTCTTTTCCAGGAGGGCATTGCTCCAGACAAGAAAACGTGAGGTACTCTTTAGTGCATTCAATGCTTGTGCCAAGCTGTAACCGCTTATCACACACAGCACAGTCATCTCAAAGTAATAGAACCTGTCAGTACCTGTAAACATCCACCCACAGTGACTCACGCATCCAGCTGCAGCTGCTCTGTGTCCCATCCAGCTTCTGACAGAAGCTCATGCATGTAACTAGGCTGAACTTAAGCACGCGCGATCTCCTGACGCAGGGATGGCCACCAAAGGTGCTCCCTGAACCTGAGCCACAGAGGGTAAGTGGATGCATGGGCAGGATGTACAAAGTGCCTCTTTTGTCATGCCTCAGGAAAAAGGAAAACTGTTCAAGGCCTCCGGTGGAAACAAGAAGGCTTGGTCAGGTAAGCCCAAGGCCGGTCAGTCTGGTGCTGTGGCCAAGTCTTCCTCCACATGAAGGGACGCCCTCACCCGGCTCAGGGGTGGGGGGGATGTCTGCATTACTTTCAGGAACCCTGGACATCTCTGATTCAGGACAAATGGGTTCACGAACTGATTCGTACGTGGTACAAGATCGAATTTCAATCTCGTCCTGCAGACAGGTTCTTTCCATCGAATCTCCGCCTGATCCCAGATTGCTTAAGGGATCTCAAGGGGCTGTGCAAGATCTTCTTGCACAGGGCATCATTGTCCCGGTTCCTCAGCGGGACAGGTTTCAAGGCTTCTACTCAAACCTGTTCACAGTGCCCAGGAAGGTGCATCCTATCCTGGACCTCAAATCTCTGAACTGCTTTGTACGGGTGCAGAAGTTCCAGATAGAATCTGTCCGGTCGGTGGTGGCGTCTTTAAATCAAGGGGATTTTCTGACCTCCATCGATTTAAAGGATGCATACCTGCACATCCCTATCTACGAAGGTCACCAGTGGTTTCTTCGTTTTGCAGTAGCGGAGGAGTATTTTCAATTTGTGGCGTTACCCTTTGGTCTAGCTTCGGCTCCCAGGGTCTTCATCAAAGTTTTGGCCCCAGTGCTTGCTCAGCTGTGCAAGAAGGGGATTGCGGTCCTCGGTTATCTGGACAATTGCCTGCTATGGGCGAGCTCGTGTGCCACTCTGTTGGGCGCTCTGACGGTCACGGTTCAGATGGTTCAGGAGTTTGGGTGGACCATCAACGTCCAGAAGTCTGCATTATCTGGCCATGGTCTTGGACTCCGCTCATGCAAAGGTTTTCCTTCCAGAGGACAAACTTCAGACCTTGCAGGGTGAGATCAGAGTCCTCAGGGACAGCGATCTCTTCTACCTGTGGTCCTGCATGTGGTCCCTGGGGCTGATGGTGTCAGCCTTCGAGGCGATTCCGTTTGCCCAGTTTCACACAAGGACTCTGCAAGCAGAAATTCTTGCCAAATGGAACAAGGACCCTCAGTCTCACAAGGTCGGAGCTTTCGTGGTGGCTTCTGTCGCCCGCTCTGAGCCAGGGCAAGTCCTTTCTGCCGCTGTTGTGGACGGTGATCACCATGGATGCCAGCCTGACGGGCTGGGATGGAGTTCAGGGAACTCTTTGTTCCCAAGGTGTGTGGTCATGGGAGGAATCTTCCTTGCCGATAAATGTCCTGGAGCTCAGGGAGATCAAACTCTGCCTGTTCCATTGGGCATCTCGGTTGCAGGTCACCCGGTTCGGGTTCAAACCGACAATGCCATGGCTGTGGCTTACATCAATCACCACGGGGGCACCAGGAGTGCCCGGGCAGCCAGGGAAGTGGCCTGAGATTCTGACTTGGGCCGAGGCGCACGTTCCAGCTCTCTCTGCTGTTCACATTCCTGGAGTGGAGAACTGGCAGGCGGACTATCTCAGTCGTCAGTCCTTGGATCAGGGGGAATGGTCCCTGCATCTGGAGGTGTTTCGTCTCCTGTGTGCCCGGTGGGGGACGCCGGACATGGATCTGTTTGCGTCTCGTCTCAACAGAAAGGTGAAAAGGTTCATGGCCAGGGCTTGAGATCCTCTGGCAGCCGCCTCAGACACGTTGGTGGTGCCTTGGCACCGGTATCGGCTGATTTATGCCTTTCCTTAGATTCAACTGTTTTCCAAGTTCCTCCGCAGATTGCCGTTGGAACAGGTGCAGGTGATTCTGGTGGCCCCAGACTGGCCTCACTGGTCTTAGTATGCGGACCTCGTAAGGATGGTCGTCGCGCCTCCCTGGCGTCTCCCTCTGAGGGAAGATCTGCTATCTCAAGGACCGATCTTCCATCCTGCTTTACGGTCTCTGGCTTTAACGGCATGGCTGTTGAAGGCCAGTTGTTGAGGGATAGAGGTCTCTCTGATGCCATGATTCCTACCTTGTTGAGGGCTCGAAAGGCTACCTCCAGGAAGATTTATCATCGTACCCGAAAGGCGTATAATGCCTGGTGTGAATCGCAAGGGTTGCTAGGTCGGTGCGCCCTTTCTTTGTTTCTCTTTGCCTTTATGGAATACAACCAGCATGGGACTCGATGAGACCAATAGGGGCGCTGGTGATGACGTCAATTGTCTGCGCCCAGGAGGCAGGCTTCAGCCGTTATAAGCTGTCAGTGACCAGCAGGCCGGAAGAAGAACGGTCCCGTCACCATGACTACATGTTTCACATGGACCGATCTGTTTAATTTCTAAGACTAGGGGGACGGCCAAATTGAGCTTTATCTAGTCCTCTATGTGAGACTGCACAGCTGTGGGTAAAGACAATGGGAGGCTTCCTGGCACACTAATGGAAACCCTTAAAGAGACATCCTGTAAATACTGATTAAATAGTTAATACAAAGATTAAGCAGTATAAATTGAGACAAAAAAAAATATAATAATTAAAAAGAACAAAAAAAAAAAAAAAATATATATATATATATATATATATATATATATATATATATATATATATATATATATATAGGATGAGAGAAGCTTTAGCATGGCTGATCTGTATTAGACATTTGTGTACACAGTACACAAGAACTGCACAGGTGCCAGGGTTTACAATTTATGGGTGCTCAACCTGTGGCCCTCCAGCTGTCGCCAGACTGCAAGTCTCATGAGGCATTGCAAGGCGGATATTTACAAGCATGACTCCAAAAACCAGAGGTATGATGGGTCTTCTAGTTCTGCAACAGCTGGAGGGCCACAGGTTGAGCACCTATCATTTACATGATTGTGTCATCTCTGAGCCAGCAACTGCCACAGTTTTCATAAGTGTTATGTGTCACCTGGTTTTTGCACATTTGGTGCACTTTTAGAAAATGCCTAAAAACACAGGACATAAAAAAAAAAGTCTATGGGAAACTGGGTAACACTCAACGAAAACCATGGGCACACCCATGCTGTTCCTGCGCTGCAGCCAAACTGCAGTGTAGCAGTGTGAAAGCAGCCTTAGTCCTGGAAGTAGCTGTTGACCTTGGATAATGCTTGAACAAAGATGACTCTGTCCGTTTGGTAAGAAAAGCAGATAAAGACATTGCTGGGATGTACTGTGATCTCTGTGAGAGGTAATATATATCTATAGGTGTTACACTACTAACATGAAAAGATATATTTGACAAGCAGTCCACTGTAAACATTAACACACATTGATCATTTTATTTTTATTATTATTATTTTTTTTCCTCGGTACTATGGCAGCAGCCAGTAACAGCACCTCCCTCAGTCTATCCACATTTGCTAGTGCTACAGCTATTGCAGTTTACTCAAGGAGCCATGGTTTTTCTCGGGTTCTCATACCTTGCAGGTTGTTTTGGATATACTGAAGGAGGTGCTGTTACTGGCTACTGTCATAGTACCAGGGAGTGTGGAAGACCTATCTGTGGAGAACTCTTATTGAATTATCAGTGTTATATGCTTCCAACTCGCCTTTATCTGGTGAGTGTTGCATTTAAGGGGAATGGTATTCATCTGGTGGTATTGATGACAGGCATCACAGAGTATTTTTGGATGTGCTTTCCATGGATGTTATTTACATAGAGACTCACCTAAATCACCCATGGTGGACTGTGAGCTTATTTTATATAGTAGTGGATGGTGTGGATTGCTGTTTTATCCCGCAGCATTCACCCAACATCTCTGTTATATTTAGTGTAATTTTTTGTTATTGTTATAGTGTGGTATATCATCTAATGATTATTGGCAAATTACACACAATGTGATTGATTTGCTTTTAGATGGAGCGCTGCTTAAAGAGGATTTAAGGTTAAATAAAGCCTGCCTAATTCAGCTCTGGGTCCGTACTAATGATCAGGAGCTGGCAAGACCAGCTCCTGATCATGTGACCACTGTGACAGACAATCACAATGATTATGTGATTGGATGATCCTTTCTGCCTCTCCCGCACATGCAGACCCCATTAAAGCGACGCCGGGGCTGCTCGGTAAGGGGTTCAAATTTTAGTTCAGTTGTTGAGATTTCTTTCATAAACATATAAAACAGACCATCTTAAATATTCCTATGATGCATTGCTTAGCCTTATTTTCCTTGTATTTCTAAACACAAGGCAAAAACATTGATTTATGCAAGTTCATTATTTTTCTTATTCTTAAATACTCATTTAAGGTCTGTATCACATATTGACTTCAGCACGGCTAAATCTTGATATCTTAAAATGGATTTGGTGTTTACTGTATCACTTGAGGCCTGCAGGTCTTAATTAGTTTCACATGCTGGATACTAGGAAAAAGCAATTACACACGCACATGGTACGGCCAATCTATATTTTGTAGTTTGTGTTCTGGATGAACAGCAGTGTAGCTAAAATGTTAACTCAGGCGAGTCCTGCATCTTGTAGCCTCTGGTTCTCAAAGGGCTCTGAGTGAAATTAAAAGTTAGTGGTGTTAGTGCATTTTCAAATGTAAAACTAGAAAACAAATTATTGGTGATCTCTTTGATGATTGGATTACCTAAGTATGTGGCAAGCTGCGTCGCTAATACAATATGGGGAACGCGAGCTTCACTCTGCCTGACATGATAATCAGTCCTCACCCGATTATCTCTTCATGTGGAAAATGTGCTCTCTACAAATCACAGCATTTGTTGTACATGGCTCTTGTAATATGTTTATCTCTCTAGAAAGCTCAGTTGAAAATAAACACCAGAAATATTTTTTTACAGTGAATTAAACGCTATGTTTCATTTTATACTAGCCTAAATAAAATTTAATTGATGATTTCTTTGAAATGGCCTAATATTCTTTTCATATTTTTTTTTACTGTTATCTTGATTTTGCATGTATTGATTTTGATTGCCTTTTCATGACTGGCTGTCATTGGTTAATGCCCTTGATTTTCAATAATCTCTCTGCTCTTCTATGATTGAGCATATTTTGGATGATACACATCAGCGTTTCTGTGGCTACTGAATGCATGCTATGTTTGTATTGTGAAACATACAGACTGGAAGTATAAACCTTTTTTCAAAAGTGTATTGAGCTTGGCATGCTCTTAATTTGCCAGAATAATTCCATTTGTTCCATTATAACGTATGTGATGTAGGGTTATTTTTGCCATGCCATCAATTCGAGATTAGTCATAAAAAACACTTTCTACACTTTCTATTTCCAGGGTTAAGCTACTGTATTTCCTTAACTGTCTTGACAATATGCAAAGCAAATAGAAATACAGTATATTGTATTGTCATTTATGAAAACAAAAAAGCCTGTCAAATTATTTAGCAGAAATTATAAAATAATTAACACTAATAATTAACCTATTTAGCCAAGCTATGCTTTATTCTACAAACATATTTCTTTTAAATGAGAGCCCTGTTTTATTATATTGCATTTTTGTTAGTAGAATGCAATGTAATGTTTTTCATTAGTTTGTGGGTATTGTTTTCACAGTTATTAGTGGGTTATCATCCATGCCCTTATGTAGCTTATAATTTTATTTTAAAAGCTTACAAATAGATATAACTGGTATTGTTTTTTTACTAATTGTGCTATTCTGTAAATTGTGAAGCAAGCTCATGCAACTAATGAACACCATTGGATATACAGTAGATAAGGCTAATGAATGCAGATGTCCACTGCACTGTTGCCTAAGTTATCTCATAAAATTCCTAAACTTCAAAATGTAATATGTGTTCACTTGACTTTATTTCCTTTTTGAAGCAATAGGCTATTGCAAGGACTGGATCATTTAATGTATATATATGGCCTGTCTTTGGACAGTTACCCAGATTTGAGATTAACTAAAGCCATTAGAGATGCATAAACTTGCTAAGTCACTTTTATGGACCAGACAAAAATTTTGCAAATTTTCTAACAAACCCCATGGGATGCTGGTCAATAAACTTAGAGCCAATTCCCTTTAATCATTCACAGACTATTTAATTTGGATGGCGCTCTCACTTATTGTGCTCAAGCTATGGCTAAGACCTTTGAGGGAATTTTACTTTAAACTGTATACCTGCCTTACTCTTGACAGTCATCCTCCTTTCAAACAAGAATACATGGATAATTTCTTTAGGCCTCTTAAGCTACCAAAATTGTCCTGCTCTGATTTATGGCTTTTAAATGCAGACATCACTTTGGAGGAACTCCCATGGGTGATCAAACACCTACCCTCACACAAGTCCCCTGGACCTGATGGTCTCCCAAACTTGTATTAAAAAAAAAAAAAAAAATCTTTCTACGCTGGCCCCCATCTGATTGACCTTTGCAACTCCCTGTTTAGGGGGATGGTCCTTTTTACCCTCTATAGACCTGAAAACACTGTTTTAGCTGCATACACACTTTAACTTGCGAATGGGGAGAAAAAGGAAAGGTAGAAACCTTTACTGGTGAGACTACAGTTATCAACATGTCTACTATATTCTATATTTCCACATCCCTGTTAACTGTGCCGTCCAATGGCTTCTTGCGCTGCTTGACAGCTCCAGTGAGAAGATTGTTTGGAACTTTATTTGAGGTCCAAAGGTTTACATGATATAATCCTTTAACGTAACTAGAATTTAGATATTTAATTGTATCCAGTTCCAGAGTAATGCTGTGTTCCAGAGAATCTAAGGTATACTCTGGATATGCAATATATATTCTGTAATTTACATATTTATTTCTTAACTGTTGTTCACACAACACAATTGAAATATATTCTGTATTATGTTGTATCCCATTATGTCACATGGTCCAGACTTTAGATGTGGTTTAAGTTGTTTGTTTTCTTGTAGGAGCATTGTTCAAACAGATGAGAAGCTGGTGATAAGTGCTTCCTGGGCAAAGGATGATGACATCACTAGGCTACTGAAGTCCCTTCCCAACTGGCTGAACATGACTCAGCCTAAACAATTAAGACCTAAAAGAGAGGATGAAGAAGATTTTATACGGTACGTTAGTTTAAAATTTCAATAACATATTTTAAGTTAAAGATTCAGACCACCCCAATCTCATGTTTGTTTCAAATGCTGGAGCCATAATTCAAACTCCAAGGAAACAACCAAATGCACAGCAAACATACACACAGCATATGGAAGATGTTTTGTTTGCTAAAGATTTTGTAGATTGTTTTCAGCCAGTCTTGTGATCCAGGCATCCCTACCAGAAAACAGAGTCAAGATTGGTGACCTCACTTTTCTCAAAATGCAGTTAGTAAATACAACTAAGCAGCACACAGATGAGGTTCTTACTATGCTCGCTCATCCTGTAATTGCTTTGAAAATGTTTACAGCCTGATTGGCTGCCCCTTCCTCTCCCTGTGTAAATGCTGCTGTGCTCAATATCAAGACAGATTCATAACTAAATGAAATTGTGTTTTTTATCTGCTCACTGTTAAGCTTCAAACTACTTAAAGCAAAATTAAAGTCTGCAGAGTACTTACCACCATTGCAGCGCTTCCACCAGTTGAACCTCTCGCTTACCGGTGACGTCTTCTCCCTGGGCTTTTTCCCGATGTCCGGTTTATGGCCTCTTGACGTAAATCTATTTTTATTTTTTAAATTTCTAGCTGTCTATTTAAAATCACTCCAAGAAAAAACCTTGGGTACTCACAAGCAGCTGCTGAGAGCGCCAGAGGTTCAATAGCCAGAGGTAACTTTGTAACCGTAGATGGCAGCAAGGAATAACTGAGGTGAAAAATCCATGTCTTCCTGCAGATGGAAATTATGGGAGGAAGAAACTACCTCACACTGAAAAGACATGAACAGAGTATGGAGTGTGCGTGCAGGTCACTACATCTAGCAACACAGTACTTAATTCCCCAACATGTAAATAGGAAAATGCACTACCAGAAGCGGTTCACTGGGTGCATAGAGTATGTATAGACGTGCCACATTCTAATATCTAAACTGGAAAATTGAATCAAGAAACACATGGACTTTGTAGGCACAAAAGTATAGTAAAAAATATATATGTTTATTTGTTGTACATTTTAAAAAAGAGGGACACAAACCACATCTATAGATCCAAAGTATGCCAAAAGTTATGCAATATGTTGGTACATAAATACAAAACTGGAAGTAAATAGTTATCTAATGACCTATCTAATGACATAAATCTTACCTGTAGTTAATAACTCGATAACTTTTGCGCAAACCAATCAAAATACGCTTATTGCTAATTTTTTTACCAAAAATATGTAGCAGAAAACAAATTAGCCTAAAATGTTAAAACATTTTGATTTTTAAATTATTTATTTTTTTTTTGGGGGGGGGGGGGAATGTTATATAGCAGAAAGTGAAAATATTGTTTTTTTGTTTTTGTTTTTTTTTCAAAATTGTCGCTCTTTTTTGTTTATAGCGCAAACATTAAAAATCGCACAGGTGATCAAATACCACCAAAAGAAAGCTCTATTTGTGGAAAAAAAAAAGGACATCAATTTTATTTGGGTACAGCGTCGCACGACCGCGCAATTATCCGTTAAAGTAATGCAATGCCGAATCGCAAAATAGGGCCTGGTCAGGAAGGGGGTCAAATCTTCTGGTCTTAAAGTGGTTAAGGTGGGCTACAGTTGTTTTGGTTGAGCTCCTGTTGCCTGGTTGGCTACTATTTAGCCTTGGGAATTTTTTTGCTGTTCACACCCCTTATGTTTAACACTGCTTTGGGACGTCCCAATGGTTAAGAATATCAAGAGCTGTGTCCGTCAATGAACGAAAGAGAAAATGGGATTTTTGACTTACCGTAAAATCCATTTCTCTGATGTTCATTGACGGACACAGCACCCACCCCTCTGTGGAGTTCTTATACTTTGGACATTGCTTGTAACAAAACTGAATACCTATAGCAGGGAGAGGGAGTAAACCCCTCGGGACTGCCCATAGGCGTAGCCAGACTTTTTTTCTGCCTAGTGTCCTACTCCTGTAGGGGGCAGTATAACCCAATGGTTAAGAATATCAGGAGCTATGTCCTTCAATGAACATCAGAGAAATGTTATTTTTTTTGTCAAAAATCCCATTTTTTGGTGCTGCACATATGATATAATGCTGTGCATATGATATAATTGTGTACATTAGTTAAGTAGAAATAAGAAGCAACAGTTCGTGTTAAAATTTAAGCATTTAAACTAATAGAGCTCTGGCTTACATATTCTACATGGATGCCCTATTTGAGAGAGCCAAAAGTACCCCTTTCATAATGAAAATATATTAATCTTTCTGATTAATATTGCCAGGAATGTGATGTATAATCAGATGCTGATTACTCATTCTAATGCTTTTGATTGACTATGGCAGCATACATTTTGAGAGAATAACCTCCTGGCTACTTTCTCAAATATGGAAAATAGGATTTGCTAGAACAATTTTTGTTTGATTACAGACTGTAGGTTGTTGCAGATTGTGGTTTAAACAGGGAATGGTCGTTTTGCATTAATCTCTTGTGATAATCATTTGATACAACACTTGACAATCAACAGAACGCTAGAGTATGCAATCAAGCAATATGGCTCTACTGTGAAAACGAGGAATGACTCTTCTGAAATACACCTAGGCTTACTTTCTAAGCGTGCACACGTGTGTTTTGTAGAGAAAATACAACAACACTGACAGATAAATGTATCATTTGAATCAGGTATCTGATACACAATTACATGTTTGTATTTCAAAATGTAACTTATTCAAGAGCCTAGAATATTTAAATAAAATGATTACAATATATCATGGATATGAGGTACATAAGGGGATTTTTTCTTTGTAAAGTATGTTGAGGTGCCTGCTGGAAGTCTAAAAGTAAGAAGCTGCTTAGGTTTTGGGTTTGTGGAATATGGGAACCAAATGGGGAGGGGTGGGGGGCCTACTGAGCAGCATTGGTGGGTAATGTACCTATGTGCAGGAGGGTGAAGGGGGTGGTTGCTTCTGAGGGGAGGAGGGGGAACAATGTGCCAGTAGTTAGGGAGGAAAAAAGTGAAGGGGATGTACTACTGAGCCAGGAAACTGCAGAGCTGGGGATCTAGTAAACTGAGGGAACTTCTGAGCCAGGAAACAAATGAGTTGGAAAATGTACTAATCGTACAATTGAGCCACGAAAAACACCAAAATAAATAATAAAAAAAACAAACAGATACCACACCAAGACCTAACCATGCTTTAAATCTGGTTTTCTCTATCGCTCATTGACAGACGTAGTCCTCGGTGATACAGCACCTTCGGGTTATGTTGCCTCCACAGGAGTAGGACTAGACAGGAAATAAAATGCTCTGGCCACACCCTAGGGGCAGTCGCAGAGGGTATATCCTCTCTCTCTCTGCCTCAGCAAATCAGTTTTTTTCTGTCTAGTCAGGAGTAAGGACCTAGATACCTTGCTGGGATCTTCGGTCCTGGCAGGATTTTTTTCTTAGAAAATAATTTTTTAAGACAGCTTTTTTTCTCCAGTGTTCCTGTGAGATCTTCAAGCAAGAAAGCTGAACTGGGCGACGGGCTGGATGTTGAGATCCAGTGGTCACCCCAGTTCAGCCTACGAGCGCGTGCAGGCCATAGCTCCGCGCTGGGTCGGCCGCGACATAGTCCCACTGGACGGGGACTGACCCTGCGAGTTAAACGTCTCGCTGAAACGCCAAAGACCATGAGTCACGGCGCCCGTATTGGTCGACAGCCCTCCTACCTCGGTGGAGAGGGGTACTGTCAGGAGTTGGCGCCCGCCTGGTTCCGTTATGGTGAGTAGTATGTTCCCCCTTTCCCCTTGACGGGTCTTGTGGTGAACGCGGGCCCCTCTCTGTAATGGTAAGGATGGGTTCCCCTCTATCCTACAACATGTCACAGATCCCCCTAATTGAGTGTGATTTTTGTGTACAAGAAGCCAGGAGGCTTGGTTTGGGAGCTGACAATCTAATTGTAAAGATGTGTAAATGATTGTAGTCAGTGGCAGTACTAGAACTTTACTGTGATAGTATAAGTTATCCTACCTGTCAGTAGCCACAGGGCGATGTCTATACATGTATACTGCATTCCAGATCATTCCTCCAGCTAAGCAGCGGACCGCATACGGCCCGCTAGGGTCCGGTACCTCCGACCACGCTGACCACCATGAGGGTGAAGGGTTGTGAGGCCGAGATCCTTCTGCAGACATGCCGCTATTCTGTGCAGGCCGCCGCCATTGTCTGGTAGATCGCACGAGGCCGCCATTTTGGTGTAGCCTCGTGTCTCCAGCATGGGGGCGGCCATGTTTGAGGTGACTCAAACACCTCATGGAGCCAGGGGGAGGAGCCGGCAGGCGTGTTAAGGGGCGGAGCCGCCTCTTTTACCCAGGAAATAGGGCCAAAGACTTCCTGTCTGTAACAAGACAAGCACTGAGCAAGCTGATGAAAACTTCTGTGCATCAGGGATGAGCCTTGGGGTCTGTCTCTCTCTCTCTCTGGGGTCCAAAAAGGCAGGTAACACTGAGGGGCGCTGTTGCGACTGGGGGACACAAAAAAAAAAAAAAAGTTTTTTTTTACTTTGTCATTTTTTGTCGCTGGCAAGTGTCTTGTATAATCATTGACCCTGCCGCATAGGTATCCCCACCTGATCCCCTCAAGGTGGCCGCAGGACCCTCCAGTACCCCACTTGTTTTTTATGCATTATCGGCAATTTTGGAGTCTTTGGTATCCCGGGTGGATGTGGCCTGTCAGGGACGGGGGTCAAGTAGCGACCCCCGCCTACCCCTATTGTTTATCAGATACTTCAGATACGGATTCGGAACTGGTCAATGCAGTTGCAGGTCCCTCTTAGGGGGCTGTTGTCTCAGGTAATATCTCCTCAGCAGTGAGGAGCACGTTTCTGCCTCCGCCATAGCACAAGAGTGGTGGATGCACTAGTTGTGTCCATCCGGGAAACCTTTAGTCTTGAGGTTACACCGGCAGAGGTAGCTGAGACTGAGATTCCTTTTTGGTACTTGTTAGCCTACCAAAAGGGCGAAGGATTTCCTTTACCCAAATGGGGTCGTTTTGAAACGAACCCCTGTTATTTCCAAACGCATGGCTAGGTGCTATCCGTTTGAGGAATTCCTCTTTATAGGATAGACGGTACCACCTGCTGTCTTGCCACAGACTGTTAGGATAAAAAGACCTCGTAACTAACGAGGACCTTCCTTTTCTGCTCATATAGAGTTGTTCATTCCGCGAGGGCGGGCGATAAGGCGAAACCCTCCAAAGCCCCTTTAGAGGGGTTTCAAAGGGCGCTGGTCGTGTAAACAAAGAGTCCGGCTCAGCCAAGCCTGAAGAATATAGCCTGATGCGCCCCTACCCATCTCTGGGGTGGGGGGGGGGGTGTCTTCACCGGTTTCTGGAGGACACAGGATCGAGTTTCGATCACTTCCACCGGTGCGATTCTGCCCTTCTAACATTGAACGGTTTCAGGGGTTCTATTCGAACCTATTCACAATGCCCAGGAAAGAGGGCAAGGTGCGTCCAAATCTGGACTTGGGAAGAAATAGAGTCCATCCGTACAGTGGTGGCCTCCCTGCATAAAAGAGATTTCCTGGCGTCCATAGACATATAGGATGCCTATCTTTATATCCCCATCATCGCAGGACATCAGCGTTTTTTCGCTTTCCCAAAGATCATCCCTGGTTCCCACCAGGAGACTGAACTATCTGGGCCTAAGGTTGGATACATCCTGGGCAAGAGAGTTTCTCCTTGCTGGGAAACTCCAGAAGGTTCAGTCAACGATTCGGATGTTGCTGTCCGTCAATTGGCTGGGACTGATGGTGGCCTTCTTAGAGGCAGTACCGTATACCCAGTCTCATACCCGAATTCTCCTGAAGGAGATTCTTTTTTAATGGAATCAGAATTCCGATTCCCTGGACAATCGGATCCGGTTGAGCGAGCGGACCAGGAAGTCTCCGATGCTCAACCAGGGGAAGTAATTTCTTCCGATAGTATCCAGATTACCAATAAGGGTATCGGAACTGAGAGCGATCAGATTTTGTCTGATTTACTGGATCGAGCAGCTCTAGAGCAGCCCGATTCGGATCCAATCGCATATGGCCTCTTCATCCAGAGGTTTTTTCCCTAGCTGTCCCTTCATTGGGACATCCCGGATGTGGATCTGTTGGCACCTTGGCCTAACAGGAAGGTGCGGAGGTTTGTAGCTCGCGCCACGATCCTCTAGCGGACGCAGCAGAAATGCTGATCGCCCCGTGGGGGCAGTATCAGCTACAGCATGCCTTCCATCCTCTCAAGTTGCTGCGGGAACTTCTTCGCAGGATAGAGGTGGAGGGAATTCCAGTTATTCTGGAAATTCTGGATTGACCTCGTCAAGCCTGGTACGCCGACTTGGCGAGGCTAGTCGCGGACGCTCCTTGGAGACTTCATCTCAGGGAGGATTTGCGGTCTCAGGGACCGATCTTCCATCTTGCTTTACAGTCGCTGGCTTAATGGCCTGGCCATTGAGACCCAGGTACTGAAGGACAAGGGAGTGTCAGCTTCAGTTATTCCTACCTCCAGTTAAAGCAAGGAAAGCGACTTCCAGCACATGGAAGTCTTATATTGCATGGTGTGAATCTATTGGATTTCCCCCACAGACCTATTCGGTGACCCGAATTTTGGTCTGTCTGCAACAAGGGGTTGAGCAGAAACTATCCTTGAGCACGATCAAGGGTCAGGTTTTCGGCGTTAGCAATCTTCTTTCAAGAAACCTTTGGCTAATCATTCCTTGGTGCGGAATTTCATCCAGGGGGTGCGACATCTGGCTCCGCCAGTGCGCGCACCCTTACCGCCTGGTATTTTAATTTAGTGTGGTCGGTTCTTCAGAAACTTCTCTTTGAAGATATTAGGGAGATTCCCTTGCTTACATTCCCAGAAGGTGGCCTTCTTGGTGGCCATTACTTCTCTACGCAGGGTGTCAGAACTGGCTGCATTATCCTGTCGTTCCCCAGATCTGGTGGTTCTTCTTCCGAATCCATCCTTCCTTCCTAAAGTGGTTTTCGTAAGACGGACTCACTTTTTGTGATCACGGATAGCCCTTGAAGGGGGTTGCCTGTGTCTGCCGCGACCATATCTACATGGATCAGTCAGACGGTGGTACAGGCTTATTCTATTAAGGGTCGGAATCCTCCGTTCCCTGTTAGGGCGCACTTCACTCGAGCGCTCAGTACTTCCTGGGCCTTTCGCCATCAGGCGTCAGTGGTCCAGGTATGTAAAGCGGCCACCTGGTCGTCGGTACATACCTTTACAAAATTTTATAAAATTGATGTGATGGCATCGGCGGATGCCTCATTTGGCCGCAAGGTTTTGCAGGCCGCAATTTGAGGAGACCGGTGGTCTACCTCGAGGGTTTTTTTCTGTTTGAAAATTTTTTTGTTGAGTCTCATCATTAAGGATGAGCATTGTAAACTTCTAGTTGGCACCGGTTGGGCCTTCTAGATTTGGATTTGATTTCCATTTTCCCACCCCTCATTTGTGATACTGCTCTGGGACTTCCCGAAGGTGCTGTATCACCGAGGACTACGTCTGTCAATGAGCGATAGAGAAAAATGGATTTTTGTAAAATCTTACCGTAAAATCCTTTTCTCTTAGCTCATTGACAGACGTAGTACCCGCCCCTCTGTTTTTTTGAGTTGGGTTGGGTTAAATTCTCTAAAGACTGCTTTTATGACATAACTGATTTGCTGAGGCAGAGAGAGAGAGGATATACCCTCTGCGACTGCCCCTAGGGTGTGGCCAGAGCATTTTATTTCCTGTCTAGTCCTACTCCTGTGGAGGCAACATAACCCGAAGGTGCTGTATCACCGAGGACTACGTCTGTCAATGAGCTAAGAGAAAAGGATTTTACGGTAAGATTTTACAAAAATCCATTTATTTCCTCGTTGTTACTTCCCATTTTACATCACCTACCCTTAAACTACTTCCACTTCCACTTAAAACAAATAGAAAACCAACACACACAGGCCATTTGCCAAGTTTCATTAACCACTTCCCCCTAGGTGGACGTCATATGACGTCCTAAACTTTGCGGGGGTATACCGGGATAATGCCTCTAGCTGGAGGCATCATCCCGGTACCGTTGTTTGAAGCCGACGGTCGGCTTTCCGTCGGTACCGATCGATACGGCTCGGGAGCCGCTCTATCGTTACCCGGGGGACGGGAGGGGATGCCCCCCCCTCCCGCCGCCATTCCGCGGCTTTTACCGGGGCTACCATCCCACCGGGAGCCCCGAGCACCCAGCCGGCGCGTCTGCCGGCTGGATGGAGTCCCGATGAATGCCGGAAACGGCATCGATCGGGTCTCTGATGACATAACCCGGAGGCGGCGTCCATGACGTCACTTCCGGGTTAGTGTGCTGCAAAACGGCGGCAAATTTGAAAAACGGCTGTATGCACAAACGCCGTTTTCGGCGTTTTGCATACAGGGAAGTGTAGTGGAGGGGTCTAGGGTCTTTTAGACCCTCGATCCCTCCATAAAGTGTACCTGTCACTGCATATTGCTGTCACAAGGGATGTTTACATTGCTTGTGACAGCAATAAAAGTGATCAGATTTTTTTTTTTTTAAAAAAACTGTAATAAAGTTAAAAAAATAAATAAAATAAATGGGAAAAAAAAATTAGCTTGCGCACAAAAAAAACGTATACGGAAGTCGAGCCGCGAATGAAATCGCTGTTCAAACCACACATGTGAGGTATCGTCGCGATCGCCAGAGCGTGAGCAATAATTTAAAAAAAAGAGCTACACTCTAACTCTAAACTGGTAACCGTTAAATAAATGTAAAGTGTCACCTATTGAGATCTCTATTGACCGTAGTTTGTCGCCATCCCACGGGGGGGCGCAATTTTAAACCGTAACATGTTGGGTATCTATTTACTCGGCATGACATCATCTTTCACAATATACAAAAAAATGGGCTAACTTTACTGTTTAGTATTTTTTAAATGCAGTGAAATGTAATTTTTCCCAAAAAAATGGCGTTTTAAAGACCGCTGCGCAAATACCGCGTGACAAAAAATATTGCAATGACCGCAATTTTATTCTCCAGAGTCTTTGCTAAAAAAATATATATAATGTTTGGGGGTTCTAAGTAGTTTTCTAGGAAAAAATACTGGTTTTAACTTGTAAACACAAAGTGTCCGAAATAGGCCTGGTGGGGAAGCGGTTAAAGCTTCAAAAACACATTTTAACACAAGAGGAACATCTACAGTTCATATAATGTTTCTCTTTCAGTATCAGGGTCTGGAAAGTTTGTAGTAAAAGGAAATATATGGTCACATCATGCACTTAAAAGAGTCTTTGCTAAAAAAATATATATAATGTTTGGGGGTTCTAAGTAGTTTTCTAGGAAAAAATACTGGTTTTAACTTGTAAACACAAAGTGTCCGAAATAGGCCTGGTGGGGAAGCGGTTAAAGCTTCAAAAACACATTTTAACACAAGAGGAACATCTACAGTTCATATAATGTTTCTCTTTCAGTATCAGGGTCTGGAAAGTTTGTAGTAAAAGGAAATATATGGTCACATCATGCACTTAAATTGTTTATAACCTCAGCATTGTAATAACAATACAGACAATGGTTATATTTGACAATCCAAGATAAGCTTACTTGAAAAAAATCTATTTTTGTGAGTTCTGCCTGTCTGCTGGACATCTCTTTTCACAAATTATTGGATTTCCTGCATGTTTTGCAGCTTCTCCTCTTCTGTTTACTTTCCATTTTTAAAGACTATATATCCCATGGTACCTTGCTGCCTGAAAGCAATTCGGAAGGCAGGCAGTGTGAATATAATTCAGAGGTAAATGTGTGGAGATCATCACAAAGCAAGTTTACAAAATAATCATTCAGATTATTAGCAATAGATTAGAAATAATTGAAATCCAATGTAGAAATTAATAAATTATGTTAAATTGTGTTTTGTGACCATAGAATTCCATTAAGTGCCAGACATCATTACACATGGGCTACAAAAGTCCCCTAAACATGTCATCAGGACTGTATTGTAATTTGCATTTTATCTAAAAACCTCAGCTATCTGTAATGGGTTAAACAAGCCTGTGCCAGTTTGCTGTGCATTTTATGCATCCAACCTCTTGGCACAGTAAAAGATAGATATATGTATTGAGCCTGTATCCTGCCCATTGATCTGCGCTGCTCGGCAGTTTTCTTATCAATCCAGCATTCAAGGGTTCTGTGCTTGAAGTTTGAAGTTGTGGGATGCATGAATCAACAACCATCACCCAGGCAAGGTAAGCAGCCACGGTTTCAGCATATTAAGCACATTTTGCTCAGCAGGGCAAAGAAAGGAATAATGGACGGATTCTCCTTGTATAATTAGTTTTTAAAGCCCTGAGGACTGTTTGGCACTTGGTGTCCTTCAAGTCATATAAAGGTTACCTCTCATTTCATTAACAGAACAGAATTTTCAGCCCTGGAAGTACATTTATTATTAGCAGACTTGACTTTGATGTGAGAGAACAGAAGAGGAAGAGACGCAGGAGGCATAGCAAATCATTACAGCTGTCCCCTGCACAGCCATAGTCAAAAGGCATATTCAGGCAGCCACACTTATCAGCAAATGATGGTACCATCACTGTTAACTCTATTAATGTGAAATACGTAGATTAAACACATACTTTTAAATTGTGCCTTAACTGTTACATTCAATGTTCATAATAGCTTGCTTGTCAAGAGTGGGTAAGACTTAAATAAGGTGATATATGGTAAGACATCAGTACATAAAGAATACTGAAAGATGTTTGGGTCAAGTGGTTAGAATGGGTATTGCAAACATCCCTGAATCATAGAACTGAAGAAAAATCCCCTAAGGTGTGGGACTTTTAAGGCAATAATCAATCCTTGAGTAATTGTCGTAAAACAATATGAATAATTTTATTAATGTTATACAAAATATGAAAAAATATACAATTCAACAAAGAAAGAGAACATTAAAATACATGTTGCCATAAGTTACATCACTAGAACGTGGAGAGGCTGAGAAATCCAATTGATGGAATTGACGCGTTTCGGATTTTGTCCTTTTTCAGAGGTCAAATGGAGGTATATCTCAGACTAAGGGTATAGAAAGATACACATCTTCAATATATAGCTATAGGTATATAGCATAGTGTACACAAAGTTTTCATACATATAACAAAATATACAAAGTATCTGCTGTATTGAAGTATATGTTAATATAGTATTTTTTGATATAATAAAATCTGATAATATATATGTACCACTAGTGCCAATCCATGGGATGTATATAGCCACTATTTAAAAACAAGAAGTGTTATGCATCCAAAAGGACTGCTATAACCCTGACCAGGCCAAATGATATGGCTCAATCAAAAGAAAAAAAAAAAAGAAAAAATAATTTGCTACAACCGGATGTTCTCTTTCTTTGTTGAATTGTATATTTTTTCATATTTTGTATAACATTAATAAAATTATTCATATTGTTTTACGACAATTACTCAAGGATTGGTTTTTGACTTAAAAATCCCACACCTTAGGGGATTTTTCTTTAGTTCTCGGTACATAAAGAGGTTTTGTATTTTCAGCTGCATTTGCAAGGCCTCATTTGCATCTGTAGTTGTGCTTAACCACTTTACCATCGGAGGATTTTGCTGTCTTACGTCCAGGCCACTTTTTGCAATTCGGCGCTGTGCGACTTTAACTAACAATTGCGCGGTCGTGCGACGCCGTACCCAAACAAAATTTACGTCCTTTTTTTCCCACAAACAGAACTTTCTTTTGGTGGTATTTGATCACCTGTGCGATTTTTACTTTTTGCGCTATAAACAAAAAAAGAGCGTTTATTTTGAAAAAATAACAATATTTTTAACATTTTTTTATATGAAATTCCCCAAACGGGCGGATCTTCTCACTCGATTCCCCGACGATTGGCCGCTGCTCCTCCCCTGGCCCGACTCCCGCTGTGACTGAAAACAGCGGGAGCGTGCCTCCGGTGGCGCGCGAGCGCCGCCTACAGGGGGAGGAGTCCAGCGACTTAGGTCTACGTCGCTGGACGATAACGAGCCACATTGCTGCAGTAGCAGCAATGTGAGCAGTGGGAAAGTGGTTAAAGGTGTTGTAGAAGAATCCAGACCATTTTTTTGTGTGATGAAAATATAATCAAATTTTATTTAACAAATGTACATGCCACTTTAACAGCAAAGAGGAAACTGCTAAATTTACATTTCAGCATATATTTATACTATTTTGATAATTAATGCAAAGAAGCAGATTATCATTTGACAGACCCTTCATGATACCAGCGAAATCCAATTTTGTAAATCTCTAGACATCCAAACTCTGCTTTTCTAAAAGACAATCCCTTTAGCGATAATAAGTTCACTTAGAGTAAGATAAACTAGAATCTACCAGAATATCTCTTGCTTGTCCCCACATAACTATTCCTTTGACACATTCTTGTTTGAAGGAGCTGAGGGGAACCATAACCATTAGGCCTGTAGTCTGACTAAAACCATGTTCAAAATTCCCCAACATTGCTCTCTATGGTTGCTTCTAGCAGCCAACCATATACCCTTACTAAGGCAAGCCAAAGACTGTGAAAATTTTCTTTCCTGCAACCACGGGCTGCAGGAAAGAAATTTGCAAGGTTCCCCCATCAACACAGACAGTGCTGATAGGGGAATCCCTCCTGCTGAGACATTGTCTTCTCCTGCTGGGAGAAGACAGTGATTGTTATTGGCAGCTATGGCAGCTGCTAGCTATCATCAAAAGTAAATCCAGCAGGCTGGTTGTACCCAAGTTGACTGATTGATCAACTTGGTACGTTTTGCCTGCCCATACACAATTCAAACCCTCTATAGCTGGCCTAAGCCTCTTCTATGGGGGTCCTAAAATGCTCATTTGGCATAGCTACATTTGTTTTAAACAACACAAGCAGAAGAAATGCATAAAATGGTTATAAAATTCATCGAAAAATGGGAGAGGGATTTGGGCACACGAAATAGAGACTTTCACTTGGGAAAAAGTTTAAAATTAATACGCAGTTCTACAGTAGATATAAACACAGCTGAAATGAACTACAAATGCATTTCAAGATGGTACATTACCCCCGACAAAGTCCATAATTATCAAAAAGAAAAATCAAAGAACCTGCTTAGAAGTAGGTACAATGGCACATTTATGGTGGGATTGCCCAAAAATTAAAAAGTACTGGAAGGAAATCCTGGACCTAATTAAAAAAATCACGAAAATAGAAACCCCGGAAGATCCTTGGTATTGCCTATTTCACGGTATTAAAAATTCCGTTAGGCAATATAAGACAACATTAGTACCCCACCTGATGAATGCGGCAAAAGGGTTAATCCCATTATTCTGGCAAAAGGAAGAGGCCCCGTCCACTGGAGACTGGATACAAGAGAGAATAAGAATATTGGAATATCTGAGAGATTGGGAAGAAGGTGATACAGAGGATGGGGTGATATAAAACTGGAGGGAGTTTAAGACAATGAGAGCATACATTAAGTGGAGTGGAGAAAAAGAGAAAGACAACTAGTATAGACAAGGGGGAGGGGAGTCAATAGAGGAATTAATATGGGAAGGGAGAAGTTACATTATTGAAAATGGATGTTTTATTGTGTGAAATATTTTTCTATGCTCTCTTTTTTTGAAAACAATAAATAAATATAAAAAAAAAATGGTTATAAAAAGCAGTAGTAGTGATAATACATTAAAAAATTAATAAATATTTAAAATACAGAAAAAGAAATCTAACCCTACATTTTACTCTTAACATACGCTGTCAGCAGTGCGTTCGGTACTACAGAAGAGGTTATCAAACTTTACTCAGGTGCCCACCTAACCCTGTGTCCCCCAGACCTTGTTCCCCCACAACTACTACGGTCATACTCTTCCTCTATCCTATAGACTCATATCTTCATTTTCTCCCTCTCTGCTGGCACCTTGCCCTCCCCTATAAAGTATGCACAGATCATCCCCATACTTAAAAGCCCTCAATGAACCACCACCAATCTGAACAACTTAAAATCCATCTCCCTTCACCCATTTACCTCTAAACTTTTAGAACACTTATTCTACAACCGTCTGAGCTCCTACCTCACTGACAAAAACATTCTTGACCCCTTACAGTCTGGCTTTTGCTCACAGGTCTCCACAGAAACTGCCCTACTCACTAACAATTTACTAACTGCTAAAACCAATGGCCAATACTCTATAATCTTACTACTAGACCTTCCTGCTGTCTTTGATACTGTTGTCCACTTGGTCTAAAACTTCACTCCCATGGCCTCCAAGACTTTTTCCTGGTTCTTCTATCCATCACAGCATTGCTTCATTGCTTCGTTGCATACTCAGTAGTCTCCTCCTCTTCACTTTCTCTTTCTGCTATAAACATGGACCCCTTCTGTCCTTTGTCTACTTTTGGTCACTTGATAACCTCTCTTGGCTTCCAATACCATTCCATTGCTGATGATACCCAAATCTATCTCTCTACTCCTCATCTCACTCCTTCAGTATTCTCTTGCATTACTAACTTACAATCTGACATAGCATGGATGTTAAACTTCCTCCTCAAATTAAGTCTTTCTAAAAAAAACGATTGTGTAATCCCCCCCCCCCCCCCCAATCTGTGCCCTCCTCCCTGACTTTTCCATCAAAATCAATGCAACTATCAGTCCCTCCTATCATGCCAGGCTACTAGGTGTAATCCTGGAATTTGACCTGTCCTTTCAGCCCCACATCTTAACACTTTCAATAGCTTGAAGACTTCACCTCCGCAACATTGCTAATATATGCCTCTTTTTAAACAAAGAAACCACCAAGCTACTCATTTATTATCTCTCGCTATGAATATTGCAATTCATTTCTCATAGACCTCTACACAGCCTAGTTCCCCTTCAGTCTATAATTAGTGCTGCTGCCAGATTAATCTACTTTCCAAGCCACTCAGTGTTCACTACCCCTATCTGCCAATCTCTCCACTGGCTTTCGATTGCCAAATGAACAGAATTCAAAATACTAATAACAATATAGAAAGTTCATTATATTTGCCCCAAGCTACATCACCAATCTTGTCTCAGAATATCATCCAAACCGTCCTCCCTGCTCCACCCAGGACATCCTGGTTTTTAGCTCCCTTGTCTCAGTTTTCACATGTTCACATTCTGGACTTCTCCAGAGCCTCTCCTATCCTCTGGAACTCTCTACCTCAATCTGTCTGGGTATCTCCTGTTCTGTTCACCTTTTAGGTGAAAACTTATCTCACCACCATCTAACAACTGAGTTGTAATTCTTCTATCAGCTCCTCTCCCACAATTATTACCTCTTGTATAACCTGCCCAGTGCCCAGCCCTATTAGATTGTATGCTCTCATAAGCAGGGCCCTCCTATGTTTTTTTAACCACTTTAGGACCGCACGCGGTAATACTACTGCGGCAGTGCGGCACGATACCGCTCAGCTACGTAGTATTAACGTCATGCGCGATCGCGGCTCCAGAGCGCGCTCCCGCGCGCCGCGGGTCCCGATACCGATGGCATTCAGTAGGGAACCGATCAATCACCAGATACTGACCAATGATTTTTGGTCAGTGTCTGTAGATCGGTCCCCACCAATGGCAATCTGTCCCCTGTCTGTGTAATGTAAACACAGACAGGGGAAGTGATGTCACTGTCCCTCCTGAAGTCCTTTCGGTTCCAGGAGAGAGACAGAGACACACCAAAAACGTGAGTTTCCACCAACACTACACTGACACACCTCACATAGGCACATTTAACCCCTTCATCACCTCTGATCACCCCCTGATCACCCCCAAACCCCTCACAGTGAACACTATATACAGTGGTATACAGATATTTTACTGATCACTGTATAAGTGTCACTTGTGAGCGTAGTTTGCGCCTGCGTTAGGCCCAAATAGGGTTAGGGTACCCGCCACCTATCCCCTAATAAAGTTTTTACCCCTTGATCAGCCCCAGTTAACCCCTTCACTACCTATTACTCTGTGCACTAAATACAGTATATAGGTAAATACTGATCACTGTATTTAGTGTCACTAGTGACCCTAATTTGCGCTTGCGCTAAGCCCATATAGGGTTAGGGCACCCGCCACCTATTCCCTAATAAACTTTTAACCGCTTGATCTTCCCCAGTTAACCCCTTCACTCCATATAAAACAGTGCACTAATATATACAGTATATCAGATAACTACTGCTCACTGTATTTAGTGTCACTGGTGACCCTAATTTGCGCTTGCGCTAGGCCCGAATAGGTTTAGGCCACCCGCCATCTATCCTCTATAAAGGTTTAACCCCTTGATCTCCCCCAGTTTAACCCCTTCACTTCCCTGTCACAGTGTTCACTATATACAGTGATTACCGATCACTGTATTAGCGTCACGGGTGACACAACTTAGGCTAGCTAGTTAGCGTCAGGGTCCCACTACACCACCGTTACTTAGCGTCAGTTAGAGTCAAGTACACTAACACACACACACCACCGTTACTAGTATAGTGTTTGAACAGATCAATATCTGATCTGATCAGAACTATACTAGCGTCCTCATAATTTAGTGTTCCCCAAACGCAGTGTTTGCACAATCAGCACTGATTCCTGCTAGCACCTGCGTTTAGCCCCCCTGCCCAGCCCACCTTACCCAGGCAAGTGTAGTAATCAATAGATTACTGACACTTCCAAAAAACACATCACACAAAACCGCTGCGTTAGCAGAGTCAGGCCTGATCTCTGTTAGCACTAGCAGTTTTTCTTTGTAGCGACCAAATAGTCCTCGACAACCAGGTGCTTTTATTACCTAGTAGTCGCACTACTGTACCGGTAAATTTAGTTACTAAAATGACAAAACGTTGGTACAGTGGTGAAGAGGTCTACGAAATGCTGACCGCGGCACGTGAGAGCGATGGGGAAGCCTCACTGTCAGAATCAGGGTCAGTATACGAACCAGATGACAGCAGCGGCTCCCTGACAGATAGCTCCGACAGAGGGGTCCCTGCTAGGGTCAGGCGTACCCGACCCCATTCTGGAGTTGTTGACTTGCAAGAACTGGAGGTTTCTGGTATGCAGCAGAGTGCCAGTACTAGTGCCGCTCACACTTCTCGTGAACTGGCAAGCACGAGCGGCCTAGTACACCCTGGACCTTCAACCAGCACTGCAGTATCACCTGGTGACGTGGCGAGTCACCTGAGTGCAGTTGAAGCTGGTGCGGTGGTGCTGAAGCGCTGGCATATCCTAATTGGCAGCCCACAGATTCCACAGCGCCAGTACTTCCCCCATTCACCGCCCAACCCGGAATCCAAGTGGAAACAGCTGGTTTTAATCCCATAAACTTTTTTGAGCTGTTTTTCACTGAAGATCTTTTCAGATCTATTGTGGACCAATCAAATTTGTACGCTCAACAATTCATCGCCGCCAACCCAAATTCACCCCTTGCCAGACCATTCGCCTGGAATCCTATTACGATTCAGGAGTTTAAAACCTATCTGGGCCTTTCCTTCAACACGGGCATTACAAGAAAGAATGAATTGCGGTTATATTGGTCCACTGACCCAATTCATCAAATGTACGTGTTCTCTGCTGTTATGTCCAGGGCTTGATACCAACAA
This sequence comes from Pelophylax lessonae, assembly GCF_965119305.1. NCBI lineage: Eukaryota > Metazoa > Chordata > Amphibia > Anura > Ranidae > Pelophylax > Pelophylax lessonae. Next base: position 163,812,129 of record NC_138771.1, read on the forward strand.
ATATTTCGGTTCATGCATTTCAACGACAATGAACTCTGTCGTCCTCGGGGAGACCCTGAATATGATCGGCTCCACAAAATTCGGCCCCTCATAGACCACTTCAATCAGCGGTTCGCAGCCTTGTTTACCCCCCAACAAGATGTCTGCGTTGACGAGTCCCTGATTAAGTTTACTGGTCGCCTTGCTATCAAACAGTACCTCCCCAGCAAGCGTGCCAGATACGGGGTCAAGTTGTATAAGCTTTGTGACAGGGCCACAGGCTATACAGTTAATTTCCGTGTCTATGAGGGAAAAGATAGCACTGTGGAGCCCCCCGACTGCCCAGGCTACATAGGGAGCAGCGGCAAGATAGTTTGGGACTTGGTGTCACCCTTATTCGGAAAGGGGTACCACTTGTACGTGGACAATTTCTATTCAAGCGTGCCACTTTTTAGACACCTCTATCAATTGCAAATTGGCGCTTGTGGCACCGTGCGATCTAATCGCCGGGGCTTCCCCCAACGGCTAGTGAATGCCCCACTGAGCTCGGGGGAGAGAGCCTGCTTGAGGTGCGATGAATTGCTTGCAGTGAAGTGGAGGGACAAACGAAACGTTTACGTGCTGTCCTCCATTCACCCAGACACGGCAGTCCAAATTACTACGGTCACCGGTGTTGTTGTTGAGAAACCCCTCTGTGTCCACGACTATAACCGTAAAATGGGAGGGGTGGACTTCAACGACCAGATGATGGGACCGTACTTAATTGCCCGTAAGGCCAGACGCTGGTACAAAAAAGTGTCTGTATACCTATTTCGATTGGCTGTTTACAACGCTTTTGTCTTATACAAAGCGTCTGCTGGAACATTATCCTTCTTTCAATTCCAAGAAGAGATAATCAGAGCCCTTCTGTATTCAGCTGGTGCTCCTGCCCAACTTCCCCAACCAGATGCAGTGAGCCGGCTGCATGAGAGGCATTTTCCGAAATACCTCCCGAGTACCCCTACCAAACGATACCCCCAAAAAAGATGCCGTGTCTGCAGCAAGCGCGGATTTAGGCGTGACACCCGGAATTATTGTCCCGACTGTCCTGACCGACCTGGTCTTTGCCACGGTGACTGTTTCCGTCGCTACCACACACTAGTGGATTATTAGCATAGGGTACAGCACGGCACAGTTTAGGGCACATTTACACAGGGTCTCAAAAGATGTTCGATGGCTATCGTCATTTTGAGAGACCCGAACCTGGAACCTGGAACTCGACGTTTGAAGAAAAAAAAAAAAAATACATAGAAGCCAAAAATAGTTGTCGTCTCAGTAATTTTTTATGTTCTTCTACACTTCCTATGTACTTTTAATGTACTTTGTTTGTTTTTCATTCTTTTGTGACCTGTTTCTCTTGCAGGTACTCGTCGGCTACCACGCATTGATTTCATATATTCTGACACAAACAGTGTTTGCGCTCAGCATACATGGATACCTTTGCTGATAGCAGCTGTGGTGATTTTCTGATTTCAGCACTGCAGTTAAAATCCTATTTTGGTATACGTGGATAGTGCCGTGTATACCCATCATTAAATTCAGTGGGTGGTTGTTTGGGCGGTTAATGATGAGAATCCAAAAACTTTTGTTGTGTCAGTCATTTTATATGTCCTACTCTTCCTAATGTACTTTTTTTTAATTTACTTTGTTTGTTTTTTCATTCTTTTGTGACCTGTTTCTCTTGCAGGTACTCGTCGGCTACCATGCATTGATTTTATATATTCTGACACAAACAGCGTTTGCGCTCAGCATATATGGATACCTTTGCTGATAGCAGCTGTGGTGATTTTCTGATTTCAGCACTGCAGTTAAAATCCTATTTTGGTATACGTGGATAGTGTCGTGTATACCCATCATTAAATTCAGTGGGTGGTTGTTTGGGCGGTTAATGATGAGTAATACTACGCATTATTCCTGTGCTGATTTCTGATAGGTTCTCTTTTTTTTCGTTCAGCCCACAGGCTGCATGAAAAAAAAAACCTATATGCCAAACAAAGACCAGCAATGTACTGGTACGTTGCTGGACTTTGAGTGGTTATACCAGGATGATGCCTGCAGATTTAGGCATCATCTTGGTATCGTTTTTTACAGCAAGCAGTCGGCTTACATGTAAAAGCAATCCTAGCGGATAATTGGCCGCTAGACTGCTTTTACATGCAGTGGGAGGGGACTCCTCCCCCCCCTCCTGCCGCCTTCCGCTGCCTTCCACGGTTTTTCTCGGGCTCTCCTGTCCCACCGGTTAACCCGAGAGTGCAGCCGGTGGTTCAATTATCTAACCATAGAGCTGATTGGAGATGAGAATGGCTCCAATCATCTCTATGGCCTAAGATGCCGGAGGCTACGAGCATTTCATGACTTCTGTTTCGCCAGAAATAAACAGCGCCATTGGGAAATTGGGAAAGTATTTTATTACACCAATTTTGGTATGGTCAGATGCGTTAAGGTCAGAGGAAAGATCTAGAGTCTAAAAGACCCCAATTTTTTTTAAAAAGAGTACCTGTCACTACAGATTGCTATCATAGAGGAAATTTAAATTCACCGTGATAACAATAAAAATTATTAAAGAAAAAAAAAATGAAAGAAAAGGTGTCAAAATAACATAAGAAAGCAAATTAAAAAAAAAAAAAAAAATCAAGCCCCCCTGTCCCCCCGTGCTTGCGCGCAAATGCGCGCACAAGCGTTGGTCTAGTGTCATATGTAAACCGCAATTTCAGCATGCATGTGAGGTATCGCCGTGAACGCCAGGTCGAGGGCAGTAATTCTTGTGGTAGACCTCCTCTGTAAGTCCAAAGTGGTAACCTGTAAAGACTTTTAAAGGCTTTTAAAACCGTACGTAGTTTGTTGCCGCGGCACGGGCGTGCGCAATTTTTAAAGCATGTCATGTTAGGTGTCTATGAACTCGGCATAAGATCATCTTTTAAATTTTACCAAACAATTTGGAATTATATAGTGTATTTCTGCATTAAAAATAAAAAAAGTGTTTTTTTTACGCAAAAATTGCGTTTGGAAAATGTGTGCGCAAATACCGTGTAACAAAAAAAATTGCAACATCCACCATTTTGTTCTGTAGGGCCTCTGCTTTAAAAAAATATATAATGTTTGGGGGTTCAAAGTAATTTTCTTGTGAAAAAAAAATATTTTTTCATGTAAACAAAAACTCACAGAAAAGGCTTGGTTTTCAAGTGGTTAGAAGAGTGGGTGATGTGTTGCTAAAATTGAGCATAAAATGCCAGGACTGTTCAAACACCCCCCAAATTACCCCTTTTTGGAAAGTAGACACCCAAAGCTATTTGCTGAGAGGCATATTGAGTCCATGGAGTATTTTATATTTTGCCCTAAGTTTCAGGAAAATGACAATTTGTTTTTTTTTTTGTTTTTTTTTACACAAAGTTGTCACTAAATAATATTTCTCTATCGCTCATTGACAGACGTAGTCCTCGATGATACAGCACCTTCGGGTTATGTTGCCTGCACAGGAACAGGACTAGACAGGAAATAAAAATGCTCTGGCCACACCCCAGGGGCAGTCCCCGAGGGTATATCCTCTCTCTCTCCGCCACAGCAAATCAGTTTTTTTCTGTCTAGTCAGGAGTAAGGACCTAGATACCTTGCTGGGATCTTCGGTCCTGGCAAGATTTTTTTTCTTAAAAAGATTTTTTAGACAGCTTTTTTCTCCAGTGTTCCTGTGAGATCTTCAAGCAAGAAAGCTGAACTGGGCGACGGGCTGGATGTTGAGATCCGGTGGTCACCCCAGTTCAGCCTACGAGCGCGTGCAGGCCATAGCTCCGCGCTGGGTCGGCCGCGACATAGTCCCACTGGGGGACTGACCCCGCGAGTTAAACGTCTCGCTGAAACGCCAAGGACCATGAGTCACGGCGTCCGTATTGGTCGACAGCCCTCCCGCCCCGGTGGAGAGGGGTACTGTCAGGAGTTGGTGCCCGCCTGGTTCCGGTATGGTGAGTAGTGTGTTCCCCCTTTTCCCCTGACGGGTCTTGTGGTGAACGCGGGCCCCTCTCTGTATGGTAAGATAGAGTCCCCCTCTATCCTATAACATGGCACAGATCCCCCTACTTTGAGTGTGATTTTATGTGCAAAAAGCCAGGAGGCTTGGTTTGGGAGCTAACAATCTAATTGTATACATGTTAAAAAGATTGTAATCAGTGGCAGTCTGGGAATCTTACTATGATAATAATAAAGTACCTACCAGTCAGAAGCCACGGACATGTAGACTGCCTTCCTAGTCAAATCTCCAGCTATAGCAGGCCTTCCGAACGGCCATGCGGTCCGCCAGGGCCGGTACCGCCAACCACGCCAAATCCCCATGCAGAGAAGGTGTTGTGTGCTCTGCAGCACACCGCTATTCGATACAGGCCGCCGCCATTTTTTTTGCTGGATCGCACGAGCCGCCATTTTGGCGTAGCCTCGTGTCTCCAGCATGGGGGCGGCCATGTTTGAGGTGATCCAAACACCTCGTGGAGCTAGGGGAGGCGCCGGACGGCGTGCAGAGGGGCGGAGCCGCCTCCTTTTTTCCTGGGCAGCCAGCCAAAAAACTTCCTGTTTGTGAAGACAGCGCTGTAACCTGTTGCAGTTAAACTCTGAGCATCAAGTGGTGAGCCTGGGGGTCTATCTCTCTCTCTCTCGATCGATAGGGATCCCTAGCAGGTAACACTAAGGGGCTTTTGTGGCGCTGGGGGTCTGAAAAAAAAAAAAAAAAGTTTTTTTATTTAATTGAATTGTATTATCCGGGAAGTTACTGGAATAATCATGGACCCTGCCACACAAATTCCCCCACCTGTTTCCCTCGAGGGGGCCACGGGACCCGCCGGTGCACAGAGTATGGATGCATTTACAGCAGTTTTGGAGTCTTTGGTGGCTCGGGTGGAGGCAGCCTGTCAGGGACGGGGGTCAAGGAAGCGACCCCCGCCTACCCCTATATTATCTGACACCTCTGACTCAGATTCACAGATGGTCACTGCAGCTGCAGGTCCCTCTGCAAGGGCTGTTACCTCAGGTAAAGCTCCCTCAGACAGTGAGGACGACGTTCCTTCTCCCGCTATAATTCAGGAAGAAGCATTGGTGGACGCACTAGTTGTGGCAGTGCGGGAAACCTTAAGACTTGAGGTTTTACCGGCAGAGGCAACTGAAACAGAGATTCCCTTTGGTACTAACAAGCCCATCAAAACGGTGAAGGTTTTTCCTGTACCCAAGTGTTTTGGTAATAAAATTAAAGGAGAATGGGAGCATTCTAAGCGTACCTTTACGATTTCCAAGCGTATTGCTAGACGCTATCCATTTGAGGAATCCTTCATTAAGAAATGGACGGTACCACCAGTAGTGGATCCACCTATCTCCAGGCTGAATAAAGCCACGGTTATCCCAGTGGAGGACACTTCGTCCTTTAAGGATCCGGTGGATCGGAAGATGGAAGCAGAGTCCCGCACTATCTTCTCTCTGATAGGGTCAGCATTTAGACCAGTAATTGTTATTGGTCTAGTTTCCCAGACACTTACCGAATGGGCGAGATTGGTACGCCAAGACCTTAGGGGAAAAGATATTCCCCAGGAAACATCTGATTTGATGGAACAGATTATACAAGGGCTACAGTTTATCTGTGACGCAGCCTTGGACACTACTCCCCTATTAGGGCATGCATCTATGTCAGCGGTAATCCTCAGACGTGTGCTGTGGTTAAAATGCTGGTCAGCTGACCTAGGTTCCAAAAAGACCTTGACGAATCTCCCCTTTCAGGGGAATCGTCTATTTGGGGCCACCCTAGATGAAATTATTAAGGATGCCACTGGGGGCAAGAGCACTTTTTTGCCACAGGCTGCTAAAGCTAAGGGACCTCGCAACTAGCGAGGACCTTTCTTTACCGCCCATAAAGGGTACGTACGCCCGGCTGGAACAAGCGGGAAAGGCAAGACTCCTCCAGGAGGGTTCAAGAAAGGCTGGTCGGACAAACAGAGGACCGACTCAGCCAAACCCGAAGCAAAGGATTACACAGCCTGAAGGTGCGCCCCCACCCGGGTTGAGGGTGGGGGGACGTTTTCACCGGTATTCAGGATATTAGATCGAGCATCGACTACCACTACCGGTGCGATTCTTCCCTTCCAACATTTAAGTACTACAGGGAGCGGTAGTCACCGTTCCCTGAATAGATCTTTTCCTTTACCTTTTCCTAAGATTAGTCTCTATTCTCCACAGGAATCGGATCTGGTTGACCAGACAGACCAAGAAGCCTCTAGCCGGGTGACTTCGGTCCCTGAGGTTCAACCAGAAAAGATCACCCTTCCTGATAGGAATCAGGTATCTGATAAATGTGTGGGAACAGAAAACGACCAGACTTTCTCGGATGGTCGGGGCCAGATAGCTCTAGGGACGCCTGGTTCAGATCCAGTCAGCGCCAGTGGTCCTAGAAATTCTAGGCTGGCCTCGTCAAGCCGGCCTGGCCGACTTGGACATGCTAGTCGCAGACGTTCCGTGGGAACTTCGTCTCAGGGAATGTCTGTGGTCTCAAGGACCAATTTACCATTGTGCTTTACAGTCGCTGGTTTTAATGGCCTGGCCATTGAGACCCAAGTACTGAAGGACAGAGGGTTGTCAGCTTCAGTCATTCCTACCCTTATTAAAGCAAGGAAAGCGACTTCCAGCAAGGTCTATTATCACACATGGAAGACTTATATTGCGTGGTGCGAATCTTTAGGATTTCCTCCACGTACCTATTCGGTGACTCGAATATTGGCTTTTTTGCAAAAAGGGGTTGAGCAGAAACTAGCCTTGAGCACCATCAAGGGTCAAGTTTCAGCATTAGCAATCTTCTTTCAGAAACCTTTAGCTACCAAGTCCTTGGTGCGGAATTTCATCCAGGGGGTGCGGCACCTGGCTCCACCAGTCCGCGCGCCCTTACCGCCCTGGGATCTTAATTTAGTTTTGTCGGTTCTACAGAAACCTCCCTTTGAAAACATCAGGGAGATTCCCTTGCTTACTTTATCCCAGAAGGTGGCCTTCTTGGTGGCTATCACTTCTGCTCGCAGGGTGTCAGAACTGGCTGCATTATCATGCCAGTCCCCATACCTAGTGATTCATAGGGATAAGGTAGTACTTCATCCTAAGCCATCCTTTCTTCCTAAGGTGGTTTCAGATTTTCATCTGAATGAAGATATTGTACTACCTTCCTTGTGTCCTCAGCCCAATCATCATCGGGAACATGCGTTGCATTCCTTGGATGTGGTTCGGGCAATCAGGGTATACCTGAAAGCTACGGAATCATTCCGTAAGACGGATTCACTTTTTGTGATCACGGATGGCCCCAGAAAGGGGTTGCCTGCATCTGCCGCGACCATTGCCAAATGGATTAGACAGACGGTGGTACAGGCTTATTCTATTAAGGGACAGAGTCCTCCGTTCCCTGTTAGGGCGCACTCCACTCGAGCGCTCAGTACTTCCTGGGCCTTTCGCCATCAGGCGTCAGTGGTCCAGGTATGTAAGGCGGCCACCTGGTCGTCGGTACATACCTTTACAAAATTCTATAAAATTGATGTGATGGCATCGGCGGATGCCTCATTTGGCCGCAAGGTTTTGCAGGCCGCAATTTGAGGAGACCGGTGGTCTACCTCGAGGGTTTTTTTCTGTTTGAAAAATTTATTTTTGTTGAGTCTCATCATTAAGGATGAGCATTGTAAACTTCTAGTTGGCACCGGTTGGGCCTTCTAGATTGGGATTTGATTTCCATTTTCCCACCCCTCATTTGTGATACTGCTCTGGGACTTCCCGAAGGTGCTGTATCACCGAGGACTATGTCTATCAATGAGCGATAGAGAAAAATGGATTTTTGTAAAATCTTACCGTAAAATCCTTTTCTCTTAGCTCATTGACAGACGTAGTCCCCGCCCCTCTGTTTTTGAGTTGGGTTGGGTTAAATTCTCTAAGCACTGCTTTTGTGACATAACTGATTTGCTGTGGCGGAGAGAGAGAGGATATACCCTCGGGGACTGCCCCTGGGGTGTGGCAAGAGCATTTTTATTTCCTGTCTAGTCCTGCTCCTGTGGAGGCAACATAACCCGAAGGTGCTGTATCACTGAGGACTACGTCTGTCAATGAGCTAAGAGAAAAGGATTTTACGGTAAGATTTTACAAAAATCCATTTATTGCTCACGCATGCCATGGGTATATGTGAAATGACACCCCAAAATACATTCTGCTGCTTCTCCGGAGTACAGGGATACCCCATGTGTGAGACTTTTTGTCAGTCTAGCCGCATACAGGACCCGGAAAACCAATCCGCACCTTCTGGCTTTCTAAGGGCGTAAATTGTTGATCTCACTCCTTACTACCTATCACACTTTTGAAGGCCATGAAATGCCAAAATGGCACAAAACCCCCCCAAATGACCCCATTTTGCAAAGTAGACACTCCAAGCTATTAGATGAGAGGCATGATGAGTCCATGGAATATGTTATATTTTGCCACAAGTTTCAGGAAAATTATTATTATTTTTTTTTTTTTTTTTACACAAAGTTGTCAGTAAATGATATAATGCTCACACATGCCATGGGTATATGTGAAATGACACCCCAAAATACATTCTGCTGCTTCTCCTGAGTACAAGGATACCCCATGTGTGAGACTTTTTTGCAGTCTAGCCGCGTACAGGACCCGGAAAACCACTCCCCACCTTCAGGCTTTCTAAGGGCGTAAATTGTTGATCTCACTCCTTACTACCTATCACACTTTTGAAGGCCATGAAATGCCAAAATGGCACAAAACCCCCCCAAATGACCCCATTTTGCAAAGTAGACACTCCAAGCTATTAGATGAGAGGCATGATGAGTCCATGGAATATTTTATATTTTGCCATAAGTTTCAGGAAAATTATTATTTTTTTTTTTTACACAAAGTTGTCAGTAAATGATATAATGCTCACACATGCCATGGGTATATGTGAAATGACACCCCAAAATACATTCTGCTGCTTCTCCTGAGTACAAGGATACCCCATGTGTGAGACTTTTTTGCAGTCTAGCCGCGTACAGGACCCGGAAAACCACTCCCCACCTTCAGGCTTTCTAAGGGCGTAAATTGTTGATCTCACTCCTTACTACCTATCACACTTTTGAAGGCCATGAAACGCCAAGATGGCACAAAAGCCCCCCAAATGACCCCATTTTGCAAAGTAGACACTCCAATCTATTTGCTGAGAGGCATGGTGAGTATTTTGCATCTCTCATTTTTTTTGGAAAATGAAGAAAAAACAGGAAAATGCATTTTTTTTCCTCTTTTTTCAATTTCCAAAACTTTGTGACAAAAAGTGAGATCTGCAAAACACCCAACATGCCTCTCTGCAAATAGCTTAGGGTGTCTACTTTCCGAAAAGGGGTCATTTGGGGGGGGGGGGGTTGTGCTGTCTTGGCATTTCATGGCCTCCGAAACTGTGATAGGTAGTCAGGAGTGAAATCAACAATTTACGCCCTTGGAAAGCCTGAAAGTGGGGGTTGGCTTTCGAGGACCTGTACTCGGCTAGACTGCAAAAAAGTCTCACACATGTGGTATCCCTGTACTCAGGAGAAGCAGCAGAATGTATTTTGGGGTGTCATTTCACATATACCCATGGCATGTGTGAACAATATATCATTTAGTGACAACTTTGTGTAAAAAAACAAAAAAAAAAAAATAATAATAATATATTTCCCGGAACTTGTGGCAAAATATAAAATATTCCATGGACTCACCATGCCTCTCAGCAAATAGCTTGGGGTGTCTACTTTGCAAAATGGGGTCATTTGGGGGGGTTTTGTGCTATGTTGAAATTTCAGGGCCTCCGAAACTGTGATGGGTAGTCAGGAGTGAAATCAACAATTTACGCCATTAGAAAACCTAAAGATGGAGATTCATTTTCGGGGTCCCGTACACAGCTAGGCTCCCAAAAAGTCTCACACATGGGGTATCCCCATACTGAGGAGAAGCGGCAGAATGTATTTTGGGGTGTCATTCCACATATACCCATGTCATGTGTGAGAAATTTATCTTTTAGTGACAACTTTGTGTTAAAAAAAAAATAAATAAGTAAATTGTAATTTTCCCAAAACTTGTGGCAAAATATAAAATATTCCATGGACTCACCATGCCTCTCAGCAAATAGCTTGGGGTGTCTACTTTGCAAAATGGGGTCATTTGGGGGGTTTTGTGCTATCTTGTAATTTCAGGGCCTCCGAAACTGTGATGGGTAGTGAGGAGTAAAATCAAAAATTTACGCCATTAGAAAACCTAAAGATGGAGTTTGATTTTCGGGGTCCCGTACACAGCTAGGCTCCCAAAAAGTCTCACATATGTGGTATCCCTGTACTCAGGAGAAGCAGCAGAATATATTTTGGGGTGTAATTACACATATACCCATGGCATGTGTGAGAAATGTATCTTTTAGTGACAACTTTGTGTTAAAAAAAAAAAATTTTTTTTTTTTATTCATTTTTCAAACACCTGTGACAAAAAAATTAAATATTCAATGAGCTCAACATGCCTCTCAGAACATTCCTTAGGATGTCTACTTTCCAAAAAGTGGTAATTTGGGGGGGGTCTTGTACTGCCCTGCCATTTTAGCACTTCATGAATTGAGATAGGCAGTCAGAAATTAAAGCTGCGTAAAATTTCAGTATTTACACCATAGTTTGTAGACGCTATAACTTTTGCGCAAACCAATAAAAATACGCTCATTGAATTTTTTTTTGTCAAAGACATGTAGCTAAATATATTTTGGCCAAAAAAAATGACATAAATTGAGTATATTGGATATTTTTTAAAAGACAAAGTTGAAAATGTCATTTTTTTGGAAAATTTTCGCTCTTTTTTTATTAATATCGCAAAAAATAAAAAGGGCAGAGGTGATCAAATACCACCAAAAGAAAGCTCTGTTTGTGGGAAAAAAAGGACGTAAATTTAGTTTGGGTACCACATTGCATGACCGCACAATTGTCAGTTAAAGTTGCACAGTGCCGAAGCACAAAAAGTGGTCTGGACGGAAGACCGCAAAATCCTCCAGTGGTAAAGTGGTTAATTGTAACTGTACTGTCTCCCTTTGTATTGTAAAGTGCTGCGTAAACTGTTTGTGCTATATAAATCCTTTATAATAGTAAAAAGATTTTTCTCTTTCATTCATTGACGGACACAGCTCCTGATCTTCTTTAATATTGGGTTATACTGCCCCCTACAGGAGTATGACACTAGGCAGAAAAAGTCTGGCTATGCCCAGGGGGTATACTCCCTCTCTCTGCTATAGGCACTATAGTTTTTTTTCTTCCTAGTCAGGAGTAAGGACCTAGTTCCTTGCTGGGATCTCTGGTCCTGGCAATTTTTTCTGTTTAGATAGATTTTTATTCCTGTGAGATTGACAATCAACTGCCAGACTGGGCAATGGGCTGGATAATCTAGATCCAGTGGTCTCCCCAGTGTGGCCACTGAGCGCGTGCAGACCTCAGCTCCATGGTAGGTCGGCTGCGACATAGCCCCACTGGACGGGGCTGGCCTGCGAGTTATAAGTCTTGCAATGTCGCATACGACCGGGTCTCGGCCAGAGTCGCAGCGTTCCTTCTGGCTGACAGCCCCCCCCCCCCATTTCGATGGAGAGGAGATTCTGTCTGGAGCGGTGCCCGCCAGGTTCCTGGTATAGTAAGTTACTGCCACGCCTCTCCCCCTGGAGGGTTTTGAGGTGGACATGGGCCCCTCCATGGGACGGTCAGACCCCAGGGTGTCCCTCCTTGCCGTTAGGCACCCCTCCTCATTGGTCTAGTGGGCCATCTTGCCCTCCTCACCTTTACTGGGGCTTTGGGGTGGTCTGTTTCATCTCCTGGGGTGGGGGCAGGGTTCTGTGATTGCGATGGGTGCAGGAGGTGCGCCGCCGGCTCCTGGGTGATCGGCTGTGGGGGTGCTATACCTGGTAGGGGCTCGTGCCAGGGCACCCCCTTGCTGCCTGTGTCATTTTCTGAGGCCTAGGGATCCCTTCTAGGTCCCTGCGAGCCTTGTGGTGCCTCCATTTTGTTGTGGCCTGTGTGCCTAATGTGCAGCGGCCATGTTGGTGTAGTCCGGCGGCCATTTTGTGGTGCTTTGTCATTGAAAATAGCAGAGGCCATGACAGTGGAGCCCTTTGGGCGGAGATTTCGGTAGTGGGAGCCCCCCCTCATCCCCTGGTGCTGACTCCTGGATCATTTCATTTCCTGATCGCCGCACGTGGACTGCACAGTATTCTGGTGGCGTCAGGTGCCTGTTTTTGCCGGGTGGTGAGTCTGGTGGGGTCCTCTCCCCCTCTGGTGGTGCTGCCAGAGCGGTGGGGCTGTACCTTAGCAGTGTTTTTACACCTTTGTTTTGTGGGGTCCCCCTATTGACTCATGGGGTCTTTGGAGCTCATTTCCCCACCTGATGCCCTCTCAGAGACTGCTGGGCCCTCTGTGTTCAAACCATCCATTGATGCACTGACGGCGGACCTGGAGTCCTTGTGTCCCAGGTGGAGGTGGGTTTTATGTGACAGGCTAGCAAAAAGTGTCCCCCACCTTCTTCTGCCTCATCTGTCTCCTCAGATCCTGAATCTTATTCGGCCACCGCGGACGTGGGTCACTCTGCTGGGTCTGTAACCAGGCTTTGTTAATATCAAAGCTTTTAGCATATCACACCCCTAGGGGGTGGTCCCCTCAGTCAATACCTCCCTGCTTCCTGCATTCTCAACTCAGTTTCTAATGCCTAGCTTAGGAGTAGCTGGCTGATCCTGTGCTGGGGCTTTCAGTCTCAGCCTTCTATCTTCTTTTTGATTTTATTTGGAGTATTTTTCTTTCTTTTACTTAGCTGTTCTTTTTCTCAGCATTAGTTTAGTTTCTTCGGATGAAGATGATCATGTGGAGCTGGGTTTCGGACTGGCCACCCTGCATCCCAGGGCTGAGAGCCAGGGGCTTCCCAGCCTGCCATCGAACGTTCAGCTCAGGTTTTCCTGGCATATTGAACGACCCATCCCTGTTCGCTGCAGGGATGCTGCCTGTGAGGTGGCTACCTCACCGGACGCCATTTGCGGTTTCGCACCGCAGTTCCACTGCGTCCTGGCTGCGACACTCCCTGTCCTCAGCGCAGCGGTTTGGTCGCTGGAGAAGGCTCCCCACCCCATCCGGACTGGTAAGTGCAATTCTATGTGGGGACCTGTCTGTTTTGGGTGTCAGTCTGTGACTGTGTGACCCTGCATGTCTGTGTATGTGCTGTCAGATTCCTGTGTGGAATAGCTGCCTTTCTGTGGGCTGCGGGGGGGGGGGCTCTCCCGCTCTGCTATGTGAGAGTATGGGGCAGACTGGGCTTGGACATGCTGTGCGGCGGCCGCTGCTGCGGCCCGCCATTTTTTTGCGGCAAATTATGGTGACCGGCCCTGTGTGGTACGGCGCGGTGTTTTGGCGCCAAACGCCGCCATTTTGGCGGCGATCGATCATACAGCCACATGTCGGCGCCATTTTCTCATTGCCTGAAATGCCTCGGCCGAGCGGCCATGTTTGTGTAGCCTGCATAGGCTTTATAGTGCGGTCAGTCATTGCATCACTTCCTTTTGCTCTGGAACAGCGATCGGTGGCATTAGCCTGTGTGGTCTCTCCAGGTTTTTACCTTTCCTTTTCCTGTATTTCCTTGCTCAGTGTCCTTATCCCTGTGGGGGTCGGTACATACAGTAGTGGGCGGTGGGCTACGCTCGCCGGGGTCTTAAAGGGGCAGTCCTCCTTTTTCAATTATTGCTGGGGCATGGATTCTCAGGATTGCAAGTTTCCTCCCACCTTGGTGGGGGGCCAAGGGGCTGCTGCATCCCCCGAGGGGGCTGATCTGGCTGCTATTGTGGCGAACTTGGCTTCTCAGGTGCAGATGCTAATGGCTGATCGATCCGCAAAACGGCCCAGATTGTCTATTTCCTCTGATTCAGAGGGCGATGGGGCTGCTATGGCTGGAGTGCCCTTCTCAGGGTCTCGCTCATCTCTGGACCTTGGGGGGTCTGAGGGGGAGGCTGAGGTAGAAGGGGTTGATAATTCTCCCCCTGGCTCGCCTGAAGAGCTTGCACTCATGGATGAGTTGGTTGCTTCTATCAAGGAAACACTGCGTGTCCTCCTGCTTTGATGTCCTCTTATGGGACGCAAAAGAAACGCAAAACAGCGCAGGTTTTTCCCTGCCCTGCGGAATTTCAGCGCGCTGTTGATGAGCAATGGCGCAATTTAAAGAAGCCCTTTACTGTGCCAAGTAAGTTCAAGCTGCGTTATCCCTTTACACCCACCACTGATGAGCGTTGGTGTGTGCCGCCTCAGGTGGATCACACGGTGGTGGTTTTGAATAAATCTACTGCGATCCCTGCTGAGGATACCCCGGTGTTTCGGGACCCTACGGACAGGAGATTGGAGTCTCTTGCCCGTCATGCTTATACGGTTGCTGGTTCTATGCTGAAGCCTATTTTTGCTTCCATTTTGGCAGCCCAGGCTATTGCGGCTCCACCGACAACTTTGGCTATGGTGGATCAAATTCATCAGGGTGTCATGTATTTGTGTGATGCGGACTTGGATTTAGTCCCTTTGGCTGCACGCCTCTCAAGTGTGGCGGTGTTGAACCGTCGCCTGATATGGCTGAAAGGTTGGTCGGTTGACCAATCATCTCGCAAGACTTTAGCTAATTTGCCCTTCGCGGGATCTCGTCTTTTTGGCGAGTCTTTGGATACTCTGATAAAGGGAATTTCCGGGGGTAAGAGCACTCTCTTACCCCAAACTCACAAGAATACGTTTGTTCGCTGTAAGAAGAATACCTCGTTTAGGCCCTCTCAGGGGTCCTTTCGTGCCTTTCGGTCGCAATATAAGGGCAAGCCCTTCAAGGGCCAAGGCTCCCAGAAGAAGCCGTGGGCAGGTAAGCAGAAGTCCGGCCAGTCCGGGTCCGCTGCCCATACCAATTCGGCCTGAAGGGGCGCCCTCACCCGGTTCTGGGGTGGGGGGACGTTTGCTCGGTTTTCTTAAACCCTGGCTGGCCCGCATTCGGGACAGGTGGGTTCAGGAAATCGTTTCTCTCTCGGCCGGCGAGCAGATTTTTTCCCTCAAATCTTCAGCTGTCTCCGGAGCGCTTGCAGGATCTGCACCTGGCGGTGCGGGACCTGCAGGCCCAGGGAGTGGTGGTTCCGGTGCCTCATCGGGACAGATTTCGGGGGTTCTATTCCAATCTGTTCACTGTGCCCAGAAAGGAGGGCAAGGTACGTCCGATTTTGGACTTAAAAGCTCTGAACTGCTTTGTGCGGGTTCGCAAGTTCCGCATGGAATCCTTGCGCTCGGTGGTGGCTGCCCTGGTTCCGGGGGAATTCATGGCCTCCATCAACTTGAAGGATGCGTACCTTCACATCCCCATTTTCGAGGGTCACCAGAGGTTCCTTCGATTCGCCATTGCGGAGGATCATTACCAATTCGTGGCGTTACCCTTTGGTCTCGCTTCGGCTCCGCGGGTTTTCACCAAGGTGCTTGCGCCGGTCCTGGCTTTATTGAGAGCCCAGGGCATCTCTGTCTTGGGGTATCTGGACGATATCTTGATTCGGTCTGCGACCATTCAGGGCCTGGTGAACGACTCTGCAGGAGTTCGGTTGGACGATAAATTTTCCAAAGTCAACGTTGTGTCCGTCGGGTCGTCTTCCCTACCTGGGGATGATCCTGGACTCTGTTCAAGCGAAGGTCTTCCTGCCAGAAGACAAGCTCCGGACACTTCAGGACGCAGTCAGGTCCCTCAGGGACAATCAGTGCTCCTCCCTCCGGGCGCGTATGAGGTGTCTGGGATTGATGGTCTCAGCTTTCGAGGCGATTCCCTTCGCCCAGTTTCACACGCGGGATCTTCAGGCGGAGATCCTGGCCAAGTGGGACGGGCGTCTGCAATCTCTGGATCTGCGGATTTCGTTGAGCCTCCTCACGCAAAGGGGTCTTTTGTGGTGGCTCCAGTCCCCGGCGGTGTCGGGGGGCAAATCCTTTCGTCCTTTGTCATGGACGGTGATCACCACAGATGCCAGCCATTCGGGCTGGGGTGGTGTTCTGGGCGTTCTGTCCGCCCAGGGAACTTGGTCGGAGGAGGAATCCTCCCTTTCGATCAACATTCTGGAATTGCGAGCGATAACTCTCTGCCTTCTGCGTTGGACGGACAGGCTTCAGGGCCGTCCGGTTCGGGTGCAGACGGACAATGCCACAGCGGTTGCCTACATCAACCACCAAGGGGGCACCAGGAGTGCCCGAGCGGCTCGGGAAGTAGCCGACATTCTGGCTTGGGCCGAGACGCACGTCCCGGCAATATCTGCAGTTCACATTCCGGGGGTGGAGAACTGGCAGGCGGATTATCTGAGTCGCCAGATCCTGGACCAGGGGGAATGGTCCCTTCACCCGGATGTCTTTCAGACTAAACAACAAGGTGGAAAGGTTTGTGGCAAGGACGCGCGATCCTCGGGCAGACGCCTCAGACGCGTTAGTGGCGCCCTGGCATCAGTATTGTCTGATGTATGCCTTTCCACCGATTCAGCTGCTGTCCAGGCTCCTTCGCAGGTTGGCCTCGGAATCGCACACGGTGATTCTGGTGGCGCCAGACTGGCCTCGCCGGTCTTGGTACGCAGACCTCGTGAATCTGGCGGTCGACGCTCCGTGGCGTCTGCCTCTTCGAGAAGATCTCCTGTCTCAAGGACTGATATTCCATCCTGCTTTACAGTCGCTGGCTTTAACGGCCTGGCTGTTGAAAGCCAGGTCCTGAAGGATAGGGGTCTCTCCCCTGAGGTCATTCCCACTTTGATCAAGGCTAGAAAAGCCTCTTCGGGGAAGATTTACTACCGTACTTGGAAGGCGTATTTTGCCTGGTGTGAGTCCAGGGGGTATTCCCCTCGCTCGTACTCGGTATCGGGAGTGTTGGCTTTCCTTCAAACGGGCGTGGACCAGCGTTTGGCGTTGGCCACGATTAAGGGTCAGATTTCTGCGCTGGCCGTTCTCTTTCAACGCCCTGTGGCGTCTAATTCTTTGGTTAGCACCTTTGTCCAAGGGGTGCGACACTTGGCCCCTCCTCGGAGGGACCCTTTACCTCCATGGGACTTGAACCTTGTTCTGTCCGTGTTGCAGCATGCTCCCTTTGAGAAGATCAGGGAGATCTCGTTGTCTCTGTTGTCCAAGAAGGTTGCCTTTTTGGTGGCGATCACTTCGGCTCACAGGGTATCGGAGCTGGTGGCCTTGTCCTGCAGCTCTCCCTACTTGGTGATTCACTTGGATAAGGTGGTCTTACGACCTAACCCTTCTTTTCTTCCGAAGAGGGTCTCGGAATTTCACCTCAATGAGGACATTGTCTTACCTTCGCTTTGCGCGAAGCCTAAGCATCCAAAGGAGGTGGTTTTGCATGCCTTGGATTTTGT
This sequence comes from Pelophylax lessonae, assembly GCF_965119305.1. NCBI lineage: Eukaryota > Metazoa > Chordata > Amphibia > Anura > Ranidae > Pelophylax > Pelophylax lessonae. Next base: position 163,829,545 of record NC_138771.1, read on the forward strand.
CCGGGCGATCAGAGTTTACCTGTCATCGACGAAATCCTTTCGCAAGTCGGATTCTCTATTTGTCCTTCCAGAGGGACCTCGGAAGGGCATGGCGGCGTCGGCTGCGACCATCGCCAAATGGTTCAGACAGACCATTGTACAAGCCTATGCTTTGAAGGGGAAGGTTCCTCCTTTCCCTGTGAAGGCGCACTCTACCAGGTCTCTGAGTACGTCTTGGGCCTATCGTCATCAGGCTTCTGTGGCCCAGGTGTGTAAGGCGGCGACTTGGTCGTCCGTTCACACCTTCTCAAAACTTTACAAGGTGGATGTTCAGGCATCGGCAGATGCTTCCTTTGGCCGTAAAGTTCTTAGTGCGGCAGTGCCTTAGGGTCCCTTGGCTGTTGGGGTGTTTTTACCCCTAGGTTACTTGTTCTTCCTGGGTTGTTGCTCCTGTTGAGCACGTTTTTCCTGTTGCCCAGTTGGTTCTCTTACTTTGGTAAGGTTCTTTTTTCGGATGTGGGTACTGCGTTGCTTTAGGCACGGCTGCGTTTTTCCCACCCCTCATGTCTACACTGCTCTGGGACGTCCCCATTAGTGAAGATTATGAAGTGGCGGCGTCTGTCGGAGGACGTAAGAGAAAACGGAAAATTCCTTTCTCTGAGTCCTCCGACAGTCGCCGCCCCTCTTTTGGGGTTTGTTTATGTACTCTACTGCTATGCTACTGAAACTGAGTTGAAAATGCAGGGAGGTTTTGACTGAGGGGACCACCCCCTAGGGGTGTGATATGCTAAAAGCTTTGATATTAACAAATCTTGTTGCCTAGCTACTCCTGCGGAGCAAAGGTTAATTACCCCATTAGTGAAGATTATGAAGTGGCGGCGACTGTCGGAGGACTCAGAGAAAGGAATTTTACGGTAAGATTTTACAAAAATTCAGTTTTTCTTCCAACTTGTGCTTGTCCCCAACCACTTACAGGTTATTTTTGGGGTGGTGCAAGACCTCTTACTTCAAGGGGTGATTGTCCCTGTTCCGACATCGAAACATTTTCAGGGATTTTATTCAAACTTGTTTACAGTTCCCAGGAAGGAAGGCAAGGTGCGTCCAATTCTTGACCCCAAGGCACTGAACTGCTTTGTATGCATGAAGAAGTTCAGAATGCAGTCCATTCGCACGGTGGTGGCATCCGTGCATCAGGGAGATTTTGTCTCTGTCGTCATCAAGGATGCTTACGTTCACTTTCCAATATTTGCTGTTTACCAGCGCTTCCTCCGCTTTGCCGTGGGAGAGGAGCATTATCAGTTTGTGGCGTTACCCTTTGTTCTCCCCTCTGCTCCTCGGGTCTTCACAAAAGTGCTGGCCCCGGTGCTAGCATTGGTACGTCAGCAAGGGATCGTGGTACTCGGCTATTTGGACGACCTCCTTCTGCGAGCACAGTCTCCTACTGCTCTGGTGGAAAACCTGGAGATCACCATACGAACTCTTAGGGAGTTTGGCTGGATTCTGAATTTTCAGAAGTCTGCTCTGGTTCTTTCCACAAAGCTGGACTATCTGGGTCTGACTCTGGATTCGGCCTTAGCCAGAGTGCTCCTTCCTCTAGACAAACTCCAGAAACTGCAGGCTGCAATTCGTTTCTTGCTGGTACGCAGATGGTCATCCCTCCTGACTTGCATGCGGGTGCTGGGCCTGATAAAGTCTACCTTTGAGGCGGTAGCTTTTGAACAATTCCATACGAGGTCCCTGCAAAGGGAGATTCTGAGTGAATGGGACAAGAATCCGAAGTCTCTGGACAATCTGATCCGGCTGAGCCAGGGAACAAAAGGGTCCTTGATACGGTGGCTTCATTCTCCAGTGCTTCGGTTGGGAAAATCCTTCCTCCCCTTGTATTGGACAGTGGTCACCATCGATACCAGCCTGTCCGGGTGGAGAGGTGTCCTCTGCAAAAATTCTGTTCAAGGTGTCTGGACGCTTGAAGAGTCCACACTACCAATCAATGTCCTGGAACTCCAAGCGATCAGACTGTGCCTGGAATATTGGGATGCCAAGTGTGCATTCAATTGGGCAATGCCACGGCGATGGCTTATGTCAATCCCCAGGGGGGCACAAGGAGTGCTCTGGCGACTCTTGAGGTAGCCGGCATTCTAAGGTTGGCAGAACGTTTCGTTCCAGTCTTCTCCGACCGTGCACATTCCGGGGATGGAAAACTGGCAGGAGTCGGCATGCGTTGGACCAAGGTAAGTGTTCCCTTCATCTGGAGTTGTTTCATCAGTTGTGTCTCCGGTGGGGCATCCTCGAGGTAGATCTGTTGGCATCTTGGCTCAACAGAAAGGGGCAGAGGTTTGTTGTACAGTCATGGAAGCTTCCTCTCAGGGAGGATCTGCTGTCCCAAGGGCCAATCTTCCATCCTGCTTTACAGTCGCTGGCTTTGACGACTTGAATGCCAGGTGCCGAAAGATAGAGGTTTGTCTGAGTCTGTGATTCCAACGCTGTTAAAAGCTAAGAAATCTACTTCTAGGAAGATCTACTATCATACGTGGAAGACGCACATCGCGTGTTGTGAGTCTCTTGGGGTTTATCCTCAATCTTTTTTGGTGGCTCGGATCTTGACCCTCCAATGGGGGGTTGAGCAGAAACTGGCCTTGAGTACTATCAGTGTCGGCCTTTGCAGTCTTCTTTCAACAGCCCTTGGCCACACACTTGCTGATGTGCACTTTTCTTCAGGGAGTTCAGCACTTAGCTCCTCCAGTGCAGGCTCCATTGCCACCTTGGGACCTCGATTTGGTGTTTAGTCCTCCAGAAGCCTCCTTTTGAGAATCTTCATTAGTTTCCCCTGCTTAGACTGTCTCAGAAGGTGGCTTTCACTTTTGCATGCAGGGTGTCGGAATTGGCGGTGTTATCCTGTCTTTCACCTTACTTGGTGGTTCACAGAGATAAGGTGGTTCTTTGCCCCTGTCCGTCGTTCCTTCCAAAGGTTGTCCCTGAATTTTCATTTGATCATTTGAATGAAGACATTGTGTTGCCTTCCCTGTGCCCCAGGCCAAAACATCCAAACAAAATTGCTTTGCATGCCTTGCATGTGATCTGGGCAATTAGGGTATACCTGGCAGCTACAGAGTATTTTAAGAAGTCAGACTCACTATTTATGCTTGTGGATGGGCCTCGTAAAGGGTTGTCCGCTTCCTCTGCGATCATTTCCAGATGGATCAGAAAGACGGTGATTCAGGCCTATTCCATTAAGAGCCATGCTCCTCCTTTCCCTGTCAAGGCACACTCTACTCAGCGCTCAGAGCTTCCTGGGCCTTTCGTCATTGGGCATTAGTGACGCAGGTTTGCAAGACGGCCACCTGGTCGTCGGTGCACACTTTCAGGAAGTTCTATAAAGTGGATGTGTTGACATCTGCGGATGCTTTTTTTGGCCTCAAGGTTTTTCAGGCTGCTGTTTAGAGCACCTGGTCCTCTTTGAGGGTGTATTGTTTTTTTCAGGTGGGCTCCAGTTTTTTTGGTTGAGCTCCTGTTTACCTGGTTGGCTATTGTTTAGCAATGAGAATTTCTTTAATCGCTGTTCCCACCCCTTATGTTTAACACTGCTTTGGGACATCCCAATGGTTAAGAAGATCAGGAGCAATGTCCGTCAATGAACATCAGAGAAATGGATTTTATAGTAAGTCCAAATCCCACTTTTAAATAAGCTCTATAGAATTATTTCATATCAGCATTTAGAGCTGTATGCTGATGTGATTTTTTTTCTGAAAGTGTGGGAAGGTCCACTTTAAAGTATATGTGAACCCTCTCCTTGTAAAACAACTTATTCAGTTTAAAATTGGAATGCAAGGCAAAATGTTTGTTCCTCTATTCTCAGCTGCATAAAGGGTTTAGAGAGTTGGGGGTGTAGACTGCAGTGGGGGGGGGGGGGTGTCGGCAGGAGGCAGAGAAACAAGAATACACTAATCTTCCCAGTGATTAACTGTGCAGGGAGGTGTGTTTGCACAAGTCTGACCATTGGAATACAGCAGGCTATGATCCCAAGTGAAATTGAAAGAAGATAATTATGCTGGGATGGATGTGCTTCCATTCCTAGCATTGTCAGTTTGAAAACAGGTAAGCAGGGGAACTGGCAAAATTACCAAGCAAGCAATGCAAAGAGAACAGAAAACGTTTTAATACAAGTACCTGGTAACACAGACTACAGTAAGATGTATGTAATGTTGGAGTAATGTACGCTTTAAGTGTTCTTGGGTCAGGATCTGGCAATGAAGAAAACACTTGGCAATTGAGGTCAGTTACTGTATAATGTAAACACATTTCAAGTGCAGTCTAAGTTTCACAAGTAAAGAAAGATGAACATCACAAAAAAAAAAAAAAAATAATCTTTTGGCACGTTTAACGAGTAATTTGAAAAAGATGAAATTAAACAAAAATTGCAGTTTCGTCAAATTACAGCCCATTCAGACTGGCGTGATCCGATTTAGAAGGGCGACCTGTGAAGTCGCGGTGCACAGCGTACACCGCGACTTCGGCGCGACTTGCAGGGACTTCACATAATGGAAGTCTATGCAAGTCGCTCCCAGGTCGCCCCAAAGTAGTACAGGACCCTTTTTCTAAGTCGGAGCGACTTGTGTCGCTTCTATTAGAACGGGTCCTGTACTACTCAATGGCGAGCGACCGACCGAGACTTGTCAGACGACTTAGTCGCCTGACAAGTCGCTCTAGTCTGAATGGGCTCTTATAGAGGGCCTCAAGTGTGGCTCACACTCTTCTAGAGGGCTGCATGATAGTAGACAATTTTCACACCTCAACACCAAATTTTTTGATCCTGTTGCATTTTTTTTGCAGTGTATCGCAATGCACTGTGAAGAAGTTGGAGTATAATAGCCCCCAGCATTGATGTCAGTGGCAGAAATAATACCCCCAGCATTAGTATTAGTGGTCACAATGATAACTCAGCATTGGTATTAGTGGCTGCAATTATAACCCCAGAATTGGTGTCAGCAAATGCAATAATAACCCCTACCAGAAACTACATACAGGGGCCAGAAGGGGAAGGAAGGGGACTTTGAATGATACCCAAAAGATCATGCAGTTATACAAAAGTGTAAAATTTTAAAATTTATTAACAAAACATAATAACAAAAAAAAAAAAATGGGAGTTAATAGAAAAATAAAACCCTTGTTACACAAAATGGCACAGATTTTACAGTTTTGAGACACATCAAAGTAAAACCCCAATGGTTCTTGTCCAGGACCCCGACGTGTTTCGACTTATTTAGTCTTCCTCGGGGGATAATGGACGTTGGAGTCACATTGGATTTTCTAGAGATATAACATATGTTCAGAGAATATATATATATATATATATATATATATACACACACACATCAAGAAAACATGTCATATGTTAAATAATGCAAACAATGTCATATAGAGACAAAGCTAGTACAAGAAAAACATATTATGCTGGGGGGTCCGTCCATAAGATGGAACCAGATGGCGCTACCCTACATCCACAGTACTGGATTCCGAGTACAAGGGACAGAAAACGGTAATCTGAACATTTACACTCTCATTTGTCTAATGATAAGTAGATACATATAGGGGAAGAGCAAATAAAAAGAATTGAAACTGTATCAACAGTCATAAATGATTTTAATGCTAAGAAAAGTCCAAAATACTATATAAAAGTCCAAATGATCCACATACCTGTGTGTAGAGACCATTGTTTTGTATACATTCGTAAGGAAGGACTGTAAAAACACTCTATGTACATTGGGTATCTCTGTAGAATCGTGGAAAAAAACAGAGTCCCAATTTGTCCCAAAGACGGGCAGATTTTACCTAGAGTATGTAGTAAGAGATCAGTCAAAAAGTCACCCTGTTATAAACACAAAAATAACATAGGTGGATTAGATGCATGGAAAAGGAATACACAGCATGGACCCTTACCGGAATCAATGGTCAACGCACACAAGCATTGAGTACATCAGCCATGTTGTAACAGCCATAAAGCAAACAATATACACAGTAAACACCTTAAATAGAGGGAGGTCCCTGTCATGTGCACTAACAGGGCCAATCCTGAGCCTGTACCTGGCGCCAAAATTGGGCTCCCTGCTGTGCTGATGCAAGAGAGACGCCCTAAGAGGTTGCCTGGACACAGCTGTCTTCTACTGTCCCCCGCTGTCTCAAGCCAAGAACAGAGTCCAGCCAGAAGTGTGTCACTGCTAGAAGAGCGGTGACGTCACAACCGGAATTACGTCCACCGCCATTTTGGAGAAGGGCGGCTATAGTTCAAGAAACCAAAATGAAACAAATCACCGCTTTGAAAGCAATCAGCTGAGCCGGATGGATCCCAGGCAGCTGTGGCAGTCCTGTAGGAATGGGTGCTCACCAAGGTCCATGACCTGAGAAATCCATGTAAATGAAGAAGAAAGTGGCACTTCCAGACCCAGGAACTTGGAAGCTTGAGTTTTATTCTTCAAATCAAAGGTACAACATCAGACAAGACCACAAGACAAACTGGACAGCAGACGCGTTTCACACCTTGTGCTTATTCATTGCCTTGTGGTCTTGTCTGATGTTGTACCTTTGATTTGAAGAATAAAACTCAAGTTTCCAAGTTCCTGGGTCTGGAAGTGCCACTTTCTTCTTCATTTACATGGCTATAGTTCAAGACAACGCCGACACGGAAGGTAGGCTGGGCAACAGAAACTGGTGTGCAAACCACCAAGGGGAGGAGGAGGGGGAATCAAGAGAAGTAGAGGCATTAATGTTCTAATTCCTGGAAAAGGGGAGTAGTGCGTATGAAGAAGCAGGGGAGAGCAGGTTAGAAGTCTAGCGTGGAGAAGAAAGTGACACAATGGCCAATGTTGTTCTCCCTAATAACAACGTATTCCGGGAGAGAGTTTTGTCTCTGCTAAGAATGGGGAGAGAGGACGAGAGTGAAAAAAGGAGTTTGGGGAGGAAGTAGGAGGAGGAAAAGGAGTGAGGCGAGGGAAAGGGGGTAGAAGGTACGGCAGGGAAAGGGGGGGGGGCTCACCTGGAGGCATAGGTATTATCTGGCAAAATGTTTAGTTCGTCTGGGCATGTAAAATTTTTTAATAAAGTCCAGGGGTATATGAGGTGATCTTTGTCTTAGAGACATCTAATAGATGACGGAAGGCCTCAGTGGTTCGAAAGTGTATCCAGCATGCCCAAATGGAGGAGAATTTTGGATGGGTGGTCGTTTGCAAAAGTGATTCATTCATTGGCTCTCAGTTCCATGCACTAATTGGAGAAAAGGCGTTGCCAGGATTAAACTTACTACTTTACAATACCCTTAAGATTAGGGGAGCATGGCAGTTCTACATTCTCAGGCCTATTTCCTGCCCGCTCAGCTCCAGCATCTTCTAGGGTGAGATTTGCCCTCTGCTACTGATTGGGCTGCCATGCCCATGCAAAATGTGGCTCACAGAGCCGCATAGGTGTGAACGTAGACTAAGGTAAATTCTGCAATAATATCTTACATTTTTTGTATTCATCAAAAATACTCAAATTTCTGTTAAGTGTTTTTCACTAAACTATTGATATTTTGGTAGTTCTGCTAGAGGAGGCATGCGTAAAAAATGTATGATCCAAGTAGATGTCACTTTATTATTGTACACATGCACAAGTTTCAGTTAAGCCTAATTTACACCACTATTAAGACAAGGCGCTAGTAAGGAAATTTCAAAAATAGGTCCATACTCACTTTATAGTATCAGATTTCTAGCAGTCTTTGCGGCCAAATACTTGCTTCAAATCTAAGTGATCAAGACTTTTTACACATGTTTTGTCTTGCAGCTTTTTTTCTATTTATCTTGTTTTTTGCTGGTGTCTGAAATATCCAGCTGTGAGCTAATAGGCAGTCTTATCGTACTTGTCAGCCACTAAGCAAAATCTGTAATGCTGAAGCCTAAAATGCAGATATTTTATGTAGTCTGCAGGATAATCACCTTGCTCTTTTCCAGTTTAGTGCACTGGTGAAAGCTGGTGATGGATGTTCGCAGTTTAAGGGCAAGTCCAGTTACATTCTTTCATCCATGATTATTTACACATTCCCTTCTAATTTACAACATACTGGCTTTTGCAAATGATATGCAGTTGTTTTTTTACAACCCCTCCCCCTTCTCCTCTTTCTGTAGTAAATTTTTTATATTGACAAATTTTAAGTATTCCCTTCATCTACATTGGCTAGTACTTTTAACTGTATGATTTGACTCAGATCCATACATACAAAAGTAACTATTTAAATTGACATAATCACACTTTCTAAACTTTTTAAAACTGAAGTTTAATTAATTGTTTTTTTTTGTTTTTTTTTTGCAATGCGGCACCACAGATATAACTTAATGTTGAATTCTAAGTATGGCAAATTTTACATTTAGCTTGGTCTGATGTGAGTATGTAGAAGCTATACCTGTGGGATCCCCATGAGAAGCCAGAAATCATTGTAGTAGGCACCAATACTACAGTGATCTCCACTAACTTACGGCTCCTGTGCCAAGTGGTTGCCCTGCTACATTGTAAACACAGGATGTTGCTTGCTCAGCATGGCTACCATTCATTCAGGGAACAATTTGCATTTTCTTAATGAATGCAAAGCTGTTCTGATTAAACGAGGTGGAGAGGGGGTTGGTGACGCCACAGTCTCCTCCTCATTCAACCAGAGAATTATTTGCACTTATTTAGAAAATAACCACTTAATAAATCACTGGTTAGACCACATCTGGGGTATTCTGTCCAGTTCTGGTCGCAAGTCCACAGAAAGGATGTGTTGGAGCTGGAGAGAGTCCAGAGGAGACCTTAATTATGAAGAGCGCTTACAAGCGCTTGATTTATTCTCCCTGGAAAGGAGACGCCTGAACGGTGATCTCAGCATACAAAAAAAACTGTTCAGTCGCAACGAATGCATGAGGACACGTGGCCATACAATGCGATTAGAGGAGAAGAGATTTAACCTTAGCCTGCGCAGGGGGTTCTTTACTGTTAGGGCTACAAGACTGGAATTCTCTACCACAATTGGTAGTAACTGCAGGGAGTATGGCTATTTTTAAAAGACTCTTGGATGTACATCTCAAGGATCATAACATTAAGGGGTATGCGAGATGATTGCGTCCACACACACCTACACAGGTTGAACTGGATAGACTGTTGTCTTTATTCAACCTCAACTACTATGTAACTATGTAAAAACGGAAGGTGTTCTCTTAAAGGTGTTCTTGCCAAGTGAGTGACTTTCTAGGTTCATTAAGTAGCAGTGCATCTCTCGAAACGGCACTTGGAATCTGTAGTAACTGTGCCTACTACTATATGACACCTATCCATTAATGCTGGTCCAAGCTGGATGCAACTATGTCAAAATTCTGATGCCTGGAATTTAGCTTTAAATGTAATAAAGTGTGTCCCACTTCATTACAGGTAAGTTATAAACCGCAAAAAATCTTCAGGGTTTGAATTTGCAAACTTATTGAGATACAGTAGGTCTAGGCATTAGTGGTACTTTAAAAAAAAAAACATGCTTACTGTATGGCCGACCATAGAATTTAGAGAAAGGTCAGATATGCCGCACCAATATGACTGCCATCAGAAAGAAAATGTGCCAAACACTTCAAGGAAGGGATGGGTGAGAAGGAGAATTGTACAGGTGAACACTGTATTGGAGGAGAGCTGTGGGCCAGCATGAGACACATGAAATACACACCTAATCTGGTGAATATAGTCTTTCTTCTCGTGTCTAACTTAACAATTTTATAAACTTTTGTGAAAGTACTTGATTCTGCTTCACATCACATCTCATAAAATCTGATATTCTTTCTTTGGTTTCTGTGGTTAAAGTGGTTTTCTGGATGACATTTCAATACCATTTTCTTGGCTTTTCAGAGCTGCCTTTGGTAAGGAGTCAGAAGTCCTGATAGGAAACCTTGGAGATAAACTGATTCCACAGAATGAGATTATGAGTGATGTCAGTGATTTAAAAGCCCTCGCCAATCTGCATGAGAGTCTAGAGTGGTTGGCAGGAAGACTGAAAGCTGCGATCGCCAACCTACCAAGTGCACAGTGTAAGTATCTGTAAACTCGTCATTTTAGCTACCAGTAGAAATGGTGACATTTGTCAGAACTAATTAATACACATTAGGAATATTAATAAAAATCAGCAGGATAATTGCTTTTCATTTAACTTCACTTTGACCGTGCAATTTTTAGGCATGATATAGGAATTTGCTATCTTCAAGTTAAGTAGAAACACATTTTAAATAGATATGTCTCGTTAAAACAAATTGAAAATATTACATTTGTGGTGGAAATTAATTGGGTCTGGCGCATAGAAATTGGCTCGGTGCACGGAGAACTTCACTGTGCTGAAAAGCTCACTTGCGGATGTTAATACGCGCCAAGCACCATTAATTCCTTGTACTGAAAAGTACAATGTACAGCTCTTTTGTATAAAGAAATCCTAGCATGCACAGCGACAAAGAGAGAAAACAGGCAAAAAGCTGTGTCACGGTCGATGTCAATAAAAGCAGTCCTCCTCTGTAACAATCACGTAATTACCCGTATGGATCTCAGCTGCGGAAGTCAACCACTCAGCAACGGAGCTATGTTTACCAATGTGAGGTTTGGTCATACAGGCTACAGTAACATCACAGTGAGACTTTTTTAGCAGAGGAAACAATTTAGCTCAAGGCACTATACTTGCTGTTAGCTGAGTTAAATGGGAACTGCAGTTTAGCTGAAATTGTAGTACACTGTTCTGCTAGTAGATGGAGCAGTGATCCAAGAAGTCGTGTAGAAAGTATGAAGGACGGAGGCAGTCTAAGAACAGTCACAGGAGATGAAGGCTTGAGGAAGCTGATCATCGGCGTCTGTTGTGTTGCTGAGACACTGAGGGAATGAAGTTTAGGCCTTAAGTAAAGAATGGGTGGGGCCACACATGGAACAAGGAACAGGAAGTCAGGTAACATGAAACGAGGAACAGGAAGTTAGGTAAGTCTGTTACAGGACCCCCCCCCCCAAAGGAACCCACCCCAGGGGTTAAGGTGTCTTTGGTTTATGAGGGTAACGTGAATGGAACCGACGAACCAGTATGGGAGCGTGTACATTAGAAGCATCCTCCCATGAATCCTCGTGAGTACCATAGGACTTCCAGCGAATTAAATACTGTAATTTCCTTCTTCTAATTCTAGAATCCAAGATGGAGTGAACCACAAACTCTTCCTGTCCAGCAACTAGTACAGGGGGTTCTGGGGGTAATGTTCTATTTGGAAAATTGTTTGCTTTATGAGGTTTGAGTAGTGAAACATGGAATGTCGGATGAATCTTTAAGTGAGTGGGTAGCTGTAACCGCACAGCCGATGGATTAATAATTTTTTGAATAGGAAACAGTCCAATAAAGAGACTGCTGAATTTTCTAGAAGGTGTATTGAGGCATAAATTCTTAGTGCATAGCCACACCAAGTCTCCAACTTTATAAGGAGGAGCTGGTCTCCATCTAGTATCATAATACTTTTTTTTGACGGAGTTGGGCTTGGGAAATACTCTTTTTTAAGCGGTCATGGATATCCTGTAGGGATTGCAGATAATCCTGAGAAGCTGGATTGTTGGAGGGTAACATTTGTGATGGAAAAAACGATGGGTGGTACCCATAATTTGTGAAGAAAGGGGTTTGTTCTGTAGTGCAGCTAATCGTATTATTGTACGCAAACTCCGCAAGAGGAATGAATATATGCCAATCATCCTGTAAATGAGTACAATAGCAACGAATGTATTGTTCCAAAATTCTATTAAGTCGCTCTGTCTGCCCATTTGTCTGGGGATGATACGCACTGGAGTATTGATGTGCAATTTGAAGAGCAGAACAGAGAGATCTCCAAAATTTTGACACAAACTGTGAACCTCTATCAGAGCGTAAAGAGAATGGAAGACCATGTAATCTCACTATTTCTCCAATAAAGGCTGTAGCAGTTTCCTTTGCTGTGGGAAGTTTTTTAAGCGGAATGAAATGAGCCATTTTAGTTAAGGTATCCACCACAACATACACTGTGGAAGGAAAATCCACAACAAAATCCATGGAAAGAGCCTCCCAGGGTTTACTTGGTATGGATGAGTTAATAAGCTGACCAAATGGTGAACCAGTGTCATGTTTGGACCGTGCACAGGTTTCACAGGAACCAACATAATCTCGAACAGTCTGGTACAACCCAGGCCACCAATAATCTCTTTGTATTAATTCCAAAGTTTTCCATACCCCGGGATGTCCAGCGAGGGGGAGATCATGGTTGATATGCAAAATCTTACTGCGGAGTGTTGTGGGAAAATAGAGTTTCGACCCTTTATAAAGAATCCCTTCATCATCACTCTGTAACTTTAATTTGGGTTGTTCCTGTAAGAGGGCTTGTTTAAACTCTTCTTTGAGTGAGTCCAAAACGTTAATGAATTTCTCTTGTGGTATTATGTTATTGTAAGAGGAATTGGAGGACAACCCCTCAACTAGTCTGGATAGGGTATCAGCCTTACCATTCTTAGATCCTGATCTATACGTAATGTTGAAATTAAATCTATCAAAAAAGAACGCCCATCTTATTTGTCTGGCGGATAATGTTATGCTGTATGTACTGTAAGTTACTGTGATTGGAGTAGATAATTATCGGTAGTACAGTACCCTCTAATAAATGATGCCAATTCTCTAAAGACGCCTTAATGGCTAGAAGTTCTTTTTCACCAATTGGGTAATTCTGTTCTTGGCCGGTTAATGTGCAGGAAAAGAATGCAACTGGATGTATTGGTGAGGAAGAGTTGGGTCTTTGGGATAGTACTGCTCCGATTGCAACCTGAGAGGCGTCAACCTCAAGTATGTACTGCAGATTCGGATCAGGTAATCTGAGAATAGGTGCAGAAGAGAATCTGGTTTTAAGTTCTAGGAACGCCTCTTGGGCTTGGCTATTCCATAGAAATTTGGTTTTACTACTGGTTAAGAGGGTCAAAGGTCTAGCAATGTGGGAGAAATTCCGTATCAACTTCCTATAAAAATTGCAGAATCCCAGAAACTTTTGAACTGCCTTTCTACTGGTTGGTGTTGGCCAGTTCAATATACAATCAACCTTGTTGTTTTCCATCTGAATTCCTTCCCTGGAAATGGAGTAACCAAGGAAGGAGATCTTTTCAGCTTCAAAGATACATTTCTCAAGCTTGGCATACACGTTGTGAGCTCTTAATCTAGCCAATACCCATCTAACGTGTCTGCAATGGTCTTGAAGGTTGTTGGAATAAATCAATATGTCATCAAGATAAACAACCACGCAGATGTCTAGGAGGTCGCGAAAAATATAATTGATGAAATATTGGAAAGTTGCGGGGGCATTGGAGAGGCCAAATGGCATCACTAAGTACTCATATAAACCGTACAGAGTTCGGAAAGCTGTCTTCCATTCATCACCTTCTCTGATGTGGATGAGATTGTAAGCACCCTTTAAATTAAGCTTTGTGAAGATTGTAGCTTCCTGTAACCACTCTAGAAGTTCAGGGATTAAGGGAAATGGGTACCTGTTCTTAATTGTAATTTTATTCAATTGTCTGTAGTCTGTTATAGGCCGCAGACTTCCATCCTTGTTATGGACGAAAAACATTGCGGCCCCTGCAGGTGAAGTGGAGGGCCGTATAAACCCTTTCTTCAAGTTCTCATCAAGGTATTGTTTTAAATGTACCAACTCAGGTTGTGAAAGGGGGTAAATATGTCCGAATGGTATCTTACTGTCTGGTAGAAGTTCTATGGGACAGTCATAGGTCCTATGGGGTGGTAGTGCTTCAGCCTTCTTTTTAGAGAAGATGTCACTGAAATCCATATAGGGAGGTGGTATCGAGGGTTTCGTCTCTGCGTTGTTTAACGCATATGCGGGGTATGTGTTGAGGGAGATTAAACAGGTCTCCTTGCAATACAAGGAATTGAATTGCAATCTGAGGGACTCCCAGAGAAAAGTGGGTTTATGTGTTAATAGCCAGGGTAGTCCTAAAATGATCGGGAAGCGGGGAGAAGATATGATGTCGAATGATATCAATTCCCTGTGGTTGTTCATGATTATAGTCAGGATTGGTTGTGTTTGTTTTGTGACAGGACCTGTATTTAATACTGTGTCATCAATAACCCTCAAGGACACAGGCACTATCTTATGCATAAATGGAATTTTATTAAATGATACTATAGTGGTATCAATGAAATTCCCTGTGGCCCCTGTATCGACCAGAGCGTTGACATTAATCCTTTTTTGATCCCACTGTAAAGTTAAGCAAATAGTAATGTAGTTAGGCTGCATACTATGTGATGTATCCGACTGACTAACAGAGAGTAACTCACCCCTAGGTTTTTGTTTAAGGATTGGACATGGTTCTATGGTATGCCCAGGTGCTGCGCAATACATGCATAAATGCAATTCTTTTCTAATAGCCCTTTCCATGGGAGTCATTGGCCCACGAATGGAGCAAATCTCCATAGGTACTTCAGATTCAACGTAGGTAGGTTTAAATGGTATGTAGCTGGAAGCAGACACCCTCTCAGCCTTCCTTTCTCTAATCCGCCTGTCAATTGATATGCAAATTTTAATCAATGCCTCTAAGGAAGGAGGTAGATCAATGCGGGCTAGTTCATCCTTAATGGGTTCTGAAAGTCAGATTCGGAACTGGTTTCGAAGCGCACAGTCATTCCACTGACAATCAGTAGCCCAGCGTTTAAACTCTGCAACATAATCCTCAATAGGTTTCTTGCCCTGTTTTAGGGAACGAAGTGCAGTTTCTGCAGTGGATTGTTTACTGGGGTCATCGTAAAGAAGCGCCAGGGCGGTACAAAAAGCAGGGAATAAATCTAGTATGAGGTCATTCTTAAGAAAAATGTTGGCCCAAGCTCTGGGCTCCCCCTTTAAGTAAGAGATGGTTGTGCAAACTTTAATTCTATCGGTAGAATAAGTGTGTGGTTGGAGGTCAAAAATAAGTGGCAGGAAGTTATAAATTCCCCGTATTTCCTCCTATCCCCAGAAAAAGTGTCAGGGGGACTGATCTTGGGTTCAGGATTTATGGGGAGGGCTGTGCGACCCGCTAGCAAGGTTTTAAGAGTCTGGTTCTCCTGTTGTAACTCAATTACTGTCTGGGTAAGAGTCTCTAACCTCTGATTCAGGTTCATTACATGTTAACTCCGCTGGATCCATTTTTTCTGGTCTCAGCAACCTGTAACAATCACGTAATTACCCGTATGGATCTCAGCTGCGGAAGTCAACCACTCAGTAACGGAGCTATGTTTACCAATGTGAGGTTTGGTCATACAGGCTACAGTAACATCACAGTGAGACTTTTTTTAGCAGAGGAAACAATTTAGCTCAAGGCACTATACTTGCTGTTAGCTGAGTTAAATGGGAACTGCAGTTTAGCTGAAATTGTATTACACTGTTCTGCTAGTAGATGGAGCAGTGATCCAAGAAGTCGTGTAGAAAGAATGAAGGACGGAGGCAGTCTAAGAACAGTCACAGGAGATGAAGGCTTGAGGGAGCTGATCATCGGCGTCTGATGTGTTGCTGAGACACTGAGGGAATAAAGTTCAGGCCTTAAGTAAAGGATGGGTGGGGCCACACATGGAACAAGGAACAGGAAGTCAGGTAACATGGAACAGGTAACAGGAAGTTAGGTAAGTCTGTTACATCCTCCAACACAGGACGCTTGTTTATTTATGCTCAAGCAAAAAGGGGTTTACAGGGGGGAGGTGGAGTCAACACAACCAATCACAGACATGTATATTTTCAAAAGTACAATAGAAATGGGAGTGTATGTAAATTAACCAACTTAGGGGTGTGCAAGAGTCTCCAGCCGTTGGGTGCAAGGAGGAACCATGCACTTTTGCTAACAATGGGACCCACGTACAGTACCTCACAAAAGTAAGTACACTTATTATACTTTTTCATGTGACAACACTGAAGAAATGACACTTTGCTACAATGTAAAGTAGTGAGTGTACAGCTTGTATATTAGTGTAAATTTGCTGTCACCTCAAAATAACTCCACGCACAGCCATTAATGTCTAAACCACTGGCAACAAAAGTGAGTACACCCTCAAGTGACAATGTCCAAATTGGGCCCAATTAGCCATTTTCCCTTCCCGGTGTCATGTGACTTGTTAGTGTTACAAGATCTCAGGTGTAAATGGGGAGCAGGTGTGTTAAATGTGATGTTATCGCTCTCACTCTCTCATACTGGTCACTGAAAGTTCAACATGGTCCTCATGGCAAAGAACTCTGAGGATCTGAAAAAAAAGAATTGTTGCTCTACATAAAGATGGCCTAGGCTATAAAAAAGATTGACAAGACCCTAAAACTGAGCTGCAGCACGGTGGCCAAGACCATACAGCAGTTTAACAGGACAGGTTCCACTCAAAACAGGCCTCCCCATGATCGACCAAAAAAGTTGAGTGCACGTGCTCAGCGTCATATCCAGAGGTTGTCTTTGGGAAATAGACAAATGAGTGCTGCCTGCATTGCTGCAGAGGTTGAAGGAGTGGGGAGGTCAGCCTATCAGTGCTCAGACCATACACCGCAAACTGCATCAAATTGGTCTACATGGCTGTCATCCCAGAACTAAGCCTATTCTATAGATGATGCACAGGAAAGCCCGCAAACTGTTTTCTGAAGACAAGCAGACTAAGGACATGGATTACTGGAACCATGTCCTATGGTCTGATGAGACCAAGATAAACTTATTTGGTTCATATGGTGTCAAGCATGTGTCGTGGCAACCAGGTGAGGAGTACAAAGACAAGTGTGTCTTGCCTAAGGTCAAGCATGTTGGTGGGAGTGTCATGGTCTAGGGCTGCATGAGTGCTGCTGGCACTGGGGAGCTACAGTTCATTGAGGAAACCATGAATGCCAACATGTACTGTGACATACTGAAGCAGAGCATGATCCCCTCCCTTTGGAGACTGGGCCGTTGGGCATTATTCCAACATAACAACCCAAAACACACCCCCAAGATGACCACTGCCTTGCTAAAGAAGCTGAGGGTAAAAGCGATGGACTGGCCAAGCATGTCTCCAGACCTAAACCCTTTTGAGCATCTGTGGGGCTTCCTCAAATGGAAGGTGGAGGAGCGCAAGGTCTCTAACATCCTCAGGCTCCCTGATGTCGTCATGGAGGAGTGGAAGAGGACTCCATTGGCAACCTGTGAAGCTCTGAAGAACTCCATGCCCAAGAAGGTTGAGGCAGTGCTGGAAAATAATGTTGGCCACACAAAATATTGACACTTTGGGCCCAATTTAGACATTGTCAATTAGGGGTGTACTCCTTTTTGTTGCCAGTGGTTTAGCCATGAATGGCTGTGTGTTGAGTTATTTTGAGGGGGCAGAAAATTTACCCTGTTATACAAGCTATACACCTACTACTTTACATTGTAGCAAAGTGTCATTTCTTTAGTGTTGTCACATGAAAAGATATAATAAAATATTTACAGAAATGTGAGGGGTGTACTCACTTTTGTGAGCTACTGTATAGGAAAATGGCTGCCAAACACTATACAATGAAACTAGCGTGGAATTTCATGAACGCGGCCACGTCAGTACATACGCATGCACTCCCATCATAACCTGTTAGAGTGAATCCTATATAATATAGTTCATATAAACCATATTTCATAGTGATTATGCTACTGTTCCAGTAAATGAAACTATATCTGCAAAAGAAAATAGCAGTAGTATTTCAATCATGCGGATCAAGCATAATACAAAGCTACCAGCCATTATTCCAGCAAAAGGGCAGAAACAATAATAATTCCACATCACAAACATATCTTCACCAATGAATACCAGGGCTCGGGCTGGCTGATATAGATTTGAGCGGCGGAGTTCGCATCGCACTGCCATAGATCCGGACCAGCATTCGCTAGCCGCTCAGAGCGAATGGTATGCAGTCTCCATTTAATGGAAGGTTTCCACAACTACAGGTATTTCCTCAATGCTAGTTAAATCCATATTCGCTGTGCATAGCGAATACCGGTAAACTGACACTGGGAGACATAATGGCAATTTAAATAAAACACTTCCTGAAAAAATGTCCCCACAAATATTCATAAAATTTCAACAACACATTACATTAAGGAAAGGTTTTTCTCTGTTATCCTTTCTATAAAATGAATGGGTTTTAATAGGTTTTTGGTGGACTAAACAGATTGACGTATCTGAATTATTTTTGCCATATGTACGAATATGGCAAAATGAGTGGATGAATTGTCCAGAGTAAGTTTATAACTAGGTGTAATTGTATGGTTGTAATAATTATTTTTATATGAAGGATTGGAGAAACTTCCATTTTAGATTCTCATTCTCAACTGGGTTGTATGTTCCTACCTTTAGTTGACCCACATTTAACCCCTCCCATCTGATAAATCCTCCGATTTTTGCTAGTGTCATTAAGTGATTGATGTATGGATGTCTCCTCTCTACTGACAAAGATTACTGGCATTACTTGGGATTTTTTTTTCCTCTTTCAGGTACCTAGCTGTGCTCCAGCCACATGGCTAATGGCACAGCTTTCAAATTGGTACCTTGGGCATGGCACTGGGACCATGCCCAGAGCCCACTGGATGGAAGACACAGGGCTGGCCTGTAATATCATATAGGGCACTGGCCATTGCAATGGGCGCTCTTCCTCTGTACAGTGCACAATGTGTGGAATTAGCAATACTGTGCTATCCTGATCTTCTATCACAAGGTCCGATCCTCCATGCTGCTCGTCAGTCACTGGCTTTGCCAGCTTAGCTGTTGAAGCCCAGATCATGTGTGACAAGGGCATGTAGGATTTGATCATTTCTGTGCTTCTTCATGTTGAGAAGTCAATTTCTTAACACAGTCTAAGTTCGTATCTGAAAGGCTCTTGTTCTTTTCTAGGCAGTACTGCGTAGGATAATTCCTGGGCTTCCTCCACTTGAGTCTGGATCAAAATTTGCCCTTAAACACCTTCAAGGGGCCAATCTCCCCCTAGCCATCCTTTTCCAGTGACCACTGGCTTTTCACCCCCTGGTGAGGACCTTTTGTATAGGGGGTCAATCGTATAGCTCCCCCCAGACTTTCTCTGACGACTCTAACTGACTGGCATCTTAAAGAGGAGTTCCGCCCCCCAGGAAAAAAATTAAAAGTCAGCAGCTACAAATACTGTAGTTGCTGACTTTTAAATATTAGAACTTACCTGTTATAGAAATTATATAGTGAGTCACGCGCTGTCTGGGGAAATGTGCAGTAAAAACTGACCTATCCCAGATGCTGCATGTACCAGTACTGAAAACCATGCAGTATAAGGCTGATAATAAGGGGTGGGGGATACTGCGCTTCTGGGAAGTGTTATGACTAGTCTTCCAATAAATACTAGATAAAACTCAGATGTCGTTTGACAATAATGCAATCAGACAGCAGCCATCTGAGCATCCAAGTTACTGTTAAAGGTGCCAATCCTCAAATTTTGCATAGAATTTATTGGAAGGTTGGGAAGGAAGGATTTTCCGGCACATAGATTCTTTAAAAAATCAATTTTATTCAAATAACATAACACAAAAAGCAATCATGAGAAACACACAAAACATATAAACAAACAAAACAGAAAATATTGATTAAAAATTGACTGGAGCCAAAATGGGTTAACCAGTCAGAAATGAATAACATACAGCAGTTCTATTTGATGTAATCATACACATATTTATATTATTAGTCACATAATGCGACTACATGTACATATTTATATACTTAGAAACGTGATGACAGAAATTAATAGTACGCTTGATCAGGTTGCTCTACATGTTTCGCCTCATAAAGAAGCTTCATCTGGAGCCTGCTTGTGATCAAAGAAAATGGTTCTGTATAATTGTTATGCAGGACAACTGTCACCGCAGACAAATGGTAATGAATAACGAAGGGACAATCATGGATAGGTACAGAGCTCGGTATATATAGAGAGAAGATTAACCCAGGGGTAGTGGAGCCTGGGAGCCACCAAACAAATTGTACTATGGAAGCATCTCTCCATATATTACATGGAGGAAGGCCATGTGGATATGCCAACAGGTGTTAGTATGTCAAAATCCTTTCATTGGCTCTGTCCTAAAGTTCCATGATGTCTCCTCCGGATGGGGAACCGCCGCTTCTTTATGAGGCGAAACATGTAGAGCAACCTGATCAAGCGTACTATTAATTTCTGTCATCACGTTTCTAAGTATATAAATATGTACATGTAGTCGCATTATGTGACTAATAATATAAATATGTGTATGATTACATCAAATAGAACTGCTGTATGTTATTCATTTCTGACTGGTTAACCCATTTTGGCTCCAGTCAATTTTTAATCAATATTTTCTGTTTTGTTTGTTTATATGTTTTGTGTGTTTCTCATGATTGCTTTTTGTGTTATGTTATTTGAATAAAATTGATTTTTTAAAGAATCTATGTGCCGGAAAATCCTTCCTTCCCAACCTTCCAATAAATTCTAAAACTCAGATGTGCAATACAAAAATTGTGGAATAAGTGTAAAAATAGGGTCCCTCTAAAAGTGGGGAAAAAATTTAAAAATGAAGTTGGTTCATATACCAATAAGGTGTATTAGTGTAAACAATCCATAGATAGATAATACGAATAAGTGCTATAGTTTATAAGTAAAAACATCAAGTGAAAAGTAAATTGGTGTAGTCCATAATTTAAATAAATAATGAAGTATAAAATACCGCTCTAATCTCTTAAAAAACTATGAATACATCAAGTGACAGGTAAAGTGCTCAGTGCATAAAACAAATTGTGCATAAGATCACTCAGTTTATTATAAACAATGTTACAGGTGACCAGAGAAATTCACAAATAAAATTCAAAAAATAATCCAGTGGTGTATCCAAATAAAAAAATCCTAAAGGTGTTGACCCTTCACCTAACACCGTGTGCAAATAGTGGGGTGCTTCTTCTCTCTCATGTACCCCTCTGGGTGTGCTAGTCGCTCACCTAAATCTCTCAGAACATGCGCCTTGTCAGAAATCACCAGGGTTCCTCTCCACTCCTACTATGTTATCCAATGGGTAATAGTGTGTAAACTGCCTAGGAGGGATCGGCTTCCTATCCTTTCCAGGTGGCCAGCGAATCTCGAAATCAGAAAGGCTCAAAATAGTGCAATATTGCCGTAAAAAATAGACTTTATTTCAATATAGATTACAAAGACTCACATTTGCAGCTCAAACATTGCGCATTCAGTAAGACAACAGGGAAGATCGCGGTCCTCACTTCCGCGTGTATGCGTGACTTCCGGTTTAACGTCCCTAAGCGTTACGCCACTTCCGCTCACGTGGCTTCTTCAGGGGATCCATTCGGGCTGGTTCCCTACTGCACATGCATTAAGTGCGCTGCACTTTGTAATTGCCCCGGCAGCGGATGAAGAAAGGGTGGGCAAACGTCTGAGGGAAGGATGCATATAAGCGGAAGCTCCAGTTTTGGGTGAAACTCCGCTTTAACCTGGTCCTATTTACCCTTCCAGGGCCATCTTTTGAGCCTATCAGGGACCTTACTTTGACTGGCCTTAACGCACATGGTTGTTGGCAGCCATATCTTATAGGGAATAAGGATATTGGCCTGCCATCCTTTTGTCGAAATCTCGCATGTCTCAATTCGTTTTTTTGCCACTGTTTGGTTGTGGTTCATGCTGTACACATTTTTCTCTCCGCTACAGCTTCTTTCAGACAGTCAGACTGTCTCTGTTCTTCCTATGGGTTCTCACAGGGGATATCCTGCATCGTGTTCCATTGTTGCCAGATGAAGCACTAGAGTGCGTGCACAAGAAAACTACAAGGGGGGCCCCAAGGTTTTGACTGCCCAGGAGCCTCCACAGAGTCTAATTTAGCACTGTACAAGATGCTCCGTGCTGCCTCGGGTCTGTGATCTTTTTTTCTGTGGGCCTGTTAGTTTTTTTTTTGCTATCCCATGTTTTGTCCTGTACTGTATGAGAAAGAAAATAGCAATATTGACTTACCTGTAAAATCTTTTTTCCCTGAGTACAGTAAAGGGCACAAGGCTCTCTCCTGTGTGTATCCTCTTATGGCTTGCTTTAAAAAAAAGAGGATTGCTGGAGGTAGGATGGGTTATATGAGGTTCCTTACAGTCTTCTAAGCATTGTCCTGTTCTGTATTCTTAGAAAAAAGATTCTTCAGGTAAGCCAAGTCTTATTTTACAAGTAGGCCACATGTTTGAAAATTACTTGCAAAGGTGTACATCAGTCAGACAGAACAGACAAACAACACAAAATGGCAGCACAAGGCCATCAGTATGACTCCTAGGCTAATGCAACCTCAGTTATGTCATGCAGACTATATAAGTCCAAAAACAATCATAGCATTTATATGATTCACCTGCTCCCCTTCTCCATGAAGTACCTACATGAGACATTAAAATCTACATGTCATATGAATAAATAATAACTATTTCCCACTCATATCATCCTTGGAGACAATCTAGGTCCAGTGTGTAATTTTTAGCCTTAAGATGTAATTTTCATATCGAATTGATGGGAAGAAGCTATCACAGAAATCTTGAGGCTTTATTTAAATCTATGAAGTCCAGTGTGGTCAGTTAATAAACGCATGTTAAAAGGCGGTATTTTATCCCAAAACCAAAAATTTTTTTGCATCTTACCACTCATTTTAGGCCTATTTTTTCCCTCTGTGTTGACCTGATGATCTGGCAAGTAATACACCTCTTGTATTAGAGTGCCCCCACTCAGGATGAAGGCTCACAGGGGACACAGCAGGCAGCAACATTGTCAGTCTCAGGGGAAGGCTGTGTTAGAAGTACTAGCAGATTTAAATACACTGACAAATTGAAGCCAAACTCCAGCTCACACTGCAGTTACACCAGCATAAAGGTTTTACATGAATAAATAAAAGCTGATCATCGTAAGCACCCCTGTCAGTAGTAAATGGTTTGTTCCAACTTTCTTTAAAGTGGTTGTAAAGGCGCAAGGTTTAATATCCTTATGCATGCTATGGATTAAGGTAAAAAAACCTTCTTGTGCAGCAGCTGCCCCCCCCCCCCCTAAAACTTACCTGAGCCCCTCTCGATTCAACGATGTCTGTGAGATTCTTGCCTCCCGGGGACTCACACTACTGATTGGCTTTTGACAGCAGTAGGAGCCATTGGCTGTCCACCACAGCCAGTGAGCCAATCAGAATACAGAGGGGCGGGGCCAAGCTGCAGCTCTGTTTGTGAATGGACACACAGAGCTGCGGGTTGGGAGCGCGCCTGCTTGAGTGCCCCCAGAGCAAGCTACTTGCTGTGGGGTCACTCGGCAAGAGGGAGGAGCCAGAAGTTCCGGTGTGGGACCCAAAGAGAGTAGGATCTGGGCTGTTTTGCACAGAGCAGGTAATTCTAACATATTTGGTATTAAAAAAAAAAAAAAAACAACAAGTCTTTAATATCAGTTTAAGTGATACATTTGTGAGACCTTTTGTACTTTTGAAAAACAACAGACTTTCTGGCCGGATCACCAAGTGTAAAATAAAGAAAATAAAGCCTAATAAGAAACCCGAATACAACCATCCAATCTAAGAACTGGTAAGCTTTAATATAATAAATGTTTACTTTTGGGTTTAATGCTACAATAATGTGCTGCATTAAGGTAGTCCATTTATTTGAAAAGGCTATCAACACACCACAATAATTCATGCTAAAAACAGAGATTTTAGTTGCACAGATTTCTATGCGGAAGCCTCAGTGCCTACAGCAAGATTTCTCTGTATACTGCGGTCCTAACTCTATTTCTATAGCATGGGATAAATTAAGGGCAAAGTTTCCTGGAGGGAGCCCACTCCACCTTAAAGGGACACACTGGGCACCCAGAAAAAGCACAGTGGTAGCTGAAGGCAACCATTGTGTCCCCTCCAGCGAATAGGTTATAAAAAAAGATGGCAGCCACCCCAATTTATAACTAGCATTTGCAGGAATGTGCATATGAAATGGCGACAAACATCACAAACAGGTAAACGTTTCCTAGCACACTTACCAGCTAGCTTGCTCTATAGCACATTTACTGCTAGAGGGTGGTGGCGCTCTACAGGATTATGTATATTTATTTATTTTTCTATTTCAGGTACTTATATAGCGCTGTTAATTTATGCATATATACGCGATACTGCACTTCTGGGTATCTGGCGTGAGTGCGCCCCACCAGCGGCTCGCTCCTGTTGTGAATATACACAGCAGGAGCTAATCAGTGGGTCCACCAGACTCTATGTCCACTGGCTACCGCTGATTGTTCTCTACACAGGCAGAATGGCAGTCTGCCTATGTAAACAAGGCAGATTGCCATTCTGTTAGTACAGAAGGCATGGATCCTGTGTTCCTGTAAAGCAGGAACACCAATCTATGCCTTCCACTAGTAAAAGCATCTCCCCCACTACACTGAATCACCAGCTAGGCACATATTTAACTCTTTGATTGCGACTGATGTTAACCCCTTCCCAGCCAGTGTCATTAGTACAGTGACAGTGCATATTTTTAACACTGATCACTGTATTAGTGTCACTTGTTCCCAAAAAAGTGTCAAAAGTATCAGGAGGAATTGTAATAAAAGGGATGATTATGATATACAGGCAAATACTGTATTTTGGTTGAAGGGTTTTGTGAGAAGGGCTAAAGGGTTAATGACTTAGAGCAAGTTAAAAGAACAGTAGGTGAAATGAATCGAGAAGATTTGTTTTAAAAAAAAAAAAAGATTTTGGAGTTGTTTTTATGACAGGCTTTACCTGACAATACCAACAAGTAGAGAAAATTATCAAACAGCATTGGCCGATATAGTTACAGGATGTAGAACTACGGAAGGTTTTGCCAGATAGACCACATTTTATACTAAATCCCCAACCTTTCGTTTGAAATGAGCTCATAATGTAGTTGATCCACCTAAAAATAATTGTACGTTTTTAGATCAAGTGGGATTTTACAGTTGTGACAAATGTATGATTTGTATAACTTCTAAATTTAGAAAGAGGCAAAACCATAAATAAAAAGAATGTATCACATGTCAAACCACACATGTCACATATCTCCTAGCCTGTCCCTGCGGGCTCCAATATGTGGGCCAAACAGCTGCCATAACCCGGTATCTTTTTTTGTTTTTTGTTAGGCGGCCGACTTTCCCATAAAAGTGATCCCAGTAGCCGATTTGCGACGGATCACTTTTATAAGTGGTGGGAGAGGTGCCCCCCCCCCCCCCCTGCCTCTTCCTGGTCGTTTTCGAGCTTACTGGAGCCACCCGTTAAGCCCAGGAAATGATCCGGTGAGGCCCATCGCTGGGCAGGAGGTCAAGATGTCCCCTACTTGGCTATATGCCCTTGGAGGACCAGAGCGACCTCTGACATCACTTAGTTTTTTTCTTTTGCTTTTAAAGGTAAATAAGATATCTAAGGTCTTTTTGACCCCAGATCTCTCAATAAAGAGGACCAGTCATGCTTATTTCTATTACAAGGGATGTTTACATTCCTTGTATTAGGAAAAAAGTGATAAAAAAAAAAAAGGTATAGTATAAAAATAAAAAGTAAAATAAATACCAAACAAAAAAAATTAGAGCGCCCTATCCGCCCTATCCAGAAGCAAGCGCTTACGTAAGTCACACCCGAATATGTAAATGGCGTTCAGACCACACATGTGAGATATTGTCATGATCATTAGAGCAAGACCAGTAATTCTAGCGCAAGACCTCCTCTGTAAGTCTAAACGGGTAACCTGTAAAAGTTTTTAAAGCATCGCCTATGGAGATTTTTAAGTACTGTAGTTTGTCGCCATTCCACGAGCGTTCGCAATTTTAAAGCATGACATGTTAGGCATCTATTTACTCGGAGTAACATCATCTTTAACATTATACAAAAAAAAAAAAAAAAATAAAGATAACTTTATTGTGGTTTTTTTTTTTTTTTGTTTTTTTTTTCATTAAAGTGTATTTTTCCAAATTGCGAAAGACTGCTGCGCAAATACATATGTGTAACATAAAATATTGTAACATCCGCCATTTTATTCACTTGGGTGTCTGTTAAAAAATATATGTATATGTGATGTTTGGGGGTTTCTAGCAAAAAATACTGATTTGTACTTGACAACAAATGTCAGATGGCAAGTTATTATTATTTTAATTATCAACACAAAAAAGGGGGACTTTTGTGGCTTCATCCAAACCATATACACTATATAGAAAAGGATAGGTCTAAACTGGAGTGGTCACCTCCAGTCGCCTAAAAAAGCGTTAATGGGTGGACATTCTGCCATATGTAATAACCGGTAGGAGCATGCAGATTTATGCCCCATACACACGTGCAGATTATCTGCAGACTTTTGTCTGCAGACTTACCAAAACCATATAATATAAGGTCAAACCTAAACACTTTCAATTTGTATGCAATCCGGCAGGCCCTTGCACTACATAGAAAAGGTAAGTCTGCAGACAAAAGTCTGCAGATAATCTGCACGTGTGTATGGGGCATTAGACCTATAGCAGGTAAAATAAGTATTGAACACGTCACCATTTTTCTAGGTAAATATTTCTAAAGGTGCTATTGACATGACAT
Organism: Pelophylax lessonae; assembly: GCF_965119305.1. NCBI lineage: Eukaryota > Metazoa > Chordata > Amphibia > Anura > Ranidae > Pelophylax > Pelophylax lessonae. The sequence goes on from NC_138771.1 coordinate 163,856,131, forward strand.
TTTCACCACATACACTACATACATAGAAACCAAAACAAATACGTTTAGAAATTAAGTTATATGTAATAAAATGGAATGACAATAATAAAAGTATTGAACACATGAAGAAAGGGAGGTGCAAAAAGGCATGGAAAGCCAAGCAAGACACCAGCTGAAATTTATAAGTATTTAGAAAGCAATCCTATCACTTGTCAGTGAAAATTTATATCAGCTGGTTCAGTCTCAACTGATGGCCTATAAAAAGATGTCTCATTACCAAGGTGTCACACAAGAAACATCTCATGATGGGTAAAGCAAAGAGCTGCCTCAAGACCTTTATTGTTGCAAAACATACCCTTCAAGATTTTAAGACTTTGTGGTAGATTGGGCCAAAATTATACCTGAGCAGTGCATGTGACTAGTTTCTCCATACCAGGGGCATCTTGAAGCTGTCATTACCAACAAAGGATTTTTTATGAGTTATTAAATACATTTTAGTTAGCGTGTTCAATTCTTTTTACCTGTGTCATTCCTTTTTTTTTTACGCATAACTTCATTTCTGAACTTATTTGTTTTGGTCTCTTTTTATATATAGATTGCATGGGTTACAGACATGGGGTGAAAATTTCTTAAATAGCAGCTTTACAAACATTGTGACGTGTTCATTACCAATTTTTACCCGCTGTATGTTTAGGGTATTATGTCTTTATCTTTATCCCTTCTTTTAACATTTTATAATAAAGATTATATTTTATTCTATTTGGATATTGTCTCCTGTGCTTTGCTGTTATCATCTACTTTTTTTTACTACTGGAGATTACCACTCTGGTTTAGACCTGTCTTTTTCATTTTGTTTTAAATTGCCATCTTTTCACCCCATCAGTGTTTATTTTTAGGAAACCCTTTCAACTGGTCTGCCTGGGCATAAATACAGAGATATACATTATCTGCTTAAAGTGTTTTGATTTATTGCATAGACTTTTTGTTGGTGCAGCAATACTGCTTGCTCAGATGGTCTGCAAAATAACAAGTAAATTAAAATGACAGAATTTAAAACACTCCTGATAATTGTATTAGAATGTTTGCAGATTGTTTCTTTTCATAGTTTATTATATTATCAAATATGTAAATATTCAGAAAATTGTTCATAAGGATGAATAGTTAAGCTGGGACTGTCAGTAACTTTACAAGCTTGCATGAATAATATTCTGAAATGTCACAATATGCAGCAATAGCATAACTTTTCTAAAAGATGTACTTTTTACTATTAAAAACCGTGCTTAATTGCTTAATCTGCTGCACCAAAAAGATGCATTTCTTCAGTCTCCCTCTCCATGTGATCACTTATACAAATCACATAAGAAAAGGCTGCAGCAGGAAACTGACCAGTGTGACATAATTTGGGCTGACCCATAAAAAAAGATTAAAGAAAGATGGATCAATCCTCTTTGAGAGAATGACAGACCATTGTCATGGTAGTACTTTGATCCCTTCGAGAGGGGTACAAATACCTGTAAATGTTACGCTTTGGGAAATTCTTAGCATGCATGTACTTAAAGTGGTACTAAACAATCACTATTTAATTTACATTATTTTGTTAGATCCTATCACTTAGTACCCAGTGCTAGTGGCCATCATCCCGATAGATAGATACAAAAAGGGTACCCCCAATGGTTTGGGACTTTACGTGCCACTAAAACACTGAAAAAAGGATACAACTGTGTATAGATAAATTACAATTTTATTACATAAGAAATCAAAAACATTGTTACACAAACATGTATATATCTAGCACACAACTAGATATATGTGAAATTTAAAAACCTGCATGCAAGGACAGACCAGTATCCATACAGAAAACTCCTAGGCACCATTGGTGGAAAGAACCGGACAGGACCCTACGCCTAGGAGTCTTCTGTATGGATACTGGTCTGTCCTTGCATGCAGGTTTTTAAATTTCACATATATCTAGTTGTGTGCTAGATATATACATGTTTGTGTAACAATGTTTTTGATTTCTTATGTAATAAAATTGTAATTTATCTATACACAGTTGTATCCTTTTATCAGTGTTTTAGTGGCACGTAAAGTCCCAAACCATTGGGGGTACCCTTTTTGTATTTAATTTACATTGTCCCTTCTATTTCTTTATGTGGATGATGGCACTGTAATTATTTAAATAAGAAAAAAAAAATCAAAGTTCCCTTTTCCTAATCGATACACAGCTGTCACATGAACCAGATTTTTCCCAGCCTGTCTGCAGAAAAACATAAGCAGGAGGAGCTTTTAGCTCTCTACTGCTGATCACATGTTCAAAATAAAAATAAAAACCAGCCTTTGGAATATGGAGTAAAAATGTAAAAAAAAAATGTATAATCAATATCAATAAACTGTTTGAGTTGTCATATAAATATATATTTGAAATCAAATCTATATTATATTTTGGCATTAACATGGTGTGTGAAGATTTCTGCCAGTCACAGACTGCGGAAGTCTCCATTTATCTACATGTAATATCCCACACCCATTGTGTTTAGCTGGTTAGTGGGCATGGAGGAAGAGGGAGGGAGTGGGCTGTAATTTACCATCCATGTGTGACTCTATAGTCACATGAACTGCTCAGATGTGATAGGGAGGAAATGTTCAGCATAGAAACCCACTAAAAAGTGAGCATGTGCAGAGTTGCTACAACAACTGAAAAATGCCTAGCTGAATTGGGGACATGAACAGATGGGGGAGATAGAGAGCAGCAGGATCAACCAGGTTTTTTGCATAATACAGAAAAAGAATCTCATAGTGAGTATGAACAACATTTAATACAGCATTTTTGATAGTTTTTTGATGTGGGTTTAGTGACACTTTAATATGTTAAATGATATGTGATGCTGGGTCCAGTTTTTACAGTCAATTATACTTTATGTCATGATTCTTACTGATGGTAATGACTATTACTTTCCGCTAACAGAGTTTACACAACTGAAACTAATAGTCTTGACATTGACTCTGGGGATATGGGTGTTCAGACAGAATTTATTTACTCCAATGTAAAAATTTAAAGTCGAAAGAGCCAGTTTCCTGAGAAATCCCTAAATCCTTAATCACTCAGCAGAGGTCAGGCATTTGTACATTTAAATGAAATATGTGATGGAGTGCAATGCAACATTGATGGAAAGACTAATCGCACACCGCAGCCATGTTTACCAATGATGAGGAAAATTATATATCACTCAATCTCATCCTTCACACTGTGGTAGCAGTTTGTCCAAGCTTGTTTTAACCTAAACACTGATTCTCTCTAATGAATCTTAAAATGCTGGACATAAAATGTTTGTTATACCTAAAATATGTAAGCTATTCATTAGAGATGCAAGTATCTTCCAGGATTATGGATTGTCTTAATTTCCCCACATCAGAAAGAAACATTTGATGCTTGTTATTATGTTTACCTTAATTTTCATGTCTTATTGCCTGACATTTAGGCTACAAGAAGCTTACCAGGGGCTGTCTGCAGTGTCCTGTGATGTGTTTTCACAGCAGGAGATCAGCTGTTTTCCTCTGCTATGAAACGGAGGGGTACATTTAGTAAGGTAAAACCTCTAGAGGTCTCATAATGGCCAATAACTGCACTTTAATTGGTATAGCAATAGCTTACAATATCTTATTTGTCAAAAATTAGCTTGTAAACATTTTGTGACATATTCAAATGCAAAATCATGTAAGACGAACTGAAGCATCATATGTTTTGAACCCTTAACCTAGAGCCACAAAGGAGCAAGATATCTACATGCATTTTTTTAAAAAAACAAACATGTCATACTTACCTGCTATGTGCAATGATTTTGCACAGAGCAGCCCCAATTCTCCTCCTGTCAGGTCCCCCGTCGGTTCTCCTGGCTCCTCTCCTCTGCTGAGTGCTCCTAATGCAAGCCACTAGGGGTACTTATACGTGCTCGCTCCCGAGCCCCGCTCTGTGTATCCGTAAGCAACCATTTGTAAAAATCCTGCAATAACTTTTCTCATCTGCCTTTTATTCCTGGGAGGGTCCAAAGAAACATACTGATTTCTTCACCACGGCTGAGAATGGTGAGATAAGACCTAACCAACACTCCAACAAGAGGAGCTCTACTAACCACCAACAGTCCAGGGACTGATACCTGCTTTCCTGCCCTCAGCTCTTCAAAGGTGATGATTTGACGGGCAGCTATACCCTCATCCCCTAAGGGCATTACCACCAGTACAACCCTTTGGATCTACTTGTGATGTTATCTCCTGAAATACGGTGGTCCACAAGTTGTTTTCCCCCCAATGCGTTACTACAGGATTTTCCTGTATTCAATTTACTTTTCTCTATTGTTCATTGACAGACGCAGCTCCCTGTAATTCTTGACCATTGGGTTATGCTGCCCCCTACAGGAGTAGAACACTAGGCAGGAAAAAGCTTTACCGTGCCTATGGGGCATACACCCACACACTCTGCTATAGGCTTCAGTTTTGTTTCTGCCTAGTTTAGGAGTAGGACCTAGTTCCCTACTGGGACTTTGGTCTTAGCTGACACCAACAATGGGGCATCATTTCTTACACTGGCAACAAAAATGGGGCACTATTCCTCCCACTGACACAAATTATTTCTTGTCATGATATCAAAGATCAGGCATTGTTTACTCCCACTGGGCACAGTATGCCCCCCTAAAGTCTGAAGGACAGTAAACTGGCCCTTATTTAAGAAAGTTTGAAGACCCCTGACCTAAAGGATTAGTTCAACAAAGCTGGAGATTTACCAGAAATGAATAGAGGCATATGTGATATTCCTTGACACTTTGCAGGATAGAATGAATGCAGATAAATTACTAATCAACAAATATATAGAGACAATGTATACAAATAGTAAGGGGGTTGAGTTGAACTGAAGATTTTGTTTTTGTCATTAAGAAATAAGGAGTTTGTCTGTGTGCTTGGTTCGAAACCTGAAGATCACTTTTTATTTTATTATATTCCAAGGTGAAAGAATGACTCTACTTGGCAAAGAAACCACGTAGAGTGTCCTGGTTTCACCAGCCTGGGAATTAAGTAAAGAAAATTAATCTGCTCTGGCCTAAAAAAAAGAATCGCAAAGTAACAATTCTAGAATATTAAAATTAATGTAGTTGTCTGCTCATTCTATATATCTTAAAATTAATGAAGTCCTGTTGCCACACTATAGATAATATTTTCATCATCGGTAGCTAATAAAATATATAATTTCATTTATAGAAATGTCTTTCAGTAATACATTATAAAAGAGCATTTTTTTCCACTGAATGTGTTGTCAGACTATGCTGAAAAATAATGCAATATTTAGTAGTATTCATTATACTGATAATTATGTAGACAGGTTATACCTATGAATATTCACGAATATTGTTCCTGATAGCGAGAAAGCATTAAAATGAAAAGTAACCGTCTGTTTTCTCAGTTAACTGTGTCTGCTCATAATATTGCTACTAACAGTTTAAACTAGGTAGTATTTGCAGATCTGGTGTCCCCAGTGGCACAGGCCGAGGACACACAATGTGTATAGTGTTGAACACTGGGGACATCTTTGCCTCATGGTCAGCTTGTCAAAATGCCAAGCTAGAGATAAAAATTCAATCACCTTTCACTGCTGTGTTGCCACAATTATCACTCATTTAAAGCCAGCGCAGCTAATGGAGTGTTTAATCACGGCAGACAGTGGCAGTCCTGTTCATTACTTAGTGTTTGCTGATGTGATGGCCCTTCCACTTCTCTCCTCTTATCTCCCCTTACTGACAATTGGATTTTGCATTACTGGAGCAGCCAGGTGCGACAATCCATTTTCTTTCCTCTTGTGTTTTAAAGGAATAGAAATGTCTCTTCATTTTTAATAATTGCATTTTGGCATTAAGGCTGTGAAATAGGAACTAAAACCATTGCTGCTGCTGTATATATCAATGTCATTGATGGAGACAGAAATAGAGGGGGAGGTAAGTGTGGTGTCCCTTTAAATACCATATAATAATGTAGACATAAAAAAATAAAAATTGTTGATAATATTAAGTGTGCTATCTCTGTAAATATAAAGACACATAGTGGTGTCCCTGTAAACAATTTCTGTAACTAAAATCTACACCTTTTATGTAAACAAAAAATCAGTGCATAAAAAGTGCTACAAAAAATATAAGAATATAAAGAATTATAGCCCATGACTATTCCCTAAAAATAATAATTCTCTTTCGTTCATTGACGGACACAGCTCCTGATCATCTTAACCATTGGGTTATACTGCCCCTTACAAGAGTAGGACACTAGGCAGAAAAAGTCTGGTTATGCCTGTGGGCAGTCCCAGGGGGTATACTCCCTCTCTCTGCTATAGGTACTCAGTTTTTTTCTGCCTAGTTCCTTGCTGGGATCTCTGGTCCTGGCATTTTTTTTCTTTTTAGATAGAAATGTTTCTCCTGTTTTTCTTCCTGTGAGATCTACAATAAACTGCCCGATTGGGCAACGGGCTGGATAATGTGGATCCAGGGGTCACCCCAGTCTGGCCAGTGAGCATGCTTAGAACTCAGCTCTGCTCTAGGTCGGCTTCGACAGCCCCACCGGGCCGCCGGCGACCTGATGATTGTCTGTTGGGGGGGGGGGGGTAGTTGTACCTGGTGGGGGCTCCTGGCAGGGTCCCCCGTCCTGCCTGGGCCTGTTCTTGAGACCTAAGGATCCCTCCTGGTTCCCTTGGAGCCTTGTGGCTCCACCATTTTGCTGTAGCCTTGTGTGCTCAATGCATGACAGCCATGTTTGTGTAGTCTGGCAGCCATTTTGCAGTGGTTTGCCATTAAAAATAGCGTCCATGACTATGGAGCCATGTGGGTGGTGATTTTGGTGGTGTAGGCCCCTTCTCATCTCTTGGTGCTACCTCCTGGATCTTTTCACTTCCTGATCACCGCACATGGAGTTCAGATTATCCTGGTGGCTGCAGGTGCCTGTTTCTGCTGGGTGGTGTGTGTGGTGGGTTCCTCTCCCTCTCTGCTGAGGATCGCTTGGTGCTTTGTGCCTGGCGACCGGGTGGTGCTGCCGGCGCGGTGGGAGTTGACCCTTTGCAGTGTTTTACACTTTTTGTGGGATCCCCCTGGTGACTCATGGAGTGTTTGGAGCACATCTCTCCACCTGATCCTCTCTCTGAGGCTGTGGGGCCCTCTGGGTCCCAACCATCCATCGATATACTGACGGCGGTCCCGGAGTGATTTGTGTCCTGGGTGGGGGGGGCTTTCGGGCGACGGGCTAGCAAAAAGTGCCCCCCTCCTTCCCCTGCCTCATCTGTCTCATCAGATCTAGAATCTGATTCAGCTGGGGACCTCCACTGTGTCTGGCAATGACTCTGCTTGCTGAGCCACCTAGAATGCTGGACAGTTCCCTGGACAAATCCTTGAATGATCCTGCCTTGAATCCTAATTGCCTTGAACCTTGAACCCTTTGCTTCTCCCATGAACTTCCTGATTCAAACCATGTCTCTGCACTTCCTGGTTGACAGAATATTGTACCTTCCCAGCCAATATCTCGCTTGTCTCTCCTGCTGCCGTCTGTATCTTCGCTACCATTCGTTATTGACATTTGGCTTGTTCCACGACTTCGCTTCTGCTTATCCCAACCCACAACTACTCCTTACTGACCTTGGCTATTCCTTGACTACGCTTCTGCTTGATCCCTACTTGCTATATCTGCTGTTGGACCCTGGCTTGCTCACGTCCTAGTGAGGCAATCCTGAGGACCGCGACCTGGTGCTAACACGCAGCAAAATCCATCTCTACCACCAGGAGCTCTGGTGAACACCAGTTAGTACTTAGATTCCGCACCTCAGGTGAGCCTGCGTCATCTGCCTGGGTGACCTGCCTGTGTTCATATCCTGCAGGGTTTCTGTGTGAGCTTCCACTGCTATAGCTACTGGTCTTCGAGCCCGACCCCTGATCGTGACAATATCCTCCGCCTCCTCATCAGTTCTGATTACTGGATCGCTAGCTGTACTCACATACAGGTGGGTGGATAAAGAAAATATCCCATAGTGTAAGTCTGTAGAACGTAGTTTATTGTGCTAAAGAACCTAAAATTGCACTTACAATCATACTGTGAAATCAGAGTATGAAACAAAAGTATCTCGGGGATGCCCGATCCGTCCAGGATTTAGGTTAAGCCTGATTCTTGACCCCAAAGCCCTGAATTGCTTTGCAGAGATTTAGGATAAAATCTATTCATTCAATGGTGCCCTCTCCATCAGGGGGACTTCCTGGCTTCTATATTCATCTAGAATGCATACCTGTGCTGGGCATCAACAGTTATTGAGTTTTGCGGGTAGGGACACACATCAGTTTATGGTGCTTCCTTTCGGCTTGGTCTCTGTTCCTTGGCTTTTTACCAACGTGCTGTTCTAGTCAATAACGCCATCTATATGTTTTTTGCTTACCTCCCAAGGGGATTAAAAATATAAATAAAACTATGTAATGAATGATTTAGCCCCCCAGAAATAGCTAGTCTTGTGACAGCTGCCTTATACATGACAGTTTCTAACTGATCTGTTCTATGGGATATCTCTGTCTTAACCTCTTTTTCCTGACCTTTTATAATCTATACTATTGGTTTGTATACCTCTATACAGGGACATCTGCTGGTATCAGCAAGCCTGTGTGAAGGGCACACCAATCATAATTTTTACGCAGGCAAGCACTATGTCGCTTAGTATTTGGTGCAGCACTGGTGATGTCTTGGTTTTTCTCGTTTTGCCTAATTTGTTCAGTTTATTCATTCATGCTAGTGTCAGCTCCCATGTTCTGGTCTGCTACATTATGCTAATTGTTGACCCTCATATATATTTTTTCAATTAAATTGCTTCACCCCTGAGTTGAATCATGCTTTACTACACTGATTTACTATCGCCCACAAGAGTGAAATGCTGATTGATCTCGGGGGTGTAATATTCATAGATAAACGCCGGGAGGAGAAGGATGTTCACTTTTTAATTACTTAGGTGACACACTGACATTAAGTGGTCTAATCATGTCTGCATTCACCGTTGGTCTTCCCTTGATTAAAGGCACCTGTGTCTAATCTGCTGATAGACGACGGATTATCATAAAAGTGAACACCCATCCCCTCAGTAATCAGCTCTGATGAAACCGACGTCTGGTCGGTGAAACTAGTCAGCTCCAGCGTTACTTGGATTGCACCAACTAAACCCACCTCCTCGGGGCACTCTCGACCCCTCCATCACTGGCTCAACTTAGGCTCCCCCGGCGTACTGCTCGCCACACTGGATGTGATGTAGGGCCGATATCCACGGACCCATTCGTCGCTACTCAGAGCGAGGCTTGAGCCAAGTACAGAGGGGAAGACGCCGACGGAGGACTGTAGAAGCCGGAGGGGTCTTGCCACCGTATATGGAGGTATGAACTTTATTCCTACATAGCCCACATTTACAACGGTGCATACCGCCTCTCCTCAGCCCAGTACGGAGGACTTCATTACTGTTTATCCCCGCACACCACATGGTCTGTTAGTGCATCACCCAGGGGACAGGTGATATCTCATGCACCAGACCCGACGGCTGCCATTGGAGAGAAGTGCACTGTTTTTCTGGGCTGCCAGCATTTTCAGCGATATCACCATTCACTGCAAGTTAACATCATCCCTGTTTAAATCCTTGCTTGTCCATCATGCCACAGTGATATAGTCCATGACCGGACAATCCTGCATTTTTGAATATTGATTTTGGACTTTTTCCAGAGGATTTCATTCTACTCCATTGGGTAGTTGACACAGCGCTACAGCCCCACCATTCCTATTTCCTAGGATTATCTCCCGCTGTGCAAACATCCCCATAATAGCCGAGTTTTTCTATGTTGTTTCATTCAGGTGATTTCACCACATGCTGTGCATTATTATACTTCATCAATGTTTTTTGGGTACAGTTGCTGCATATCCATTGTTTTTATGTGGTTTTAATTGATTTTATCATGTTCTGTTTTCACATATGTTATGTGTTCCTTCACCAGGCACAAGTGCCTAAATAAACATTGTTCTATTTTTCACCATTTCAAACACCTCGGTTATTATTATTTTCAATGTATCATTGGCACCTATTTTTGATCACCTCTTTCTGGTGAATTGGTTTTGAATCCTCATCTTTTGGATCCATCCAATCCACATCCCCTAGTTTGTTTCAGACTCAGTACTGGTGTTCCTGAGACAACAGGGGATTGCACTTATTAGCTATCTGAATGACCTCTGATGACAGAAGTCTAATTCTGCTCTAATGAACACCGTGGGGATCACAATGCACACTCTGCTGAAGTTTGGATACATTCTGCACCTCAAACAATCCACCTTAACCCTGACCAGTATGGCTGGATTATCTGGGTCTGATTCTTGAGTCGGCACAGGTCAAAGTGTTCCTTCCAGTAGACAAGCTCCAAAAGCTTCGGACTGCGGTTTTACTGCCCGGCCTTTTCTGTGGTTTTGCATGCAGGTCCTGGGTCTTATAGTGTCAACTTTTGAGGCAGTCCCATAGGTGCACTTGCATATGAGGATTCTGCAGAGGGAAATCTTAACCAGATGGGACAAATTTCCCACCTCCCTGGACAACCAGATTCATCTGGATCAATCGGCCAGAGCCTCTCTCTTTTGGTGCCTTCAGTCTCCTTCAAAAGGGAAAATCCTTATGCACTGTTCCGTGGGCGGAACTTCATGTACCAGGTCTCTCTGTGGTGTATATTCCAGGTGTCAAGAACTGGCAGGCTGATTGTCTCAGTCATCAGACACTGGATCAGGAAGAGTGTACTTTACACTCAGACATGTTCTGTCAGATCTGCCTACGCTGGGGCACCCAGGACATGGATCTCCTGTCATCCTGCCTCAATGAGAAGGTGCTGAGGTTTATGGTGAGAGTGAGGGATACCCTGGCAAATGCAACAGACGAGCTCGTTGGTGCCTTGTTGTCGCTATCATCTCATTTATGTGTTTCTTCCTCTCAAGCTCCATTCTCATCTGCTGCACAGGATAGAGGCCAAAGGGATTCTGGTATCTCCAGATTAGCCTCATCGACCCTGGTACACTAACAAGTTGAGGCTGCCCTTTCAAGAAGCTCTCCTGTCATAAGGACCGATTTTCCACTCTGCCTTACCATCACTGGCATTTTTGGTATAACTATTAAAGGCCAGGTTCTAAAGGAGAGGGGGTTGTTGTTCTGTGATCCCTTCAATTTTGAAGGCATGCAAGCCTACCTCTTGGAAGTTTTATCATCGCACCTGGAAGGCTTTTATTGCCTGGCTCTGGGTTTCCATCCACGCTTCTTCTCAGCCTAAGTTTTGGCCTTTCTCCAACAGGGCACTTAACAAAAGCTTGCTTTGGGTGCCATTAAAGGCCAGGTTTCTGCCCCCGGCAATCTTCTCTCATTCGCCCATGGCCACGCACTCCTTGATTCGTACTTTCATCCAGGGGGTTTGCCATGTGGCGCCCTCGTGTGTTCCCCTTTACCACCACGGGACCTGAACTTGATTCTTCGAGTCCTCCATAAGCCTCGCTTAAGAGCATTAGGGATATTCTTCTATTTACATTTTCTCATAAAGTCACCTTTTTGGTTGCCATCACTTCCACACTACAGGTGTCACAACTGGCAGCCTTATCCTGCAAGTCTAGTCCCTATTTGGTCTTACAGAGGGATTAGGTGGTTCTCTGTCCATGTCCCTCCTTTCTTCTGAAGGTGGTGTCGGATTTCCACCTAAATAAGGACATTTTCCCTGTGTCCATGGCCTTTGCACCGTAAAGGGGATTATGCAGCACTCCTTGGCTGTGATAAGGAGGGTTTGTGTATATCTAGCTGCTACGGCTTCCTTCTGGAGCTCTGATTCCTGTTCGTGTTCACAGACAGTCCACCATAAGGCCTGTCGGCCTCCTCTGCCACTATTTCTCTGTGGATTTGGCAGACGATTGTTCTGGCATATACCATTAAGAATCCACTTTTTATTTTATTTTTATTTGTTTTTTACTCACTGTAAAATCCCTTTCTCTGAGTTAATTGATGGACACAGCACCCACCTCTCTATTTGATTCTTCTATTTTTCAGGTACTGCTTTGTGACTAATATTAGAATTAGGTAGTGGGGGCAGCTAGGACTGCCCATAGATGGTGCTGTGGTCTTTTCTGCCTAGTGTCATAGGTGGTGCTATAAAACCTATCGTCAAAAATGAAAAGAGCTGTCTCTGTAAATGAACTAATTTTACAGTGAGTATAAAAAAAATCCTGCTTTGTATATGGTTTCTAGCAGTCCCTGCATTTATTAGAAGCAGTTCTGGTCATTTTGTTCAATATGCGTATTAATCCTGCCAAAAATTCAATGAATTAACCCTAAAAAAAAAGCTAATGCAGCCACCCCATCTGTTAGGCTATAATATATTTTTGGGAGGGTTAGACATTGTTTAATAGTGTGCAGCCTCTTTGGATCCAGTGGCTGGGGTTCTCTATGGTAGTCATAAGGAAAACAATATTAGTGATGTCAGCAAACTACTCTTCAAAATGATAGTGCAGCAGTGCTGCCAGCTTTTTAATTGTTTCCCATAGGCTCAAAAAAGGCAATTTGATCCTCTCTCCAGGCCTATTCAAATTAAAGATAGAACATTATGTTTTTTCTCTGTTCACAATCACTAATTACAGAAATCCATACAATGTCTGTATACAAAAGCCAACATTTGTTCTGGTGTTCATTACCCTCCTGGGGTAGAAAGGTCTGCCCAATTAGGAAGCAAAACATGAACTACAACTTTGTTGCCTACAGATGCTTCTGTTCAGATTTAATTTAAAATGATGCAGCATGCAGTAAAGCTGACAGTCTGCTAATCGTTTATCTACAGCGGTCATTCAGCTCAATATACAGAGTTTTAGCAAAGTGCATTCAAAATCTTTAGGGGGCATGTTCAAACAACTGTGTTGAATGGCACACAAAGTCTGCTCCACAACTCACCAGTGTTGAGATACAGAAATTGCAACAGCTCCAATTTTAGGTCTATTGGGGTTTGTTAGGCAGCTCATCCAAATGATTAAGTTGTCTTAACCAATGCATGTTAACCCTGGGTTTCTTATAATTCAAGCCATTGCACTATGATCTTTTCTACTGGATGATGTTCCAAGCGCTTGTTTGTTGAGAAAGATGCAAGTTTTCTACTCTTTTAAATACACTTTGGAGATACAGTTTTACACTACGTGGAGCCTTTCTTTATCTCTATGGTCCAACACACTGTTTTGTCACCGATCTATGTGGAGTGGATTCATTGCGTTGTTACGTGTGGAAACGTTTGGAGTCTTTTAGTATTACTCCTGGACACATCCAAAATGTGATTGATCCAGTACCTATATGGGTAACGGAGTCCATATGTTCTGGTAAGCAGTCATTTTTACAAGTGGTGGAAGGTTTTCACATTGAGGATTGGAGCAGAGAAGGTGGCACGATCCTGTTCTGCGATTATTCACTGCACTGGGATATATGTTTTCTATTCTGCGGACTTTATCCCCTTGGACTGCACTTATTTTTATTGTTGCTATATATATTTCTTCACATTTTTTTGTTCAGCTTATTATGGGATATTTATTTTCTGATTTGGTTTAGCACTGCACTTTTTTTGATTATCTGTCTATTGCAATGACGTCCATTGTAGTGCGAGGAGCTAGAGATACACTGGAATTAGCACAGTTTCTGCACATTTCACACTACTTCCATGGCACTTTCTCCTTTTTATCTAGAGAGGAATTTTCACATTGGTTTCATGGGCAGAATTTTTAAGCCTTATAACAGTGGTCACAAGTGTGCCACTTCAGTTTCCCTTCTTGAGTCAATGTTTGACGTAGTTCAAATAAATAAATAGTGTTGCACAAATAAATTACATAATTTAAAAATAGCAAAAGATAAATATACTATAAAAATAAATATCTCACATAAATCTAATATCAGATCAAAAACGCATAATGATGCTCAACATGTAAAGTGCAAATGCAATAATAGTGCAATAGAAGCACTATTATTGCATTTGCACTTTACATGTTGAGCATCATTATGCATTTTTGATCTGATATTAGATTTATGTGAGATATTTATTTTTATAGTATATTTATCTTTTGCTATTTTTAAATTATTTAATTTATTTGCGCAACACTATTTATTTATTTGATTTATTCACACTGAAGTGGAGTGTCTGCAGCAAATTGCTTATACATCTAATATTTAGAGGTTGCTCACAGGATCCTTTCTTTCAATGTTTGACATAGACCTTAAGACAGACATAGTACAAAAGGTGGTGGTACATGAGATAAATTTCCCATATCTTTCTGTGGAATTAGATATGGGTGAGACGTCTAAAACTGACATTTCATCCAAGCTTAAAGTGGTTGTAATCCTAAAAAAGAAAAGAGAGGGATCCTGTTCCAGTGCTTGTGCTAATCTGCCGCTTTCTAAGCTGTAAAAAACCTGGTTGATCCTGCCTGCTCTGTGTCCCCCTCTGTGTTCTGACCATGGTTATCATGGCTGCTGATCCCTAATTACCGTAGTCAGGTACATGCCTCTGTTATCCTGCTGCTCCCCCTCCCTCCCTGCCTGTCCGCTCCGCTGTGTGTTTCTCTCCCCCCCCCCCCTCTCAGCCCCTCTCCTGCCACTATTAGTAGCTGGCAGTAAAAGTAAAGAACAATTACAGCCATATCCTCTGTTATAGTCTTCTCTCCTACACTGTGTAAATGTTTTTTGTAAAACCAAGCATGCAAATACCTAATCTTTGATCTCTTCTGGCTGGTCACTTTGGTCACATGACCTCCCTGACTGACGTTAAAGGGGGTCTCGGCTCCTTCCTCTGTAGCCTGTAGATCGGTGGAATAGAGCAACCGGTGGTCATCTGACCGGTTATAAAAGATTAAAGATAAGGTTTTTACAGGCATTGATTTTAAAAAATCAATTACGCAGTGTAGGAGAGATTATAAGAACAGAGGATAGGCTGTAGATGCTCTTTACCTTTACAATTACTTCAGGCAAACCATTGCTACCCTTATTGGTCCTGTATTCTCGCTGCTTAGCATTCTAGCAGCCAGAATCTATTTAACCCAAGGTCTCCAATATGAGGTTCCTAAAATTACCTAAACCTGCTCAAAATTTCACACTCCACTCATTCATAGAACCTTTTTATACATGGACTGGTCTCAGTATGAGAAGATTTTGAAAAAGAAAAAAAAACATTTTGCACAGCAATATCATTTTGAGGTTCCTGCAAAAGTGGACTATCTTGTAGGTAGACCCTGCCACTGCTTGCCCTGTAGATGATAATCCACTGTTCAAGAACCCAGTGGATAAGAGTTTAGAGACCCTCCTTTCGGCCATCTTCTCTTTAGCAGGCCTTGTCATGTGACCTACATTTGCTTCCACAGCAGTCTGTCAGACTATTGCTGTCAGAACTAAGCTCATGGCCTGAGATAAGAGCTCCATCCCTATGTGGATGCTTTAACCCTCATTTAGCTAGCCCTCCTACCAGTGGCTTTACACTACCGCGCGAACAGCTACGCAAGTTCTTTTCATCTATGCAAGATCTTTTGGATTAAAGGCTAGTGAGCAGAACTCCCATGTAAGAACTGTCTTGTGCAGTTACCCTTAGAAAGTAAACACCTGTTTGGCCCCTCTTTGGATAAGTACTGGAGTGCCCTCCACCCATAGAAAAAGAAAGTTTGTGCTTCAATTAGAACCAACCTTTTACACCTGAGGTTAGTTCCAATTTTAAGCCTGGAATGTTCTTTCATAGAAAGACATGACCCTCCAAACCTGGTTTCAAGCTCTCCTTCCAGTGATGGGGGAGTCTTTTGGTCATAGGAAAGCTCAGGAGCCCTGGACCAGAGTCATTTCCAGGGGCTATAAACTGGGTTTTTCTAATGCTTTTTCCTGTTTCATGCTTACAAACTTATCTCTCCCTGCTAAGGCTGGCAGATCTTTTTGCTGCTTTTCAGCAGCTTCTTTCTCAGGGGAGTCAGTGCTTTTTTGCCTAAAGAGCAACACTTTCAAGGCTTCTGCTTAAACTTCTTTATGGTAACAAAACCAAATGGAGGTGTCTAGCCCTTTCTGAATTTGAAAACCCACAACTTGTTCCTGTGGTGTCAGGAACATAGCACCAGCCATTGGGCCAAGGCGAGTTGTTGAGCTAATGTGCCCATGATTAGGCGGGAACATTTCTATGGACGTAGAAGACACGCATGCACGCATGTCATTGCTCGCACATATGAGCATTGGCATGCATAGGGACTTGCATGCATGTCCACTGCCACCAGGCAGCCTATTTAAACCTAAACTCTGCAATAGCTCTTTGCTGAATGGTCTTCAGTCTTGTTTCTGTTTCTGTGATCCAGTTTCTGATATGCATCTAAATCCTGTTACATGATTAAGCTTCCCCTCTGACCTTGCTCTCAGATTCTTGTCTGCTCACATTAACAGTATGCCTCCATTATCTACCTTGGCTTTGACGACTTACCACACTTTAGCCTAGTGAATCTGTACCTCGAAACACGATTGTTGCGGACTTCTGCCTATTCCTTTATCTCATTCTGTTCATGTCCTGGTGTCCTTCAGCTCGGCTATCATTTGTCTGGGTTTGGGACCTGACTCCTCCCTCAACTTGACTTGACATCTCCACAGTGCATTGTCAACTGTACCTCTGCTTATGGGATGCCAGTTCCTGCTTATAGTGTCTACATTTTGACAATTGTGGCTTTCCTTCACCCCAGCAGGCTCTGTGTCTCAACATCAATGTTTGAACAGTAACTGTGCAAGAGGTCACCCTAGTCATCTCAGGCTCTGCATACAGGTATGTGAAATTTAGGTTCAAAGGTTCTTTATTGAAGCGGTCAAGTCTGTCATTGCCTGTTTTCTTCTATGAGATTTTCTGGCTTCAATAAACATTCAGGATGCTTACTTACATATTCCCATCTTTCCTCCCCATCAACACTATCTGTGTTTTGCGGTGGGTGATCTGAGTTACAAATTTGTCACCCTTCCCACTGGCCTTTCCACTAAGGTGCTTGCCCTGATCACATACGCTTTAATGGCATGCATGTCGAAGCCTAAGTCTCAGAGATAGGGGCCTGTCAATCATTCACCCCTACCCTCTTTAAGGCCAGGAAGTTGACTCCCTGGCCAGTCTACCATTGCACAAGGAAGGTCTGTATTTCTTGGTGGGAGGCAAGGAAATTTCACCCTAGTAAGTAAAGCTTGGGGTGCATCCTCTCCTCCCATCCTTCCCCATCTCCCCCCACCATCTAGTCTGAATAAGCAACTGGCTGTGAGAACCCTCAAAGGGCAAATACTGGTCTTTGCCATTCTTTTTTCCTGTCTCATTCTTTAGTTAATGCCTTTGTTCTGGGTGTTGCACGCATCTCTACCCCTCTACGTCCCTTTGTCTCCGTGAGACTTTACCTACAAGGTGGCTTTTCTGTTTATCTAAAAAGTCAGCTATCAGCGCTTAAGTGGTCTGGAAAAAGCAGCATGCAATATAAATAAATTAAATAAACAAACACAAAAAGTCCCTAAAAAGAAAAACACAGAGCTGTATGAATAATAGTGTTGCTCTGCAACAAGTACACTAATGTATACTTGTTGAAGAGTATCACTATCATTCATACAGCGCTGTTTTGTTCTTTTTTTTTATTGCCTTTCTTGTTGCTCTCACCTTTGCACAGAGGGTTTCTTAGTTGGTGGCCTTGTTCTATAATTCAGAATAAGAATCTTGAGTCTTTTCGAAGGACAAGGACAAGGTAGCCCAGAGGCCTAAAGCTTTTTTTCCTCCCTAAAGTGGTCTCTTCCTTCCACCTCAACTAAAACATTGCTCTTCCCTCTTTTTGTCCTGCTTCCAAGGAAATTTCTCCCTCACTGTCTTATGTGGTATGCAATGTTAGAGCCCATCCTTTGACTACAGCCTCTTTTAGGCAATAGAATTCCTCCTTTGTTCTTCCAGAGGGTTTTTGTGGTGGGCTCCCTGCTTTTCACTTTACCAGTGCTAGGTGAGTTAATCAACCAATTTTTTGACCCTATGGTTTGAAGGATAGTGTTCCTTCCTTCCCTGTTAAGATGCATTGTACTAGATCTAATAATCCTTCATGGGACTCTACAGTGCCAGGCACATGTCTCTTAGATAACAAAAACAAGAGAAGGGCATACAGACCTAGTGCAATTTTGTTAAACATTTATTGAAAGATAAAAAAGTTATCATACTCCTAAACACATGTAATCAATGCGCATGTCAAGCACTGTATGGACAGATATCCTCCAGGACATGGACTGTTCTAATACTGCAAGGAGGCCAGATGGCATCTATAAAGGTTAGGCTGACTTGTTTCAAGAGAGAACCCTCCTCCTCAGTTTTTCCTGATTTTTGGCTCTAAGGAAGAGGGGTTTCCCTTGAAACACATCAGCCTAACCTGTATAGATGCCATCTGGCCTCCTTGCAGCATTGGAACAGTCAATGTCCTGGAAGATATCTGTCCATACAGTGCCTTGACATGCATATTGATTACATGCATTTGTGAGTATGATGTATGACACCTTTTTTTTCTTTCAGTAAATGTTTAACGGAATTGCACTAGGTCGGAACGCCCTTCTCTTGTTTTTGTTATCTTTCTAGTTCTTGTGGATACCCATGGTTCGGAGAGGGCAGCTAGATCCTAGGCACTACTAACGAAGTAAAAAGATACATTTCCTTCTCTTAAAGCATAACACCCGAGCGCACTTTTTGTTTCATGTCTCTCAGATTTGCAAGTTTGTCTTATTGTCTTTTGTTTACACATTTAGGTACTATTAGGTGAATATTCAGGTCTCCTAAAATGCCATTCTTGGGCATAAGGTGTTAAAGGCGGCTTTTGGAATTATGTTGACACTTTTTGCCCCATTGTTATGTGGTCCTGTTGTTTTTTTGCTGTGTAGTCACCCCTAAATTGGACTGCTTCTGGACACGCCATGGTAAAGAATAAAGATCCCTGTCCTCTACTGTACAACTAAGAAGTGGCATAGGTCACGTAGGGATGTTCCAACAGATTTTTGACCAGTGTTCCATAGACTAAAGGTAGCTGCTTTATAACCCATGGTAAAGACTAAAGATCCTGTGTTCCAGATTGGACTGGTAAGTCAAAAACCCTATATCTCTGTCGCTCATTGACAGACGTAGTCCTCCTTGATTAATATCAACTCGGGTTATACTGCCCACTACAGGAGTAGGACTAGACAGGAAAGAAAACATTCTGGCCACACCCTAGGGGCAGTCCCAGAGGGTATATCCTCTCACTTCATGCTACAGCAAATCAGTTTTTTTCTGTCTAGTTAGGAGTAAGGACCTAGATTCCTTGCTAGGATCTTTGGTCCTGGCAGGATTTTTTTAGAAATACTTTTTTTAGACAGCTTTTTTTCTCCAGTGTTCCTGTGAGATCTTCAAGCAAGTACGCTGAAACTGGGCGATGGGCTGGATGTTGAGATCCAGTGGTCACCCCAGTTCAGCCTACGAGCGCGTGCAGGCCATAGCTCCGCGCTGGGTCGGCCGCGACATAGTCCCACTGGACGGGGACTGACCCTGCGAGTTAAACGTCTCGCCTGGACGCCAATGACCAACAGAGTCACGGCGTCCGTATTGGTCGACAGCCCCCCCACCCCAGTGGAGAGGGGTTCTGTCAGGAGTTGGCACCCGCCTGGTTCCGGTATGGTGAGTAGAATGTTCCCCCTCTCCCCCTGTCGGGTTTGTTGGTGGACGCGGGCCCCTCTCTAGGATGGTCGGACACTCAGTTTCTGGGTCTCCCCTCTATCCTATAACAGGTCACAGATCCCCCAATTTGAGTGTGATTTTTGTGAATAGAAACCAGGAGGCTTGGTTTGGGAGCTGACTATCTAAAGTCACTATATGACTGTAAGGGTGACTGAAGTCAGTGGCAGACTACTAAAAGGCATTACTATTGAGGTATAGAGGTATCCTACCTGTCTAGTGTGTACACAGGCCGATGCCTATGCCCGAGTTACTGCAGCCACAGATCGCCATCCCTCCAGAAAGCCGGTCACTTCCACAGGCCGCACAGCCTCCCGCAGGCCGAGGCACTTCCGCAGGCCGCACAGGCCGAATGGACACATCCCGCAGGCCGCTGCTAACTTGCAAGCCGCCGCTATCCTACACAGGCCGCTGCCATTTTCCTGCAGATCGCATGAGGCCGCCATATTAGCGTAGCCTCGTGTCTCCAGCATGGGGGCGGCCATGTTTGAGGTGACCAAACACCTCGTGGAGTAATTGGGAGGCGCCGGAAGGCGTGTAAAGGGGCGGAGCCGCCTCCTTGGCCCAGGGAAAGCAAGCCAAAGACTTCCTGTCTGTAACAGACAGTGCTGGAAGCAAGTTGATAAGAAACTTCTGTGCATCAGGTGAGCCTTGGGGTCTCTCTCTCTCTCTCTTTTTCTGAGGGGTCCAAGCAGGTAGGCTGGGGGACTAAGTTAGAAAAAAGAAAAAAAAAAAGATGTTTTTTTCTTGCAATTAATTTTTTTGTGTTTGCTGGCAAGTGTCTTGTTACATGAACCCTGCCACACATGTATCCCCACCTGATCCCCTCAGGGTGGCCGCAGGACCCTCCAGTACCCCACTTGTGACGATGCATTATCAGCAGTTTTGGAGTCTTTGGTATCCCGGGTGGAGGTAGCCTGTCAGGAACGGGGGTCAAGAAGAGCGACCCCCGCCTACCCCTATGTCATCTGATACCTCAGATACGGATTCTGAGCTGGTCATTGCAGTCCCTTTTCTGGGGTTGTTGTCTCAGGTACGGTCTCCTCAGACAGTAAGGAGGACGCTTCTGCCTCCGCCATAGCACAAGAAGCGTTGGTGGAAGCACTAGTTGTGTCTGTCCAGGAAACCTTAAATCTTGAGGTTACACCGGCAGAGGTAGCTGAGACTCATATTCCTTTTTTGGTACTAGCAAGCCTACCAAAATGGTGATGGGTTTCCCTTGCCCAAATATGGTCGTCCATAAATGAGCCCTGCTATTTCCGCATGGCTAGGCGCTATCATTTTGAGGAATCCCTCATTACAAAGATGGACGGTACCACCAATAGTGGACTCACCGATTTCCAGACTAAATAAAGCCACTGTTATCCCGTTGGATTGACAGAATGGGCCCCACCCATCTCTAGGGTGGGGGGACGTCTTCACCGGTTTCCGGATCCAGGGCTTTCCAGAATCCCGGATAAAGGGGTTCGCAAGGTCATATGGTCGGGATACAAGATCGAGTTTCGATCACTTCCACCGGTGCGATTCTTCCCTTCCAATAGTCGACATCCCCGGGTCGCTTAAAAGCTTTGCGGGGGACAGCTTGATACAACAAGCAGTGGTAGTTCCCATTCCTTGGAGGAGTTCTAGTTGAACTTGTTCACAATGCCCAGGAAAAAGGGCTAGGTGCGTCCAATTCTGGTCTTGGAAGAGATGGAGTCCATCCATACAGTGGTGGCCTCCCTGCATTAGGGGGATTTCCTGGCGTCCATAGACATTTAGGATGCCTAGCCTTATATCCCCATTTTCGCAGGACATCAGCGTTTTCGTTGCTTTTCCCAAAGATCATCCCTGGTTCCCACCAGGAGACTGAACTATCTATGCCTAATTTTAGATACATCCTTGGCAAGAGTGTTTCTCCATGCGGAGAAACTCCAGAAGATTCAGTCAATGATTCGGATGTTGCTGTCCGTCAACTGGCTGGGATTGATGGTCGCCTCCTTAGAGGCAGTACCGTTTGCCCAGTCTCATACCCGAATTCTCCAAAGAGGAGATTCTTCTCATATGGAATCGGAATCCCGATTCCCTGGACAATCGGATTCGATTAAGTGAGCGGACCAGGGAGGCTCTGGTCTGGTGGCTTCGGTCTCCGATGCTCAGCCAGGGAAAGTCATTTCTTCTGATAAATTCCAGGTTAATGATAAATGTGTTGGAACTGAGAGCGATCAGACTTTTTCTGATTTACTGGACCGAGCAGCTCCAGGGAAGCCCGATTCGGATCCTATCGGACTATGCCACGGTCATGACTTAGGTCGATCACCAAGGGGCACCAAGAGTGCCCTGGCGGCCATAGAAGTGGCCAACATTCTTATTGGGGGAACAGTTGTTCCAGTTCTCTCCGCGATATTTATCACGGGGATGGACAGGCAGATTATTTCAGCCGTCAGATTCTGGATCAAGAGGAATAGTCTCTTCACCCAGAGGTATTTCACCAGCTGTCCCTTCATTGGGGCACCCCGGATATGGATCTGTTGGTAGGTTGGCTCAACAGGGCTCGCACCCGCGATCCTCTAGCGGACGCAGCAGACGCGCTGAACGGCCCGTAAAGGCAGTATCAGCTACTATATGTCTTCCCCCTCTCAAATTGCTGCTGAGATTTCTCCGCAGGATAGAGGTGGAGGGAACTCCCAGTTATCCTGGAAATTCCGAGCTGGCCTCGTCAAGCCGGGTACGCCGACTTGGACAGGCTAGTCGCGGACGCTCCTTGGAGACTTCCTCTCAGGGAGGATCTGCGGTCTCAAGGACCGATCTTCCATCGTGCTTTACAGTCGCTGGTTTTAATGGCCTGGCTATTGAGACCCAGGTACTGAAGGACAGAGGGTTGTCAGCTTCAGTTATTCCTACTCTAATTAAAGCAAGGAAAGCGACTTCCAGCAAAGTCTATTATCGCACATGGAAGACTTATATCGCGTGGTGTGAATCTTTGGAATTTCCCCCACGTACCTATTCGGTGACCCGAATCTTGGCTTTTCTGCAAAAGGGGGTTGAGCAGAAACTATCCTTGAGCACTTTCAAGGGTCAGGTTTCAGCATTAGCAATCTTCTTTCAGAAGCCTTGGGCTACTCATTCCTTGGTGTCCAGGGGGTGCGGCACTTGGCTCCGCCAGTGCGCGCGCCCTTACCGCCCTGGGATCTTAATTTGGTGTTTGTCGGTTCTTCAGAAACCTCCCTTTGAAAATATCAGGGAGATTCCCTTGCTTACATTATCCCAGAAGGTGGCCTTCTTGGTGGCTATCACTTCTGCACGCAGGGTGTCAGAACTGGCTGCATTATCATGCCATTCCCCATATCTAGTGGTTCATAGGGATAAGGTAGTTCTTCATCCGAAGCCATCCTTTCTTCCTAAGGTGGTTTCAGATTTTCATCTGAATGAAGATATTGTGCTACCTTCCTTGTGTCCTAAGCCCAATCATCCTCAGGAATATGCGTTGCATTCCTTGGATGTGGTTCGGGCAATCAGGGTATACCTGAAGGCTACGGAATCGTTCCGTAAGACGGATTCACTTTTTGTGATCACTGATCACGGATGGCCCCAGAAAGGGGTTGCCTGCATCTGCCGCGACTATCTCCAAATGGATTAGACAGACGGTGGTACAGGCTTATTCTATTAAGGGTCGGAATCCTCCGTTCCCTGTTAAGGCGCACTCCACTCGAGCGCTCAGTACTTCCTGGGCCTACCGCCATCAGGCGTCAGTGGTCCAGGTGTGCAAGGCGGCTACCTGGTCGTCGGTTCATACCTTTACAAAATTTTATAAAGTTGATGTGATGGCATCGGCGGATGCCTCATTTGGCCGCAAGGTTTTGCAGGCTGCAATTTGAGGAGACCGGTGGTCTACCTCGAGGGTTTTTTTCCGTTGGAATTTCAGTTGAGTCTCATCGTGTGATTGATGAGCCTTTAAAACTTCTAGTTGGCACCGGTTGGGCCTTCTAGATTGGATTTTGATTTCCATTTTCCCACCCCTCATTTGTGGCACTGCTTTGGGACGTCCCGAGTTGATATTAATCAAGGAGGACTACGTCTGTCAATGAGCGACAGAGAAAAATGGATTTTTGTAAAATCTTACCGTAAAATCCTTTTCTCTTAAGCTCATTGACAGACGTAGTACCCGCCCCTCTGTTTTTGAGTTGGGTTGGGTTAAATTCTCTAAACACTGCTTTGTGACATAACTGATTTGCTGTAGCAGGAAGTGAGAGGATATACCCTCTGGGACTGCCCCTAGGGTGTGGCCAGAACGTTTTCTTTCCTGTCTAGTCCTACTCCTGTAGAGGGCAGTATAACCCGAGTTGATATTAATCAAGGAGGACTACGTCTGTCAATGAGCTTAAGAGAAAAGGATTTAACGGTAAGATTTTACAAAAATCCATTTTTTTCTTCATCGTTGTTGAGAAAGGTTTAACTTTTTTTTTTTTTTTTTTAGCATGACTTTTCCTCAATTTAGACTCCTGTTTCATTGCTACTTGAGCTCTTCTCTACATAGCATCCATCCAGATCTGCTTTTCCTCAGCTTGAATTTGGAGTGCTATACTTTTCTGTCCTAAATGTTCTGTCCTAGCCTGGAGTGTGGCTTTCAAATGCTAGATTCAGCTTGTGGCACCTTCCAGACATTGTGCACTTGTAAAGCATTAGTACAATGCAGAGGGAAGCTAGCTTACTTAGTAGAGCGCCTTTGCTTCTTTACTCAAGACTTTGAAAGAAGGGCCTAGGATACAGGGTCTTTCTAAGGTTAAAGTAAACTGACTGGAAGAGAAGAGTGTATATTTGCAGGTAAGCTGTTTATGCAGTTTACTAGTAACATTGGTTTGTGGCAGTTGTATGGTTCTGTGCCACACAGCCTGTCTTTTATACTTCAGTTTTTGTAAGACTGCAGGGGGCTTTAATAATAAAGGGTATAGACCGGATAGAACACAGTCACAGATTTCAAGCAGTACAAAATATTTTTAGCATTATAAGGGCAACAAAAACTGATTGTGGCTAATCTGAATAATTGATTTAATTGGCCAGAATAATAATGTATTCTGGCCATTTAATTGAGTTAACCCTCAATTGTTAATCGCACGTTTACACTTTTTTTTTCCGGCCTCTAAATGCCCACATCTGTAATGAGTTGTTAGGATCGAGCCCACCAGGAAGCTGGAACTGCACACTGCCAATCATTGGCAGCGTGTGTATGTGCGGCTGCCGGTCGGGAAATGCCTCACAGCATACGATTGGCAATGTGCAGTGACAGCTTCCTGGCAGCCTCGATCTGAACACGCCTAACCCCATCACCATCTGTAAACTCCTCTAAACATCTATGTGTGCATGGACACATAGTCTAGCATGCAAGGGCTTTTAGAGGCAGAAAAAAAAAAAGCATTAACAAATGTCCAGTGTGCATTAGGCCTTAAGGTAAATCTGTAACAAGCTTGAGAAAATCAGACTAAACATATGGTGAAAAAATTGTCTTAGAGAGTTCCTACTGAAAACCACATGTCAAAATGGATCAGCACTATCCACCTCAATTAATTAGGGATGTCTCACATCAGATCTAAAGCTGATTGAGGAGGCTTGTGAGGTAAAAGGAGAGCAGAGTCAAGTTCAGCTTTTATAGAAAAAGTCAATATTTACATAATAATGTCTAATTCTTGGTATCTACCAAAGGTTCTGATTTGAGGTTATCACTGAAATTGCTTATGCAATTTGAATTACCCAGGTATGTGGCAGGTTTACACTGCAGTATTATAATACATTTAAATGATGTAAAACTAATTTAATTATTAATATATGGCAGCCACCAGACTCAAAATTAGGACAGCGGGTTTTTTATTTAAATTATTTTAAGAAATAATTTTCTCCTTCAGTTTAGGCCTCCAAATGATGCATACTTGTCATGAAACAATAGATACAAACTAAATAACATTGCTTTATATTGTTCCTAATTATTCCCAAACAACTAAGTGTGCCACAGTAAGGGTTAAAACAATATATCATTTCATGTGACTTGCAGGGATGCTTTATGCTAATTAATGAGTTCCTCTGTCTATAAACTGATCTTCTGTAAGTCACAGATCATTACACACTCAGTGGTATTATATTTCTTTTTCTTTTTTTTACAATTAACATTTGAAAATACAAAACACATTAATAATGGATGGGCCATTGGTTACTTTTCTTTGAATCCTTGTCAAAATTACAATTTTGAAAATTATTTAGAGCAACAAGATTGTAAAAAGTAACAAGGACCCTTATTGTCTGTTTTGTCAAAGAGATAACTTTTATATCACTGTCGTTAATGTCACTGGCCAATTTGGGGTAATTGTATGGATTGGATGACATTTTTGGGGTATCCCAGATGCCTTTTAAAAACCCCTGTGTCCTGAGTTTTACAAATTGTACCGTGCATGAGCTGCAAATATGATTCAGGCAGCAATGTTTAGTATACTGCTAGGTTACAGAAGAAGTACAAAATAAGTAGGTAACTAATTAAAGGGGAGTTAATATGACATAGTAAGAGCTTGTTCAGCAAGGCAATTTGTCTTTTTTTCTGGTTAACCACACTGCATTCTGTTGAGCTTAAAGACGTAGACCTTTTTTTCAGCATCCACAAGCTTATAAAACCAATACACCTAAATACACATGAGCTATGGGAATATGTGGCTAAACATGATAATTAATAATTTGCCCTTTATACACCATTTTTTTGCATTGTGTTTTGAGATGAAGTCATGTTGCCAGTTGATTGGAGTAAAAGTCTTTATCAGATTGTAACATATGCACCCATATAGTCAGTTCTTTAGCAGTTTGATTGTATCAGGCTCATTATGAATACAATTCCTCAGCAAAACATAGTACACTTAGAATAAACATAAGCAAATATCTTCAAATAAACTACAAAGACAATTGTCTTGATCCACTGCTTCAATTTCTTTTTAATTGTGTTTATATATACATTTTTTTATTTTTTTTTTTATTTACAAGCTTAAAACAAAATGCTCCCACCTATTCTCCTCCACCATCAAGTAATACCAGTTCAGAACAATCAACCCATACAGACTAATATCCTAATACCAAGAGGTTTACAAGTGTGCAAGCCTCCTGATATACAGAAACTAGTCTTTCTTTCTGTCTGTCTGTCACAAAAGAACAGACAAGAAGGCCCTAGTAAAATGCAAATACAGTTTTACCACGCCCATGGTGCACTGCCCTTTAGCTGTCTACCCAACGCAAAGTTAATTGTAAAAAAGACATGCATTTAATCTTTATCTTCAACAAATATCACCAAGGTTCAATGTTGTTCCTCATATTTATTACAGTAGATGGAGATGGCCACATTGTAGATTGTACACTGTCATTCTCACCAGGGGTAAGAAACTTTTGCATAAACTATTAGTGCATTTCTGTGCTGTCTGCTTGGGGCAATTGATGAGAAAGAGACAGTGCCTGACCGCTATGCTGTTTTTCAACAGAAAGTAAAAGCAGCAAAATAATTAAAGACTAGGCCTAATGCCAACCGCATATTTTGAAATGTGTTAACTTTTATGTAACCAATAATCTTATTTTGTTGGTTTTAGTGGGTTCCTTTTCAGCATTTAGAAGCTTTTACCTGCCCTACAGAAGGATATTTAGAACAATTTTAGAGCTCTGGCCCCAGAATTGGGGCCTAGTATACCTAGATATTTGAGATCTAGTTTCCATGTATTTGCCATGCAATCTTGTTAATTTGTATGACGTAATAAAATCAAAAGCACAAGCTGATTTCAACTGATTCAAAATGGCCATGCCGACTAGCATTTAGGTTAGCAACAAATTACTTGCTAAGATTAGGGCTTGTGTACAGTCCATCTTTCTCAACAACAAAATCCCATTGTGGTTTTACAAAAATAAAATCTTATCTTACACACTTGATGATTTTTTTAACCACCGTGGGTCCAAGAGTCCCTGAGATGCAGAGAATGTCAAACATGCAGCATCCCTTCCTTCTGTGTAGGCCAGCGCAGACAGCTATTGCTCATGCAAAATAAGTTAAAAACCTGCCATTCCTTGCTTCCCTTAGAGATGTGAATAATGTGGTCATTATATGGCACTATGCATATAGCATTTATAGAAACTGCAACACCAATAAAAAATCTTAAAGTTGCAGTTATTCTATAATTCACTTAATTCTTCTTCCTTAAAAAAAAAAGCATGATTTATATGCTGAAAACTAATAATTTGCTTGTTTGTTTTTCTGGGGGAGCCCCATTACATATTAAATAAATTAAAGCTGCAGACAGCAACATATATATTTTTTTGCACAAAATATTTTCACATAATATACCGCATAGCCATGCAAATGTATGTAGCTAATTTGGGATAAATATGGAGTTTTTCTTTAAGTAAGGAATATCAATTTATAGCAGATGTTTAGAAATGGAGTGTTGCTTTTAATAATGCTGTCATCATTACTCAGTACTGTTGATAATGAATGTGGATCACCCTTATAGTAACAGAAACAAATTTTGGCCAATATTATGTCATGGCTTAAGTGCTTAAGTCTAAGAGAGATAAGAGAAGGTAGAAACTGCCCTGTGTATATCAGTGACAGAGCCATATTTCAGATCAGGATGTAGATCTTTCTGTACCCTTGGCACATTAAGTAGATTTAAAGCATGCAAGCAGCAAGCTTGGCTTTTAAAATCCTTGTTTTTAGTGATCATCCTTTTTTTTATCCTGGAGCTGCAGAATCGTAGAAGAACAAAAACACTTCCAGAGGAGTTATGTCCTCTTTACAGTGGCTCATTTCTCGTCTGAATTTATGCCTAGAAGCAGAGGCAGCCCAACAGCACTGCAGGCAGTTTTAACGAGACAATTCATTAAACAAGCAGCACACACGGGCCGTAAAGAACATTAATTCAGCAAATGAAAAACTAATAGAGTGTTTAGTGGGCTCTTTATCACAGGTGACAGTCTGAACTCTCTCCATCATCACTGTTTACTGAAGTGATAGTGGGTGCTGCTTAATACTACTCTTATCTAATGGAATCTCCACTGTATCTTGGGCAAGGCCGCTTGCATGTTTGATTATGTTTTCAGAGTGTCTGCCATATTTTGTTTCTACTTCACTTAGCTTTACAAATGTACAGCAAGCTTAATGTTGGACATAACAAATGCAAATTCTTCACCATGATTTATGCAACCATACCCAAAGTACTGAATTTCTCCTATGTATAGCCAGTTGAACTTTTCCTCTATGCTGACATTTAATATCCTTTTTTTATAGTGAATATATCATTTTTTTCAGTTTTGGACAAGGAAGATAATGATTAGAACCCCTGCTAGTTTTTTGTCCCATTGGGGATATCTCCTCTCACTTTCTGTCCAATAGACACAATAGAAAGTGAGAGGCAATCTCATTTTATAACATTTTCCCAAAACAAGAATCCCCCTTGGAAGATTTTCCCTCACCTCTTGTGCCTGTGTAAACTCGCAGTGTTGATTTGGCCATCATTTTCTGTCTCTTAACATCATTTGGCAATTCGAGAAGATGAATCCAACCAGCGGGTTACTCAGAAAAAAATAAAGACTTACACATAATATTTACAACAAAAATTGCTTTGGCAATTCATACAACTTAGGTGATATTTTGGGTATGCGTGCATGCTGATGGACTAAATAACCTGCTAGCTTGTTGTATATCTGAAAAACCCCATCAGGAATGTCTCCTTACCAGCTTACTAACGCTTCCTCCCCATATCATGTACTGTTGCTCCTGTAACTGTAACAGGCAGTGTTCAGTTCTCTTGACACATACTATGTCATGTAACAAAAAGAAATGAAAAAAAAAAGTTGGCTATAAATCAGTGTGGTCAAAGATGCAGGCTTGATCTGACTGGCTTCAAGCATTTTTTCAAACCTGCTCGTCCCTAAAAACAAATGGTCACATCAGGCAACTGCTTCTGTTTAAGTCTGTTAAGAAAGGTAAAGAAAGATCTCCACAGATGTTTCTAATACAAGATTAACAAAGAAAAAAAAGGGATTAAATTAAGTTTTGCAACCTGTCCAATCCCTGTTTTTTGAGAAGAGCCTTGGCATGGGGTCATCACCTGATTTGGGGCTATCATAGAATATCTATGAGTACCTTAATACTTCTTTATAATGCCAATGGTAGGCAGGCAAGAGCATGAACTTAAGTTCTAGATATCCCACTACCTGAGGCCTTCAATTGAGTGCAAGTGAATCCCTTCACCCAGGGAGCAAAAGTGATTGGTGTCTAAACAATCAATTAAGTGACACCTCTGAGTGTGCTGGCCTCTCACCTTACTGCTGTAGGTTACAGCATGAATACATATCCTGCACTGTTTCCCACTACTTCCAGGGATCATTCTGATGTGGACTCGGCTGGTGATTTAATATAGTGGAAGGACAGATATCCCATCTTTGGTGGTACAGCGGGCTCTCCAGATGTATCCTCAATAATAGTAGTATGTATAGGAAAGAAAAGCTCCAAATAGTGTAATACTATTTCCAAATTTATTAGAGTAAAAACAGCTTAAGAACACTCACTTATTCAGTGGTAGTACAGACTTATCATCCACAAGCAGCAAGGTCGTCATCCACCGACCCTTTTGGTTTCCCTATCGTTCAATACTGATGCGTAGCGTCACACCCACGTGACTTCATCCCCTGCAGGCCAACACACACACAGGTGTCACTTCATTGGTTGTTTAGACACCAGTCACTTTTGCTCCCTGGGCGAAGAGATTCACTCGCACTTATCCCCATGTGAATTGGACTTTTTATATTCTGTTTCTTCACTTGATTTTACTTCTTGTATAGACTTATTTTCTTATGTAGCTCTGCAATTTATTGATCACTGTTTTTCATTTGGATGTTTTGATTCAATATTTTATACGCAAGTTATTTGTCTTCATCTATCACGATCTGGTAATTGAATTTCTCTTTCGTTCATCGACGGACACAGCGATCCATAAATCATAAATAGTGGGTTATATTGCCTCCTCCAGGAGTAGGACTAGGCAGAAAAAAAACATCTGGCTACGCCCATGGGCCGCCCTTAGCTGGTATATAACCCCCCACTCTGCTCTAGGTAATCAGTTTTAATCTGTTTAGTCAGGAGTAAGGACCTAGGCTCCCGACTGGGATCTCTGATCCTAACAACTTTCTCCTTCCTTACATCTTTTTTTGTTTCTTCTCTCGGGAGATCTACAATCAACCAATCGGGTGACGGGCTGGATAATCTAGATTCAGTGGTCCCCCCCAGCTCAGCCAGTGAGTGCGTGCAGATCCCAGCTACGCGCTAGGTCGGCCACGACATAGCCTCATGGACAGTGGCTGGCCCACAAGTTAAGTCTCGCAGGGTCGCATACGACCAGGCTTGGGTTTGAGTCGCAGTGGTCCCTTAGCTGACCCCTTCCCTACTTCGGTGTTGAGGAGTTCTGTCTGCAGAATTACCCGCACCATGGAAGGGTAAGTACAGTCACCCCTTTTGGTGGTTTTCTTTGGAGTGGACGTGAGTAACCTCCAGGGATGGTAGGAGTCTGGTGGGGGTCCCAGGGCAGAGAATGCAGCAGAGACCCCTGGGGTCTCCCTCGCTATCTCCACTCTGTAAGGGTCCTGGGATAGTGTGTGTCCCGCCCTGGTAGTCTGGAGGGGTCCCAGTGTAGGAGACTCCTAGGTGCATGCCCTGCTATTTGCAGTGTGGGTATAGTGCAGGGGTGTCCAAGTGCAGAGTGCACAGCAGAGTCTCCCCTAAACGTGTGTCCTACCTTAGTGGGAGGTCCCCTTGCAGAGGGTGCAGTTATCTCTCTCTCTCTGCTGATAGGTACCCTAAGCCCTGGGGGGATCCTTTAGTGGTGCCAAAAAGATCGTTTTTGTACTGCAAGGTCTTCCTTTCCTTATGGATTTAATTCCTGCAAAGGTTCAGGTGATGTCTGAACTATCTAAGGTCCCCCCTATCCCTGTCCAGTGAATTGATTTACCTGGGTCTGATTTTAATTCTGACCAGGGTGGTCCATCCTCTGAAATAACTTCTTTCAGTGACCCCTAGCCACGCACTTTAGTTCGTACCTTCATTCAGGAGGTTCAACATGTGGCTCCACCTGTACGGTCTCTTTTGCCGTCATGGGATTTAAATTTAGTGCTTTCGGTTCTCCAGAAACCTCCATTTGAGACTATTCGGGTAATTCCCTTGCCTACGTTATCCCAGAAGGTGGCATTCTTGGTGGCTATTACATCGGCCTGCAGGGTATCAGAATCGGCGCCATCATCCTGTTGCAGTCCCTATTTGGTGGCCCATAGGGGTAAAGTGGTTCTTCATCCCTATCCATCATTCCTGCCCAAAGTTGTCTCTGACTTCTATTTGAATGAGGACATTGTTTTACCTTCCTTGTGTCCCAAGCCGGCTCATCCAAAGGAATTTGCTTTGCATACCAGCGATTCGGGTGTATCTAGCAGCTACTGAGTTCTTTCGGAGGTCAGACTTGCTTTTTGTGGTTACGGACGGAGCAAGAAAAGGGCTGGCCGCCTCTTCGGCTACCATCTCCAGATGGATCAGACAGACGGTGACTCAGGCCTATTCCATTAAAGGTCAGGTTCCACCTTTCCCTGTCACGGTGCATTCTACTCGGGCGCTGAGTGCTTCTTGGGCCTTCCGTCAACAGGCTTTAATATAGAAAGTTTGCAAGGCGGCCACTTGGTCGTCCGTGCTTACCTTCACGAAATTCTATAAGGTAGATTTTGGCATCTTTGGCATCTGCGGATGCTTCTTTTGGCCGCAAAGGTTGGCAGGCTGCTGTTTAAGAGGGGTTGTTCCCTCTTGAGGGTTTTTTTTTTTTTTCTTTAAACGTTTATTTTTCAGACGGCGCTTCTGTGACCCGGTTAAGGCTTCTGTGTCCTGGTTAAGGGCTCTTATTTTTAGCCTTGGGTTATTTTTCCCACCCCTCATTTTCTTTTTGGCACTGCTTTTGGACGTCCAACTAGTTATGATTTATGGAGCGCTGTGAACGTCAATGGACGAAAGAGAAAATGGGATTTTTGTACTTATCGTAAAATCCATTTCTCTTAGTTCATCAAGGGACACAGCACTCACCCCTCCTATGGAGTTCTGATACTTCTAATACTGCTTGCTACTAAACTGATTACCTAGAGCAAAGAGGGGTTATATACCAGCTAAGTACGGCCCATGGGCGTAGTTGGGTGTTTTTTGTTCTGCCTAGTCCTAATCCTGAAGGAGGCAATATAACCCACTAGTTTTGATTTATGGAGCTCTGTGTCCATCGAAGAACTCAGAGAAATGGATTTTACAGTAACTACAAAAATCCCATTATTCACATTTCTTATTAAATTTGTATATTTTGATTCAAAATTTTCTTTACTTCCCTGGGCTACATCAGTTTATTTTTTGTACACCTATGTGAGTTTTTTGTCTCCATCTATTAGGATCTGGCAATTATTTATTCACATTTTTCATCTATTATATGCACTTGGTAGTTTGTCTGAGGTTTATGGGCTGGTTTCTGACAGCACAGCACCAATATTCTTTGTATTTGTTTTTTGGAGCTATGGATTGGCTGTTCGGTGCAGCAGTTGGTTATATATATCATCTTATATATTGATAGCGTGGGAGTATCTTTGTATTACTACATGGTGCCAACCAGTAAACGGATGTTCCAAGACTAGTACATTAATTTGCTTAGGAAAACACAAATAACAGCGTAATAACAAAAATCAGTAAGATGAAAGGCCTGTCTGCACAAATGTACATACTAGAGAGTTGGTGTCTAATACAAACAAGCACTGAAAAGGGCACAAAGGACTGTAATTGTTCCACATTTAGATCAGGTACTTTAACTGCCATTTTTTTAGCATGTCATAATATAAACCACAGATTTTGAAGTACTTAACCTCCCTGGCGGTATGATTCTGTCAGGAATTCTGTACCAAAAGCGGTACAATTCTTTTCATGGAAATTTGGCGTTATGTATTATAGGCCTACAATTCTTAGTAATTACTGACTTAAACCTGACCAAAACAAGACTCTAGTAGACATCCCAGATGTGATAAATTTGAAACACAAACGCATGAATTATAATCGAATCAATAATATAATTTTATTATATAATATATATAATAAAATTATATTATCGATTAGATTATAATTCATGCGTTATATATTATATATATATATGTGTGTATATGTATATATATATATATATATGTGTGTGTATATATATATATATATATATATATATATATATATATATATATATATATATATATATATATATATAATATATATATAACGCATGAATTATAATCAAATCAATAATATAATTTTAATATATATATATGTATATAAAATTATATTATTGATTTGATTATAGTTCATGCGTTATATATACATATATACACATATATATATGTGTATATAGGTATATATATATATGTGTGTGTGTGTGCGTATATATATATATATATATATATACCTATATACACATATATACATATATATATATATGTATATATGCATATATATATGCATATATATATATATATATATATATATATATATATATATACATATATATGCATATATATATATATATATATGCATATAATATATATAATATAAAATGTGTAATGTGTTTGTGTTTTGTGCAACTTTTTTTTTTTTTAATTTCCCTCCCTAGTTCCGCTCCCATGCAGCATTGCTGCTGCAGGGAACTAGGAAGTGATCAGACCGACGGAGACCGACGGAGAGCTGCGGGGATCTCGGCTGGCGGTCACAGCAATGAGAGATCATCGCTGGATCGCCAGGAGAAGGTAAGAGAACACCGCTGTGCTCTCTGCACATCCACCCCGAGCGTGACTCGGGGTTACCGATCCTGGTATGAAAAATCCACCCCGAGTCACGCTCGGGGTTACCGCCAGGGAGGTTAACAAATACCGAACGGACTGTGAGGTCCTAAACAATTGTTTACACCATCACTTGGAGGTTACAACTTTCCAAAGGCTGAAGACCTGTTTGGGTTTATAGATATTAGTAAAAAAAAATTTAATCTTGTCATGCATACATGCATGTATAAAATAGTATACTGTATCTGGTCATGCAAATGTGTTTCATACACATTATTGCAAAAAAGCAAGCATTTGCATTAAAAACTAGTCATATGCAGGGTATGTCACTATGCAGTATATTTATAAATACAGTGAATGTTTGATGAACGTCACATTCACTGCTTTATAAATTTGTCTGTGAACCTGAAACGCTATATAGTGTAGCTGCATCACCTTTTTGCCATTGTATTCTATTTTTTGTCTTGTAATTATTTCCCTTATGTTTTGAACAGTAACTGCAAAGAGCTGTTGTAAAGGCTCACCTGTTTTGTGCAGTGGTATAGCGCAAAGAGGCCTCCTACCTCCTTTTCTGGAGTCCTCCTCCGGAACTGTCTGCTCCTTCTTTTCTGTGGATGCCCTCTTAGCAAGCCATGTGCTGAGGGGTGACTGTGCTTCCATATGCACACACAATGTTGTTCTGCCATGACCCTCGTTCTTTCCTCTGAGGAATTGACTGACAGCAGCAGGAGCCAATGCCCCCCACTGCTCTCAGGGTCTTCTGTGATACCAGGAAGATCAGCTGTGCTGCAGATAGGGACAGCACTGAATGGAAAGAGAGGTTTAGCATGGGGGTGGGGGAACAGGTATTGGAAGGGTTTTTACCTTAATGCAGACAATGTATTTAGGTAAAAAAAAAACTTTGAGTTTATAACTACTTTAAGTTATTTGTCACAAAATGTACAGCACTATGATAAAATCCTCAAACCATATGTTGTTTTTTTCATTTTTTTTATTTAGAATTGTGAAAGATTGCATATGGAGTGCCCATGGTTCCTGCCTGTTCTTGTGACTTGTGTTTCTTAACAAACCTAATTATTATTAAACATGATGAATGAATTATGAATTACATAGAACAAGAAATATGAAATGGCTCGGAGTAAAGTTTGATTCAAACACCGCTATAATTAAAAACAAACATTTGCTTCTTTCATGCCTTTGACAGAAGTTTACACTTTGTTCTCAGTTCAACTTTTGTACTTCCACTCTAGAGGTAGTCAGTCTTTGTTGCTTTTGCTTTTTTTTAAATTCTTTATTTAGGGCACATCTTAACCCCTTAATGCTTGAAGTTAAAACAAATATTAACGTCTGAACCCAGTTTTGCAACTTTGGCATGTGTTAGTTAAACTGTTCATATCACAACCAAGACAGCAGGCCATAGATTGGTTGCAGGAAAGAAAACTGCCTGATTCCCTACCCCTAAAAGGACTGACACTGAATCCCTCCCGCAGAGCGGAACACAGTGATTACTGCTAGCTGCTATAGCCGCTGGCAGTAATCGCATGCTGAAAATCCAACGTGCTAGTTGTACCCAAGTCAATTGATGAATCAGTACAATCGGCCAAGAAACACTAGTGCATATTTTAGGGTTTTTAAATCCTACTTAAACACACTCAAATTGACACTAAATAAAAGAAAAAGTTTATACTGCCTAAACAAAATACTTACTCTGACCTCGATCTTGACCCTGCAACTAACTTAGATCAAGCCCTAGCCTTTTTTTTTTTTTTTTTTAATTTTTACTCATAGACCTTTTTTTTTTTTTTTTGGAGGGGTGGGATTTGTTCACAATTTCCCCTCTGGATAAGAGAAGGATAAAATGTTTCTTTTTTTTTTTTTCATTCAGAGGATTTCAGGGGTGGGTTTTACTGATTGATCTCTATGACACACTACTGCGTTGTGGTTTGTTTACAGTGCAAGTGCAGTGTGGGTTACCTGTGGTTTCCCATAGACTTTTTATTACCATTATTGATAACACGGGAGGGTGATGTGCAGGGTCAATGTGTGTTAAGGGTTCAGCTAATAGAGGCAAATAAAGGACTAGTACCTAAGAAAAGGGTATAAGGGGATTGGCCCTCAGTTGTGCAAAACGGATTAGATCAATGACCCAGGGTACTGTCTTGAGCCTCTCAATGGGGGATGAGGCTGATTTGGTCATCATGAACTCTGGGATGTAGGATAGAAGTTGGTTCACCCTATAGCTACTGGATTGGGAGGGGTCCATATCTTTTTTTAATATCACCGCAATGTGTGCCCTGAGCTTATGTGGTGAAGGTTTGCAACCCTCCGTAGATTTGTATGCTTGCAGAAAGTACTGGGAGTTCTGAAAAGTTTTATGGTATGACAGAGGGAGGTTGTCAGGATCTGGTGATTTTCTCATCTGTCGAAGATATTGGGTTTTTTTTTGTTTTTTAAGATGTAAGTGGTGCCTCCACTGCATCCCTTGTTTCTTTGGGCAGCACCAGGAGTCCCAAGAATTTGAGGTCTGATACTATTAAAGTAAAACTAAAGGCAAAATGTTTTGTTTCATTTTAGATAATAATAATAAGATAGAGTAATGGAGGGATATAATCCATTTTTTTTTCTGCCATTTCTATCCCTATTGGTTAGATTTCACTTAAATTCCTATTCCATTATCAAAACAGGAAGTGAGAGGAAATCCTTTCAAAGTGAGGAAATCCCTGGTTATCACCAGAGTTACCAGAACCAGTGTCTCCATAGTAGGATTTTTCCTCTATTGCTGTTCTGATGACAACAAAAAATTTGAGATCTTTTTTCACTTTTGATGATAATGGTAAACAAGTTAAATGGAGAGGGTCAATCTCTATAAAGGGGACACAGAGAACATTAAAAACTTGGCAGATATTCTAAAACCTCTTCATGGTTTTCAAAATTAAAAAAAAAAAAAAGATTTGCCTTTAGCTATACTTCAAATGATGGTAGGAAGAAGGACAGGCAGTACCAGCGGTGTGTAGGTTATAGAGAATTATGTAAAAAGTTCAAAACTTGCAAGTTATCTTCAGAGACTGTAGTGCCTCCAGTTTTCCTTTCGCAAGCAGATATCTACTATTGGCATTTGTGGGTTAACGAGGTCCAAAGGACTGACTGTGTTATTAATATGCTGACCCTCTTGGCTTTAAGGATCAAATTATGACAATGGTAAACCTTGGAATATTGATGACTGACTAGCCCCTCTAAAAAAATTGTATACACTCCACTCTTTTCCTCGTTTTTGCAAAGTCCCATAGGAGATGTGAACATTTTTGAAGGGATGTTGAGGTCTTTGACAATGTAAGATGTAAATTTTAATGAGTGATCCTGTACTCAAGATTAGCAGACACTCCTGATGTCAGGGAGGGTACAGATTGACAGGTAAAAAGGTAGGAAGGTATGTCCTACATAGGGCTTACCTGACTCAAGTCCATGTTTCACACTACAAACCATCTTATAGCTTCTCTTGTCCTCTTTGTTCACAACAAATAGGTGCATCTTTTCATATCATATGGTTGTGTCCTGCGGTTCAGTTCATTTGGACTCTCGATTTTACATGACTACATGGGCTCTCCCCTGTCCTTAGATCCCAAGTCATGCTTGCTGGGTATCTTCCCGGAGCCCGATATAGACACATTTTAGATGCTTTTTTTGCATGAAACAGTATTTACTGTTCGCAAAGCGATTATACGTAACTGGATGCAGGCAACCCCACCTTTGAGGCATGGGTATGGGAAGTAATTTCCACCCTCCCATAAAAAACTGATCTATGTACACAAAGGATGCCCAGCTAAATACAACAAGGTGTGGGACAGATGGTTAGCACAGCCAGGCACATGCCTCTAAAATGGTATTTGAGTTATATCATCACTTTGAGTTCTTTACTACTTACTAATAACATGCCACTTCACATTTGGTCATTCCCGTATAGGGCTATGACTATCGTTATGCCACAGTGTTAATCTACTGTATTACATGATTTAATGGGTATTCGACCTGGCATAATCTCATTGATACGTTATACTGTTTGTATTACCTGCAATGTTTGTTAATAAAGTTGTTTTGTTTTTTTTAACGTGAAGCGCCAGTTCACACTGGCGCGACGCTACTTTCAGGGGCGACCTCCGAGATCGCGGTGCGAGCAGCGCGCCGCGACCTCGGAGCGGCCGCCACAGACTTCATAACATTGAAGTCTATGGCGGTCGCCTCCTGGTCGCCCCAAAGAAGCTCCAGGTCCTTTTTCTAGATCGGAGCGACTTGTGTCGCTCCTATTAGAACGGGTCCGTAGCTTCTCTATGGTCGCCTCACAGGTCGCCCTAGTGTGAACCGGGGCGAAAAGGGTAGGAAGGTAGGGGCCTAGAGTAGGTACAGGCCATTGTGTGGAGGAAAAGATGGGGGTGGGTTTTGACTAGAAAGCAAAGGAGGAGTGGGAAGGAGAGAGTAGATGAGATAGGTCAGGGACAGAGGGTAGAGGTAACAGATATGGGAAGTAAAGGGTACCAGAGGATTGGTTATGGGGCAGAGCCAAGAGGAGGAAAGGAAAGGTAGGTGGAAAGGACAGTAGGCTAGTTCCCATGTCTTTATGTCAATATATAGTCTTTCCTAAAAACACGGTTGGGATAAGAGTATCCTATGTGAAGGCACACCTAGTGAACCATTGTGAAACTCATCAAATCCTGCCTCGAGGCCAATAGGATCAAGAGATGGTAGTAACCAAGTGAGGGAAGGGGTATCTGTGCAACTTATGTGAAATGGAAAAGACAGGAACCAGTGAGCTGACAAATAGATAACAAAACTAAAATTCAGAGGCAAACTGCAATCCAGAGAGACAGTCTGCCTGAGCAGGGTCCACTGTCAGAGTGGGGAGCTTATCCAAGGGAATCTCTTTGTGGTATAGCAGCCTGTCAGAGTTTTAATAATGTCCCTTGGCCAAATCTGTCTGGGTTAATCTCTTGTGAAACACTTGTGACAGATCCTGAGAGGCATGTCCTTTTTGCTATAACCATAAAGAGTTTTTAGCATTACTACTGGAGCACTGTAGAAAGTCTCTACATGACCCTTAGGTCATAAACTTGAGTATACAATATGTGCCAATTAAATAAGTTGGCATACCTGGCACAGCCTGGCTTAACAACGTAAGAAAGCTTCCACAGGATGAACTTGGAGAACTAGTGTGTGTTATTTTAGGTACTCTGGGTTATTTCCATAATTGGTACAGTTTTTGTGGAACTACATACCACTTATAACTGGAGGAGCGAAGCACAATAGCATGGGGTTGGCCATACGGTAGCTTGTTATTCCTCTAAAAGACATGTTCGGCAGAGTTCTGAAAGAATAAGTTAATGTATGCTGGGCCCCTGCTGGCTGCCTAGGGCTTCCACCTTGTCCCCTAAGTTTGGATATAATGGGGAGAGGGGGCGCAGTTTGGCATCTTTTCCCTGGGCGTTGGATTACCATGTCCCGCAATCAAGCACAGGCTTACTAAACAGGACAAAGAACAGCTATGAATTTCATAACACGGTCAACAGGTAATTTTTTGCATTTATCAAACACATAGTGACATTGTTAGGTTGAAAAGAGGCAGTAGGCCATCAAGTTCCATCAATATCCAACATAACAAAATGCTTTTAATTGAATGCTTAACAGCCCAAAATGGAAATAGAAGTTCATTGTTAGGGGTTTATATAGATGGTAATAGATTTTTCTATAGCAGACAAATAAGAAAGTTTTCACCTTGTTACAGGCATATAATGAGTGTGCAAATACAGTATATTTTTTCTGTTTTGACATGCTTTTTTAGGTGTACCTATAGCGTTCTACATATGATACTAACATTTTATGTAATTTTCTTTTTCTACATTGCAGCAATGTCTCCTGGTTCAGACAGTCTTGCCAGTGTGGATAACCCTGCTGTTTCTGAAATGATATTGCAGACTCTGAATGAGCTAGCTAAATCCTTCCTGGATATGTCTGACCGCTGCCTCCTGGTTTTGCACTTGGAAGTCAGGTTTGTTTGATTTCTTTTCAGTAGTTTGTTATTGTATCTGCTGTTTTTAGTGTAAACTAATAAAGGGATTTTTACTTGTATTATTTGGTCTCGTGCTCCT
Source organism: Pelophylax lessonae (assembly GCF_965119305.1). Taxonomy (NCBI): domain Eukaryota; kingdom Metazoa; phylum Chordata; class Amphibia; order Anura; family Ranidae; genus Pelophylax; species Pelophylax lessonae. Next base: position 163,896,911 of record NC_138771.1, read on the forward strand.
TTCATTGGTGCATGATTTGTTTGGTCATTGCAAGGCTAAACTGAAATGTGATCCTTAGGCACTGGGGTCTGCAGTGTGGCACTTTCCAGACCTCTGTGTCCTCTGCCACATTTGGACGCCATTTTAAATGGTAAGGATTAGGACTGAGGGAAGTGCGAACTGATGTCATCTACTTGGAGTGTGCAAACGTGCTCACTACACTCTTCCTCCTACCTTTTTGAGCATAAAGAGGGTGACTTTCCGCTACTGCTCCTGCCTTTACAGTGCTCTCAGGTCTCACTCCACTGCTGCTCTCTGTGACTTGGTCACCTCTGACCATCTACAAACCTCTGCAGCATCAGCTGCCCACGTTTCATGAGTAAGCTAGGCCTTGCCTTTCCTTAGGCCTAATTGCTTTCTACTGTAACATGTCCCTAATAGGTAAACCGAGGAGAGTTTGGCTGCAATGGGTGACTTCCACTCATTCTCCTCCACTGTGGATAGGAGCAATTTCTCAGTAACTCCAGAAACGTCCAATGCTTTCAGTGTGGACCCTGGGACCCCCTATTGTGATATAGCCCTCCTCCATGGAGTCTTATACAGCTCCACAACACAAAGCTGAGACCTCCCATCTGCTGTTAATTTTAACTTAATTTAACATGCTGTGTCAGAGGGTTGAGGCAAACCATTTAACACTGACAGGGGTGCCTAAAGTGATCATCCTGTATTTATATAGATAAAACCTTTAATCTAGAAGGAAAACAGTTTCTGTAACTGCTTAAAAAGTGTCAGCTGGAATTAAGTAATTTGGCCCATTTAAAATCTGCTAGTCCATTAAACAATACCTTCTCCAGACAATGCTGCTGTCCCAGGGTGTGTTTTTGCTCAACCAACCTAAAGCTGGCCATACACTGTTTAAAATTTGATCAGTGGGTTGACTCCTACTTTCAACAGAAGTTGATTATTTGATTGTAATGAAAGCAATGGGAGTTTATCAAGTGACCAAGGAAAGAGTGTAGATGGAGGACAGACTACAGTAAAAGGAAGAGGAGAGGAGATGTAGGCAACACTGAAGGAATGCTGTGATAGGAGAAGAACCAGGAAAGAACAGTCTTGGAGGCCAAGGGAATGGAGTTTTTTGAGGAGGAGCTGGTAGTCAACAGAATCAAAGGCAGAAGAAAGGTATAGAGAAGTGACCATTGGTTTAGTTAGTAAATCATTACTAAGTTTTAGTAGAGTAGTTTCTGTGGAGTGTTGCCAGCCAGACTGCTAGGGGTCAAAAAGGTTGTTGTCGGTGAAGTAGGAGTTCAGACGGTTGTAGACTAGGCGTTTTAAAAGAGGTAAATGGGAGCAAGTAAATTGGTCTTAAGTTTTTCAGCCTGGTGGGGTCCAGTGAGTGTTTTTTAAAGAGTAATGCCCCGTACACAGGCACCGATTGTTGGTCGACCGTTTGGCCGTCTTTTGTCCAGTGTTGTTGTGTTGGTTGAAATGTGCTCTAGACTGCACACAAATTTTGTCGGCCAACAACAACCAACTTCAGAAGTGATGTCATGTGCTGGTCTACTTTCCGTGTGTTTTTCCTTCTCTGAGCATGCCCAGTCTTGCTCAACTGATTTTTGTCGGCCGAAATCTGTACTGTCTGAGGAACAATCGGCCGTTCTGCTGACGGCCAACAAAAATTTTATAGCATGCACACCAGATTTTGTTCGGCCGAAAAGTCGCAGTTGGTTGTCGGAAACATCATACTAACAAGCCGATAATCGGCCAATCGGGCGGCAGCCGAAAATTCACGGCCAACAATTGGTACGTGTGTACGAGGCTTATCTTAACTTTTGTTGAGAAAAAAACATTCCCCTCTAGGTAGGGTTGCCACCTCATACCTTTAAACCAGGACACATATTAATTACACAGGTTCTGAGGCTAATATAATGCACATAAGGCACTGGATGAGTTTAATTACCACCTTAATCAGCCACAGAACCTGTGTAATTAATGTGTGTCCTGGTTTAAAGGGATGAGGTGGCAACCCTACTTCTGGGTGATCTACGTATGTACATTGCAAGGATTATAACAAATTTTGTTGCAGATTCCTACCTTTTTGCTATTCTGAAGAAATTACTGTTTGTTCCTCTGCTCCCCTGCGATGAGTGGGTCTAATGGGAGTGGTTTCATAATTATTAACCAGCTATGGACCTGCAGAGCACTAATGAGGAAATCTGCTGGGCCTGCTTCCCTTTAGACGTGTTCCCATTGGGAGTATTTTACCAAAACTGACAGTTTTGTTTCAGAGGATGCTTGAAATATGACTTGCATCTTAGCCAGACTTCTAGGAAAATCAGTGAGCCAATCACACAAGCAGGAAATTATGTTTCTGGGGGGTGCTCGGTACACATTTTGTGTACAGAACATCTCCAGGTAGCCATGTTGCATTGCATTTTCTGAAAATTACAGCAGCTGCAGATTGAAAAGGAAAGGTCATTTTTAATATTCAATTAAAATATGATTTGTGTCACAATTGTATTAGCTATATTATTTTTTCTTTATTTGCTTTTTTTTTTTTTTACCCACGAAAGTGGAGTTACCCTTTAAGTATGGGTTGATCAGTACATGCTTCATAGGGGGGCAGAAGGTGCCAGTAGAGAGGAAGAGATTGAAGATGTGAGTGAGGGAGCATAGGATAGAGCAAGAAGGATGACTTTAGTAGGTACGAGGGAACAGGGTCCAGTGGACAGGTGGTAAGCAGGCTTGTGAGAAACGTTTGGCGACTTCTTTTATAGTAACACGGTCAAGGAAGGAAAGCGTTGAATGCGGTTTTGGACAGGATAGGTTAAGTGGGATAGATATTTGTGCAGTGGAGATGTACCCATGAATTACATCAGTCTTGTTTTTGAAGTGATTGGAAATCTCCTGAGCAGTGAGTGAGTTACTAGGTTGAGGTGGTGGCGGAAAAAAAAGATTAAAAGGTAGAGAGTAGCCGACAAGGATTTGATGACTGAGTATTAATTAGAGTGACAATGTAGCCTTGTTTGGCAGCATGGAGGTAGGAATTGTATTTACCTTATACAAGATAAACCATTTTCAAACATATTCTTAGTATATCTGTCAGCCTTTTCCTTCCCTGTTATACAAGCAGAACCTCATCCTCAGAACACACTCTGTAATCCAGTTTTCTTCTGGTTGCACTCCTAATCTGGGCCTCATACCCTCGTTATGGGACAGGGGCTACCCTGTCCTTTTCCTCTAGGCATACATATAAATCTAAACCTAGAGTAGAGCCGTTGGCTTCACTTTTAATCCAATCTTCTTTTCACAGTCTTGTGTCTACTTTAAACCTCACTCTAAGGTTCTTTGCACCAACAAAACTTATGAACAAAACTAATCAATCAGTGCCCATGGTGGATCCCTCCTTCTGACCACTTTTTGGGCAGTTTTTTTGCCCTAGACATTTCTGACGTCACGTGTACTCCCATAAGGGGAATTTATTTCTCCACTTTGAGAATGGTTTAGCGCTACTCTACATATACAGTATGCTTCTTGCAGGAAATTTCACCCTTCCTATCATCATATAGGCAAAAGCCTTTTTTTTTTTTTTTCTTTATCAAAGATTCTTCTCAAGTACTATACACTAAAGACAGCCTCTCAGGTTTTTTTTAGTGACATTCTGTCGTCCTCTCATCAGCACCAGCTGTCTCATAGGCCTTCTCGTTTTTCAATGATGTAACTCACCAAGAAGATGAAACTTATTCAACAGCCTTGTGAGTAATATATATATATGGATGTGTGTGTGTGTGTGTGTGTGTGTGTATGTGTATGTGTGTATATATATATATACTATTCTATGGCGAGGAGGTTCTATCTGGAGTGGCCTGGTTCCTGGTGTGGTGGGTAGCTGTCCCCCCTCTCCGCCTGGAGGGTTTTGGGGTGGACCAGGGCCCCTCCTTGGGGTGGTCAGACCCTGGGTTCCCCTCCTTCCCATCAGACCCCCCTAAATATTGGTGGTCCCTGTGGCCCCCCTACCCCCCCAACATCTGAGGTAGCGTGGTGGTGTAGGATGTGTCTGGGGCTGGTGAACTGTAATGTGCTGGTGGTGGGGGCGGGGGGGGTGTGCCCTCATCTATCTCATTAGATCCTGAATCTGACTCGGCCGCCAGGGACAGGGCCCACTCTGCGGGTGAATTATCGGACAGTGAGGATGATTTCTCCACACCTCTAGCTGCTCTTGAGAAGGCGATGGTGGACACACTGATTGTATCTGTGTGTGAAACTTTAAAAACGGAGGATGCAGATAAAGCTGCGGGGGAGGGGGCATTCCCCTTTAGCACTCACAAGCCGTCTTGCGTGGCAAAAGTGTTTCCTTATTTTGACAGACTTGTTGCAAAAGAGTGGGAGCGTCCAAAGCTTCCCTTTGTGGTTCCTAAACACTTTGGTGAGGTACTGCTTTGAGGAGTCCCTCCTTAAAAAGTGGACTGTTCCATCGGTGGTGGACCCTCCGGTTTCCAGGTTGAATAAGGCAACCTTGATTCCGGTTGAGGAATCGGCGGCCTTTAAAGATCTGGCTGACAGAAAAGCAGAGGCTGTGGCCCGCAATATGTTAACTGTTACTTTTACGGTGCTTAGGCCTCTCTGACTGAGTGGGCTAAATTTTTGCGCTGTGACATAGAGGATGAGCATCTTCCACCTGCCTTTGCTGAACTGGCAGGCCAGTTGGTCCAGGGGCTGCAGTTTATCTGTGATGCCTCTTTGGATGCAGTCGCCCTAATCTTTAGGCTGTCTGTTTCAGCTCTGACTGATTTACCTTTTCAGGGTGATCGCCTATTTGGAGCTACCCTGGATGACCTAATTAACCGGTTGCCGACCGCCGCAAGTACATATACTGCGGCGGTCAGCCCCAGCCAGGCAAAGTGACGTACCGGTACGTCACTAGCCTGGGAGCCAATAGTGGGCGAGCGCGCGCCGCCAGAGGCGCGCTCCCGCCTCAGCTCGTTCACGGACACCTCCATGCGTGTGACTGGCAGACCCGATGTCCGCCGGTCACTCGCGATCGTCCGCTGTGAAGGGAGAAAGGCAGGCGGCTAATGTAAGCAAAGCCGCCTGTCATTCTTCCCTGTGTAAAAGCACTGATCTAACGGTCCTGCTATGTAGGACCGTTGATCTGTGCTGTTACACACACAGCCACATCCCTGCACAGTTAGAAGCACGCCCCTAGGGACACACTTAACCCCTCCCTCTCCAATAAAGTTAACCCCTTCCCTGCCAGTGTCATTTTTACAGTAACAGTGCATATGTATAGCACTGATTACTGTAGTAATGTCACTGTTACCCCCAAAAGTGTCAAAAATGTCAGTCAAGGGTCCGATCTGTCCGCCGCAATGTCGCAGTCCCGCAAAAAAATCGCATATCGCCGCCATTACTCGTTAAAAAAAAAAACAACAAAAATGACAAAAATCTTTCCCTTAGTTAGTAAATGCAATAACTTTTGCACAAACCAATCAAAATATGCTTATTGTTATCTTTTTTTACCAAACATAGGTAGCAGAAAACAAATTGGCCAAAAATGTAAAAAAAATTGGATTTTTACATTTTTTTGTGGGGGAGGGGGGATTTCATATAAAAAAATGTGAAAAATATTGTTATTTTTGCAAAATTGTCGCTCTTTTTTTGATTATAGCGCATGATCAAAAAATCGCACAGGTGATCAAATACCACCAAAAGAAAGCTCTATTTGTGGGAAAAAAGGGACATCAAATTCGTTCAGGTACAGCGTCGCACGACCACGCAGTTGTCCGTTAAAGTCACACAGTGCCGAATCGCAAAATACCCCCTGGTCAGGAAGGGGGTAAAATCTTACGGGGCTTAAGTGGTTAAGAGTCTCGCAAGGGGAAAGAGTACCTTTCTTCCACAGGCTGAAAAGGGTAAGGAAACTCGTCCCAGATGTGACCCGTCTTTTTTGGCTCACAGAACGTTTTTTCGTCCCTCAGGATCCACTGACAAGGGTTCAAAACCTTTCAAGTCCTCCTCGGGAGATTCCAAGTGGCCCTGGTCCGGCAAGCCAAGAGCGGGATTGTGTAGATCCGCGGACAAGACTCCTTCGGCATGAAGGTGCGCTCTCATCTGTTTCTGGGGTGGGGGGGGACGTCTTCACTGGTTTCCGGGCCCGTGGACCTCTTTGGTAAATGGCAAATGGGTCCACGAAGTGAAACTGTCTGGCTACAAGATCGAGTTTGGTTCATGCCCTCCAGAATAGTCCTTCCCTTCCAACATGCGTCTATTCCTAGACCAATTGCAAGCACTCTTTGGGGCGGTACAAGACCTGCTTCCTCAGGGTGTGATAGTTCTGGTTCCAGCCTCAGAACCGTTTTAGGGTTTTTATCCAAACCTGTTCATGGTTCTAGAGAAAGAGAGCAAGGTAAGTCTGATTCTGGACTTCAAGGCCCTGAATTGCTTTGTGCGGGTACAGAAGTTCAGAATTTAGTCCATTCGCATGGTGGTGGCATGCTTACCTGCACATTCCAATATGTACCTGACACCAGCGCTTCCTCCGTTTTGCTGTAGGAGAAGAGCATTATTAGTTTGTGGTGTTAACCTTTGGTCTCGCCTCCACTCCTCGGGTCTTCAAAAAAGTGTCGGCCCTGGTTCTGATCTTGCTATATCAGGCGGGGATTGCGGTACTGGGCTATCTGGACAACCTCCTCTTGCGTGGGGAGTCCTCTGCTGCCCTGATTGACAATGTGGAGATCACTATACAGACCCTGAAAGAGTTTGGCTGGCTTCTAAATTACCAGAAGTCTGTTCTGATTTCATCGGGGGGCATCAGTGGCGCAGGTTTGCAAGGAGGCCACCTGGTCTTCGGTGCACACTTTCACAAAATTCTATAAAGTGGACGTTTTGGCATCTGGGAATGCTTCCTATGGCTGAAAAGTTTTGCAGGCTGCTGTTTAGAGGGTCCGTTCCCTCTTTGGGGGTGTATTGTTCAGGTTGGGCTCCAGTTGTTTTTTGTTGAGCTCCTGTTTACTTGGTTGGCTGTTATTTTTAGCCTGGGACTTTTTTTGTTGTCCCACCCCTCATATTTGGCACAGCTTTGAACGTCCCAATGGTTCAGAATCCTGGAGAGCTGTGTCCGTCAATGAATGAAAGAGAAAGTAGGATTTTTGACTTACCGTAAAATCCATTTCTCTGAGTTAATTGATGGACACAGCACCCACCCCTCTATGGAGTTGTAATATCTCTGACACTGCTTGGTACAAAACTGAATACCTATAGCAGAGAGGGGGAGTATACCACCTAGGACTGCCCATAGGCCTAGCCAAGTTATTTTTTCAGCCTAGTGTCCTACTCCTATAGGGGGCAATGTAACCCAATGGTTCAGAATCTTGAAGAGCTGTGTCCGTCAATGGGGTCAAAAATCCTATTTGATCCCTTGCAGATTTTATAAGGTTGCCCACTTCAAAGTAATGAAGGGTCTATAATTTTTATCCTAGGTGTATTTTAAATGATAGAGACAGAATACGAAACAAAAATCCAGAAAAAAAACACATAATACAAATGTTATAAAAAAAGTTGGTGGAGAAACACAGAGGTAAGATGTTTCTTGCAGTTGGTTACAAGGTTTGCACATATCTCAGGAGGGATTTTGGTCCAATCTTCTTTACAGATCTTCTCTAAATCCTTAAGGTTTCTTGGCTGTCACTTGGCAACTTGAAGTTTCAGCTACCTCCATAATGTTTCTATAGGATTAGGGTCTGAAGACTGGCTAGGCCACTCCATGACCTTAATGTGCTTCTTCTTGAGCCACTCCTTTTTTGCCTTGGTGGTATGTTTTGGGTCATTGTCATGCTGGAAGACCCATTCACGACCCATCTTTAGTGTTCTGATTGAGGGAAGAAGGTTCTCATCCAAGATTTTACAATACATTGCCCCATCCATTGGCCCCTGCATGCAGAAAAGTCAGTCTGTACCTTTAGTAGCTCCAAAGCACCACTTCCTTACTTGAATGTAGGAATGGTATTCTTAGGGTCATAGTCAACATTTTTCTTCCTCCAAACACGTCAAGTTATTGCCAGAGAGCTCAATTTTAGTCATATCTGACCACAGCACTTTCTCCCAATCCTTCTCTGAATCATTTAGATGTTTATTGGCAAACTTCAGAAGGGCCTGTACATGTGCCTACTTGAGGAAGGGGGACCTTTTGGGCGCTACAGGATTTCAATCCATGGCAGCGTATTGTTACCAATGGTTTGGTGACTGTGGTCCTAACTGCCTTGAGATCATTCACAAGCTCCTCCTGTGTAGTTCTAAGCTGATCCCTCACTTTCTCATGATAATACTTACCCCATGAGGCAAAATCATGCATGGAGCTTCAGACCGAGGGCGATTGATGGTTAAGTATTTTTTCCATTTGCGATTAATTGCTCCAACAGTTGTCTCCTCACCAAGCTTCTTGCTGATGGTCTTGCAGCCTATTTCAGCCTTGTGCTTTGACAGCTCTTTGGTCTTTCCCATGATGGTTGGTTTCAATAGAAGAAGGGGATTCTATCGACAGGTGTCTTTTATACACATAAGGAGTTGTTGTTAGGAGCACCTTCTTAAATTGACAGGAACTGTGTATACCATGAGCACATACTGTAGCAAGTCTGTGAGAGCCAGAAATATTGCTGGTTAGTAGGGGATCAAATACTTATTTTATTCACTGAACTGCAACTCAATTTATAACATTTGTACCATGTGTTTTTTCTGGATTTTTGGTTGATATTCTGTCTCTATGATTTAAAATACATCTATAATAACAATTATAGACCCTTCATTTCTTTGTTAGTTGGAAAACTTGCAAAATCTGCAGGGGATCAAATAATTATTTTCTCCACTGTGTGTTTGTGTGTATGTATATATATATATATATATCAAAAGGTGGATTGCATGTCTTGTGTATTTGGTGCTGGGAACAGGCAGGTTATTTTCATTACCTCAACCCTTAAGCGAGGGGACCTGTTGCACATTCCCATTGCCTGTTTATGCCCACCTCTCTAATTTATGACTATGGGGCATCCAAGGGTGTATGAATACTATGCCTGTGTCCAGTACTGTACAGTTAAGAAAAGAGGAATTTTGACATACTTGTAAGGCCGGCCATAGACGGTTCAAATCTAGGCCGGTTCAGCAGGAACCTGACAAAATTCGAACCATGTATGGGCATGCTGAATGTACCAAGTTGATAGATCGATCAACTTGGATACAACCAGCTTGCCAGATTTTACTTGAGATTATCGCTAGCGGCTGCTAGCAATAATTAGTGTCTCAGTATTCACAATGTCTCGGCAGGAGGGATTCCCCTGTCAGCACTGTCTGTGTTGATGGGGCAATTGTAGTTGCAGGAAAGAAATTTGCACCATCTATGGCCTGCTTTAATTACATGTCCTGGAGCATAGTACAGGTTAGAGGCCACGCTACTCTGTATTCCTTGGTTAATCTGCATTGCTTGCCACAAAACTGAGGATTGAAATTAGGCTGGGTTATAAGACAGGTGTCCCAGGGGGGGCATGTCCTCAAGACCTTTGCAGTGTAAATCCCCTTTAAGATATGAGCTCAAAGTTCTATGAATACTACACCTGTGTCCTGTATGATGAGGAATTTACAGGTAAGTCAAAATTCCACTTTCTCTTTTGTTCATTGACGGACACAGCTCCTGATCTTCATAACCATTTGGTTATACTGCCCCCTACAGGAGTAGGACACTAGGCAGAAAAATAATCTGGCTACGCCTATGGGCAGGCCCAGGGGGTATACTCCTTCTCTCTGCTATAGGTCCTTTTTTTTTCTGCCTATTCAGGACCTAGTTCCTTGCTGGGATTTCTGGTCCTGGCAATTTTTTTCTTTTTAGATATAATTTTTTTATCCTGTTTTTTTCCTGTGAGATCTACAATCAACTGTTGGACTGGGAGACGAGCTGGATAATCTAGATCCAGTGGCCACCCCAGTCTAGCCAGTGAGCGTGAGCAGACCTCAGCTCCGCGCTAGATCGGCCGCAACATAGCTCCACTGGACGGCTGCTGGCCTGCGAGTTAAACACCTCGTGAGGTAGCATATAACCGGGTCTCGGCCCCAGTCGCAGCAATTCCTTCTGATCAACAGCTCCCCCATTCCGATGGTAAGGGGTTCTATCTGGAGTGGTGCCCGTCTGGTTCCTGTCCTGGTATGGTGAGTAGCTGTCCCCCCCCCCTGGAGGGTTTTGGGGTGGATTTGGGCCCCTCCTTGGGACAGTCAGACCCCTGGGTTCCCCTCTTTCCCGTCAGGCTCCCCCATTCCCCCCTCCACTTAGGCTGGGGTGGGGACAGGGAGCTATGGGGGCAGGGGGTGCCGCCGGTGACCGGACGATCGGCTGTGTGGAAGGGTTATACATGGTGGGGGCTCCTACCAGGGCCCCCCGTCCTGCCTGAGCCTGTCCTTGAGGCCAAGGGATCCTTCCTGGGAGCCTCATGGTGCCGCGCAGGGCTGCCATTTTCTTGTAGCCTGTGTGCTTCAATGCATGACGTCCATGTCTGTGTAGTCCAGCTGCCATTTTGCGGTGGTTTGCCATTGAAAATAGCGGGGGCCATCACAGTGGAGCCCTCTGGGTGGTGATTTCGGCAGTGGAAGCCCCTCCTTATCCCCTGGTGTTGACTCCTGGATCCTTTTGTTTCCTGATCGCTACTCGTGCAGTGCAGAATCTCCTGGTGGCTGCGGTGCCTGGTTTCTGCAGGGTGGTGAGTCTGGTGGGGTCCTCTCACTCTCTGCTAAGGGTCAATTGGTGCTCTGTGACTGGTAACCAGGTGGTGCTGCCAGAGCGGTGGGGGTTGCCCTTTAGCAGTGTTTTAAACCTTTTTGTGGGGTCCCCCTGGTGACTCCTCAAGTCTTTGGAGCACATCTGATCCCCTCTCTGGGGCTGCGGGGCCTTCCAGGTCCCATCCATCCATTGATGCACAGACAACAGTCCTGGAGTCTCTTGTGTCCCAGGTGGAGGTTGTTTTTTGAGCGACGGGCTAGCATAAAAGCACCCTCGCCTTCCCCTGCTTCATCTGTCTCCTCAGATCCTGAATCTAATTCGGCCGCCGCGGACTTGGGTCACCCTGCTTGGTCTGCGGCCTCAGATAGTGAGGATGATTCCTCAGCTTCTGCAACCACGCACGAAAAGGAACTGGTGGATGCACTGATTGTATCTGTGCTTGAGACTTTAGGTTGGAGGATGCAGCTGCGACGGAAGTGCAGGTTCCCTTTGACACTTACAAGCCATCCAGAGCGGCAAAGGAGTTCCCTTTCTCCTCCTATTCTGACAGAATTGTCACTGAAGAGTGGGGACAACCAAAGCGTCCCCTTGGGGTCCCTAAGCGAGTTGCTAGGCGATACCCCTATGAGGAGTCCCTTAAGAAGTGGACTGTTCCACCTGTGGTGGACCCTCCGGTTTCCAGATTGAACAAGACAACCATGATTCCGGTTGCGGAGTCCCCGGCCTTTAAGGACCCAGCGGCCTTTAAGGATCCAGCTGACAGGAAGACGGAGGCTGTGGCCTGCAATATGTACACTCTGGCTGGTTCGGCACTGAGGCCGATATTCACCATTGCCTTGGTGTCGTAAACTCTGACCGAGTGGGCTAAGCTTTTAAGTTGTGACCTGGAGGGAGAACAGCTCCCTCCTTTTGCTAAGCTGGCAGACTAGCTGATCAAGTGGCTGCGGTTTATCTGTGATGCCTTTTTGGATGCGGCTCCCCTAGTGGCTCGGCTCTCTGTTTTGGCAGTGGTTCTTCGGCGTGTCTTTTGGCTCAAATGCTGGTCTGCGGACCAGACTTCTATAAAGACCTTGACTGATCTCCCCTTTCAAGCAGATTGCCTGTTTGGTATTACCCTGAATGACATCATTAAAGGTCTCAGAGGAGGAAAGAATATTTTTCTTCTGCAGGCTGCTAAGGGCAAGGAACCTTGTCATAGACGTAAGCCCTTCCTTTTCGGCTCATAAGATGTTTTTTTGTCCCTCAGGGTCGACTTACAAGGTCTCAAAGCCTTTCAGGGCCTCCTCTGGGGGATCCAAACGAACCTCGTCTAGCAAGCTGAGAGCAGGTTTCTCCAGACCCATGGACAAGGCTCCTTCAGCATGAAGGTGCGCCCTCACCCGTATCGGTGGTGGGGGGACATCTTTTTTGGTTGTTGGTTTGTTTGAGGCAGTGCAAGACCTGTTGCTTCAAGAGGTGATTGTCCCGGTTCCAACTTCGGAATGTTTTCAGGGTTTTTACTCAAACTTGTTTACAGTTCCCAGGAAAGAAGGTAAGGTGTGTCCAATCCTTGACCTCAAGGCGCTGAACTGCTTTTTGCGGGTGCAAAAGTTCTTGCCTCTATTGACATCAAGGATGCTTATCTTCACATTCAAATATGTGCCAGTCACCAGCACTTCCTCCGCTTTGCTGTGGGAGAGGAGCATTATCAGTTTGCGGCATTACCCTTTGGTCTTGCCTCTGCTCCTCGGGTCTTCACAAATTTGTTAGCCCCGGTGCTAGCATTGTTACGCCAACGGGGGATTGCGGTACTGGGCTACTTGGACAACCTCCTTCTGCGAGTGTAGTCTCCCACTGCTCTGGTGGAAAACCTGGAAATCACCATACCAACTCTGAGGGAGTTCGGCTGCTCTGGTTCCCTTCACAAAGCTGGACTATCTGGGTCTGACTCTGGACTTGGCTCTAGCCAGAGTGCTCTTTCCTCTGGACAAACTCCAGAAATTGCAGGATGCAATTCGTCTCCTGCTGTTCAGCAGATGGTCATCCCTTCGGACTTGCATGTGGGCGCTGGGCCTGATGGTATCTACCATCGAGGCAGTTCCGTTTGCACAGTTCCATACGAGGTACCTACACGGGAGATTCTGGCCAAATGGGACAATACTCCGCAGCCTCTGGACAATCAGATCTGGCTGAGCTGGGGAACGAAGGAGTCCCTGATATGGTGGCTTCCTTCTCTGGTGCTTCAGCTGGGCAAATACTTCCTTCCTTTGTATTGGACAGTGGTCACCACAGATGCCAGCCTATCCGGCTAGGGAGGCGTCCTCGGCTAACATTCTGCTCAGGGGACCAATGCGCATTCAATCAGACAATGCCACGGTCGTGGCTTATGTCAATCACCAAGGGGGCACAAAAAGTGTCCTGGCAGCTCTGGAGGTAGCCAGTATTTTAAGGTGGGCAGAACGGTTCGCTCCAGCCCTTTCCACCGTACACATTCCGGGGGTGGAAAACTTTCAGGCGGATTACCTCAGTCGGCAAGCATTGGACCAAGGGAAGTGGTCCCTTCATCCAGCAGTGTTTTATCAGTTGTGTCCCTGGTGAGGCATCCCCGAGGTGAATCTGTTGGCGTCTCGGCTCAACAGAAAGGTGTAGAGGTTTATGGTTTGGTCACAGGATCCTATGGCAGATGCTACAGATGCGCTGGTGGCCACGTGGGGTCAGTATCATCTGATTTACGCCTTCCCTCCTCTCAAGCTTCTGCTAAAACTTTTATGCAAGATCAAGGCAGGAGAGATTCCATTCATCTTAGTTGCTCCTGACTCGCCTCGCCAGGCTTGCTATGCCGATCTGGTGCGGCTGGTCGCCGACATTCCCTGGAAGATTCCTCTCAGGAAAGATCTGCTGTCCCAAGGACCAATCTTCCATCTTGCTTTACAGTCGCTGGCTTTGACAGCTTGGCTGTTGAATGCAAGGTGCTGATGGATAGAGGTTTATCTGAGTAAGTGGTTCCAACGCTGTTGAAAGCTAGGAAATCTACTTCTAGGAAGATCTACTATTGCACGTGGATGACGTACATTGCGTGATGTGAGTCTCTTGCGGTTCATCCTCGATCCTTCTCGGTGGCTCAGATCTTGACCTTCCTTCAACGGGGGGGGTTGAACAAAAATTGGCCTTGAGTACTATCAAGGGCCAGGTGTCTGCTTTGGCGGTCTTCTTCCAACGACCCTTGGCCACACACTCTCTGGTGTGTATCTTTCTTCAGGGTATCTGACGTTTGGTTCCTCCATTGTGGTCTCTGTTGCCTCCTTGGGACCTCAATTTGATGCTTTCAGTCCTCCAGAAGCCTCCCTTTGAGAATCTTTGGAATATTCCCTTTCTTACTCTGTCTCAGAAGGTGGGTTTTTTGGTGGCTATCACCTCTGCGCACAGGGTGTCGGAACTGTCAGCATTATCCTGTCATTCACCTTACTTGGTGATTCACAGAGATAAGGTGGTTCCTCGCCCCTGTCCATCGTTCCTCCCAAATTTGACTCTGATTTTAATATGAATAAAGACATTGTGTTGCCTTCCCTGTGTCCCAGGCCAAAACATCCAAAGGAAATTGCCTTGCATGCCTTGGATGTGATCTGGGCAATTAGGTGTTCGTGGCAGCTACGGAGTCTTTTAGGAAGTCAGACTCACTTATTTGTGCTCACGGATAGGTCTCGGAAAGGGTTGTCTGCTTCCTCTGCGACCATTTCCAGATGGATCAGAAAGTTGGTTATTCAGGCCTATTACATCATGGGTCAGGTTCCTCCTTTCCCTGTCAAGGCCCTCCTGGGCCTTCCGTCATCAGGCGTCAGTGACGCAGGTTTGCAAGGCAGCCACCTGGCCTTCGATGCACACTTTCACAAAGTTCTATAAAGTGCAACATTGCTGGATAGAGATGGGCTCAGGTAAGTATTAAGGGGGCTGCTGCACACTGAAAGATAAAAAATGTGTAGTAAGATAAAAAAACATTCTGCCTTTACAACCACCAAGTCTATTTCATTGTCCTGTCCAGGTCGCACTAGCTGTAGATCAGCCTGCATTAAACCCAAAAACAGAAATGTGATAAATTGCAGCTTACCAATTCCAAAATGTGGTGACTGCCGTAGTGTGTTTAAGTCTATTTTTTTAAATTCCTTTATATGCACCTGGTGAGCCAGAAGGAGTAGCGGAGACACCAGTGGGCAGTAGCATGTCAATCAGTAGATAGAGTATTGTTAGATGCAATTGCAAATTTAGATGAACTCAACTAACAAATTAAATTGAACTCTTGCTATCATTTTCTTTAAGCAATTACAGCAACATACAGAATAACAGCTGACTGTGGTAAGCACCTCTTTCAGTGTTAAATGTTTCATCCCTCTAAAGCTGGCTGTATACTGGTACATGTTCACACACACATTTGTACACAAAATCTCATCAGTACATTAGATAATGTCTATGGAGCCTTGACAGATGTCATTCAAAGGTTTACTTTGTTTACTTTTAGCATTCGGTTTTGGATCGAGTGTAATTTCCTAAGTAAAAAACTCCTATTGCAAGAAATTTGATCAAGAAAAAATTTTTCATTCTGCTACTTTGAATTTTTTTTCATCACTTTGTTGGAAATCGGATGTCGATCTAATCCCAGTGACATTTAGAAAATCAAATGAACCTACCAAAAACAAACATTATTTGGAACAAAATTTTACTAGTGTATAGCCAACTTTGCTGCCACTTTTGCAAGGAAGCTTGATTTGTAGAAGGATTTTGAAAAATAGCACACCATCTTACTACGTGGAAAAAAGCCTAAAATATAGAAATGCATACATGTTTTGTTTTTAGATTTAATACCGCTTTAATGAGGACTACAAAAAGTGCTGTTTGGCTTTAAGCCCCTGTTCACTCCAGTGCAACCTGTTATGTGATTTGACAGTTCCAAATCGCATGACTAGTGGCACCCCATTGCTGCCAATGGAACCATTCAAATCACTGCAACCCATGTTGCAGCAATTGTAAAAAGGTTCCTGCACTACTTTTTACCGATTTAATTGCGACTTGCATAGACTTCTGTTAAATGAAGTCGCAAGCCGCAATGAAATCGGCAGTGCAAATCGCACTTATGTGCAGCTTCAAAATCACGCTGAAGTAGCGCAATTTCAAAGTCACACCGGTGTGAGCCAGGGCTAAAAGTCCTCCCTATTTAATTACAATTTAAATCTTTTTAGCTGGCCATACACATGTAGGGGTTGAATTACGAAAAACAGAGAGTGCAGCTGTGCACTGAAACCAATCAGCTTTCAGTTTTTTTTCTGTTAAAGCTTAATTGAACAAGCTGAAGTTAGAAGCTGATTGGTTACCATGAAAAGCTGCACCAGATTTTGTACTCTCCAGTTTTAGTAAATCAACCCCATAGTCTTGCAGGATGAGCGAATACCCACTCTTGAAAGGATGAATCTCCCGCTGTGGCTATTATATTTTTGAGAAAAAGGTTTGTCTCTATGGAAGCTATAAAGCAGCTCTGGCAATAGTTATTCACTGGTGTGAAATTTACAGCGGCGTATTTATAAAGCTATTAATATGACAATCGGCAAACATATACTGCAAGTGAATCTTCCAGGTGCATGTTTGTATGTGCCAGTGATTGATTTACCAACAGTGAATGCTTCTGTCTGTTTCTTTTTCTTTTCTTTTCTCTCTTTTTTATTTTCTTTTTCTGAACAATTTCATTTACTTTTAACAGTTACAGGTAAAGGTTGCAGTCAGCATATTAGGTGCAGTTTTGCGCAAAACACTTCTCTTACAAGTTTTATATAATAGGGAGGTCTCTGAAAGTTATTATAGGAAAGCGTCTCCAAAGCCTAAGTGTAATGTTCCAGGCTGAGAGGCATCTGACATTTTGTGTGCGACCCAGGGGGTCAGGCTTTCATAAGAGACTTCTCTTACTGCTTGGAATTAACAGACTGAGCAGAGTGTACTTTGAAGGCATCAATCACAGGCTCTATTTTTTAGGTGATCTTTGAAAAAAAATCATGCAGGTAAATTAAAATCTGTCGTAGCGACATGGCTAGCGTTATGGAAAATGTGACCTCTGGCATCATGTCCTTAAAAGCAACTAAAATAAATAAAATTTTCCTTAAGCGACAAAACATTAGCTGGACCGAATACTGTGTTTTATGGGAAATAAGTGTTATTTTCTACTGCTTGCATTATATTTGCAGCATTTAATAAAGTTTTGAGAATGGCATTTGGAACACAGATGTGAAGAAGTCAGGAGTTTAATACTCTATAAGACACAATGCACTCACATTTCTATCATTTCTTCTGTTTCAGAGTTCACTGCTTCCATTATCTCATTCCTTTAGCCAAGCAAGGGAACTATGCTATTGTAGCCAATGCAGAGAGCATGGACTATGACTCACTTGTTGTACGTCTCAATAAAGATATAAGTGGCATAGAAGAGGCTATGGGATCCAGTCTACAGCAACACAAGTTCCAGTACATCTTTGAAGGTAAACATTTACTGGTTTTGTAGTTAATGCATGGCACATTTAAAGAAATTGATTACAGGGAAATATGAACAGGTCAAATACAATTATTGAAAAAGGTATGTAACATATTGTCATTGATTACCCAGTGGCTGAAGCAGAGGCTTGAACAGAGGACTGAGGAAGCACAGGGACTGTTGTAGCCTGCCGTAAGAAGGCTCAGCTGTAGCGTGGTAATTTCAGGTAGTGCCAATCTCCTGATATGTCACGACACTAGTATTCAAGTGAAACCCAAAACTAATGGCAGAAACACACTATGAAGGAGACCTGATGCTGGGTCCACAGAGAAATGATAGTGACATTATGCCCCATTTTGGGGCCTCCCCACCAGTCCTGGCTTCATTGGATAGCAGAAATGTATTTCTTTTTTTACCAAGTGGGGAGCCAATACATCAGATATGGGGGGTCAGGATCTTTCTTCTGAGCCAAAGCCAAAGCCAAAGTCAGTAAGCCCAAATTCATACTATTGTGGCCTTGCGGGATGTGTTTCCATGAGCACGGCAGCCTATTTGAATGGGCTTCTGTGCCTGTTATTCAAGCAGTAAAAAGGTTCCTGCAGCATTTTGATAACGCAGTGGCCAGGAAATCACATGGTGCTTTTATACCATGCGATTTCCTTGATGTTCCCCCGCCTGCAAACGCACTGCAATTTTAGATGAATGTCAGCCCTGTGCATTTTAAAAAGCTGTGCATTTTAGCTGCAGGTGGTTCTGAATGTGGGAACAGGTGCGATTCCCGCACCTTCAATAGTGTGAACTTAGCCTTGAGTGTTGAAGTTTTCCACAAGTCCAGAATTTAGTGAACCTTGTATTCTTAAGCTGAATCAGCTAAGGGAGTAGATGGAAGCGGACAAGAAAAACTATTCAGAAGCAGAGGTTTTGAGTAGTAACACATGGAAAGAGTGGATATGCAGGCAGATAAAGTTAGTAGCACACTGGATTGGTTTTTGCTGTGATTACATAAAGTTAATTATATTGCAAGAGAAACGTCATGGAAGGAACTTTGAGAGGAATGTTTTTGGTAGCAAGACTTTATCCCTGGGTTGGAGAGGCAAAGCTCTTTGACAGTGCCAATTTTTAAATCTCTTGTGTCTGGGGGCAGAGTGCTGTAGTCAGTTTAGAGTCTAGGACCATATTTGGTTAATGTTTTTCTGCATAGCACAGAGTGCAGGAGTTTTCAGAGAACAAGTTATTGGCATAGAAAGATGTCTATGCTTGCTGTAGACGATGAAGAACTCTTTGGTACTAGCATTAAGATGGTTATTGTTAGCAAATTCTGCACAAGGCAAGGGCAAAACTCAATCATCGTCATAAGCAGACACAAAGGTATAAAGATTTTCTTTCAAGGATTGATTGACCCTCTCAGTTTGTCCATTCATCTGTGGATGATAGGCTGATGAAAACTGCAAAGAGATATCAAGAGACATAGAAGCCTTTTAAAAATGAGAGGTGAATCGGACTCCGCAGTTAGAGACAATGTGGGTTGGAGTGCCGTGAAACCTAAAGATTTTCTGGATGAAGATTGGCACCAGAGAGGGTAGGTTTTTCTGAATTAAAGAGTTTTTAAGGACCACCTAAGGTGGGCAGGGAAGGAGTTGCTCGGACAGATTAGGGTAGGAGTTCCAGGGGGTAGGGAGGTTCTGGAGAAGTCATGGAGGTAAGCATGGAAATAGGTAATGAGAGAACTACAGAGAAGGAGGTCTTGAGAGGAGTGGCCTATTTGGGCAATATGACAAAATTAGGTTGGTGATGTAGCTGGGGGCAGTGTTGTGGATGGCTTTGTATGTTGTAGTTAGTATTTAGAATTTTATATATTGGGCTAGTGGAAGCCAGAAGAGAGATTGGCAGAGTGGAGCAGCAGCCATAGATTGGTTAGTAAGGTGTAGTCTAGCTGCAGAATTCATGAAGGACTGGAGGAGGGATAGCCTCTGTAGAGGTAGGCCAGTGAGAAGAGAATTTAAGGAATAAAAGTGGGAGATAACCTGGAGGGGGTATTAATTTGTGGTATTAATTAGGAAGAGATGGATCTTGGAAATGTTATAAAAGGTTAAGGCGGCAAGATTTAGCCAGTGATTGGAAGTAAGAGGAGAGATCTGAGTCTGGGATTACACCTAGCACCCTGGCATGCATGGAGGAACCAATGTTGGTGCTATTGATCTCAAAGGTAAAGTCAAGAGGGGGAGAATCAGGGAGGAGAAATGATTAGGAGTTCAGTGTTAGACAGATTGAGTTTGAGGAAGTAGCATGATATCCATACTGATTATGTCACTCAGGAAATCAGTTCTATTTTAGGAGACCCATATGGAAGAAAAATATATTTCCAATATATTTAGGGAAAGAAATTTTAGAAATATATTACATATGGCCAAAATTGTAGCATTTCAAATATATTTCCAATATATTTGGGAAAAATAAAAAATGTTTTTTTTAAAATATATTTTTCTTCCATGTGGGGATCGAGGGAGTTTTAATTACTAACTATCCTTTCTGTTAGATGGTTGGTCCCATTATGCCTTTTTCCAATTATTTTTCTGAATGAATAAAGCAGTGCTTGGAGTATCAGTTACTTGTAGAGGTATTGCAAACTGTCTGCCACCGATAGAAGGTCATTCTCTTTTCTTTGGTGAAAAAGGAACAAAGCTTAAAGCTCATCTCTACCACGTATTGAGCAAACTGAGAAGATTGCATCAGTACAGCAATACTGAAATGCTATCTACATTGGAAATGCAGAGCTTGCTCTATGTGCTGTGTTTTGACAACCCCTTTGTTAGTATTCTTATTTACTCAATATTTATAAAAATAAAATATTATATTAGTGAAAACACACATTAGTGTTCAACTTATTCTACTATAGCCCTCAACTGTGAAGCTTACTATGAGATTTTATATTTCCTTTAGGTCTAGGTCATCTGATTTCATGCATCCTCATAAATGGAGCCCAGTACTTCAAACGCATCAGCGAATCAGGGATCAAGAAAATGTGCAGAAATATTTTTGTCCTCCAGCAGAACCTAACCAATATCACTATGTCTCGTGAAGCTGATCTGGATTTTGCAAGGTAGAGTAACATTTTGTTTTTCTTTTTTTTGCTCTTGCTTTAAAATGTGGATACTGACATTTATCTGAGTTGAATAAAATTATTTCAACTCTATTTAATAGTGGTAAGAATAACAATTTACTTTTCTCTCCTTTTTCTACTGTTATGTTGATTTCTGCATTAAAGTGGTACTAAATGTTAGTTGTTTTTTTACCTTAATGCATTCTCTACAATAGTGTAAAAACCACCCCAGAACCTTTCTGTACCTGTCAGTATTACCTGCTTATAGCACTGTGGTTCCCAGAACCTAAGGGCCCAGTTCTGGTGGCCACCAGCTGATGCCTCCCAGCAGCCAGCAGATCCCAATAATTAGGCTCCACCTGATGCTGGCTGCCGGGAAGGTATATAGTCCCTCCCTTGACTTTCATCTGTGCCTCAGTGTTCTACGTGTGAAACACTTCCTTGTCTCATCCTGTGTCCTGTACCTTGCATCCAGTACGCTGCATCCTGTATCCAGTCCTCTGTATTCTGTTACCCTATCTCTGCTCTCCTTGCTCCCAGTCCTGATCATGCCTTGTTTTTGTGAGCTTCCCTCCATTTGTACATAATGTATTCTAGTTAGATTTTCAGTTTGGTTTTGCTTCACTATCACGTTTATTTTTCACTTTTGCCTTGTTCATGGTTGGTGTTGGATGAGAGTTGTGTGCATTAATAAACTTCATTTTTTGTTCATAGTCAGTCTGATTCAATTTACCCTAAAGTGATATTAAAAGCAATTTTTTCAAACCAAAAATTACAAACATGTTCAACTGACCTGCTTTGTACAGCGATTTTGCACAGAGCAGCCCTGGTCCTTCTCTTCTTGGGTCCCCCACTGGCTCTTCTGCCCCCCCCCCTTGCCGAGTGCCCCAGAGCAAGCAGCGGGGCACTGGGCCCTCAAGCAGGCTTGCTTCCCAGCCACTGCTCTTGTGTGTCCATTCACTCACAGAGCTGCAGCTAGCCCCCACCCCCTCTCTTTCCTAATTGGCTCACTGGCTGTGATTAACAGCAGCGAAAGCCAATGAGGAAGGAAAATCCCTGGAGAATCAAGGCTCTCCTGCACATGCTGAATAGCGATGGGACTCAGGTAAGAATTCAGGGGGGGGGGAGGGGGGGCTGCTTCACATAGAAGGTTTTTACCATGAAGGTAAAAAAAACATAAGCCTTTAGAACCACTTTAGGTGTAGTCAACTGATCAGATAATCCCCGCTACCACTGGATACCTGCATTCAATATCCCTTACAGTGCCCCTAGTCTCCGAATGTTTACTACTTGTGGTTTGCAGAGGAGGGTACTGAGAGAAAATTAAAGAATTAAGAGGGAGACTGCACAAATGACAATGTCTGTGTCCATCAGGAGTTACTGGTCCCACATTCTTTCTTATATAGACACTGAAAACACACATTCCTACCAGGAAACTCTAAATAGGATTGTTAATATACCACACTAAAATATATGTAAAAATGTTCACATTTTATTCATACAAACGTTAAAAATCTCTTAAAATCATGAAAATAAACACAGCAAACAAATTGGAATAGTAGAGCTGCAGTTACACATATTATTTGTGTTTACAGATACTAACAACCCCAGATATCCTTACAGGGGATTGCATAATAGCTAATTCAAACAAGCTATAAGCACACACAGCACCAGCACATGGGTGTCTCTTTAGTTGCCGGCTAGTTTAGGAGACACCCACAAATGGGTAGGGGGTGCCAGTAGCTTGAAGACCATCTTTAGGAGATCAGAAGAAGGAATTTTAAAAATAAATAATCAGCCTCTTATGTAAGTGTGTGCCTAATCTAAACCATGAAATAAAAGGTAAGGGTTTAGTATCAAATAAGTAGTACTAGGAATAAGTAAGAAGTATCAAATAAGTAGTACTAGGAATGAGTAAGAAGTATCCCAAATAAGTAGTACTAGGAATAAGTAAGAAGTATCAAATAAGTAGTACTAGGAATGAGTAAGAAGTATCCCAAATAAGTAGTACTAGGAATAAGTAAGAATTATCACAAATAAGTAGTACTAGGAATAAGTAAGAAGTATCAAATAAGTAGTACTAGTAATGAGTAAGAAGGCAAGATCAGCCTTCCCTTCCCTTGTTTGACATATGAACTTATGCTTGAAGGAAAGCTACGCTGGTAGATATAATCCTACTCAAATTCTGTTACTTGTCTGCCCTGTGGCCTCTTCCCTGTTGGATGTTTCAAGCATACCTGTTGTTTCAAAGGAGCATCAGCTCAGTTCCACAGCCATAGGCGTGCACAGGGGGTGTGCCAGGTGTACCTGGGCACACCCTAATCACTATGTGCAGTTCTGATTCCCCACCATCCAGTCAGGATGGAGAGTGGGGGAAGGGGCTAGTAAATTTGTAATTTACCAGCCCCTTCCTTTTCTTAATGAACACAGTAAACACACTACCTCACTGTGTCTGTTCATAACTTAAGCATAGTAAACTGTTTACTATGCTTCGGTTTTTGAATGAACAAGAAGCCACTCAGCACAGAACACTTCCCATTCATTCACTGCCCCGTGCAGCTAAGGCTGCAGAGAAAGGCATGTGTGTTTAAGCTTTGGGGTGCACACTCTAATGCAATAGACTGCTCACACTTATGTCCACAGCTCTTCCAGTCTTAACATTCCTTGCCCTAATATGTTAGCAAAGCCAGGCAATCGCATGAGGAGACCTTATTCCCAATGCATGCATAATAACCAGTTTGTTTTAGCCATACAAGAGAGCTTGATTAGATTAAATAACTTTGGACAATTATGTGCCTTGTTACCGAATAACTGGCAATGCACAGTTTGCATTTTGTCTGTTTCCTGCTAGCCCACATATGGTCCATGGGTGGCCCTTCAGGCACTAAATGACTCAACAAACTTTGATCCGAAGATTGAATGAGCCTTGCAGAAAATTGTTAACCGAACAGTGATAGAAGGCAATCAGCTGCAGCCACTGTTTGGGTATTCTGACAGCTACAGGTGACAGCTGTCTGAATACAATAGCCAGCAGGGGAGCTTTATCCATCCCCATTGCTGTAAACAGGTGGTCCACAATAATTGCAAGACAACGCTTTAAAAAAAATAAAAATTACATCTCTCTATACCCTTAGAATCAAGGGGAAGACAGACTTCTAAAAAGTACCTGTGCGCTTTTCTAACAGTGTATGACAAAAAAATATATGGAAAAGTATTTAGAATAATTTAAGTTGCAAATTTATACAAAATATCTCTGATAATGAAGGGGTTAAGGAATGGTTAATTAGAAAATGTTTTGCCGTGTTTCTGTAGGCAATTCAAAATAGACAATTGGAAACTGTGAAAATTTGGAACCAAGTGCCCCAAAAGTCAGCACCGGCTAAAGTAACTGGCAAAAACCCATTCTTGCTATTAAGTAGAGAGGAAATTATCTTTTTTTGAGTTTGTTACTTAGTCCGCTGCTTTATGCTGACAGTGCAAATGAGCAAAGCTTTGCTGACACCTCGGTATATGGGTTAACAGTGTTCTCAAAGCCGGGGCCTGATTATGTGTGTACAGCAAATTCTGCAACAATAGCTTTTCCATGAATCGATGTTCAAAAGCAAAACTTATGGCTATTCGCAGGGCACGTGACAGCACAGCAGTTTTAACTACTTAGGTTCTAAATGGGGTCTTTAGAACATTTAGGTATAACACATGTCGAAGACTGAGACCAATCTGCAAAAAGTAGCAAATAGTACCGATCTGTGCATTTTTCCTTGAGCTTCTTTGGTGTGATGTACTTTTTACTTTCAAACATTTTTATTGGAGATAGTGGCATAAATACAAACAGTCATTATTGACAACATAGGAAATGGCAATAGAACGTTATCGTAACACAAGCTAGGTGAAACAACTGCGAGAATCAAGTAATAAAACATACATATCATTGAAGAGCAGGAGCCAGCTGTGCGGCTCAGCAATATGTCACATTACCAAGATTACCTCATGAAGGGTGATACACCCCTATGTCCTCCCGGGAGCCAAGGAACCAAATGCAGGAGTAGAAATGGAGCTAAACGGCAAGCGAGATCCTGACCCCAAGCACCCATGTGGGTTGCGACACATTTGGGGACCAGGTTGCCGTCTAACTGTGACAGAGCACCTCTACTACTTTGAAATAAATGACACACCAGAGACAGACCCTTCTACATTATGGGAAGCTCATAAGTGTGTGATAAGGGGAACCTTACTCAAACAAGCCGCAACTAGAAAAAAATTATCTCAGAAATACATTTCTGATCTTCTTACTCGTGCCAAAAAATTAGAAAACGTTCATAAACGCACCCAAGCTAAGATTCACCTTGAAGAATTAGAACGGATTAGAAACCAAATAAGGGAGACCTTTGGACACAAAATTAAAAAACGCTTTATTCTCTCACAAAAACTGTATTATGAATTTAGTAACAGGAGTGGCAAATTTCTGGCCAGCGCACTTGCTTCCAAAAGAGCGCAAAACACTATTCACCACTTATCGAACTCAGAAGGCCAGAAGAAACACTCCAACAAAGATATTGCTACTATTTTCACACAATACTATGAAAACCTCTACAACCTTCCCCCCGAACATAAGCCCTCATCTAATTTAAACTCCCGATCAGACATTATAGCGGAATTTCTCAATGACAATGGTTTTAAGCCCATAACTCAGACACAAACTGTCCAGCTAGATAAGCCCTTTAGCTGCTGAAGAATTCCATTCGGCCATTAAACAAATGAAGACAGGAAAAAGTCCGGGTCCAGATGGTTTCTCTTTAGCCTATTACAAATCCATTTCTGATCTTCTCGTGCTACCTTTTCTGAAAACATTCAATAGTCTAGCTAATCGGGAATCCAACCATTGCAGACTTCTTGAAGCCCATATCTCGGTTATTCCGAAACCCGGAAAAGATCCCTCCCTTGTACAAAACTACCATCCAATTTCTTTATTGAACGTTGATCTGAAATTTTTTGCCAAAATTCTTGCATCCTGTATGGTACCTTTGATTCCTGCTCTCATTGATAGTGACCAGGTTGGCTTTGTCCCTGGCAGAGAGGCCAGGGATAATACCATCAAAGCACTGAACATACATCACTTGATGTCCTCCTCAGGCCAAGCTGGTTTTATGCTTTCTCTGGATGCAGAGAAGGCATTTGATAGGCTGGCATGGGACTATCTAGAGGCGCTCCTTCATTCCATAGGATTAGGTCCGAGATTGTTAGCTCTAATAATGTCCCTATATAAGGGACCCTCTGCAAAGGTACGTGTAAATGGAACCCTATCAAATGCCTTCCTAATCAGAAATGGAACCCGGCAAGGCTGCCCCCTATCGCCACTCCTATTTATTTTAACTCTTGAACCATTACTTAACAGCATTCGTCAAAACCCAAACATTTCAGGTATCTCATCCACATCTAAACAGTTTAGATTAGCCACTTATGCGGATGACATCTTACTTTTTTTATCCAACCCAGTGATCTCCCTACCCAATCGTCATAAAGAGCTAAAGCTATTCCAATACATAGCCAACTTCAAAATAAATACCTCCAAATCAGAAGCCCTCAACATTTCACTCTCACCTACCCAAGTTGATCAATGCAAGAAATCATTTCATTATGCATGGCATAACGATTCTATTACTAATCTCTGGCTTCCTTGTACCATGTCACATTTAGCCTGCACGGGTGCACAGTCCGATCACACCACCATTCAGTGTGCAGGCTTCACAGAGGGTCCACAATGCCAACTATACATGACAACCACCTTTGTGACCTTTACAGTTTGCCCGCTGTAACAAAGTGATCCTTGTGTGGCCAGTCTTTTTTCTACCAGTAAATTGTCAAACACTAACATGTACATTTTAAGTTATATTTGATAGCACAGGATAGTAGTAAGATAGTGATAAGACCTGGTTCTGTACTTCACCTCTGTTGTCAGTTTACCTAAATATTACCAATGTCACAAACGATGCAGTGCATGGCAGCAACATGTCATAACTTACAGTGGCACTAATAACTCATTAATAATGAACATCAACCTCAAGCAAAATGACAGCATCCACTGTGCACTCTTGACTTGTGGAATTGGATTGCCGATTTCTGTTCTAGCTAGGCAGAAAATTTGCTTGTACAATTTAATGTTATGTTTAATAGGGAAATCTGTGGAAAACAGAAGGAAGCAGAGCTGCGGCAATTATTATTATACAGTGCCTTGCGAAAGAATTTGGCCCCTTGAACTTTGCGACCTTTTGCCACATTTCAGGCTTCAAACCTAAAGATATAAAACTGTATGTTTTTGTGAAGAATCAACAACAAGTGGGACACAATCATGAAGTGGAAGGAATTTTAATAGATATTTCAAACTTTTTTAACAAATAAAAAACTGAAAAATTGGGCGTGCAAAATTATTCAGCCCCCTTAAGTTAATACTTTGTAGCGCCACCTTTTGCTGTGATTACAGCTGTAAGTCGTTTGGGGTATGTCTCTATCAGTTTTGCACATTGAGAGACTGAAATTTTTGCCCATTCCTCCTTGCAAAACAGCTCGAGCTCAGTGAGGTTGGATGGAGAGCGTTTGTGAACAGCAGTTTTCAGTTCTTTCCACAGATTCTCAATTGGATTCAGGTCTGGACTTTGACTTGGTCATTCTAACACCTGGATATGTTTATTTGTGAACCATTCCATTGTAGATTTTGCTTTATGTTTTGGATCATTGTCTTGTTGGAAGACAAATCTCTGTCCCAGTCTCAGGTCTTTTGCAGACTCCATCAGGTTTTCTTCCAGAATGGTCCTGTATTTGGCTCCATCCATCTTCCCATCAATTTTAACCATCTTCCCTGTCCCTGCTGAAGAAAAGCAGGCCCAAACCATGATGCTGCCACCACCATGTTTGACAGTGGGGATGGTGTGTTCAGGGTGATGTGCTGTGTTGCTTTTACGCAAAACATAACGTTTTGCATTGTTGCCAAAAAGTTTGCTTTTGGTTCCATCTGACCAGAGCACCTTCTTCCACATGTTTGGTGTGTCTCCCATGTGGCTTGTGGCAAACTTTAAACTACACTTTTTATGGATATCTTTAAGAAATGGCTTTCTTCTTGCCACTCTTCCATAAAGGCCAGATTTGTGCAGTATACGACTGATTGTTGTCCTATGGACAGAGTCTCCCACCTCAGCTGTAGATCTCTGCAGTTCACCCAGAGTGATCATGGGCCTCTTGGCTGCATCTCTGATCAGTCTTCTCCTTGTATGAGCTGAAAGTTTAGAGGGACGGCCAGGTCTTCGTAGATTTGCAGTGGTCTGATACTCCTTCCATTTCAATATTATCACTTGCACAGTGCTCCTTGGGATGTTTAACTACCTCAATACAGGGCACTTAAACCCCCTTCCTTCCCAGACCAATTGTCAGCTTTTAGCGCTGTTGCAATTTGAATGACAATTGCGCGGTCATGCAACGCTGTACCTAAACCAAATTTGTGTCATTTTTTCCCCACAAATAGAGCTTTCTTTTGGTGGTATTTGATCACCGTCAGGTTTTTTCTTTTTTGGTGCACAAATAAAAAAAGACTGAAAAGTTTGAAAAAAAAAAAAAAAGTTTTTTGTTTAGGTTATAAAATTTTGTAAATAGATATGTTTTTTCCTGCACTGATGAGCACTGATGATGCCGCACTGATGAGGAGACACTGATGGGGTGGCACTGATATGCAGCACTGATGGGCACTGATATGTGGCACTGATATATAGCACTGATATGCAGCATTGGTGGGCACTGATAGGCAGCGCTGATGGGCACTGATAGGCAGCGCTGATGGGCACTGATAGGCAGCACTGATGGGCACTGATTGGCGGCACTGATGGGCACTGATAGGTGGCACTGATGGGTGGCACTGATCGGCACTGATGGGTGGCACTGATCGGCACTGATGGGGGGCACTGATCGGCACTGATGGGGGGCACTGATGGGCACTGATAGGCAGCACTGGTGGGCAATAATGGGCACTGGTGGGAGTCACTAATAGATGGCAATAACGGCACTGGTGGGCAGCACTGATAGATGGCATTGGTGGGCAACACTGACAGGGAGGGCACTGGGGGGCTCTCTGAGCCCTGCTTGCCATCCCTGGTGGCCATAGTGGGCATCCCTGGTGGTCATGGGTGGGCATCCCTGGTGGCTTAGTGGCACCCCCCCCCCCCCAGGGCTGCACTGGTAATCAATGTTCTGATTACCAGCACAGACCCCCCCTGTGATCAGTGAGTAATTAGAAATACTCACTGATCACCCCCGCAGCAGCACCGATCATCCCTCTTCTCCTCACTGACAGGATCTGTCAGGAGGAGAAGAGATCGAAGCCGTTACAACGGCTCTATTTACATTACATGACAACTGTGATTGGACACAGCCGTCATGTGATCAGGAGGGCCAATCACAGGGCCCTCCTGCCGAATGATGTTGCTCTGTGTCCGAGGGACACAGGCACATCGAGACCGCGCCGCTGCGCGTGCCCGCGGCGGCGCGATCTCTCTCCTTCTGAAGGATGTTCCGGAACGTCCATTCAGAAGGATGAGACTCCCGCCTGGCCGTATATGTACTATGGCCAGGTGGGAGGTGGTTAAAGCTTGGGAAATCTTTTTGTATCCAAATCCAGCTTTAAACTTCTCCACAACAGTATCTCGGACCTGCCTGGTGTGTTCCTTGTTCTTCATGATGCTCTCTGCGCTTTAAACGGACCTCTGAGACTATCACAGTGCAGGTGCATTTATACGGAGACTTGATTACACACAGGTGGATTCTATTTATCATCATTAGTCATTTAGGTCAACATTGGATCATTCAGAGTTCCTCACTGAACTTCTGGAGAGAGTTTGCTGCACTGAAAGTAAAGGGGCTGAATAATTTTGCATGCCCAATTTTTCAGTTTTTTATTTGTTAACAAAGTTTTAAATATCCAATAAATTTCATTCCACTTCATGATTGTGTCCCACTTGTTGATTCTTCACAAAAAATTACAGTTTTAAATCTTTGTTTGAAGCCTGAAATGTGGCAAAAGGTCGCAAAGTTCAAGGGGCTGAATACTTTCGCAAGGCACTGTACAGTATATATATAGCGCCAACAGTTTACACAGCGGCAATCAGATGTCAAGCAGCAGAAATGTTTATCGCAGGAGATATTACAAGGTGGACATGCTCTTAACCCCTTGGTGACCTGAGCATTATAAAATATTTGTGCCATTTTCAGTTTGCAGATTTAATTGATAAAAAAGTGTATTTACATAAAAAAGACACTTTTTTACTTTGGCATTCTTCTTTAAAAATAAAATTTCTTAGTCAAAAAATACAGTACTTAATCTTTGCTTAAATGCAGCCACCTTGAAGTGATTGGACACTGGTAAAAACAGGAACATCCACTCCTAGTTAGAATCTTAGCTCTTATAAAGTTTTTTTTCTCGAATGATAATTCTCCTGGTAAGATTCGTAGCTGCACCAGAGTCACTTCAGTGCCCAGTTTCGCTGATTCCTTGAGGGACTGTACCATGACCCCCTTGGATGAAGATGCTTGGCCAGCCTGTAAAGTTTGTTTGGGCACTGGATTCTTTGGCACATGGAGCATCATGATGAATTGGCTGCAGGATGCTATTAGGGCCTGGAGCTGTAGTCTGCCAATGGAGCACTCTCTTTGGAGACCCTATCGGGGGTATGAACACTGTGGAGGGTGAAGCCAAGATGAGGTCTTATTCACTGGAGCCTGTCCAGAGAAGAAGACCTCTGCCATGGTGTGTGCAGGGTTCGCACCCTCTAAATTTGGTCCAAAGCTGGTGCATTGGTTTCAGTGGAGCATGCGCTGCGACACTTTAGATGATATATAAATACACCTGACCATGACAGAATAAGGCCAGATTATTCTGTAACAGTCTGGGATCAGGCTCAGGGCCAGTGGCTGTAACAGTAGAGAGGTTCACGAGCGATCACCTGGACAAATTCAAGCAGATCCCCCTAGTGGATGATATAGGCTCAGGGTCTAAGCACTAGCTGGTCTTTCCCAGTGCTCCTGATGGTGAAGAACGAAACCGAAAAGTGGTAAAAAAAAGTAAAAATAAAAAAAAGAGCAAGTGGTCTATCAAGTCAAGTTGTTTCTTTTTGTTGACTTTAAGTAAAGATCTATGTTTGTCCCAAGCATGTTTGAAGCCATTAACTGTTGACTGGCTCACTACCTCTGATGGAAATTTATTCCAAGCATCAACTACCTTTTCAGTAAAATAATACTTTATAAGGTTTGTTGTGAACTTTCCTCCAGTTAGTTTGAGGTCATGTCCCTGTGTTTTTGATTTTGGTTTCATATTTAAATTACTGCCCTCCTGAACCTTATTTACCCCCTTGATGTATTTAAAGGTTTCAATCATGTCTCTCCTTTCCCTTCTTTCCTCCAGACTGTACATATTAAGTTCTTGAAGTTGCTCCTGATATATTTTATCCAGTGGTGGGATTCAAAACTTTTAGTAACCAGTTCAGACTTTCAGTAAAGGTGTCCGATCTGTCCGCCGAAATGTTGTAGTCCCGCTAAAAATCACAGATCACCGCCATTACTAGTAAAAAAAAAAAAAATGACATAGATCTTTCCCCTAGTTTGTAGACGTGATAATTTTGCGCAAACCAATCAAAATACACTTATTGGGATTTTTTTAACCAAAAAGATTTAGCAGAAAACAAATTGGCCTAAAATGATAAACAAAATTGTTTTGTGTGAGTTTCACCTCAGGGGTCTCTTCATCCCCGTCGGGCAGCAGTAGGTCCCCCGGGACTCCCTGTAGGGAAAGAGCTCCTGGTGGGAGATAGCCACGGAGAAGCCTTAAGGTGAGAAGGGATCTCTGTCCCCAGGGGAGAAGGGGTCCCTGTCTCCAAGGGAGGAGTCCCTGTCCCCAGGGGGAAAGGGGTCCCTGTCTCCAAGGGAGAAGGGGTCCCTGTCCCCAGGGGAGAGGAGTCCCTGTCCCCAGGGGAGAAGGAGTCCCTGTCCCCAGGGGAGAAGGGGTCCCTGTCCCCAGGGGAGAAGGGGTCCCTGTCCCCAGGGGAGAAGGGGTCCCTGTCCCCAGGGGAGAAGGGGGAGGAGGGGGGCTGGCCTTGCAGACAACCCTGCTGTGTCCTCTGGCTCTCCTAGTGCACCTGGCTGTGTGCTTAAAGTTCGTTTGCGTGGGAGCTGACTGGGGGGGAGGGAGAGGGGGAGTGAGGTCGGGACTCTGGCTGGGGAGGAGACTGTGCTTAGTGGAGCAGGAAGGGGGGGGGACTCAAGACAAGGAGCAGCCAGTGCAGTGGAGCAGGATTCGGAACCTTTGCTGTCCACCCCCAGAGACGGCTCTTTAATTAGCAACTGCCTATTTAAAGAGCCGTCTCTGCCACCCCTCTCAGCTTCCACCGGTTCCACGAACTTGTAAAATGTTAGTAACAGGTTCGGTGGAACCGGTGCAAACCGGCTGAATCCCACCACTGATTTTATCCCCCAGACCGTTCACCATTTTTGTTACCCGTCTCTCTGGATTCGTTTTATCTCATCAATATCTTTTTGTAAGTGAGGTCTCCAGAACTAGACACCGTATTCTAAATGAGGTCTCATTAAAGATCTATATAGGGACTCAGAACTTCTTTCCTCCTGCTGGTGACCCATCTAGTGATGCATCCTAAAATTCTATTTGCTTTTTCCACTGCCTGGTCACACTGTTTGCTCATTTTGCAATCACTTGAAATAAGTACCTCTGAATTGTTTTCCTCTGTATTTCTTTTGTGATCAATGATCCTTCTTTTAAGGAGTGATTTCATTAACTTGACTAAAGCCAGTGTTAAACTCTCTGGCCTGTAATTGCCAGCTTCTACCTTGCTGCCCTTCTTGTGGATAGGTTCAATGTTAGCTAGCTGTCAGTCAAGGGGAACTTCTCCTTTTAGAAGAGATTGATTAAAGTGGTTGTAAACCCACTTTAAAGTCTTTTGCCTTTAGGTAAGCCTATATTAAGGCTTACCTATATGTGCTATAAATATCTCCTAATAATGCATAGTTTAGGAGATATTTACAGTGCATTCAGCCGATGACGTCATCGGCGCATGCGCTCTGAAGGTACGGCCACCTGTGCCATTTCTTCAGAGCCCTATGCCGTGAACGGCAGCTCCCGCGCACATGCACATGTCGGCCGTCCTGTCGCTGAACGGGCGGCACTGTGAGGGCTTCGTTTTAAGGTAAGTATTTCATAATAAGCTATTATGTGATGCATACTAGCTCATTATGCCTTTGTCTTTATGGGATTTTTTTCTATTTTTTTTTTTATGAGGGTTTACTTTCTCTTTAAAAAGATCTGTTAATGGTCCAACAACTATACCTCAACGTTCTCCTAAAACTCATTGCTTTATTGAACTTTAACCGAGCCAGTTCCTCTGCAACCTCTGTCTCCAGAAATTTTTAAAAATGAACCGTCATTACTAGAACCAATATGATTCCCCAACTTGTTATTGGTAATGCAATTTATTTCTGAGAAGTCTTATCAGAAGTATTTGTTGAAATGGTTTGCTACAACCAGTTCTCCCTGAACATAACACATGGTTGTGCCCAGTTTTTAATCTAGTGATCCCAATGTATTTTTCCTTTCTATCACTGCTGTACCTAAAAAGGTTTTATCTCCTTTCTTAAAAGATTCAGCAATTTCCTTCTTGTTGTGTGCTTTGGCAGCACTGATAATGTGTTTGTCCTCCTTTTGTCTATTTTTTATACTCTTCTCTGTCAGCTACACCTCTTGTTTCCGTAAATCTTCTGTATGCTGATTTATTCTCCTTAGTAGTAATAGTAATCCTACTTACCTCTTTAGTGAACCATTTTTTTTCCTCCATCATTCTTACTAACTTGCCTAACATCTCCTAGTTGCCTTCAGGATGGTAGACTTTAACAGTGCCCTCTGATTTCTTACTCCTGTCATTTTATTCCAACCTTTCAATTCATTTTTTAGAAATCTACCCATTTCAGCAAAATGTGTCCTTTTGAGACCTAAAACTTTTGTTTTTGTATATGATTTTTCAGCTTTTCTTTTAATATCAAACCAAAGAAATTGGTGATCACTAGAACCCACATTTTCTCCCACCTCAACATCAGACAGCTAATCCCCATTTGTCAGTACTATGTCTAGAATATGATGAGTTTTGATGCGTGCTAATGCCAAGTCAGGTTCCTCTGGATTGCACAGTGGGGAAAGAGCAGGTCAGGTAACCGATGAAGCAGAAAAGAAATTAGCAGAAGCATTGTTGATGAAAAAGCCAAAAGGTCAGTAACGAGTAGTAGCTGGATGGGATTGGATGGAAGCATAGTCGATGAAGAAGCCAAGGGTTGATGATGAGTGGTAATGAAGTTAAGGACAGCAGCAGATATGCAAGGAACAAGATATCAGTTGGAGAGAGAACAATAATCTGGAAAACAGGAAGTACAGAGACATGGTTTAAATCATGAAGTTCTCAGGAGGAACAAAGTGTTCACGGTTCACCAGAAAAAATATACAAGGCAAAGTTGTGCAAGGGATCAGATAGGGAGCCATTCAGCATCTCTGGTGCCACAGTGAGAAGAACTACACCCAGTACCACAGTGTTCCCAGGTTAAAATTGACACAATGACTTGTGAAGATCTTCTATTTTAATAAGGCTCCTCTGTGCTTTGCAGTTGTTTATTGGGGAGGTTTTTGGGTCCTTTAGGGCCACCTTACAAAAACCTGTCTTTGTATACTTTCATTTCAAATGTAATAAAGGATAAGTTCACCTTCGGGAACATGTTACATGTTCCACTCATTTTAAGGGTGTAACATGTAACCTGTTTCCGATCCTACAGCCGCTTGGAGATCCGCTGCCTCCCTGTGACAGCAGTATGGGAGAAGCTCCCCTTACCAGCTGTCACTTTTTGAAAAGAGTGCGGCCATATCTTCTTAGTTATGTGAATTGAATGAACTACAAGTAAGGCATCCTTTGCGGCTGTTTGCTTATAGTTCTCAATTAACTACTATAGCACTGTTAAGTGCTCTGGTAGTTTATTGATTCTTCCTGTCGTTGTGAAACTGCCTGCCCATACAATGTATGGGCAGACAGCCTAAACTGACAGTCTACAGGAGACCTGCATGGCACCAGATCTGCTTATCGCTGTTGCAATGCTTTGCAGGCTCCTAAAAAAAAAGTAAACGCTCCTTTATTTTTGCCTTCAAAAAATGTGCATTTATTTAATTTTCTTTTAAAGGTAAACCTATCCTTTAAATCCATGTAAACTGTATAACATTTCTGATTTTATTTTCCTGCAGAAACCATTTTCTAATATCTGGTTTTATTTGTAGATAATTCAATTACAACTTTTTTTGGATCATTCATTTTTAATTATTCATGCTTATTTGGTTTCACATTCATTTTTTCACTGTCCATTTAAATATTACAAATAGTCTTGACCTTGTTATTTTTTATAGCATAAAGGCAACTTCCCCAAGTGCAGCTGCCAAATCTTGTAAAAGGGGGGTGCTAATTGCTGCAGTTTGTCTTGTTATCCCTCAGTGACAATGTGTCAGGAGTCGTATGTACAACAGGAAATGAATTATCCATAGGACAGGAGCCTCTGGACGGGAACCCCTGCTGCTTTTGTTAATGAAAGTTGTTCCACGCATGTTCTCTGCTTGTCTGTGTTCCAGCTATCTTCAGAAATGCTGCAGAATGCCACAGCTTGCCACTGTCATATCTCTGAGAGTGACAGACAAGAAACCTAATAAAAGCTGCATCATAACATACAAGTATATGTTTAATTACACACTAAGCTTTGTAAATGTACTTTCACACAGAATGATGCAGGAAAAAAAAAACTTAAAGTAAGATTGTCATTTTCAGTTGTGGAGTTTACTGCAAAATGTCATCAAAGCACAGTAAATAAATCCACAACATATTTTTTTTATTTTTACTAGGAAAAGGGAGTTTGTCCCAAAATGGGAAAGGTTGGGGGTATGATAAACAATGCCAAATATATGCAGGCAATATGTGCAGAGGAAGCGTGTGGATGGCTGGTATAGCAGCAAGCAGTATAAGCCGAAGAGAAGTGTGGATGGCTGATATGGTATGACAGCAGGCATTATGTGCAGGAGAGGAGTGTGGATGGCTGCTAAGATAGCAGGCAATATGTGTTGGAGAGCTGGTTTGACAGTAGGCAGTAAATGCAGGACAGGATTGTGTGACAGCAGACAATATTTTCAGGAGAGGAGTGTGTAGGGTATGACAACTGGGGATGTTAATGAGCTGATAACTGAGGGTAAAATTAACATACACTGCTGAAAGGTTACTAATGGGTTAACACTGGAGGTAGGTGACTAAGGAGTTAATATTGGCTCGTTCTGTGGGGGCTGATCAGACAAATTATTGCACATACACTGTGGACTCATCATTGATGGGTGAACGACCTGCTGGTGTTAAAACTGGCAAGAGAGCACTGCTGGCATCAATATTGTGAAGTGTATTTGTTTGGCAGAATACAAAGAAAAAACAATGTGCATCTTAACACACATATCACAGTAGTGGGTAGTAGGAAATGGGAAGCAATGACAAACTCTACTAGTACAGATGTCCATCCACACTGTAGTGGCATCCCTTCATCAAGGGGATTTTCTGGCCTCTATCGATATCAAGGACGCTTACCTTCATATCCCAATATATGTTGGGCATCAGCGTTTTCTTGGCTTTGTTGTGGGCGAGGAGCACTCTCAATTTGTGGTGTTACCCTTTGGTCTCACCTCAGCTATTCGGGTGTTCACAAAAGTGTTGGTCCCGGTGTTAGCTTCGCAAAAGCAACAGTGGTTTGCAGTACTGGGGTACCTTGACGACCTTCTTCTGCGAGCAAATATCTCCGACTGCTTTTAAAGACAATCTGGATATCACTGTGCAAACTATGCAAGAGTTCGGCTGGAAATTGAACTACCTGGGTCTGACTCTGGATTCAGCCTCAGCCCCGGCATTTCTCCCAGAGAAAAAACTCCAGAAGTTGCAGGATGCAATTTAGCTCCTGTTATCCAATCAGCGGTCATCTCTCAGGGCTTGCATGCAAGTACTGGGCTTGATGGTCTCCACCTTCGAGGCGGTTCCATTTGCTATGTTCCATAAGGATAGTCTTGCCAATTGGAACAAGAATCCACAGTCCCTAGACAATCTGATCCTGTTGAGCTGGGGTACGAGGGGGTCCTTGATATGGTGGCTCCGCTCCCCCAGCGTTTCAGCAGGGAAAATCCTTTCTCCCATGTACTGGACGGTGATCACCGCAGATGCCAGCCTGTCTGGGTGGGGAGGCGTCTTGGGCACAGTTCCGGCTCAGGGGGTTTGGAATCTAAAGGAGTACAGTCTGCCAATCAATATCCCGGAGATTCGGGCGAGCAGGCTCTGCCTGTCCCTATGGACGGATCGTCTGCAGGGGCCCCCGGTAAGGATTCAATCATACAACGCCACGGCTGTGGCGTATATTAATCATCAAGGAGACACCAAAAGAGCCCTAGCGGCCAGAGAAGTGGCCAGCATTCTAAGGTGGGCAGAACGTTTTGTTCCAGCCCTCTCTGCGGTGCATATTCCAAGGGTGGAAAATTGGCAGGCGGACTACCTCAGTCGGCAGGCGCTGTATCAGGGAGAATGATCTCTTCACCCAGAGGTGTTTCAACAACTGTGTCTCCATTGGGGGACTCCCGATGTGGACCTGTTGGCCTCTTGTCTAAATCAGAAGGTATAGGTTTGTGGCAAGGTCTCGGGGTTCTCTGGCCAATGCCACAGACGCTCTGGTGGCCCCTTGGGTCCAGTATCATCTAATGTATGCCTTTCCTCCACTTAAACCTCTGCCAAGGCTTCTGAGCAGATTTGAAGCAGAAGGGATTCCAGTCATTCTAGTGGCTCCTGACTGGCCTCGCCGGTCTTGGTATGCAGATCTAGTAAGACTGGTCACCAATATCCCTTAGAGACTCCCTCTCAGAGAAGATCTTTTGGATCAAGGACTGATCTTCCATCCTGCTTTAACGGCTTGGCTATTGAAAGTCAGGTGCTGAAGGACAGAGGGTTGTTGGAATCGGTAATTCCTACGCTGTTGAAAGCTAGAAAATATACTTCTAGGAAGATTTATCATTGAGTCTGGAGGGAGTACATTACTTGGTGTGAGTCTCGATGGGTTACCCCCCCCCCCCCCCATTCCTTTTCTCATCTTTTGGAGTTTCTCCAAAGAGGTGTAGATCAGCGTTTGGCTCTGGGCACCATCAAGGACCAGATTTCCGCCTTGGCTATTTTCTTCCAACGCCCATTGTCCACAAATTCTTTGGTTCACACTTTAGTTCAGGGGGTACGCCACTTGGTTCCCCCAGTAAGGTTTCTGTTGCCTTAATCTGGTACTGTCGGTTCTTCAAAAACCGCCTGCTTTGACACAGAAGGTGGCCTTGTTGGTGGCTATTACTTCTGCACGCAGGGTGTTGGAGTTGGCTGTGTTGTCCCGTCGGTAACGTTACCTGGTGGTTCACAGGGACAAAGTGGTGATTCGTCCCTGACAGTCGTTCCTTCCCAAGGTCGTTTCTGGTTTCTAATTGAATGAAGACATTGTGTAGATTTCCTTGTGTCCTAAGCATCCTAAAGAGATTGCCTTACATTCCTTGAATGTTGTTCGGGCAATCAGGATGTACCTGGCGGCGACCGAGTCATTTCGGAAATCAGATTCCTTGTTTGTCCTTACGGATGGTTCTCGTAACTTGCAGGCTGCATCTGCTGCGACCATTTCCAGGTGGATCAGGCAGAGGATGGTGCAGTCCTATTCCATTAAGGGTAAGGTTCCTCTTTTCCTGCTTAGGCGCATTCTATGAGGGCGCTTAGTGCCTCCTGGGCCTTCCATCATCAGGCATCAGTGGTCCAGGTTTGCAAGGCGGTCACTTGGTTGTCTGTGGATGTATTCGCTTCTTCGGATGCTGCTTTTGGCTGCAAGGTTTTGCAGGCCGCTGTTGGAGAGGCTTAAGCCTCTTGAGGGTGTAATTTGTTTGTCAGGTGAGCTCTAGTTGTTCCTGGTTGAGCTCCTGTGTTACCTGGTTGGCTACATTTAGCTTTTTTGGGAAGTATGTTTATTGCTGTTTCTTTTCCCACCCCTCATTTTGACACTGCTTTGGAACATCCCAAGGGTCAAAGAAGATATGGAGCTGTGTCTGTCAATGAACGAAAGAGAAACTGGATTTTTGTCTTACCATAAAATCCTTTTCTCTGATGTTCACTGATGGACATAGCACCCACCCCTCTGTTGAGTTGGGTTATGTATTCTTCTGACACTGCATTTTACAAAACTGAAGTCCTATAGCAGGAAGTGGGAGTATACCCACTTTGTTTGTCCTATAGGCGTAGGCAATTCATTTTCCACCTAGTGTCCTACTCCTGTAGGGGGCACCATAACCCAAG
Organism: Pelophylax lessonae; assembly: GCF_965119305.1. NCBI lineage: Eukaryota > Metazoa > Chordata > Amphibia > Anura > Ranidae > Pelophylax > Pelophylax lessonae. The sequence continues at coordinate 163,935,682 of NC_138771.1, forward strand.
GGTCAAGGAAGATACGGAGCTGTGTCCGTCAATAAACATCAGAGAAAGGGTTTTTATAGTAAGACAGAAATTCAGTTTTTCTGACCCCGTCTCTTGTAATGCAGATTTTTTTTTTCTTTTTTTATAACTTACGTTTTTCAGTGAGTTGTAAACTACATAAGTATAGTACTCATGTGAATTAGATTTCTGCTGTTTATGAAGATAATATTTTTTTTTTTAAATTTTATTTATTTATACCAAAGAAACAAAGGGAACATTCATTGATAACATTTCACAGCTAATTTCAACATAATCTTTATACAGTCCGTATATCATTATTATTCACTTTTAACCGTCTTTCTCTTGCATTTGAATTATAACCTCCCATATTGAAAAAAAAAAACTGCTACCTTGCTTTCCCCCAGTTTCTCTCATTTTTCTTATTTTTGAATATCCTATACCAAGAAAAGGATAAGAAAAGAACCTAATAAGAAAGTAAAAAAAAAAAAAAAAAAAAAGAAAAAGAGAGAGAAAGAGAAAAAAAAAGATTATATGAAGATAATATATATTTGTTTAAATTGTCAAAAAAACTAAAAATTGTAACCATATAAATTATTTCTTCAGACAATATTGCCTTTTATACAGTACCTTAGTCCATATAGTCCATATCCCACTTTATTTAGCCTGCTCTGTAAGTAGTGTTGTTTGACTATCACTGTCAGTTTTATTTTAATGGCTGTTATGGTAAAGTCCGTGTAAAAGTAAATTCACAAAGATTACTGCACAGGTTATCCCTTTTTAAATACTACCTTCTTCTTGCTGCCAATCTGTGTGAGTTCCAATAGGTGTGTATCTTGAATAAAGTAAGAAAAGGAGCCATCTGAGTTGGTGATCAAATAAAGATGCATAAGAAAATTTACCAGTTAAATTGCGTTTTTCAAAGACAAAAATGATTACACTTGTGAAATTCTTGGACATTTTTAGGAGAAAATTGTGGAATGAAATAAGGAGTTGAGTGAAAATAATTCATCCATCCTAGTGACTTGTGCCTAAACTGTCTCAGAAGTGGGTTAACTGATTTTTTTGTAAATGGGTAGGAAGATAGCAGAGCCAGTGAACTGATGTAATTTAGGCCCCTTTCACACTATTGCAACGCAATTTTGCCACGATTTCGCGGCGCGATTTTTGCCGCGATTTTGAAAGCATGGGCAAGGCTATATGCCTCAAAATGCATTAAAATCGTGGCAAAGTAGTGCAGGAACTACTTTGAAGTCGGTGCGACTTCAAAACGCACTGATATGAATGGGGCTCATTGAAAATAATGGAAAACGACTTGTCATGCGATTTTGCGGTCCAAAATCGCGGGACAAGTCGCACTAGTGTGAATGGGGCCTTACTGAATCCACCACTCAAATACATTTACAGTCTGTTTTAGATACAGGGTTACAGAATGTGAATGAGACCATATTAATGTAAATAAGCTTGTTGATGAACATTGTGCTTCTGTATAGAAAATATACATATATATGTGCATTTGGGGCATTCAAAATTGCTGAATACCTATGCGAGGTCTGCTTCCTGGCAGTATTGCCCCAGGACAGTGCTTTGGTGTACGTTTGTGGGTCAAGTCTCACTTGTTGAAAACAAGATACTATGGGGCCTAGTTACAAAGGATTTGCTAGCAAATTCTCTGACAAATCTTTTATAATGAAATAGGCATTATTGTGTTGTAAGTACCCTGCAGAATAGGCAAAATTGTGTTGTGAGTACTCTGCAGAAAACATTATGTATTCATCCAATGTTTTAGGGACCTAGGGTCCTCCATTATAAAGGTGGCTGTCCCCTTGATAAAGGAGGGATGCCTAAAATATCTGATGGATGCCTAATCTTTTATTGTAGTGTAAATACAGTGCAATCATGGAGTGCCACTGTTCACCATGCACATGTGGAAAACGTCAGTTTTTTTAGGTATATTTGCACTGTGGCAATTTATTACACCTTTAAAATATTTTTCCCTTCTGACATTTGATCACATTCTTTGGAATTCCATGCCCACATTCACTTGTTTTTATGGGGAGAATGTGTAACAAGGAAATGTGGATTGTCTCTACCATTTTTACAGTTACAACTTCTAACCCAGGAAACAAATTTTAAATAAAGTGTTCCCTCCCTCTAAAATAACTAGCCCAACACACCAGGCATGCCAGTTGGTATCCCTCTGACAAGGAGACAATGCAAGTGAAGCCCCCCTACTTTGTTGATTCCAGCCCCATGCTCTTCTGCATTTATCTACGGGGCTCCCCAAAAAACACTTGTACTCCTCCCAAAGCATTTATGCTTGATGCTCTAGAGGGCAATTCTCATTGGTACCCCCCTGTCTCAGACAATATTTGATATTTATTTTTGATATTAGCCATGCTTCCTGTGCTGCTTTGCATGCCAGTACTTGAGTAAATGTAATGAAGGATAGTTTTAGGTGTCAAAGGAACCTATAATGTAAGTATTAGTAAAAATCATCAAAAATAAAATATTGTTTAAATGTTATTTTTATTTATTTACATTTTAATGTGACACACACGATAAACTGGTTTGGTGTTGACCAGGGAGTGGACAGCAACCTAGGTGCTTCCCATGGGCTGTGCTACTGGTGGGGTACACCTATTGTTGGGAAATCCCTGGTAAAGCACTTTCCCAATTTAGTCTGGCATCAGCATGGCAGAGGCTGCACGCTAGCCTCCCCATTTATAGGGGGATTCTAGATGACATGACAGGATTGCTAAGCTGGATATTTCTGCAGGAATGACGAGCATTTCTCTGTGTATCTCAACTGTATAAAAAACTAAAGTTCTGCGCTCTCCACAAGCAAGCAATGTATTTTTGTTATAAAATGCATGGCCTTAGTAAATTCTTCAAGTTTGAAAATGTGTTCAATGAATGTGCAGGGAAGGTAATTTCATCCTTTTCTGAAAAGGACACGTGTTGCAGTAGGCATCTTTTCTAGTTCAAAAACAGATGTTGTTAAATGTCAGGGATTGTGCTTTGCTGCCAGGTAAATATGAATGAAACTGTAGTTTATGAATAGGTGCATGGTGCCCAATTAATTTTTGTTAATTTTTCAGTAAATGTCGGGAAAATTTTTTACTTTTATTTTGTAGTGTGTACTTTTGTGTAGAGTAGAGAAGTATTAATACCCCTGTTGTATTTTGCAGCTATTTATTTTCTTTTTTAGGACATTTTCCTTTAATTTCTATCCTGGTGATTGCACAGGAATTGAGAATTTTCCCAACAGTAGTGAAAACCTGACATAGTTTGTAACAAGGAATGAAAAAAAATTGCCTGGGTTTCATTTGCCGTGGGTTCAGAGAATCCTGTTTTCATTTCAGTGAACCCATAGTTAGCGGTGAATCCTATAAGTTTATCCTATTTATCCTATTTTATAAGTTTATTATAGGGGGTAGGATATTATAAGTAAATTCTGTCTCTTTATAGGACTAATAGGCAAGCTATTGTCTTAAAAGGCATGGGAATTTGGGTTCTGACATGGAGGACATGTACAACGTACCAGTGCCTTTTCATATGGCTTTGAGGGTGACCTGGAGAATACATATCCTTTAAATTACGGGTTTGTGGTAGGAGCTGTTGTTGACATAAAGGCATGAGGATGTGGGTGGCTTGCTGCAGAGAAGGAAACCCTTGAACACATGCGGCAGTTGTCAGAGGCGGATAAAAATACAGCTCCATCCATGACCATATTATGGTATTTTCTTGATTCACTTTATTCCGTATGAAGACAAACATTCAACCTGGAGAGTAAATAGCCTAATAACATTTATGTTTGCCCCTACGTGCAGTTTCACAGGAATTGCTCTGAAATAGTTTTCTACAAATACACCTTTATGGCTGTTTTGAACCCATTTGCATTTTATATTGCAGTGGCTGGCCTATTTAAAATCTCCTTGTTGACTTCCTTAAAGCAGAGTTCCGCCTTCCCCTCCACCCCCTCCAAAAATTAAAAGTCAGCAGCTGCACATACTGTAGCTGCTGACTTTTAATATTAGGACACTTACCTGTCCTGGAGTCTGGTGCTGCCGTCGCCGCCATTGCCGGTAAGGGAATCCGGCAGTGAAGCCTTGCGGCTTCAAGGGTGGGGCCCTACTGCGCTTGCGCGAAGCGCGCTGTGCATTCCTATTGGCTCGTTGGCGGGGGAAGAAGGAGGGGGCCAAACTTCCGAGGGGGGGAGGAAGCAAATGTGCGGAAGTTCCACTTTTGGGTGGAACTCCACTTTAAGCCTTTTGGATGAGGTTCAAATTCTTGCAGTGCATTACAGTTATAAAAAAAAAAAATTAGTCAGGTGAATTTGCACTTGCCAGGGCTGTGAATTTCGAACCCCACAGCTTTCACCACTAGGGCAAGGCCATACATGATGCATTTTTTTTTCTTTCAACCAGTAGGTTGAAGGGAAGAAAATGATTAGATTCCCCCATCAATGCACTTGGTGTTTAACAGGAGAATCATTCCGCCAAGTATTGTATTCTGACAGAAGGGAGAATTCCCAGCCATCAGAATATAATGACCAGTGTTGTCTGCTATAACTTGTGGCACTGATCAAGAAAAAAAGACAAATGGAGATCAACTTCTGTACAACCAGCCTGCCCATATAGATGGATCAGTATACAGCCGGTTCCTGTTGAACCGGCCAAATTTCAATCCATCAATGGCCATAATGGCAGCAAATCTAAACCTAATTCCTATTTATATCCATTCCTCAGTCTATAGACAGATGGATCAATATACAGCCGGTCCCTGTTGAACCGGCCACATTTCAATCCATCAATGGCCATAATGGCAGCAAATCTAAACCTCATTCCTATTTATATCCATTCCTCAGCCTATAGACAGAAAGTGGTTTTACTTTTCTCTGTCTTTGCTAGAGAGGTTCTGTTTACTTTCTGTGCTGCTGATCACACAGAAAATAAAGGAAAAGTCTCTCCAATGGCAAGACAGACATCGAGCAAGTACTGGCTTTTTGAAGAGGAACTTTGACGTGTAAGAAGGATAAACCTGTTACACATCTTTGAAATATGCGTAAAGCAAACCTATTAAAAAATAACTTACTAGAGATCCAACCCTCGCAGTGCCATTCTTCCTGAACTAACTGCAGCATTCTGGCACCTAGAATGTATTCTTTGTCGTCTGGCAGATGCCAGTAACAGTATAAAAGGGATCGATGTTTTATATACTTTTAAAGGTGAGTACATGTTCTTGGCACATTGTGCAAAACTGTTTTGGATCAAAGTCCTGCTTTAAGCAAGGAGTGTAAATCATGTTTATCTGATATACAGGTGACCAATAAGAGGTGTATAACCAATCCATAAATGAAATAATAAAACAGCAGACATGCAAACATTTTAAAATAATTTGAGAAATTACCCTTCGGTAAATCTTGCAAATAATAATTAAAAAATATGTATTTGCTGAAAAGTGCATTTATTAAATATATAATATAGTTTCCTATTATAGGAGAATGTGCAAAGAGCCAAAAGAATCCATTAGAAATAGCAATTATTTAAAGAAAACTGATCTCCAAAGCAACAATTCCATATATGGTACAGAATCACTGGTGGATTTTGTTATAAGATTTCAGCATTTAGGTTTTAAAAAGCTGATTGTCAATAAAATTGTTTTCCAGGACTATCCGTTATGACTATAACAGTTTCTTGCTGGTTTCTAGAGTGCGCGCTGAGATTGGAAAATCTGTGGGACATTTATTGGTATGCTGTGAAGTTGTCAAAATAATTTGGTCCATTTATGACAAGTTGATTTTTTTTTTATTTTGCGCTCAAAAGTGCCAGATGGTTCCACAAAACGGCAAGTTATTTCTTCTATTTGTGCAAAGTTATTATAGTTGGACTAGCACAGCTATAGGGCTATGGGGCATTTTCTGTATCCACGGCGTTCTAAAGAGAATTCCTTTGCTAATCCTGCCACCTAGTGTCCTCTGGGTGCAAGTCCTTTTCAAGAACATAAGCTTGTCATATTTTGCTCTACAAGTCAGAAACAACTGTTGTTTGAATCATTTTTCTCACAATAGAGCAAAAAGGGAAACAGGGTGGCATATGTTGTCTTAATAAATGACCACAAAATACTTTTGAGCTCCCTATCAATTTTATTTATGGCAGTTAAAATATGGAATTAAATTAATTTGGTTATTCAAGGTGTGGGGTATGCTCCTACTTTCAGTGTGTGCAATACATGTATCTCTAGTGTATCTTTATGAAGAGAAGGGCTCAGGTTCATATGGTACAATCGGGAAACGTTTCTGCATAGCATGCAGGTGGCAGGTGTATTAACCATTGCCGTTTAGAGCTACTCGTTGCTTAAATCTTGTCAGAGCTCCTGTTTGGTAGCTGGTTGCAGAGAGTAGTGAGATGTCCAGTGTTCAGCCCATTGTTTTGGGAACTGCCAACCACAGAGGAGCATTAGTACTAAGAATGAATATTAAAAAAATTAGTTTCTTTGACAAAATACATGTGTAGTTTTAAATACAGGATAAATATATTTTACAGTGTAATGAACTGGTAATTGTTTGTATTTAAGGATATTTTAGACATTGAGGGATGTCAGCGTCGTCATACTTTCTTTTTAATTTTGATGCATGGAAAATCACACATAAAAGGCAACAGAATATGGATAATGGAAGCGTGTGTGTGCGATCCGCGCTATGGATAATAAATACAAAAAAAAAATTAGAATAATCTAATTAGAGCTGCTGCCCCCACTTAAACCGTCTACCGGGGTAGTGTCTGATGTGGAAATTTAAGCGAAAAATGGGTTTGGCACTGCTCTGTATGTAATGCAATAGTGTTAAAACCAACTAATTGTGAAAATCCAATCTTTCACAAGACCTCATAATATCAAAAAAATCTACATAGTGCAGATAAATCACAGTGTGTCAAAATTTTACCATATCTTCATATTAGGAAAATGAGTGCAAAAAATAAATTAGTGCAAAATAAGCAATAATATTTTGAAAGTGCCCAGTTTAATATATCAAACCTATTACACTTAAAACATCAATCAATCAATCTGTGCTCTAGATGGAAAGTCTATATATAGTAAGCGATAATACTTCCGTTAATCAAGCATTTCAACCATCTCTGCAAGTCCTTAAAATGGTGCTTTTTGAAAAAACGATATTTGGTGGTGTTGCAACATTGGGGATTGGAAGGAGATAACGTCCTGGATATCCATATACAGCCAGGGGGAGCTGTGTATGTTGGTTGCCCCTTCTGAAGGGAGAGATTTCCGGTGAGTGAAATAGGAGGGCGCGTGTGGAGAAATCGAGCACATTCCATGTTACCATGGAACTCCCTTTGCTGCAACACCACCAAATATCAGTTTTTCTAACAGCACCATTATAAGGACTTGCAGAGATGGTTGGAATGCTTGATTAACGGAACTGAGGACTTTCATGGTACAGTATGAACTCACAACACATTGGTATTTTAAAAAATAGAAAAGTTTATTACATGCATGTGTATTAAAAGAATACCCCCTAAAGGGGAGAATTGGACAATAAGAAGACAACAAGTTTGTCTACTTCAAAGCGAGCAAACAACTTGGTTGTGAAAAAAAAAATTCCTCTAATGTAGATTGGGTATTGACTAAGGTATCTCCCCCAATTGGAGGACCCCTAATGATAAATCTCCAATCATACTCTACATGTTTCGTGGGTTATCCGCTACTTCAGGAGTGTGACTCAAGAGGAATATTGGATCTGTAAGGAAATACAAACCCACAAATAATACAGAGAAAAAAAGGCAACACAAAAATGATATATATAAATGTTAATGTACAATTAAGTACATATAACCTCAAAAAAAAAAAGATAAATAAGGACAAATATAGACCCAGATCCTAACCCATATATTATCATCCAAATGCAATGAAGTATTGGCAATCCATACTCAGCAAAATTCACACAAACACCAAAGATGGCAGTGCCAAATGGAAGTCTCCTGGGTGAGTGCGGAACTCGGGTGTAATTATAGGTAAGTGGAAACTAATAAGAAAAATATACAGATATATATATATATATATATATATATATATATATATATATATATATATATATATTTGGCTTTGCAATGAACCATTATACTGGGGTGCATATTGGACCACCCAATAGATACTAAAATATAATACCAGCAATACGCATCTAAAATAATATAATACAGGCTATCGGAAACAAATGGAGACAGACAGATGAAAGGGAGATGGTCTTGAAAAAGGAGCTCAGATTAAATGATTCTAAGGATATTAGATATGTAATATCAGTAATAAAATAGACCATCAAATGTATTGAACCGAACAGTCAAAAAATTCACAGGGGAGGCTCACCTTGCAAGAACTTTAGGCACAAAGAGAGAACTGCCAACCAGGGGACAAAACATTCCACTTGGTGGCCCCAACACAGTAAGGTCAGAAGGCAACAGATAGAGAAATAATTTCTCACAGAAGATCTAAAAATAAATATATACACACACACGCAAAGTGGCAGTACGATAAATTCAGCATGGAACGTCTCACTATATATACATAGACATATATTTTCTATAACAACCAAACCTTGGAAACCCTCACCTTAATAGATTGTATATACAAAGTAACTAGTGCCTCAGCAGAACTAGTAGCAGACAATTATTTGTAATTTATTTGATTATATTTGATTTATATTTATCTTTGTTGTGTATACTGTTGATAAGGGCTTCACTGTGTCTACCCAGATTTTATCAGTAAATTAAAATGTGTCAAATATGCCAGATATGCCTTATTGTTTTTTCTTTTATTTATACCTTTCTGAAAGTCATTGATCATGCTAATGCACCATAAGCTGTAGGTATAGTTCATTTAAAAGAAAAGTGCAGAATTTCAGAAAAAAAACTCATACTCATCTAGGTGGATGCTGCAACTGTCCCCCAAAGGCTTTACACCAAGGACTGAGCGATCAAAGACCACCGATTGCTCAGTTCTTGTGTCCGCTCTGAGCACAGAGGGGTGACTGTCAGTCACCCCTCTGTGCTCTGCCTCTCCAGCGCTCACAGAAGGGCCCAACTGTGAAAGGAGCGGGAGCGGCTAGCTTATGGTCTCAGTGGCACGCTGAGAGGCTGCGCCAGCTGCCGATCAGATCCCAACATTATTTCTGGGTTCCCTGCAGACCCTGGATCGGCTCTGTGACGTCAGCCAACAGCGGCTGAATCTGGGTCACATTTTAATTGAAGGATCAATGCACATGCCTCTGGGAGATATACAGTTTTGTCACAAAATGAATTATACCATATATATAGCTAAGGTTGGAGAAAAGCATAGCATTTTTTCTGAATGTACCTGGGGGCATTTGTAAAAGAACAGAAGTCCTAACGTATGATTGTGTTTAATATAGAGTAAAGCATCAAGGTTAGTATAATGGGTGTCCTACCTCCGTCATAGCTCAGAGTTTTGTAAAGGAAAGTTAGATACCAGGGGAATATACAGCCAGAGGGGAGGAAGAAAGGAGGAGAGAGAGAGAAGAGGATGGACAGCGATGCCAGGGGTTGTGGCAGCAGCACCAAACAGAGTAATCAATTGGTGAACTGGCCACCCACATCAGGACTCCGAAAGCGATTCATAAGGGGGCAGGAATTTGGAAACCCATGGTTGCCAAATTCTGGTGTAGTGTCTAACTTTATCTTGTAGGGTTGCTTTAGTTTTGCTGTGGATCATTCCCTGAGTGACCTGCTGCTTGGTGGCGATAATACAAAATACAGGTATTTTCCAAGGTCATGCTATCGTCTGTTTAACAGCAGTGATGAAATTAGGGGAGTCAAAATTTGAATCAGACAGCTCAAACAGTTTACTAGTCAACAAGGCAATCTGGGGGTCAGGTTGTATATCAGTGTTAAACAATCGGGTAAGAAAAAAAAAACAAAATTTTGGTCCAAAAGGACCACACCAAAAGACAAGTCCACTAGATGTGAAGATATGAACCTGACTCCCCACAGCCTCAATAACAAGTAGACAAATAACCAAGGACATATTTTGCTATCCGCTGTGGTACTAGATTCCACCTAGACAGTACTTTAAAGACAATTTCCAATGCCGAGATTGTTTATGACAACTTATGGGTCTCTGGCCAAGTCCTTGGACGTAAGGTGCAGTGACTGGTCAGCCATCCATCTGTCAACATTCACAGGTAAAGGGGGCTTTGGATTGGACAATAAGGCCATTTAAAATTTAGAAATCGTCCCTTTAGCATTGGGATCAAATGTACATAAATGCTTGAACATGGTCATGGAACCAAGATTTGAGTGAGACTGTATTTTTGGAGCATGAATCGCCTAACCTGGAGGTACCGAAAAACTTCCAAACTTGGAATTTTATGCTGTTCCTGCAAGCAATGAAAAGTAAACCCATCTATTTAAAAGTTTCAAAAAATGTGCCGGAAATGTAACACTCCCATTGGTTGTGCTCTCAACTAAACTGTCAAACCATCCAATGACTGGTGTCATAACTGCTCACTTAAACAGAGGCCAAGATGGCAGCTTCCTTGGCTGAAAACGATAGGAGGGTTTACTTCCACTTTAAAACCAGTGGAGGTGACCAGATGCTGCAAAAGCGGTAAACACAGGCATGAGCAGTGTTGGAAGGTGAAACAAATGCCTGGTAAATGCTGGATTATGAAGGAAGGATAGCATCAGGGCATGTGCGGAAATTAGTTTCAACTTAAATTTTATCCAAAGTCCACTGCTTTCAAGCTAACCTAGAGGAGAACTTCATGAATAGTGTGATATTTTAGGAGAGTAGCCAACTTGGCCACTTGATAATATTTGGAGAAATGCATTATGCCTAGCCCTGCTTCTAGGAGCAGTAAGGTTGACCTAGGAAGGCGAGGTTGGGATGTCCCCCAAATAAAATGAGACACCTGACGTTGCAATATACAAAGAAAATAAGAAGGGCTGCAACTAACTGGAAGCACTCTAAATAAGTAAATCATTACTTGTAGCAAGGTCCTCTTTACTGTGGAGATGTTGCCTAGCCAGGAGATTTGAAGATGACCATTTAGAGTAGACATTAAATTGGATAAATGTGTCAACATAAAGGGTTGTTCTCTCTCTAGCGAGAGTCAGGGTGGTTAGTAGGATATACGTCTAAATATTTCAAGCTATGGTCTGACCATTGATTGGGAAACAATGCACGTAACACTTTACTATCCACCACCAAAAGAGTAATATTTAGGGGCTCTTGATTTGGAGTAATTAACCTCCAGACCAGAGATACAAGCAAAATTATCAAGAAGTGGAAGGAGGTTTGGGATAGAGATAAGTTAAGAGATAAGAGCATAATATTTATTTTACATTTTTAAAGGCAGAGGATTATTTTGAAAGTCAAATGTTACATTTTTTATTCTGACGTGAACCGTGTGTTGTTGGTTGCACTATTGCATGTCTATTGCTGCCACTATCCTTGTATCCTTGTTTTTTGAATGCTTATTGCATAGATGCTTTTGAGTACCGCCAGCTGTAGTTTTCAGAGAGGTACAGAATCATGGGACATAATTTTGCTCAGAAAAAGCCTGTTAAAATACAGTGGGCTTTCTGACTTTAGAACATTTGCAATGTTTCCTGATTTGTATTAGCTGTCCATTGTTCAAAGTGATATTAAAGGCTGGTATTTTTTTAAATCTAAAATGAAAAAAGAAGCTTATACTTACCTGCTCTGTACAAGGATATTGCAAAGAGCGGCACCTTGCCCCCTCTTCTGCTTACCTCCTCTTCTGGGGTTTACTGCCGGCACTGTCTGTTTCTCCTCTCCTGACTGATATAGGGGCACACATGCAGGTGTGCTTCCAAGTGGGGCTTTGTGCATCTGTAGACACACACAGCGCTGCTCGATCTTGCCCCCCACTTGATCCTAAGTGATTTGATTGACAGCAGCAGGAGCCAAGGACTTACACTGCTCTGTTTGTCCTCTGAGAGTAGGGAGAAAAACTAGCGCTGCTGCAGACGGGCACAGTGCTGCAGGTAATGCATTAAGGTAAAAAACCTTTTAACTTTAGAACTACTTTAATTTTACCTGCTGATTAAAGATTGTGTTTAATAAAAATCTTACATAGGTGACAGAGTTTATACCTAGTGTAAGGGGTTGGCTCGGTAGCGGGTGTGGGTGACTCCTTGGGTGAGTTCGTTACACAGAGAGACAGCCGAGGAGTGGTTGAAAACAACGGTCTATGGTTTATTCTTCCAATTTGCTGGAAACCAGTGCAAGCATCCAAACAGCATAAATCAAACAAACATAAAATAAACCCTGGCCACTTGGGGCGTCTACCTTCACAACACAGGAACCTACCTATGGTGTCTGTCCCAACCTACTGCTGGGCAGACACTGCTGGTCATACAGCAGAAAACCAATAGTCTATTTGTTTTCTTTTCACACAGAAAAAGTCAACACCACCTCACTTTCAGAAGTCTCTCAGCTCACTGCTCTCCTTAACGCACAAAGCCTCAGGATGCAGCAATCAGTAGGCCTTAATTGCCTCATTATGAATAGCTGAAGCTTTCCAACGTCCTTAAACCTTTCTGACTACCTCTGCAGCCGACACCTGATAGTAATTGGTGAATTGTCTAAACAAGGCAGAAATGTGTCTCCCATCTGTGACAACACCCACAGATTTACCTGACTTCCTGTCACACTAGCCAAAGGCAGAGCTGTGTAAATCTCATGATTGGACAGACAGACCTAAAAATTACATACAACTTTGCTGTAGCACACATGCTGACAAGAAGGAGATAGCATAGTGAGTAGGGGGGTAACTTATTGTTTTGCTGTGGAGAAATGTCAGGTCACTAACCTGTCTGTGCAGCAGGCCTGTGTAATTATCAGGACTGGATGGACAGAAAGAAAAACGATTTGATAGGTAAAACAGCTCCGTTGTCATTTATCCCTACCATGAAAATATAACTGTGTCTAATTCTATATTTTTAAATTATTGTTTCCTGTGCTTTTAGATTAGAAAAAAAGTTCTATGTTTTCTGTGATGAAGCTGCATTTCTTTTGATCAGTTGTTTTTAACTACCATAGCAAACAACAAATTCAAAAATGATATATTACACCTATTTTTTTTATGTATTCATTTTTTTGCATTGGAGCCAGCAAAGAATTGCAGCTGTGATCAGTTTCAATGCACAAATGCTTGCAAATTTATTCCTCTAGCCACAGATCCATACTGAGGTACACACCTTCTGTCAAAGAGCTGGAGAAAGTATCCATGGGCGTAACTACAGGGGTTGCAATTGCAACCAGGCCCCATGCTCCAGAGGGCCGGTGCAGCTCCCCTGTACACCTGGATAGGAGGTGTGTCGGGGGCAGCATGTAGCAAAATCACTTTTTCCTCATAGTCAGTGACATTGTAAAAAAAAATAAAATGATAAAATAATACAATTAAAATACCAAAAAATAAAAACGACTGACACCAGTGGGTGAGCTTCCAGGATCGCAAAGGTCACATTTGCAACTAGGCCCTGACATAACACCACCGTGGGGAGGCCCCAAGATGTCCGGAAGGGGGCCCACTGCAGAACTTGTGAAAGGTTCCCACTGCGGGACCGTAATAAAAGACCCCGCAACAAGAGTAAAGGGCTCCAGGATTAGTGGAAAGAGCCCCAGACTTAAAGGGAAGGGCCCCGGCCAGGGGTCTCCTAATGGTTTCTTGCACCGGGCCCTGAAGATTCTAGTTAAGCCTCTGGAAGTATCAATGGATTAAAAGTGCAGTGACTTCATCATTGTATTGTGATTCAGTAGACATGGGAATTTCATTTTTGTGTAGACCATTAGGTTGTCACATTTTCACCCAACTATTCTTAATTGTTTGACTGAAAGTACTGCAGTTTGAGCTCTGTTCTGTTTGAAAGCAAACAGTCACTGCTGTGCTGTCTTTAGGCACTGTAACATACTGTAAGTGTCAAGTACACACCCTGTTTTAGGTGTTAATTTGTAGAATAACTATGTATAAGGAGAAAAAAAACGCTTGAAAGAATATACTTAATATGGCCCCAAAGTAGTTATTTTTATGATTTTATTTATTATATATTTGTTCTACAATTCATGAAGCAGTTTTAATTAATTGCATTTGCCCTTAAAGAGTTAATTTAAATGTATTTTTTCACAAAAACTAAAGATCTTGTCAAGTCCACAGTTATTACAAGAAAGTAACATATGAGAAGGAAAGTTTTGATTGTCATTTGGGGAAGAGAAAAAGTGACAGCATCCGTGTTAGCATCAAGATTGCATATTCATGCAGAGCTGTAAAAATGTAGCGTGTGACTCTGCCAGCCCCATGGGATAATTTGATGGATTTATGCATGTGACAGCAGCATTTCGCTACGTAAACCTTTAAGCATTAACAAGTTATAAACATTTTTAAAAAAATTATATTTGAGAAGGAATATTAACCAGAGTATTAGCACTGAAAACTTTCATACACACTATATCTTTACATCTTCAACCACTTCCAAACCAGGTCATTTTTGGCAGACCGCTTCTACATGTAAAAATCATAATTTTTTTGCTAGAAAATTACTCAGAACCCCCAAACATTTTATATATATATATATATATATATATATATTAGGGATAGACAGATTATCGGCAAGGCCGATATATCGGTGGCCGATATGCACTTTCCCTGATATATCGGTACTGGACCTGGAACTGGCCGATCTTGCCGATATTTTTGTGACGTCATTCTGCCTTCTTAGGCCGCCTCTCTCACCTTGGACAGCCTTGTCTGGGGTCGGGACTAGTCTCGCGGGAGTGTATTACAGCCGTACACCCACATACAGCAGCCCGGTGCCAGCCAGCCACCCACACCCACAGGCCCTGTACCAGCCAGCCACAGGCACTGTACCAGCGAGCCAGCCAGCCACAGGCACTGTACCAGCCAGCCAGCCACCCACAGACCCTGTGCCAGCCAGCCACCCACACCCTCGGTGCCAGCCAGCCACCCACCACAGGGTGCAATCCAGCCACCCACCACAGGGTGCCAGACAGCCAGCCACCCACCACAGGGTGCCGGCCAGCCACCCACAGACAGGGTGCCAGCCAGCCAGCCACAGGCCCTGTGCCAGCCAACCACCCACAGCCCCTGTGCCAGCCAGCCACCCACCCACCACAGGGTGCCAGCCAGCCACAGGCCCTGTACCAGCCAGCCACCCACAGCCCCTGTGCCAGCCAGCCAGCTACCCACCACAGGTTGCCAGCCACCCACCCACCACAGGGTGCCAGCCAGCCACCCACCACAGGGTGCCAGACAGCCAGCAACCCACCACAGGGTGCCAGACAGCACCCACCCACCACAGGTTGCCAGCAAGCCAGCCATTAAGCATTAAACATTAATTAACATGTTCAGTACCAGATTTGTGTCAAAAAATGTCTTTATTTCAAAACTTTCAATGTACAAAATATTGGCCCATATCGGCCGATACCGATACGTTGTGACCAAAATATCGGTATCGGCCCTGAAAAAAAACATATCGGTCTATCTCTAATATATATAATATATATATATATATACACAGTGCCTTGCGAAAGTATTCGCCCCCTTGAACTTTGCAACCTTTTGCCACATAAACACATTATCAAACATAAAGATATAAAACTGTAATTTTTTGTGAAGAATCAACAAGTGGGACACAATTATGAAGTGGAACCAAATTTATTGGATATTTCAAACTTTGTTAACAAATAAAAAACTGAAAATTTGGGCATGAAAAATTATTCAGCCCCTTTACTTTCACGTGCAGCAAACTCTCTCCAGAAGTTCAGTGAGGATGTCTGAATGATCCATTGTTGACCTAAATGACTAATGATGATAAATAGAATCCACCTGTGTGTAATCAAGTCTCCGTATAAATGCACCTACACTGTGATAGTCTCAGAGGTCCGTTTAAAGCGCAGAGAGCATCATGAAGAACAAGGAACACACCAGGCAGGTCCGAGATACTGTTGTGGAGAAGTTTAAAGCCGGATTTGGATACAAAAAGATTTCCCAAGCTTTAAACATCCCAAGGAGCACTTTGCAAGCAATAATATTGAAATGGAAGGAGTATCAGACCACTGCAAATCTACAAAGACCTGGCCGTCCCTCTAAACTTTCAGCTCATACAAGGAGAAGACTGATCAGAGATGCAGCCAAGAGGCCCATGATCACTCTGGATGAACTGCAGAGATCTACAGCTGAGGTGGGAGACTCTGTCCATAGGACAACAATCAGTCGTATACTGCACACATCTGGCCTTTATAGAAGAGTAGCAAGAAGAAAGCCATATCTTAAAGATATCCATAAAAAGTGTTGTTTAAAGTTTGCCACAAGCCACCTGGGAGACACACCAAACATGTGGAAGAAGGTGCTCTGGTCAGATGAAACCAAAATCAAACTTTTTGGCAACAATGCAAAACGTTATGTTTAGCGTAAAAGCAACACAGCTCATCACCCTGAACACACCATCCCCACTGTCAAACATGGTGGTGGCAGCATCATGGTTTGGGCCTGCTTTTCTTCAGCAGGGACAGGGAAGATGCTTGAAATTGATGGGAAGATGTATGGAGCCAAATACAGAACCATTCTGGAAGAAAGCCTGATGGAGTCTGCAAAAGACCTGAGACTGGGAAGGAGATTTGTCTTCCAACAAGACAATGATCCAAAACATAAAGCAAAATCTACAATGGAATGGTTCACAAATAAACATATCCAGGTGTTAGAATGGCCAAGTCAAAGTCCAGACCTGAATCCAATCGAGAATCTGTGGAAAGAACTGAAAACTGCTGTTCACAAATGCTCTCCATCCAACCTCACTGAGCTCGAGC
Source organism: Pelophylax lessonae (assembly GCF_965119305.1). Lineage (NCBI taxonomy): Eukaryota > Metazoa > Chordata > Amphibia > Anura > Ranidae > Pelophylax > Pelophylax lessonae. Next base: position 163,952,560 of record NC_138771.1, read on the forward strand.
TGTTTTGCAAGGAGGAATGGGCAAAAATTTTAGTCTCTCGATGTGCAAAACTGATAGAGACATACCCTAAGCGACTTACAGCTGTAATCGCAGCAAAAGGTGGCGCTACAAAGTATTAACTTAAGGGGGCTGAATAATTTTGCACGCCCAATTTTTCAGTTTTTTATTTGTTAACAAAGTTTGAAATATCCAAAAAAAATTGTTCCACTTCATGATTGTGCCCCACTTGTTTTTGATTCTTCACAAAAAAATTAGTTTTATATCTTTGTTTGAAGCCTGAAATGTGGCAAAAGGTCGCAAAGTTCAAGGGGGCTGAATACTTTTGCAAGGCACTGTATATATATATATATATATATATATATATATTTCTTTAGCAGAGACCCTAGGGAATAAAATGGTGGTCATTGCAACTTTTTATGTCACATGGTATTTGTGCAGAAATTTTTCAAACGCGTTTGAAAACCCCTTCAGGGTGCCTCTTTAAATCAGTATGAAGTGTGAGTGTGTCCACAGACAGCACACACAGCCCTTACCTCACTGGACTAGTAGAGATCCATCCAGCCCTGCAGGTGTATATCTACAGAGGCAGTGTGTGAGAGGGTTAACTACGCAGCCCAGCCCCCGCCATCCTAATAGAACATCCCGCTTCAGGCTGTAGATAACAGCCATTGATGGTCTAACCATCTGCTTGGACAGCCTCCTATCTACAAATGCCAGGCTTCATCCAGAGGAAGCAGATGAAGCTCTGTGGAAACTGGAAGTTACAAGGGTAAAAGTCCCTACCTCATATTTACAATTTTTTTTAGTTCATTATCGAAAATGGCATTGATTTTCGTTAAGGTTTTCGTCAGTGGACAAAAATGTGGTGTACTTCCTGTTTAGTTTTCATCACTGCAAAAATGATAGTGAGTTTTGAACAACATGTAGTACAGCATTTAGTGAGAGTTATTTATGATGTGGGTTTAGGGACATTTTAGGAGGAGATGAAAGAGAGATTGTGTAACCTCCCTATATTCTACACTCACGGGACACTTTATTAGGTACACCTATTCAATTGCTTGGTAACACAAATTACTAATCAGCCAATCACATGGCAGCAACTCAATGCATCTAGGCATCTAGACGTGGTGAAGACGACTTTCTAAAGTTTAAACCGAGCATCAGAATGGATAAGAAAGGGTATTTAAGTGACTTTGTGGCATAGTTGTTGGTGCAGGACAGGCTGGTCTGAGTATTTAAAAAAATGCTGATCTACTGTGATTTTCATGCACACCCATCTCCAGGGTTTACAGAGAATGGTCCAAGATAGAGAAAATATCCAGTAAGTGGCAGTTCTGCAGACGAAAATGCATCGGGTGCCACTCCTGTCAGCTAGAAACAGGAAACTGAGGCTACAATTTGCTCAATAAAAGATTAGAAAAACATTGCCTGGTTTGATGAGTCTCGATTTCAGCTGTGACATTCAGATGGTAGGGTCAGACTTTGGTATAAAAAACATGAAAGCATGGATCTAGCCTACCTTGTATCAACGGTTCAGGCTGGTGGTAGTGGTATATTGTTGTTAGGGATATTGTCTCTGCATTCTTTTGGGCCCCTTAGTACCAATTGAGCATCATTGAAACACCACAACCTACCTGAGTATTGTTTCTGACCATGTCCATCCTTTTATAACTACAGTCTACCCATCTTCTGATGGCTACTTCCAACAGGATAATGCACAAAAAAATGTCACAAAGCTCAAATCATTTCCCCACTGGTTTCTCGAACATGACAATGAGTTCACTGTACTGTAATGGCCTCCACAGTCACCATATCTCAATCCAATAGAGCACCTTTGGCATGTGGTGAAACAAGAGAGTTGCATTGAATTTTCATATGTGTCTCAGCCAATCAGGAGGGAGAATCCTGGACAGCCAAGGGAATCATGGACATCCCTGGATAGAGAGGGGGCTCAGGTAAGTATTAGGGAGACCGAGGGAGGCTGCTACACACAGAAGGCTTTTTATCCTAATACATAGAATGCATTAGGATAAAAAAAAACTTCTGCCTTTACAACCCCTTTAAAGAGTAACTCAACTTTTTTTGGGAAGAAAACATTCTCTCTGGGTGATCTATGTACATTGCAAGCTTTATAACAAACTTTTCTGCAGATTTCTACCTTTTTGTTTTTCTGAAGAAATAGCTATTTGTTGGTGTCCGTGTGCAAAGCGAATGTGAATGGCAGTAACTTTTTCATTAGTAGTCACATGTAGAGTTCTAATGAGAAAAGTGGCATGGTCTGAATGTCTTCAGACACGATTAACCCTATGGGAGTACCTCACCAAAACCAAAATGTTGTTTGCAGAGGATGCCCAAAATCTGATTTGTATTTTAGTGCAGACTTTTGTGAAAATCACTGAGTCAATCACACAAGCAGGAAATTCTCTGTGAGGGTTCCATACACCATCTGTGTACAGAATATCTCCAGGTTGCTATATTGCATTGCATTTTATAGAAAATTACAGCCCTGCAGATAGTTACATAGTTAGTTTTGTTTTGTTTTTTACAATCCTATATACACAATCCCATACCCACAGTTGATCAAGAGAATGAAGGAAGATTGTAAAGGAAAGGTAATAACATATTACAATTTGGCTTGTCTTGTATATGCTATATATACACAGTACCTTTATTATATCTTTTCCTGTGACAACACTGAAGAAATGACACTTTGATACAATGTAAAGTAGTGAGTGTACAGCTTGTATAACAGTGTAAATTTGCTGTCCCCTCAAAATAACTCAACACACAGTCATTAATGTCTAAACTGCTGGCAACAAAAGTGAGTACACCCCTATTTTCAAATGTCAAGGTGTCAATATTTTATGTGGCCACCATTATTTTCCAGCATTGCCTTAGCCCTCTTGGGCATGGAGTTCATCAGAGCTTCACAGGTTGCCACTGGAGTTCTTTTGCACGCCTCCATGACGACATCACAGAACTGGTGGATGTCAGAGACCTTGCGCATCTCCACTTTCGGTTTTAGGATGCCCCAAAGATGCTTAAAAGGGTTTAGGTCTGGAGACATGCCTGGGCAGTCCGTCACCTTTACCCTCAGCTCCTTTAACAAGGCAGTGGTCCTCTTGGAGGTGTGTTTGGGGTCGTTATCATGTTGGAATACTGCCCTGCAGCCCAGTCTCCGAAGGAATGGGGATCATGCTCTGCTTCAGTATGTCACAGTACATGTTGGCATTCATGGTTCCCTCAATGATCTGAAGCTCCCCAGTGGCAGCACTCATGCATCCCCAGACCATGACACTCCCACCACCATTCTTGACTGTAGGCAAGACACACTTGACACCATCTGAACCAAATAAGTTTATCTTGATCTCATCAGACCATAGGTTATGGTTCCAGTTATCCATGTCCTTAGTCTGCTTGTCTTCAGCAAACTGCAGCCTTTTCTGTGCATCATCTTTAGAAGAGCCTTCCTTCTGGGACAACAGCCATGCAGACCAATTTGATGCAGTGTGTGGCCTATGGTCTGAGCACTAACAGGCTGACCCCCCACCTCTTCAGCCTCTGCAGCAATGCTGGCAGTACTCCTATGTCTATTTCCCAAAGACAGCTTCTGGATAGGACGCTGAGCATGTGCACTCAACTCCTTTGGTCGACCATAGCGAGGCCTGTTCTGAGTGGAACCTGTCCTGTTAAACCGCTGTATGGTCTTGACACCGTGCTGTAGCTCAGGGTCTTGGCAATCATCGTATAGCTTAGGCCATCTTTATATAGAGCAACAATTCTTTTTTTCAGATCCTCAGAGAGTTATTTGCCATGAGGTGTCATGTTGAAATTCCAGTGACCATTATGAGAGAGTGAGAGTGATAACACCAAATTTAACACACCTGCTCCCCATACACACCTGAGACCTTCTAACACTAACGAGGCACGTGACAAAGGGGAGGGAAAATGTCAATTGGTCCCAATTTGGAAATTTGTACTAAGGGGTGTACTCACTCTTGTTGCCAGCGGTTTAGACGTTATTGACTGTGTGTTGAGTTATTTTGAGGGGACAGCAAATTTACACTGTTATACAAGCTGTACACTCACTACTTTACATTGTAGCAAAGTGTCATTTATTCAGTGTTGTCACATGAAAATATATAATAAAATATTTACAAAAATGTGAGGGATGTACTCACTTTGGTAAGATACTGTATACATTTTTTGTGATTTTTTTTTTCCCCACAAAAGTGGAGTTACACTGTCAGAGAAAAGTGATAATGTCTCTTTAAGGGCTCAATAGAACTAAAGCGCTTCGTTTTAGCATATTACTTTTATTTGTTCTGTGTCAGTGGAGGGGGCAGTGCTTTGTGTTTTTTTACAACACAAGGCACCATTTCCCTTTTTGTATCTTTTTAACTTTATTGAACTATGGAAATTACATTTATTTTCTCTCTTCACTGCAACAGTTTCCAAAGTAATTTTAGGTGAACACATTTGCAATGTGGAAAAATGCACCACACGTGCTGCATTTTTCCTTGCTGCACTGGTCTGCACCTGTCAGTTCCATTGTGATGTAAATGGGGCACATAGCAAACATTTGCTTTCTGTGTGTCTTTGTGATGCCTGGTGTTTTCTCAGATGCAGAAAAGCTGGACCTAATATAAACAAAAGATTTTCCTGACGTCTTGCTCACCAAATAGCACTGTGAAGAGAGAGATACAACGTACTGTATGTGTAACTACAAGGCTCAGTATGCATGTCTGTAGCTGCTGCTCTCTCTCTTGGCCAATTAATGTCTCAAAACAGTCCAATTGACATTTGCCATTTTGTCTGTGTGTGTGTGTGTATGTATGTCGCTTCCGGTTTCATCACACGGGGGGGAAGGAACAACATCAGTGTGCAGGGAGTCGATGCCGCTGTTTCCATTCCTACCAAGCTCCGCAACCAGATGGGAGCCCGTAAAGGCTGGAGGGAGAGGGTGGGATCCCATTCTCCTACCTGTAAAAGTAATCTAACGGCTGTATAGTGGCTAGGGTTACTTTTACCGTGAAAGGAAACGGTGACTGTAAAAAATGATACTGGGATCATGGTTGTAGTCTCAACCATAATTCCAGTATAACTGCTTTAGTATATACTGCTAGCTTAATGCAAATAAAAGTCCTTTATTTCTCCAAGAAGGGCCAAACCACACAGGGAATCGGATATTATGATGTTATGATTAAGTGTGAAACGCGTTACCGACTTGTCAAGTCCCTGTGCTGTTTGTCCCTTCTTGGAGAAATAAAAGGTCTTTCATTTGTATTAAGCCAGGAGTGTGTGGCCACTTCTATTTTTCCTGATATACACGGTGGCGAGTCGGGGCTAGCACCTGTCTGGGATTCACATAAAGCACTTACACCTGAGCAGGATATTGCTCATCGATTGGTTGTGGGGCCTGAAGAAGAGTTCAGAATCTAGATTTCCCTTAGCACGTTGGCGTGCGTGGAGGGACCAATGGTTGTGCTTTTGATCTCTATAGTAAAGTTTTAACATTTATGTAAGGAACACATCACATTTTTACAGTATTGCATTTGCAAGGCTAAAATAACCAACAGATAGAAAAGATAATGCAAAAAGTGCATTTTTGTATTTTGACACATTTATACATAGGAATGTGTGTGCAGTTCAAAAACATCCCTATAAACCCCCTTTAAATAAAAAAAATATATAAAATTGACTTCATTGTACAATACTTCATTCCTGAAGAGGTCAATGCGCACCAATCAAAAAATGTTATTAGTTAACTTATGTTTAATTTAGCTCATTCAGCTTTGGCTCCAGAGACTAATTTGTTAACGTCACTCTATCTTGGCTTCCTGTGGGGCCTGTGAGAGCCTATCAGCATAAACCACTTTAACCCATCAATGTCGGAGGAGCCATAATTGGCTGCATTATCCTTGTGTTGCAGAACGGAAGCCTGTTAGCTGTAATAATCAGTTATGTTATCTCATAATTAGCTTGGCAATAAAATTGTAACACTACATTAATTAATATGAGCTTTTATAGGCAGTTTTTACTTAGGCTTTGAAATTATTATCCAAGGCTGTAAAATGCTTGGAATAGACTATCACCATACGGGACCACCATAAAGAAGGGACCACCAGGGAATCAAATTACAGACCAGCCATTTTGTGCTTTTACGTGTTTGCACATTTTCATCACATCCCACTGCCTAAGTCTCTTGATCCTCTACTGGGTGAAGAGAATGGCAGGTTAATCATAATTCCCAAAGGATAGCTCAAATCATGTTCATTTTATGCTGAGGAAAGCTAGCTTTACAAAAGCCTTATGGTGAATTGCTGACTCTTCCCTGGCATCCTCTTCTTATGAATGCTCCCCCCTAATTTATGCATAAGATGGGGAAGGACTGAAGAAATAGTTACAAAGTGGCATATGGTAGAGATAATTTCTGTTCCTTATGCAGTAAATATGCAAATGTCGAAGCTTATTTAGAAGAGGTGCCATTAATAACCCCAGCTTTAGATGGGCAGCTGGACTGGTTCAAGCAATCTTTTCAGGAAAGATTACCTGCCCATTCTGTGATTTCCATATTCTGAGCCTGCTAAAACACAACACGTAAATTGAATTAAAATGTAGTGATATAAAATTCCACTTATCAACCCAAACCATTAAATTTATTATCAGGACTGCTTTTTTCAGTTCAGTCGGTTATAATTTCCAGAGCTCTTTATCTATATAAATTTAATTAGGCTTGATATCATCACTATATTATAGAACTAATTAAAGATTTAGATAAGTGCTGAGAGAGCTTATTTAATACCCCATAAAGTTCAATGTGGAAAATTAAAAAGGCTGTACTTTAGATGGTTGTGAAGTTTATGAAACCCAGTGCCCGTATCTGTAGGTTTAAAAGAAATATTTGAGTTAATTGCACGTAATGGGCTTCTTAATGTTTCAAGTATCACCAAGCTGTTTTTTTGCTGTTTTATCTTGCTGAAAGAAAGCTCTTTGTACTGTACACAGTAAATACAGGTTTGTGTTGTAAAGTGTATTTATTACACTCTAGAAAAGTAAGGCATGATTTGAAGAACCATGTTCATCCTATACAAAAATGTTTCTAGCATCTCTAATGGAAGACCTTTTGGATCTCTAAAAACTCCAACTTGTTTTATTAAAGGTGCAAGCTCCACAGCTGTTATGGCTATTCTTCATTTCATATGGAGTGCAGTATATTTATGCATGTGAGGTGTTCAGATTTCACTGGCTGCATGCTTATTTACTGTATTTATACAGTGTCATCATATTACATAGCAACATACAGAGTACATAGATCCAATCATATCAGTCCTGGTCTTCTGAAGTTGCTTACAGTCTGCCTCTTCTACACTTTCACACGCTGGAGGCCATGTGGGAGGAAGCCAGATGCCCATTACTACACCAAAAGTACTGTAAATGGACCCTGAGGTATCAGTATGTTTTTGTTTTTTTAGTGGAAACTTGCGCAAACTCATGCAAACAAGGAGACTTTCAGGCCCAGGGTCAAGAGCTACAAGGCAAGAGTGCTAAAAGACTAGTACCATGCTGCCCAGCTCAGAGATTCATTAGAGGGCAAAGAAAGGATAGCCCTAAAGATTATTTCTTTAAAAGTAGTTAGTGGTAGATCCTGTATTTTTTTCCATACTTGTGCTCTTGATTATCTTTGGGAATGTGCTCCTCCCAACTACTAACATCTATGACATATGGAGGAGGAGAAACCACCCAGTCTTTAATGTGTATATGACTACTGGGAGCATGAGGATCTATCCCTTAAGCCTAGTACACACCACTAACCGCTCTGGTTGGATCCGCTGTACTAACAATCTGATGTTAGTACAGCTACCCCCCCTGCTGTTCTATCATGTTCTGACAGGAGGGCAGCCCCCCTGCCACAACACACTCCGGTCAGTGCTCTCAGCCATTGGCTGAGAGTGCTGATCGGGATCCAGTCGGCCACTGGTTTTCCAGCATGCTTGTCCTACAGAAGTCAGTCAAAAGAACGGCTTCTGTCGGACCAGCTGCTATACACACACAGTCTGAATGTTTTTTATTGAACTGGCCAATGTCCTGACATTCGGCTTGTGTGTACTAGGCTTTAAAGAGCAAGTGTTGTTTTCACATTACAGCTTTTTACATACTGGCTTAGTATGTGAAAGAACAATTTGAACAGCTAGCTTTTACTAAGTAACTTTATTATGGATTTTAACAAGCTTCAAGTAGTGGTAAAGTTTACCTATAAGCAATTGTATAAATTGACATTTAGCGCTCATGTACTTTGTACAACACCAATTGTTATTATGTTTCGGAATCTCTAAAAATGTTGGGCCTTCTGTATAAATGGTTTTGAGAAATGAACGTTTATTTTTTAATATAAATAAGATACAGTAAACAAAAATTATTGTGGTCTGAAGTACCAAAAGAGATATGCCTCCATCCCTAAATATACATACAAAGAAAGGATACAGTGCCTTGAAAAATTATTCATACCCCTTGAAATTTTCCATATTTTCTCATGTTACAACCAAAATAGTACAAAATATTTTTGGGGGATTTTATAGGCCAACAGAAAGTGGCACATAATTGTGAAGTGCAAGGAAAATGATAAATGGTTTTCAACATTTTTTACAAATCAATATCTGAAAAGTGTGGTGTGCATTTGAATTCAGCCCCTTTACTCTGATACCCCTAACTAAAATCTAGTGGAACCAACTGACTTCAGAAGTCACCTAATTAGCAGGTAGAGTCCACCTGTGTGTAATGTTTTCTCAGTATAAATACAGCTGTTCTGTAAAACCCTCAGAGGTTTGTTAAAGATCCTTAGTGAACAATCTGAATCATGAAGGCCAAGGGACACACCAGACAGGTCAGGGATAAAGTTGTGAAGAATTTCAAAGCAGGGTTAGGTATTAACAAAAAAAAAAAGAAGCTGAAAATCTCATGGAGCACTGTTCAATCCATCATCCGAAAATGGAAAGAGTATGGCACAACTGGGAAGAGGGGATTGCACACTCACAAAAGGCCTGTCTCTTTATGGAAACCTTACAGGACAACTACATGTCTCAGATGGTGGATTCTCCTACTAGAATGAATGCAGTGTTGGATCTGTTAATTACTAATGACCCAGACCTAATCTCAGGACAACTTGGGTTCTAGCGATCACAGGTCGATCGCATTCAGCGTAAATTACAACATAGCAAGGCATGAGGGCAACATAAGAACCCTAAACTTCAGAAGGGCAAACTTTCCCAAACTGTGCTCAATGATAGAGGAAATAAACTGGGACAAAACCCTAGGATCACTAACCACAGAGGAAAAATGGGATTGCTTTAGGAATCTACTAAACAAATGCATCTCACAATGCATTCCTATGGGAAATAAATGTAAAAGAGGCAAAGCCAAACCTGGCTGGCTTAGCCATAATGTAAAGAACCTTATTAGAGTAAAGATAATGGCCTTCAAGAAATATAAATCGGAGGGGACGTTATTGGCTTTCATACAATACAAGGAATTAAATAAGAAATGTAAATACGAAATCAAAAGAGCTAAAATCAACTTTGAGAGACAAATAGCGAAGGATAGTAAAAATAACCCTAAGAAATTCTTTAAATATATCAACAGCAAAAAAAACTAGGTCAGAGCATGTTGCACACATAATTAACAATGATGGGAGGATGGTTACAGAGGACACGAAAAAGGCAACTGTGCTTAATGCTTTCTTCTCCTCAGTCTTTACACAAGAAAAAGAGGGGTATACTGACCAAGACTGTATGGTTAGCAGTACTTCACATGACTTTCTGCTATGGCTAACAAAGGGTGAAATCATGAAATCAGGAAAAGGCTGGATAAAATTAACACAATAAATCACCAGGCCCGGAGGGTGTACATCCGAGAGTACTTAAAGAACTCAGTAAGGTTATATCTAGACCACTGTTCCTGATCTTTGCTGACAGTATTATGACAGGAACTGTACCAGGTGATTGGAGAAAAGCTAACGTGATACCAATATTCAAAAAAGGGCAGAGGCATATCTCGGGTAATTATAGGCTAGTCAGCCTGGCGTCAATAGTATGTAAACTTCTGGAGGGGATGATAAGGGACTATATCCAAGAGTTTGCTAAAATCAATAATATCATCAGCAGTAATCAGCACGGGTTTACAAAGGGGCGTTCCTGTCAAACCAATCTGTTATCATTCTACGAGGAGGTTAGCTGTTAGCTAGACAGTGGGAGACCTGTGGATGTGGTGTACCTGGATTTTGCTAAGGCATTTGATACAGTTCCCCACAAACGGTTGATTTTATAAATTAAGGTCTACAGGAATCGACCACAAGTTTGCTCTTGGATACGGAACTGGTTAAAGGGGCATGTCCAAAGGGTGGTAGTAAATAATGCATACTCAGACTGGTCTGAGGTGGTAAGTGGGGTCCCCCAAGGCTCAGTTCTGGGTCCAATTTTCTTCAGTTTATTCATAAATAGCGTTGAGGATGGGGTCAGTAGCTCGATCTCAGATTTTGCAGATGACACAAAATTGAGCAGGGCAACTAACTTCACATTGGGAGGCAGAAATGTTGCAGAATGACCTGAACAAAATAACAGAGTGGGCAACTACATGGCAAATGAGGTTTAATGTGGATAAGTGTAAGGTATTGCACTTAGGGACTAATAACCTAAAAGCAAAATACACGCTAGGGGGGGAACCTCTGGGGGTATCAAAATGGAGGAAGATCTGGGAGTCTTAGTAGAAGATAGACTTAGCAACAGTATGCAATGTCAAGCTGCGGCTGCCAAAGCCGGCAGAATATTAGCATGCATAAGGAAGGGGATGTATTTCAGAGACAAAACTTTAATCCTTCCACTTTATAAATCACTGGTCTGACCACATCTGGAGTATTCTGTCCAGTTCTGGTCACCAGTCCTCAGAAGGGATGTGTTGGAGCTGGAGAGAGTACAGAGAAGGGCAACAAAAGTTATTAGGGGATTAGAGGGTCTTAATTACGAAGAGCGTTTGGAGGTGCTTGATTTATTCTCCCTGGAGATGAGACGCCTGAGAGGGGACATGATAGCAATTTACAAATACCTCAACGGTGATCAGAGCATAGAAAAAAAACGATTCAGTCGCAAGGAATGCATGAGGACACAAGGCCATACAATGTGAATATAGGAGAAGCGTTTTAACCTCAGGCTATGGAGGGGGTTCTTTACAGTAAGGGCTACAAGACTGTGGAATTCTCTGCCACAAATGGTAGTAACTGTGGGGAGTATGGCTACTTTTAAAAGACTCTTGGACATACATGTCAAGGACATTAACATTCAGGGGTATGGGAAATGATTCACACCGACACAGGTTGAACTGGATGGACTATTGTCTTTATTCAACCTCAACTACTATGTAACTATGTAACTGCAAACCACTAAGACATGGCTGTCGACCTAAACTAATGGGCCGGGCAAGGAGAGCAATAATCAGAGAAACAGCCAAGAGTCCCTTGGTAGCTCTGGAGAAGCTGCAGAGATCCACAGCTCAGGTGGGAGAATCTGTCTACTGGTCAAGTATTAGTCATGCACTCCACAAATCTGGCCTTTATGGAATAGTGGCAAGAAGAAAGATGTTGAAAGAAAGCTATAAGAAGTCCTGTTTGCAGTTTGTGATCAGCCATGTGGGGGACACCGTAAACATGTGAAAGAAGGTGCTCTGGTCAGATGAGACCAAAATTGAACTTTTTGGCCTAAAAGCAAAACGCTACATGTGGTGGAAATCTAACCACCCTGAATACACCATCAGCAGGGACAGGAAAGCTGGTCAGAGTTGTTGGGAAGATGGATGGAGCCAAATACAGGGCAATCCTAAATGAAAACCTGTTAGAGTCTGCAAAAGACTTGGGACTGGAGCAGAGGTTTCACCTTCCAGTGGGACAACGACCCAAAAAATACAGCCAGAGTTACAATGAAATGGTTTAGATCAAAGCATATTCATGTGTTAGAATGGCTTAGTCAAAGTCCAGACCTAAATCAATGGTAAGACTTGAAAACTGCTTTTCACAGATGCTCTCCATCCAATCTGATAGAGCTTGAACTATTTTGCAAAGAAGAATGGGCAAAAATGTCACACTCTAGGTGTGTAAAGCTGGTAGAGACATACCCACAAAGGCTTGCAGCTGTAATTGCAGCCAAAGGTGGTTCTACAAAGTATTGACTTAGGGGGGGCTAAATACAATTACACACCACACTTTTCAAATAATTATTTGTAAAACATTTTGAAAATCCATTATCATTTTCCTTCCACTTCACAATTATGTGCCACTTTGTATTGCTCTATCACATAAAATCCCAATAAAACACTTTTTCTTTTTTTAGTTGTAAAATGACAAAATGTGGAAAATTTCAAGGGGTAGGAATACTTCCTCTTTTGTTTATTGACTGACACAGCTCCTGATTCTTCCTAACCATTGGGTTATACTATATACTATATATATATATATTGTGAGGGATTAGCTCGGTAGCAGGTGTGGATAACCCCTATTGGGGGGTTTGTCACACAGGGAGATAGCCGAGGAGTGATTGAAAACAACAGTTTATGGTTTATTCTTCCAATTTCGTCAAACAAGTGCATGCAGCAAAAACATCAAAAAATCAAAATAAAACACAAAATAAATCCTGGCCGCTGTGGGCGTCTACCTTCTCACACACTGGAATCTACCTAAGGAGTCTTCCCAACCTACTGTTGGGCAGACACTGCTGATCCTACAGCAAACACTCAAATGTCCATTTGTGTTTTCTTTACACAGAAAAAGTTCAACACCTCACCTTTAGAAGTCTCTCATCTGACTGCTCTCCCCAGCTTACACAGCCTCAGGAGACCGCAATCAATAGACTCCCTTTGGACAAATTATAGAGGTCTTAATTGCCTCATTCTGAACAGCTGAAAGTTTTCTCAACTTCCGTACACCTTCCTGCCTACCTCTGCAGCCGACACCTGATAGTAATTGGTGAATTGTCTAAACCAAGCAGAAATATATCTCCCGTCGGTGACAACACCCATAGATTTACCTGACTTCCTGTCACATACCCCCCCCCCCCCTCTTGTTTCAAACCTAGGGTTGGGACACAGGTTGCCAGGCACGCATGTGCTCGGGACAAACCATCTGCATTCCCCCTTTGAACACCAGGGCGATGCGTTACCACAAAACGAAATTCCTGAAGGGCCAGGAACCACCTATTTATTCTCCTATTGGTCTCCTTGTTCTGTGCCATCCACTTCAATGGGGCGTGATCCGTCACCAGTTCAAACTGTCTACCCAGGAGGTAGTACCGGAGAGAATCCAAGGCCCATTTCACCGCCCAACACTCTTTCTCAATGGTGGCATAATTCTCCTCATGGGCCTTCAACTTTCGGCTGAGGTACATAACAGGGTGTTCTTCCCCATTGATAATCTGGGACAGTACAGCTCCTAAACCCACATTTGATGAATCTGTCTGGACCACAAAGTCTCGTGAAAAATCAGGCGAGTTTAAAACTGGCTGACTACATAAGGTTTGTTTTAAAGCCTGAAAAGCTGTTTCTGCCTCGGGAGTCCATTTGATCATGACAGACTCCTTCCCTTTGGTCAAATTGGTCAGGGAAGCAGCCTGTGAGGCAAAATGGGGAATAAAACGGCGATAATAACCTGCAATCCCCAAAAATGCACGAACCTGTTTCTTGTTGGTGGGACGTGGCCAATCCTTAATAGCCTCAACTTTATTTATTTGGGGCTTGATTATACCTCTACCAATGGTATACCCCAGATACTTCGCCTCTTCTAGCCCAATGGTACATTTTTTTGGATTGGCTGTAAATCCAGCCTTCCAGATGGAATCCAACACAGCCTGAACTTTTGGTAAGTGTGAGTCCCAATCCTCACTATGAATGACCACGTCATCGAGGTATGCAGCAGCATAGGCTTGATGAGGCCGAAGGGTCTTATCCATGGTGCGTTGGAATGTGGCAGGAGCATTCTGTAACCCAAAAGGCATCCTCCGATATTGGAAAGATCCGTCTGGAGTTACAAATGCTGTTTTTTCCCTGGCCAACCCCGAGAGAGGAATTTGCCAATAACCCTTGGTAAGGTCTAACGTGGTCATGTACCGGGCAGTGCCTAGGCGATCAATTAGTTCATCTATGCGGGGCATAGGATAGGTGTCAAACTTAGTGATTTTATTCAGGCGGCGAAAATCATTACAAAACCGCCAACTTCCATCTGGTTTGGGCACTAAGACAATGGGACTGGACCAATCACTATTTGACTCTTCTATCACCCCCAACTCAAGCATTTTTTTAATTTCCTGGCGAATGGCCTCTCGCCGGATTTCTGGAATTCTATAAGGCTTTAACTTGACCTTATCCCCTGGTGTGGTGATGATGTCATGTTTAACTCCAGAGACCCAACCTGGCAGGTCTGAAAACTTCTCCCTATTACGGAGCACAAATTCTTTAACCTCCTGTTTCTGAATTTTGGACAGAGTCTCTGCTATCCCAACTTCAGGGACAGCCAGGTTAACTGGAGCAGAAACTCGGGTAGTCTCAGCGACCAAGGACTCTCTATCCTTCCATGGTTTTAACAAGTTCACGTGATAGAGCTGCTCAGGTTTTCGTCTTCCCGGTTGGCTAATTTTATAATTCACCATCCCTATTTTCTCCAACACTTCATAGGGCCCCTGCCATTTGGCTAGGAATTTACTTTTGACCGTGGGGACCAACACCCTATCACCAGGTGCAAAAGAACGGACCTGGGCCCCACGATTGTAAATCCTTTGTTGAGCCAACTGGGCTTGGGCTAAATGTGCCTTCACAATCGGCATCACTTGGGCAATTCTATCTTGCATTTGTGCCACATGCTCAATCACACTTCGATGAGGGGAACTCTCACTCTCCCATGTTTCCCTGGCAATGTCCAGTAGGCCCCGGGGTGCCTCCCATACAGCAACTCAAACGGAGAGAACCCTGTGGATGATTGGGGAACCTCTCTTATGGCAAACATCAGATAAGGGAGCAGATAATCCCAATTCTTTCGGTCTTTATCCACCACCTTCCTCAACATTTGTTTTAACGTTTTATTAAACCTCTCCACTAACCCATCTGTTTGAGGGTGATATACTGAGGTACGTAACTGGGTCACTTTCAGGAGTTTACAAAGTTCTCTTGTCACCCTAGACATAAACGGGGTGCCCTGGTCAGTTAGGATTTCCTTAGGCAGACCTACCCGGGTGACAACTTGAAATAACTCCTTGGCTATGGTTTTAGCAGAGGTATTTCGGAGAGGAATCGCTTCTGGGTAACGGGTGGCATAATCCATTATTACCAAGATGTGCTGGTGCCCTCTAGTGGACTTCAGTAAGGGCCCAACCAAATCCACGGCGATCCTCTCAAAAGGGACCTCGATAATGGGCAGGGGTACCAACGGACTGCGGAAATGGGGCATGGGTGCAATAATCTGACACACTGGACAGGAAGAGCAGTACAATTCCACTTCCTTAGTGATCCCAGGCCAATAAAACCTCTGGGTGATTCTCTCCCGGGTTTTTCCTGCTCCCAAATGTCCCCCAAGAATGTGCCCATGGGCCAGTTCTAAAACCATCTTGCGGTACGGTTTAGGCACTACCAGTTGCTCAACGGTGTCCTCTATCCTCTGTGACACTCGATATAAGAGGTCCCTTTTAATAATGAAGTAAGGGAGGGCAATCCTCTCGTCAGGGTTAACTAGCTCCCCATCTATCTTCACTACATTCTCCTGGGCTCTTAGCAATGTGGGGTCCCTCAATTGCTCAGTGATAAAATTTTCTCGGTGCACCTTAAGGTCATCCAACCCTAACGGCCGCTGTTCCTCTTCTGAGGTAGCAGGCTCCTCCCTAGGGACTGGTGTTTCCCCGGCTAAGACTGAGCACGGAAACTCAGGATAATCCTCACAGTTAGAGGATTCTGGAGTAGATGGTTCAGGCTCAGAAGAACCACCTACTGGGGAATCTGGGCAATCCCAGAGTTCCCAGAACTTTGGGAAATCCCTTCCCACAATGGCGTCATGTGGCAGTTTGGGAACTAAACCCACTTGGTGACACAGGATACCGAGGGATGTTTCAAAAGTAACTGTAGTCACTGGATATTCTCGAATGTCCCTGTGTACACAAACTACAGCCATTTTCCTAGGATGTAAGTTTTTTTTCCACCACTAGATCACTTCTCACTAAGGTGACCAGGCTACCTGAATCCAACAATACCACAACATCTTTACCATCTAAACACATTCTATATAAAGGTTTCTCATTCCCCTTTACTGCAGTGTATGTGGTTGCAAAAAAGGACTGTCGTCTCTCTGTCAGAAAGTCACAATGCATGGGTTCATCATCCGCTGGGCAAACCGCTGCTACATGTCCCTCTTCCCGGCAACGGTGACAAATCAACCTTCAGGTCCTCTCCTGTGGGATGGGTCTTCCAGGCCGCTCTCGCCAAACATTAGTAGTAGTCCTGCTAATACCTCTAGTTGCTCTTTGGATCCTCTCTCCACCCCCATCCCCTGACGCAGTCTTACTTATAGGTGGGGAGGGTCTGGTCTTGGGGTGAAAAGTCTGTGCATCTCTGGAAAAAGAGGTCAAATTCTCAGTTGTTAGGTACCTTTCGACCAGGTCTACTAATTTGTCTGCGGTTTCCGGACCACCATGGCTCACCCATTTCTGCAGGGTGTTAGGAAGAGACCTAAGAAATTTGTCCATGACTACTCGCTCCAAAATTTCTGGTCCGGACAGAATTTCTGGCTGCAGCCAAATGGATGAGGTCATACATCTGCGACCGGGGTGGTTTCTTCAGCTGATAACTCCAACTGTGGACCCGCTGAGCACGGACATCCAAGGTTACCCCAGAACGTGCCAATATTTCCACTTTTAATCAATCATGGTTTTTTGCATCTGCAAGTTCCAAGTCAAAATATGCCTTTTGGGCTTCTCCAGCTAATAGGGGGGCCACTAGTCCAGCCCATTGTTCTTTAGGCCAACTCTCTTTCTCCGCTGTTCTTTCAAACGTGGTCAGAAACATCTCAGGGTCCTCATCTGTAGTCATCTTTGGCAATAAGTGGTTTACCCGAAAAGTCGGTATGTTACTGGCCTGACTCCCAGCCTCGGTCTGCTGTCTCTGAAGCTGTTTCACAATGGCCTCCATTTGCTGCTGTTGTCTCTGTTCCAAGCCTACAATGGCCTCTCGGTGAGCTGCCATGCTCTCTTGGTGAGCCTGTTGTTGAGCTGCCATGCTCTCTTGGTGAGCCTGTTGTTGAGCTGCAATGCTCTCTTGGTGAGCCTGTTGTTGAGCTGCAAAGCTCCGCTGAAAATCCGCATTTGCCTGCTGTTGAGCTGCATTTGCCTGCTGTTGGGCTGCATTCGATATAATCAGTTGTTTCAGTATCTCCTCCATTTTGGGTTTACTTTAACTGCCCGCGGCACTCCACCATATGTGAGGGATTAGCTCGGTAGCAGGTGTGGATAACCCCTTTTGGGGGGTTCGTCACACAGGGAGATAGCCGAGGAGTGATTGAAAACAACAGTTTATGGTTTATTCTTCCAATTTCGTCAAACAAGTGCATGCAGCAAAAACATCAAAAAATCAAAATAAAACACAAAATAAATCCTGGCCGCTGTGGGCGTCTACCTTCTCACACACCGGAACCTACCTAAGGAGTCTTCCCAACCTACAGTTGGGCAGACACTGCTGATCCTACAGCAAACACTCAAATGTCCATTTGTGTTTTCTTTACACAGAAAAAGTTCAACACCTCACCTTTAGAAGTCTCTCATCTGACTGCTCTCCCCAGCTTACACAGCCTCAGGAGACAGCAATCAATAGACTCCCATTGGACAAATTATAGAGGTCTTAATTGCCTCATTCTGAACAGCTGAAAGTTTTCTCAACTTCCGTACACCTTCCTGCCTACCTCTGCAGCCGACACCTGATAGTAATTGGTGAATTGTCTAAACCAAGCAGAAATATATCTCCCGTCGGTGACAACACCCATAGATTTACCTGACTTCCTGTCACAATATATATGGATGTGAGCCCTTCCCTGGCATGGTGGGACTCCTGATCCTGAGTTCCCCCCTCCCCCCAGCCCTCTAAAAATTCATTAGTCACTGTAGATCTTTAGGCCCCCCGGGTGAGGTTATGAGCTGGCTTTTGCCACATGCTCTTAAGGGGTGCTTGATGGAGTTGCTGCTGACAGCGTTTTTCCTGGTGCACAATGGGGGTTGAGTAGGGTTCCCCTGCTACCCTGGGGGTTGGCGACTCGGCAGGGATGTCCTCTGGGCTCCCTGCTGCAGTTGTTGGGCTGGGGGAGTGAATGGTTTGGCATCTGTGTCTCACACGGCCAGATCCGGCCCCAAATTTAGGGCGCAGCTTTGTGGCCTACTGGTCGGGAGCTATGTGGGGCAGCCCCAGTGAGGGTGGCTGAAGCCACTACCCTCTGTTTGGGCAGCCCCCGTCCCCTCCGCTCCCCTTGGGTGGTCGGCTCCGCTGAGGCTCGCACTTAGGCGGCTGCGCATCCACATAAATTTAGGCCACGACTTGTGGCCTACTAGGCCATGCGGCCGAGTCGGCCTCCGTTGGAGGGGTGGCCCAGTAAGACTAGCTGGGATGAGTGCACTTGTGGCTGGGCCTCCACACAAATTAAGGCCACGGCTTGTGGCCTGCTAAGCCATGGGACCAGCTTGCCACCTCCCTTCGAAGGGGTGGCGCTGTGGGGGCGGTTTAATTTTTTATAGCAACCATGCCATTATTGTGGACGGCACCTACCCCTTTTAGCACTGCAGGATCATCAGGATACCCTGCCTGCGTGTCTCGTCACAGCGTGTGGCCCCCCTTTTAAGGGGGCTATTTCCTGATGTGCGGAGGGGCTCGGAGGGCGACCCCCCCCATTCGTGGACCCTGGGTCGGCGCCCCTCTTGCGGGATCACAGTCGGTAGCCCTCCCCTGATAATGTTTTTCCGGGTGACCTTAGTATATAGCGTCCATCGCTCTCCCCTGTCTCCTCTGTCCATCAAATCCTGAATCTGTTTTGGCCACCGCAGACGCGAGTCACCCTACTGGGTCTGCATCCATGCACCCTGAGTGCTCAGACAGTGAGAATGTTTCCTCTGCTTCTCTAGCCGTGCATGAAAAGGCACAGGTGGATGCACTGATTGTGTCAGAGCATGCAATGTGAAACATGGTCGGAGGCGCCGGTCCCTTTTGGAACCACAGGTCCTCCACTGGGGCGAGGGTGTTCCCCTTTCCTGGATGCAGGTTTATAAGACGCCCATCTGGTTCTCTGTGCACACGTTTACAAAGTTTTAGTAAGTGGATGTGTTGGCGTCTGCGGATGTTTCTTTTGGCCACAAAGCAGGCTGTAGTTTAGAGGATCTGGTCCTCTTTGAGGGTGCATTATTTTTTAAGGTGAGCTCCAGTTGTTTTGGTTGAGCTCCATGTTACCTGCTAGGCTATGGTTAGAATTTATTTCTGCTGTTTTCCCACCCCACATGTTTAACACTGCTTAGGGACATTTAATGGTTAAGAAGAATCAGGATCTGTGTCCGTCAATGAACGAAAGGGAAAATGGGATTTTTGGCTTACCGTAAAATCCATTTCTCTGACGTTCATTGACAAACACGGCACCTCCACCCCCCCCCCCCTCTTTTGGAGTTGGGTTTCTTCTGACACTGCTTGTAAAAAAACTGAGTGTGGGTATATATCCCCTGGGACTGCCCAAAGGCAGAGTCCTTTTTTTTCCTGCCTAGTATCATACTCCTGTAGGGGGCAGTATAACCAAATGGTTAAGAAGAATCAGGAGCTGTGTCTGTCAATGAACATCAGAGAAATGGATTTTACAATAAGTCAAAAATCCCATTTTTTCAAGGTCCTGTACATGGATCGTGGAAGGCGGATCCCTTCTAACATAATATATTGGGTACACATGATTTCAAACTTATTAAAACTATTTGGACATTCCATAGTCCGAAATGTACATGATGACAGATTTCAAATACAATGATTAGACACATTAAAATGAGCTGATACAGAATAGATTAAAATGATAACAATATGAATTCATATATAATCCTGGTATTTGTATACTTAATGTTATTTTGCTAATAGAGATACATGATTACATAAAATATAGCACACAAAATTTCTTAACATCCTGCTCCTTTCGTGGATCCCTGTCCACTTCATCAGGCGTTGATGCAAGAAAAATATCTGTGGGAGTAAGTACTGGAGTAAAAATATCATATAAGAAAAGCAAATGGCTCCCCAAAGGAGGGGGGGGGGGGGTTGAAGCCTTGTTATTTACAAGTCAGCTCAAAAGTAAGCCCAGCAGCCAAGTGAGCAGAGGGTGCCTGAAAACGTCTATCCCGGGGCCTGTGGCAGGGTGACCCACATAGGCCAGAAGGACAACTGGAGGACGAACAAAGCTTCCAAATGGTGCAGATACATTAAGAATTGGTAGTGGCACATCTAGCTAACACTGGTCTATAAAAAAAATATATTAACATGTGCAAAGTATATGTTAATTGAAGATGTTTTTGTTGATATCCATAGGATGTGACATGTGAAAAAAAAAGGATAGAACAGGAAATCAGTGAGCCCAGTGTCCAAGGGGGGGGGGGGGGGGGAGAGGAAACTAGTGGGAACATGGAAAAAACAAACACAAACTTGTAGCAATGTGAAACTCCCCAGATGGGTAAGTATAAATGTGAATAAAAATGGAAATAGTAACCAAAGTAGCCACCCTGAGGTCTTACATGTGGGGATCCATAGTCTGGCAAAACGGTCCACAATAACTCACCAGCTGAAAAGAGCAAAGGCAATGGTCATCTAGTCAGCCTCCAGCTTATATCACAAATGGCCCCGGGTGGGTCCCCGCTCATGTCATGCAGATGCCGAGCGTGGGGAGAATGGGGAGAGCACGTCCCAAATCCGGTTAGAGCACCAGAAATGGGACGGCGCCTCAGACACCTAACCCCATATGAAGGCGTCAGATGGAAAGGACCTCCTCAACGTTGCGACACCTAGTGACATCACACCCTGGGCGTGTCTGCATGGCGCCAATGTGCAGCGGGGGGCCCCCCACAAACACCCCATATGGTATTCATTGCACACTGGCAAAAAGGAAAGCTGCAGGGACCTCCCCAATATAAACCATACCACTCTAAGCTAGCGTCAGTTTTTGTCCTTTGGGCACTTTCTGCATGGACGCTCACCTTGGTACATAATGCATCGTGCTGTGCTAGCTCTAGGGTGCTATACAGGTCCAGGGCTATGGTCCGTCAGCCAGTGAGCCCTGTTCCTGAAAACACATGTGGGGATATATTCATGGAGAGGACTAAGCCAGGATGAGGCTTGTTCTTAACATCCTGCTCCTGAAAGGAGATGATCTTCTGTATTAAATAACAGGCTAACAGCCCCTCCCCTGTAACCTGTGTTCATATCCCCTGGGTTCCATTGATATGCTGGCTGTGACACTTTAAACTGTGTGTTGCAGCTATGGGCCAGAGTGCCAGTTTTATGTGCTTTTTTTAAATTTGGAGTTATTTTTAATATGTAGCTACTTCCCGAGTTTCCTGCTGAAGTCACTAGGGCTGCCATAGTGCTGTGTTAGGTCTCAGTTTCCTGAGCCACAGCTGGCTGTGCAGGACTGTGGTAACTTAGTTATGCAAAGCCATTCATCCCCTACTGCTCTGTAGTCGGTCTATAAGTACACATTGTTTGTGAACTATGCCCTTGTCATTTGTACAGTGGCTTGTGGTGACCTAGCCTTGCACAAATATCATTGTATGCTGTTCTGCAGCAGGTCTCTTGATTAACCCTGGTGGTTCGGTCTCTTTAGTGTCCAGTTTCTGCAATGGCCTTGATGACCTCTCCATTCCTTAATTGTTCAATCTGCCTGCTCCATAGTTTGTCAGTGTGTAGCCCTTGCTGGTAATGTGTCACTTGCCCACTGCTGGTGAGCTATGGTGTTCTGGTCATTGTCCTACCTGCCTTGTAGTTGGTCTGTGGGGGCCAATTGTGGGTTCAGTTTTTCTCATAAGTAATGTTTTGTTTGTCAATCTAGAGTGCTTGAACCTTTAACTTCTTCTCTGCAGTTGGCTTGTATGGTATTATTGCAGGTTCTGTCTCCTGGGAGAAATAACTCTTGTTGATCCAGCGAAGAGTTGTCTGTGGAGTTTACCTGCTATCTAGGCTGCATTTGATAAAATAAAATGATGGCAGTGATTGGTTTCTTGATGTATACAGGGGGTTAAGTAGTTGCCACACCTTTTTTCCCCCACCTGGGGCATTATTTGTCTTTCCCTGGAATAAGCAGTGTGTGTGTTAGAGACAGGCTGCACACAGACTTTGATGGAACTTGTCTGCAGGTCTGAGCAAACCCAATGTGTCTCACAACTTACTAGAAGGCTACACCTTTTTGTTTATTAGACTGTGATTACTTACTCTTGCAAGGGAACCTCTTTATTTGGTCATGTTTGCTGCCATGATGCCAAACATGGACAGGAAGCCCTTAAACACACTTTAATGTCTGGATTTTCTCACTGATAGCTCTCTGCTTAAAGCTGATCACTGGTCCTCCCTTACTTTTTATTTTTTTTTTTGATTAGTGGTCTGGATGACCTATTCGTACACTGCAGTTTACCATTTCTGTTCTACAGGGGTGTATTAACCTTGCTGGCACTGTTAACTTGTATGTTGTATGCCATTCTATGATGACCTAGTCATTCCCATCCATTTTCTGTAACCTTTTACTGCTGTTGACTCACTTGCTCGTAATTGTCAGGTAGCCTACAGTGCTCTGGTCACAGGCGACATTGGTCCCTTACTTATATGTGTGCCTCGGGTGTTCCAGTCTATTTCTATCATTTTTCATTGTCCTCCACTCTAGAGGCTATGAAACGTAATGAAACTAAGCCCCTGAATATCTTTTTTCACAGATAGCTTCAGGCCAGTCACATGACTCTAGGCCACACTCCTACTTCATCTATGGGCTACAGTGGGAGGTACCAAGATCTCCCTCTGACATAAGTCTGGGAGGTCACGTGACTGCTGTGCTGGCTGCTCAGCCCCTCCCGCTGTAACCCTTAGATGGGAAGGAGAGTGACCGTGAGTCATGTGACTGGCCCAAAGATATCTGAAAAAAAGTATTAAGAGGCTTCATTTTCAACAAGCATGTACACAGTGTGTTATAGCTTCATTAAAAATAGAGGGGTCGGCAGTGAAATTTTTTAACGTTTAACTTACTAGCATAAGTGGCAGGAGGGGGGGGGGCAAAGACAGCTTACACACAGGTGCAGACAGGCAGGGAGGGGGTAGAGAGAGGAGAGCTGTAGATGACAGAGGCATGTAAACTAACCACAATAATCAGGGCTCAGCACCCATGATTATCATGGTCAGCAGAGATGGGGACACAGGAACAGGCAGGATCAACCAGGTATTTTAAAGCTTACAGAGGGACATGTTAGACAGCACTGTGCTGTTTAGCCTGCTTTAAGGAAACAACCACTTTAAAAGTACCATTTCGGTGTTTGCAGATGACTCCAAGTTATGCAATGGAATTACTTCTTTACGGGACCTTAATGAACTATTTAATTGGGCAACTATGTAGCAGATGAGGTTTATTGTTGATAAATTATGCACTTAAGAGCTAAAAACATACATGCATCATATATCCTAGGAGCAGAACAGCTTGAGTCATCAATGGTGAAGAAGGATCTGGGTGTTCTGGTAGATTAGAATTAATAATAGCATGCAATGCCAAGCTGCAGTTTCTAAAGCTAGCATGTATGATTATTAAGTAATAAAGATGAGTGTCCAAGAGTAAACCGCACCACACCCTAGGACGACATTTTTAAATTGAAAAGGTACAAGATGATAGGGTTTTTAAGGTGCCAAAGGAACAAACCAATATATTTTTTATATATGTAAAAACATTTGGTTTTATTGATACAAAATAATAAAAGCCATAAATAAAAGAAAGCTTAGTACAAAATATAAAAAGCAAGCTTTTACATGTTTGTCAAGCATAAAATCCATTTTTAGCGAAACATGTCGAGAAAAAAATTGATTTTATGCTTGACAAACATGTAAAAGCTTGCTTTTAATATTTTGTATCAATAAAACCAAATGTTTTTTACATATATAAAAAATGTCTTGTCTTGTTTCTTTGGCACCTTAAAAACCCTATCATCTTGTACCTTTTTAAGATGTATGAGTACATAAGTGGTCCATATAGTGAACTTGGTGCAGAGTTATTCACGTTCAGGTCATTACAGAGGAAAAGGGGGCACTTCATATGTCTGGAGAAAAAGCGATTTAACCTTCATATACTGAAAAGCTTCTTCACAGTAATAGCTGTGAAAATGTGGAATAAGAACTGGTTCTTACATAGTTACATAGTCAGGTTGAAAAAAGTCCATCTGGCTCAACCAATAAAAAACAGTAAAGAAAACCCAACCATATAATCCCATATACACAATCCTATACCTGAAGTTGATCCAGAGGAAGGTGAAAAAACCCCAGCCAAGCATGATCCAATTTGCTACAGCAGGAGAAAAAAATTCCTTCCTGGTCCCCCGAGAAGCAATCGGATATTCCCTGGATCAACTTTACCTATAAATATTAGTACCCATTTATATTATGTACACCCAGGAAAGAATCCAGGCCTTTTTTAAAGCAATCTAGTGAGCTAGCCAAAACCACCTCTGGAGGGAGTCTATTCCACATTTTCACAGCTCTTACGGTGAAGAAACCTTTTCGTATTTGGAGACAAAATCTGTTTTCCTCTAGACGTAAAGAGTGCCCCCTTGTCCTAGGTGTGACCTTAAAGTGAATAACTCAACACCAAGTTCACTATATGGACCCCTTATTTATACATGTTGATCATACCCCCCCCCCCTTAATCTCCTCTACTCAAGAGAGAATAAATTCAGTTTCTCTAATCTTTTCTCATAGCTGAGCTCCTCCATGCCTCTTCTCAGTTTGGTTGTTCTCTGCACTTTCTTCAGTCCCCTGATATCCTTTTTTAAGAACTGATGCTCAAAACTGAACTGCATATTCCAAATGAGGTCTTACTAATGATTTGTACAGGGGCAAAATGATATCTCGCTCTCTGGAGTCCATGCCTCTGTTAATACAAGAAAGGACTTTGTTTGCTTTGGAAACTGCAGCTTGGCATTGCATGCTATTATTAAGCTTAGGATCGACCAGAACACCCAGATCCTTCTCCACTATGGATTCCCCCAGTTCTACTTCCCCTAGTATGTATGACGCATGCATATTCTTAGCCCCCAAGTGCATAACTTTACATTTATCAACATTAAACCTCATTTGCCACATACAGTGCCTTGCGAAAGTATTCGGCCCCCTTGAACTTTGCGACCTTTTCCACATTTCAGGTTTCAAACATAAAGATATAAAACTGTAATTTTTTGTGAAGAATCAACAAGTGGGACACAATCATGAAGTGGAACGAAATTTATTGGATATTTCAAACGTTGTTAACAAATAAAAAACTGAAACATTGGGCGTGCAAAATTATTCAGCCCTTTACTTTCAGTGCAGCAAACTCTCTCCAGAAGTTCAGTGAGGATCTCTGAATGATCCAATGTTGACCTTAATGACTAATGATGATAAATAGTATCCACCTGTGTGTAATCAAGTCTCCGTATAAATGCACCTGCACTGTGATAGCCTCAGAGGTCTGTTTAAAGCGCAGAGAGCATCATGAAGAACAAGGAACACACCAGGCAGGTCCCAGATACTGTTGTGGAGAAGTTTAAAGCCGGATTTGGATACAAAAAGATTTCCCAAGCTTTAAACTTCCCAAGGAGCACTGTGCAAGCGATAATATTGAAATGGAAGGGGTATCAGACCACTGCAAATCTACGAAGACCTGGCCGTCCCTCTAAACTTTCAGCTCATACACGGAGAAGACTGATCAGAGATGCAGCCAAGAGGCCCATGATCACTCTGGATGAACTACAGGGATCTACAGCTGAGGTGGGAGACTCTGTCCATAGGACAATAATCATTCGTATACTGCACAAATCTGGCCTTTATGAAAGAGTGGCAAGAAGAAAGCCATTTCTTAAAGATATCCATAAAAAGTGTCGTTTAAAGTTTGCCACAAGCCACCTGGGAGACACACCAAACATGTGGAAGAAGGTGCTCTGGTCAGATGAAACCAAAATCGAACTTTTTGGCAACAATGCAAAATTTTATGTTTGGCGTAAAAGCAACACAGCTCATCACCCTGAACACACCATCCCCACTGTCAAACATGGTGGTTGCAGCATCATGGTTTGGGTCTGCTTTTCTTCAGCAGGGTGCAGGGAAGATAGTTAAAATTGATGGGAAGATGGATGGAGCCAAATACAGGACCCTTCTGGAAGAAAACCTGATGGAGTCTGCAAAAGACCTGAGACTGGGACAGAGATTTGTCTTCCAACAAGACAGTGATCCAAAACATAAAGCAAAATCTACAATGGAATGGTTCACAAATAAACATATCCAGGTGTTAGAATGGCCAAGTCAAAGTCCAGACCTGAATCCAATCGAGAATCTGGGAAAAGAACTGAAAACTGGTGTTCACAAACGCTCTCCATCCAACCTCACAGAGCTTGAGCTGTTTTGCAAGGAGGAATGGGCAAAAATTTCAGTCTCTCGATGTGCAAAACTGATAGAGACATACCCCAAGCGACTTACAGCTGTAATCGCAGCAAAAGGTGGCGCTACAAAGTATTAACTTAAGGGGGCAGAATAATTTTGCACGCCCAATTTTTCAGTTTTTCATTTGTTAAAAAAGTTTGAAATATCCAATAAATTTAGTTCCACTTCATGATTGTGTCCCACTTGTTGATTCTTCACAAAAAATTACAGTTTTATATCTTTATATTTGAAGCCTGAAATGTGGCAAAAGGTCGCAAAGTTCAAGGGGGCCGAATACTTTCGCAAGGCACTGTAGTTGCCCAATGAGGTCAGCTTAGACGTTGGAGACATCCTGTAAAGAAGGTATTCCACTGCAAAGCTTGGTGTCACCTGCAAAGACTGAAATGGTACTTTTAATCCCAGACCCTATATAATTTATAAAGATATTAAAAAGTAAAGGTCCCAACACTGAACCTTGGGGGTACACCACTGATAACTTTAGATTATTCCAAGTAAGAATCAATAACCACTACTCTCTGAATTCTATCTTTTCATTTACAAACTGATCTTTTCAAGCCTGTAGACTTTACCTTACACAGTAGCCGTGTGTGGGGAACTGTGTCAAATGCTTTTGCAAAATCCAAGTATACTACTTCCACAGCCACCCCTCTGTCCACGTTTTCACTTACCTCCTCCTCAAGAAATCAGGTTTGTTTGACAACTTCTGTCTTTCATAAATCCATGCTGAAAATATTTTTTTCCAGCAAGAACTCATCTGTGTGGTCTTCATTAAACTCTCCAGTATCTTCCCGACTATAGAACTTAAACTAACAGGTCAATAGTTACTTGGCAAAGACTTTGATCCCTTTTTAAATATAGGCACCACATTAGCCCTACGCCAATCCAGTGGTACTATTCCAGTCCTTACCAAGTCCCTAAAAATTAGAAACAAAGGCTTTTAAATTATAGCGCTCAATTCTTTTAGGATGTGTGGGTGGATGCCATCTGGTCAGGCGCTTTATCCACCCTTATTCTGTCTAAATATTTCTGGGCCATATCACTTTTGAGCCATTGTGGATCATTTGGGGATGTGTCAATGCCATCCTCATTATGGTCATGGGCTCCCCTATGCTCCTTTGTATACACAGAGCTGATTCTGGCCAGCTCAGTAGATTGTTTTAAAAAATAGCTGGATGCATTCTTAAATGCACAGAATATAACTGAATACTAATAATTAGAGGTAATAACACCAGGGTTAGTTGATCCAGGGAATGTCCAATTGCTTCATGGAGGATCAGGAATGAATTAGGGCTGCAGCTAACGATTAATTTGTCTGTCGACTAATCTATCGATTATTTTTACGATTAGTCGACTAATCTAACGATTATTTAATTTTTTTTCTTTTCTTGCTTAATCTAGTGTTCTTTCTTTGATTAGTTAAATAATCCTTTGAATAACTTTACAAAAAATGATACGTACAACTTCTAATATAATATTTCAACTTTTATTAAAGTTTTTCCAAAAAATACTTCAATGTGGTTGAAGTTTCAGTGGCAAAAATAAAATGTAAACAACACTTTAACATCAGGCAAGAATAATGCCATTAATTCAAAACCAAAAGCATTCAAAATGCCATATAAATTATAAAGGACTGCAGTGCTCAACAACACTAACTTGTGCAACTGTGAAAAAATACAAGAGACACATAAAGTGCCAAACACTTTAGGGCATCAGGCATGAAAAATGCCATATCTGCCTAACACTTTAACTTCTTTAAACTACAAGTCAGCTCTCTGCCTTCAGGTAATCTTTTGCTGTATTGGCCATTATTTTTGGCCATTACTTTTGCACAGTGTTGAGCAGTGCTTTTGTTGGACTAGTTGGCTCCTTTAAAACTTGGTTACTTTTTAGGTATGTTTTCCATATACAGTGTTTGACCAGTATTTTTTTTGGTGTGTGTGTTACTTGTAAATGTAAAACATACCTAAAAACTAACATAGTTTTAAAGGAGCCAAGTCCAACAAAAAGCAAGCACCGCTCAACACTGTGCAAATTATAATGGCCAATACTGAGGAAAGATTACCTGAAGGCAGCCAACAGCCATCTTGTAGTTTAAAGAAGTCCAACAATACAACCCAAGAGAGTGCAACAGGTACAGGTTGGGGGCCTGTACCTATAATATAGCATTGCAATGGAGGAAGGTTAGCATATCGACATGCTCTGCAGTTAGGCTTGCTCTTTTTTTAGTCACAATGTTGCCAGCAACTGAGAAAAGCCTTTCAGATGGGGCTGATGTTGCAGCCACACACAAGTAACTCTTTGCCAGCATGGCCAAGATGGGAAACCTCCCTTCATTTTCCTTCCACCATTTCAGTGGATTGTCTTCCTTTGGAATGGCTTGCTCACTAAAGTACATGTGTATCTCATTCCTCACAACTTCACTGTGAATTTCTGGATCTTGGATGTGACCAGTGTCATCCTCACCATTACTGTGGGGTTCATCTGAATCTGAACCGAGCAAAGAGTCCAACATAGACACTTGCCTCTTTTCTGAAAGTTTCATGTCTGGACTCATTGCACTGGCTGACTGAACCTGTTCCTCACATTGACGTTGATGTGTTTGCTCTTCCTCATATCTTCTTTTCTCTTCAAGAGCAAGAGCTTGGACCTTGAGGTGAACTTTTAAACTATCTTCTGCTGCCAGGAATTTTAGCTTGCGGAATCTGGGGTCCAGAGCTGCTGCAATAAGACATATATTTTCTCCTCCGTCATCTCTGAATTTAGTTTCCCTCTCCCATCTTGTGGTCATCTCCTGTGCAGCAACATTTTGGAAAGCCTTGACTGCCGCTGTCTCGCAAATTGTGCTCTGTATGGATTTCTGGAGGCCTTTTACCAAAGGAGGTAGAGCGGAACCAGTCACATAGGACTCTCCACTCAAGAAAACAGCACACTCAAAAGGCTTCAAGACTTGTTCCACTTCCTCAAGTAAGCTCCACTGATCATGTTTTAAATCCAGGAAGCGCTTCCCTCGTGGTGTGACATCAGGATCGGAAAGTGTGGCAGTCACAGGCCACCTCTGTTCAAGCAGGCGACTGATCATGTGTAAAGTACTGTTCCATCTTACAGATACATCATTTATTAGTGCATGATCAGGGGTACCCATTTGTTGTTGCTTTGCTTTAAGCTTTGTAGTGGCCAGCTCACTTTTTTTAAAATGTTCCACAAGGCACTTCGCAGCCCTCAGTGTCTTGCTGATCTGGGGATCCCTCAGGGCATGGTTGACAACTAGCTGCAATGTATGACCAGCACACCTGAGAGAAGAGATGCCAGGATGCTTTTCTTCCAAAATACGCAGAGCAGCGACAACATTTGAAGCATTATCATGAACAACTGCAATTACATTGGCCATGGATATCTCAAACTTCTCAGCTGCTTTTTCCACCCAGTTAGCAATGTTTTCAGCTGTGTGGCGATCTTCAAGTGGCATAGTGGTCAGATTGTAGGATGTAAGCTTCCAGTCTTCATTAATGAAGTGGCATGTGACACCCAAGTATGCCTCTGTGGCAATACTGGTCCATGCGTCTGTGGTGAGAGATATTTTGGATTTGACATCTTTGATTGACGCTTTCAATCTTTCAAAATTCTCCTAATATTTCCTCTCCATCAGCTTCGTGAAATGGGACCTAGAGGGAAGTGTGTATCCTGGGTAAAATGTGCTGATCATCTCACGAAATCCTTGTCCGTCTACAATAGAAAGAGGTCTCATATCTTTTACAATCATGTTGAGTATGCTATTGGTAAGTGTAATGGCCACTTGGGGTGTGCAAGCAGTGACATCCTTTTTATGAAAGAAAAAATCTTGTACACAGCTTTGCCTCTTCCTGAGGAAAAACAACAATAATAATAATTAATAATAATAATAATTAATAACATTACCAATTTACACATCTATGAATGCTCAGCCTCAACGCTAACAATATTAATTGTATTTTTTCTAGTAGAATTTTGAGATATCCATGGCCAATGTTGTAATTAATAATGCTGCAGAGTGTAGTGACAGTCAAAATAGCTCTCAGGTGTGCTGGTGATTATGGTCAGATCATTGCACTTGTTGTCAATCATAACCTGAGGGATCCACAAGACAGACACTGAGGGCTGCAAATGCAAAATGCCTTGTAGTCCATTTAATAAAAGTGAGCTGGCCCGGCCTAAGCAATCATCAGCTAGCAATGTAATGCATTAATTAATATTGTTGAAATTAGTAGTACTAGTACTTACAAAGATGGCTCGTCCTTTGTGGTCAGTGCGCCAGAATGCTTTCTTCTGAGGTGCTCGTGCATAGCAGTTGTGCTGCCGTGGTATGCCATTCCACTTTTGCAAAGGGAACAGAGGACCATTTTATTTGGCCTCTGCTGAAAGTATTCCCATACCCTTGACGACCGTGATCGGGCTCTCGCTGTCTTTTGTACTGGAACTGTGCTGCTGGAACTGCTGCTGGAAGCCTTTTGTGGTACTGGTACTCTGCTGCTTGACGTGGAACCGCTGCTGCTGCTGGCTTTTTCTCCCCCAGGATCAGATGTCGCCATTACCGCTGCTGTTCCGCTATTTTAATGCAACTCGCGCGAGATGCGTGTGACGTCACGTCACGTGCTGACGCGTCGACGCTTTTTACGCACGTCGACGATTTTTTGTAGTCGACTACGTCGACGCGTCGTGGCAGCCCTAGAATGAATGTTGTTCCCCCACTTGAGCAAATTAGATCATGCTTTATTGTTTGTTTTATTTTTTGCCTTCCTATTAATCAATTATTGGTTGAACTAGATGGACTGTTTTTTTTCTCAGGAATGACTAGTGTATTTTTCAACCTGAATAACTATGTTAGGTTTCCCTGTATCTTTACATACAGGTTCCTGGTTATACATGTCTTGTTAGATGATTTCTTGCATCTGTCCTACACACTGCATGATATCATTTTACCCTAAAAGAACACATCAGTGCTAAGCACACAAGTAGTTTTGAAAGCACAGGTTTTGGGGTAATCTGCACTTTGAGTGTTTTTTCCCTAGCTTTTTATGTCTCACTTTATTCGATCTTAAAGGTAACATTATTATAAAATGTATTTAAATTTGGCTCTTTCCTTTCACGTCGCTACCAGAAGTTCCTCTCTGGCTAGTGACATAGTGCTTATAGGACTCCTAACAGTGAACTTTAAGCCATCACCTTCTGTCACCGACGTAAGCTAAACATTTGCTGTCGCACCTGTTGCTTGATACCGCAAAGACATAGCCACAGGAACTTTTTTAGTGCCTGGGTTATTGCGATTACTTCATACCATATCATTTATCACATGCCTGACAAAGGCATCCACTGCTGTTATGTGATCACTGTGATTAACAGTTAGATGGTATTTTCAAGATCCATGATGTGCTGCCAATATATGCTTTGATTCATGTTGACTCCAGTTTCCAGCTGGTAGCTGCTACAGTGCCAAATTACTTTACAGCCAGGGTCCAGTGCTAAGCCAAGAAGTTGAAACGATCCAATACTTCTACCAGTGTGAATATAAACACACTTCTGTTTTATGTTTACATCGGTAGTATAGTGACATCACAGCATTTTCTGTCAGTATAGATGCCAGGACAGAGCTTTTGCAGCCTACCCTATGGCTGTACTATATTAACAACCCTCTGGTGTACATTGCAGTGCAGTATCGAAAAGGAAATAAAGATTTCCTAAAGTAAAACTATTACATCAACTTTGACCTTTAACATTCCACTACCTTACAAGTTGCACTAATGTGATATTACTTTAGTCAACAGACTTTGTTAATTATATTTTGCAGTAAAATATGGAGGTTTGCAAACCTTATACACTGCCTGGCCAACAAAAAAGGCACCACCTGGAATTAACTAAGCAACTAACTAAACCAAACATGCAGTAACTATCCTATTGGATAGTTACTGCATGTGCCCAAAGAATGAGGTCAGCTGACTACCTGAATATACTGAATGACCAGGTTTTTCCATCAATGGATTTTTTCTTCCCTGATGGCACAGGCATATTCCAAGATGACAATGCCAGGATTCATCAGGCTCAGATTGTAAAAGAGTGGTTCAGGGAGCATGAGACATAATTTTCACACGTGGATTGGCCACCGCAGAGTCCAGAACTTAACCCCATTGAGAATCTTTGGGATGTATTGGAGAAGGCTTTGCGTACTGGTCCGACTCTCCCATCATCAATACAAGACTTTGGTAAAAAAGTGAATGCAACACTGGACGGAAATAAATCTTGTGACATTGCAGAAGCTTATCGAAACAATGCCACAGCGAATGTGTGCCGTAATCAAAGCTAAAGGTGATCCAACGTGTGTGACTTTTTTTTTTTTTTTTTTTGGCCGGGCAGTGTAAATTTGTTGGAAACAATTACTGGAAAATTACATTTTTCTAATTTCTTTACTATTTTTTTCTATAATTTGTTATTAAATTAAAGCAACATCTGTCACAAAAAAATGATGTATAATATATTATAGCTGACTGCAAGCCCTAAAACAGATACTGTAATGTGTGGAACACAGACATTGCTTGGGGACTCAAGTGGTAAAAGTAATCAACCACTACTGTAAACACATAGACTATATCAAGTTCCCTAAGGTAAGAAGGGTTAACTTTCATTCACAGTGGACGCCTGATAACACATTTTACTGCCAACTTGTGATTCATCCACAAATTGTCAAGTGACACTTTAGGTTTTGGGTGACTGACACTCCTCATTTGACCCATGGGGTGAATGCATAACTAGGGCCACCCACATTTAATGCAGTTTTGATGCAGTGTAATAAAAGGATATCTGAGGACCCGGCATAATGCTGAGGTCATCCTGTAGAGCAAAGATTGAATCAAGTTGAGAAATTAGGATTTCATTGTGCAATCTCTGGATCTTTTTTAAAAGCTCTCCTCCCACGGTGCTGGGTGAAAGGTGAGAATTAGCATTTAAATAGAGAGGTATTAATAGCAAACATGAGCTTGTGCAGCTCCTGGGATGATTTTGCTACCTGTTTCTTCTTTTTGAAAAATCGGATTTATCTTTTGTTTCTTTTCCTATTATTTTCCTTCTTATTTTTTATTGATGTCAAAAGCATAATTATTTTGAAAGCTTATATTCCTGTACATCATTCATTGACTATTATCTTGCAAACGTATTTTTAACAGTGAAGTCAAATAATGCTGGATAAAAATCTCTGTGGTCACACAATAACACTTAAATTGTTTTCTACATATTTTATTCTATTGTATTGTTTAAAAGTGGCCGATAATGTGCCCCAAATGAAATCACACTTTTCCAATTAGCCTTTCCAGTAATCCACATGCCACCATGTTCATCTGGACTCATTTTTGAATATTCCTAATATTAATAAGCTTGAAAACCCTTGTTTAACTCTTTTGTGACTATATGTTATTGATGCCTTAATGCCCAGGCCAAATTTAGCAGCGATAGCATGTTTCGGATAACGTGGCAATAATGACTAATTTGCATGCATAAATAGCTTTTATAAGAACATATATTATTTTTGTTTGAAACACTAATTATTTTCTTTTTTCTTTTTTTATTTTGTTGTTATTTTTAAATAGTGCATCAGATTCTGACAATTACACTATTTAATCAATGGCAGCCTGAAAGTGGCAGTGTTCCAATGGCAGCCTGAAGGTGGCAGTGTTCCTCTTTAGCAATTGTGTCTTCCATAACTCATAAACAGTATTTAACCACTTCAATACAGTGCACTTTCACCCCCTTCCTGCCCAGGCCAATGTTCAGCTTTCAGCGCTGTCACACTTTGAATGACTATCACACAAATAGAGCTTTCTTTTGGTGGTATTTAATCACCGCTGGGTGTTTTATTTCTTACAAAAGAAAAAAGACAGAAAATTTAGAAAAAAAAAAAAGTTATTATTTTCTGTGAGTAAATTTTGAAAATAAGTCATTTTTTTCCTTCACTGATGTGCACTGATGAGGCAGGACTGATGTGCACTGATAGGCTGCACTGATGAGATGGCACTCATGAGGATGTACTAATATGCTGCACTGATAGGTGGCACTGATGAGCACTGATAGGCGGCACTGACGGACACTTGATGGGCAGCACAGATGAGCAGGCACTGACTGGCAGCACCATGGACACTGATTGTGGGCACTGATTTTTCACTTTTCTGTAATCAGGGCACTGATGATCAGTGCCCTGATTACCTGTCCTAGTCTCCCTTTTGAGGAGGAGCTGCTGATCGGCTCTCCTCGCCACACACTCTGACAGTGTGAGGAGAGCCGATAAACGGCACTTCCTCATTTACATGTGATTGGACATAGCCGATCACATGGGTAAAGAGCCATGTCATTGGCTCTTTACCAAGATCAAGCTCGCGCCATGTCCTAGCAACTTGGTGCGGCCACGATCGCCGCACTGCACACCCCCGCGGGCACGTAAGAGAGGCCGTTCTGGTGCGCCGTCATGTAACAGCCCCTGAACAAGAGCTGCACCGCTCCGCTCCGCCATCATTTGACGGCCAGTAAGTGATTAAGAAAATAAATATAAGCAAAGGAATATACAGCAGCCAATACAGGTACACATAGATTATCATGAGGGATGATGTTCTAAACCTGTCCACAATCATTACTTTGCTTATATAGTCAGTTTACTTTTGTCTGTGGGCATCTAATTCTAAGTAATAAAAACTATCATGTATGCAAGCTGAACAAAAATACAGCATGGATGGAAAAATCTCCCCCCTACAACTACTGTATTTTGACAGCCAGCTTTAAAAATGCCTTCACAGAGGCTGCATCTGATTAGATGCAGCTGCTGCTTGGCCAACAGTTTTCTGTCTGGCTCCTTTGTCTTTTCAGTTCAAGAATAATGGGGGGGGGGGGGGGAGTGGACCAATGGGACCATCAGGATCTGGTCAAAACCCATGCAGTGTATAGCCTGCTTTATTTTATTAGCTTTGTATCTGCACATTGTGTAGGTCCTGTCCCTTGATTTATCAGTTCTATATCTGAATAACAGGCAGGCCCCAGCCCTTGGTTTATTTGTTCTGTATGTTCACAATATGCAGGTCCCAACCCTTGGTTAATCAGTTCTGATTGTGAACAACATGTAAGTACAATCTCTTGGCTCCTCAGTTCTGTATTGTGAACATTAGGCAGGTCCCTTCCTTTGGTTTACCTGTTCTGTATGTGAACACCATGCAGGTCCAATCCTGTGGTTCATTAGTTCCATATGTGAAGCACATATAAGTCTATCTGTCCTGTATCTGTACAGTAAGCAGGTCCGTCAGATGTATGTCTATAAAAATAAAAAAAAAACATGCAAGTTCCACCCTTTTGTTATTTATTGTATGTTCTTTAAATGAACAGCACACAGGTCCCATCCCTTGGTTTATCTGTTCTGTATCTGAACACTATATCAGTCCCATCCATTAGTTTATTATTTCTGTATGTGAACAACATGCAGGTCCTATCCCTCGGTTTATCAGTTACAGTATCTGAAATAAGTGAGTACACCCCTCACATTTTTGCTAAATATTTTGTTATATCTTTTCGTTGGGACAACACTGAAGAAATGACACACATGCTACAATGTAAAGTAGTGAGTGTACAGCTTGTATAACAGTGTAAATTAGCTTTCCCCTCAAAATAACTGAACACACAGCTATCAATGTCTAATCCGCAGGCAACAATTAGCCATTTTCCCTCCCGGGTGTCATGTGACTCATTAGTGTTATAAGGTCTCAGGTGTGAATGGGGAGCAGGTGTGTTAAATTTGGTGTTCTCACTCTCATGCTGGTCACTGGAAGTTCAACATGGCACCTCATGGCAAAGAACTCTCTGAGGATCTGAAAAAAAAGTTGTTGGGCACTATTCCTGCCACTGACCCCAACAATAGAGGCACTATTCCTTCCACTGACATGAACGATGGGGGCACTATTCCTACCACTGACAATGATAGGGGCTCTATTCCTGCACTGACACCAACGATGGGGGCACTATTCATGCCACTAACACCAACGATGGGGGCACTATTCATGCCACTAACACCAACGATGGGGGCACTATTCATGCCACTAACCCCAACAATAGGGGCATTATTCCTTCCACTGACACGAACGATGGGGGCACTATTCCTACCACTGACAATGATAGGGGCACTATTACTGCCACTGAGACCAATGATAGGGGCACTATTACTGCCACTGACACCAACGATGGGGGGCACTATTCCTGCCACTGACACCAACAGTGGGGGCACTATTGCTCCCATTAATACCAACGATGGGGCAGGGGTCTCCAAACTTCCTAAGCAAGGGGACAATTTACTCTCTTTAAGACGTTGGAGGCCGAACTATGGCCAGTGGGAGTAGAAAATGCCCTGGTGTCAGTGGGAAAAATAGTGCCCCCATACATATTATGAGAGTTCAATGTTTTAAGTGATCTGGTAGAATTTCCTCTATTGCAGGAGCATATTATCACCTGTGGATGACACAATAGACCCATTGGAGCCTTATAGTTATAATAAGATTAACCACAAAGAACTCTATTTTCTGTGGAAAACCACCGGTCTCTTCCTCCTATAGGATTACATCACCATCTTTAGTTTATGTGGACTCTGTGTACATAGTCAAACTATTGGAAACTATAGGATGCATTTCGTTTTTTTAGGGGTGCTTCCATGTGCTGCTGCTGGGGGTTGGGATTTTTTACATAATTAGCCCAATTATTTTTATTTTTTATTAGTACTATGGTGTATGTGTTGCCTTTTGATAATATTACAATTATAAGAGTATAGATACTGTACCATGTGGTCCCTCAAGTCCCTTTATTTGTGGATCTTGATGTATTAGATTATTGCAGGAGAGGCTGAGCCTAAGGGCCCTTTCACACGGGCTTTCCGATCCAATCCACTTGTCAGTTTTTCAGGCAGACCTAATCCAATGCTCCATGCAGCCCTATCGAGCGGCGGGTGTCAGTGGAGACATCTCCACTGACACCCACTGCTATTCGATCCGATCCTGTTCGTGAAATCCGGACGAATGGAAACCCTATTTTCCATCCATGTGGAGGATCGGATGAGAACGGACAGGCAGTTTGTTCTCATCCAATCTCCCAATAGAGGACAGCGGGGCTCTGACAGCTCCGTCCCATCACACAGAGTGGAGATGGAGCTGTCATCCACCTGCTCAGCGAGGATTGGCGGATCAATCCCCCGCTGAGCAGAATGGGCTCCGTCGGGCACACCGCCCGTGTGAAAGGAACCTCACTCAGGTCTTTTATTCTTATTTTTTCATTATGGCCATACATGGAGCAAATTAGCTCATTGTGGGGCCTGTTGGCCACCTCCCTTCCAACATCTCTCATTTGAAAAATTAAAGGAGCCAGGTGGAAAATTGTACTGGTGTTATGATAGCTGGCAGGGTCAGCTGTCAAAATGCAATAGCTGTACTTGGAATTTTGCTCATCTGTGCTGTGTGTAGCACATTGCAGGCTGAACAGATAAAAATCTGTATGTGTTTGGTCAGCTTTTCATTGCTCAAATAGGCCCTCAACTTGTGAATTTACTTTACACCCCCATAGTGCTCCTGTAATGTTAGTATAGTTTATGGTGTTAACAGCAGTAACGCACGTTATAAAAATTCAAATATTCGTTTTCCTTCCTCTGAGCTGCTTCCTTGCTTTCTGTAAACTATTGTGGCTGTCTCTATGATTAGGCCCATATAGGTGAAGTGCATCAGGAAGGGGCGGTCCATAGGCAGAGATTCTCCATGTATGTGTTCTGGTTGAATAAAGCTTTCTTATAAAGAGTGATGTCATCAGTTTGGGGCCTTCTGGCTGCTGTTGTGAATAGGATGTTCAAGAGAAAGACTTGTACCTAGGAATGTTGCTGCCATGCAATCACCTTTATTCCACAATTTAAGACTCCATATTTCATAGGAGACAAGCAATCTAACCTGAGCCATTTGATGAGGCGGAAAGGTTTCTACTATGGAAATATTCAGAAGTAACCTATTCTAGCTTGCCTGATGTATAAAGATAGAAGCATATGAGGAACTGTTGTTTAGAACTGAAATCTTATGACAGCTCTATAAGGAAGAAATGCAGATGTATACTACAATTGGATGGGGGGAAATTTGTGGTATCTAATCAAAATAAATGCAGATATCTTAGACAAGATCAATAAAAAAAAAAAAAAAAAAAAATAGTTACTATAATATGCATTTATATGTGAACAAAAGTAATGGTATTTAGTTGTATGTGGAAAACCTCATTAATTCTAAATTCTGTCTTTTTTTTACAATGCAGGCAGTATTATGAAATGATGTATAACACTGCTGATGAGTTGCTGAACCTAGTGGTGGACCAAGGAGTGAAATACTCAGAGCTGGAATACATCAATGCTCTCAGTCTCCTACATCGCAGTCAGACTGGTGTGGGTGACCAAACGACACAGAACATGAGGCTGCAACGACTTAAGGAGATCATCTGTGAACAGGCAGCCATCAAGCAAGCCACTAAGGACAAGAAGATAACCACTGTTTGAGATGATGGATATTATGTTATATATACCAGTAACAGCACATTTTTGTTCGCTCTGTCGTCTGCCATGCTTTTTCTAATCATAATATTAATGGGACATATTTTGCAATTTCATTAAATGATGACTTTCTAGTCTTAGAGTTAATCACATATTGTTACAGTGCACATTAATTAGTATGCTTTGCAGGAATTTCTCTATATATGCATGTTCTGTATTTTAACAAATTTTGCATTTTATAAAGTAATGATTAAACATACACAGATTACTAATACATTACATTTAAGTTGCATGCAGTGCTGGCCTCTGTCTTGTTATGTTTGTCTTTTTTCACAGTTACAGAATCACTTTACCCTCCCTTTAATAATGTCAGTCCCTGAGCCTTTAACCCTGTAAAGGTGAAACGTATCAGGGAGGGGCGATCCATAGGCAGAGACTCTCCAAACTTGAAACCCAGACCATTTTTTTTATTTTGGACATAATTGTACATCATATAAATGTTATCTTTTCTTTCCTGCCCTAACATTTTGTTGGGGGGACAGATACGGCTTTAATGTGGTAGCAGATTTGGATACATACATTTTTATTTCTTACTTTTAAATTAGGTAGGGAAAAATTGGGGGAAAAATACATTTCCTGCAATAGTTAACATCAATGTGTATGCATTTTACACTGCCCCAAATATTTACCTAAAAATGCTATCAAGAGTATGAGTATGTAAACCCTAGCAATTAGTATCTTATTTGCTCCCTTTTTATTGGTTTACATTTCCATTGAAATCATTTTGTTATACAGTTAGGTCCATATACATTTGGACACAGACAAATTTTTCATACTTTTGGCTCCGTATGCCACCGGAATAAAATGAAAATGAAACAATCCAAATTAATTTGAAGTGCAGACTTTTAGCTTTAATTCAAGGGGTTGAACATAAATATCAAGTAAAAATTTTAGGAACTGCAACAATTTTTATACACCATTTTCAGGGGCTCAAATGTAATTGGACAAATTAATATAATCAAATATGATTTTCATTTTTAATATTTTGTTGCGACTCCTTTACTGGCAATGACTGCCTGAAGTCTGGAACCCATGGACAGTGCCAAATACTGGGTTTCCTCCTTTCTAATGCTTTGCCAGGCTCTTTCTGCCTTTAGTTTTGCCTTCAACAATTAAAATGCATGCTTAATTGGGTTGAGATCAGGCGATTAGCTCGGCCATTGCAGAATATTCCACTTATTTTCCTTCAAAAGCTCCTGGGTTGCTTTTTCAGTGTGTTTTGGATCATTGTCCATCTGTACTGTGAAGCGCCATCCAATCAACTTTGCTGCATTTGGCTGAATCTTGGCTGACAGTATATCTCTAAACACTGCAGAATTCATCCGGCTGCTTCTGTCCCATCACCAATGACCCATTGCCACTGGAAGCCATGTATGCCCATACCATTACATTGCCTCCACCATGTTTTACAGATGACATTGCGTGCTTTGGATCATGAGCTGTTCCAACCCTTTTCCACACTTTTTTTTCCCGTCAATCTGGTACAGATTATTCTTAGTTTAATCCGTCCAAAGAATGCTTTTCCAGGACTGGTCTGGCTTTTTTAGATGTTTTTTTTTTTTTTGGCAAAGTCTAATTTGGCTTTTCTATTCCTCAGGCTTATAAATGGTTTGCACCTTGTGGTAAACCCTCTGTATTTGCGCTCGTGAAGTCTTCTCTTGATTATAGACTTTGACAATGATACGCCCACCTCCTGGAGAGTGTCCTTCAAGAGAAGTTCCCGCTCCCCACAAAAAAAATGAAAAGGCAGCAGCTACAAATTATGTAGCTGCTAACTTTAATATTAGGACTTACCTATTCAGGGTTCCTGCGATGTCTGCGCCCAAAGCCGATTATCAGATTGGCTCTCGGGTGCTACTGCCGCCATTCAAGGTAAGGGTAACCGGCAGTGAAGCCTTTCAAATACAGGGAGGAAGCATATAAGCGGAAGTTCCACTTTTGGGTGGAACTCCGCTTTCACTTGTCTGGATGTTGTGAATGGGTTTTTCTTTACCATAGAGAGGATCCTGCAATCATCCACCACTGTTGTCTTCCATGGACGTCCAGGCCGATTTATGTTACTGAGCTCACCCGTGCGTTCTTCTTTCCTCAGAATGTACCAAACTGTTGATTTGGCCAATCCTAATGTTGCTGCTATCTCTCTGATGGATTTGTTTTGTTTTTGAAGCCTTACAATGGCCTGTTCGACTTGCATGGACAGCTCCTTTGAACGCATGATGTAGGTTCACAGCAATAGATTCCAAATGCAAATACCACACTAAAGTTGGATACACACTATACAACTTTTGTTGTTTGATTTTCTTCAACTATGCAGTGCAAGGGCCTGTCTGCCTGTCTGATTGCATACCAATTGAAAGTGTTTAGGCTTGACCTCATATTATATGGTTTTGTTAAATCTAAATGAAAAAATCCAAACAACATTGTATAGTGTGTATCTAGCTTTAGAATCCACTCCAGACCTTTTACCTGCTTAATTGATGAAGAAATAATGAAGGAGTAGCCCACACCTGGCCATGAAACAGATTTTGATTCAATTTTTCAATTACTTTTGGTTCCTTGAAAAGGGGGGGGGGTGGCTATTGTTAAGAAATATAATTCCTAAACTCTTCCTCCAATTTGGATGTACATACGCTTTAAATTAAACCTGAGAGTGTGCACTTTTAGCCCATATCCATTATATAACTATAGCTTGAATATGTTTTGGTAAATACCTGAAAAAAACTAAAATTGTGCCTGCGTCCAAATATATATGGGCCTAACTGTATCTGTCTGCTAAGTGCAGAAAAATCCTGTTGATCTAGTCAGAAATTCAGAGTTGTTCTGTGTGCTCTCCACACTTCCAATGTCATCTCAAAGTGCTCTCCATGTTCCTATCTTACACTATAGCATAATTGTGGACATTTGAGAGTAGGGTTGGTTGAATAGTTTAGCAAAAGACCAGTCCACAAAAAAGCTATGTATTTTCTGCCCAAAACAGAACTTTGGAGCTCAGTGCATTCCTAGAAGACAAAAAAAAGCAGTGGGGTCAAACTCAATTTCATTGCAGGCCGCTTCAGCAATATGGTTACTCTCAAAGGGCCGGTTGTATCTGTAAGACTAGATGTCCAGAGCCCACCCTCCCTAACAGCACAGTGCAGAGCATTTATCTTGCGCTGCTGTCAGGAGGAAGCTGAAAGTGCTGGGTCTGGAGGAGGACCAGAGAAGAGCTGGAGTCAGCTGCCAAAGTCTGCTGAATGCTAAACCAGGGGAGGCAGATATGAGGGGGTTCTGTGGCTGCACAGAGAGATGCAGGTTCTGTAGAAGGCGTTCTGTCGTCCACTCTACTGCCAACTGCTGAGACGGTGGAGGGGAGGGGCATTTCCACAGCAGCATGGAGAAGTACAGGATCTTGCCCCTAGGGCCTTGTCTTTGACATGTGTTGTAGAGTCTTTAACCCTTTAACATACACCTCCATGAATGTATGTGTGTACTTTTACACACACTGTCAAGAATGTGTGTATACTTTACAAACCAACTGTCAGCTTTTTCTTGAAAGTGATATGGTTGACTTTAATGCGACATGTATTACATCACTTCCTGATTCAAAGCATTCATTTACCAGGAGTGCTGGGTGAGGAAAGATGTTAATGGAGCACTATCCATGCTCCATTAGCATAAATGGAGCGCAGGGGAGACTTCAGGGCTTCTAATAGATGGTTTTATTAAAGAGAACTGCCAAAGTTATATGTTATCAAATAGGAGGCTATTAGCCCCCTTAGTGATAGCAATAAAGTTATGCTTAAAAAAATGTTTAAAAATTGACATAAAAAATATGTAAATGCACATGACCTGTAAGGGCTTTTAAAGTGTTGTATATGGATCATTTTGGGCACCAACGTTTGTCAACATTTCACAGGTGTGCAAAAGTATATGACTTAACATGTTGGGTATCTAATTATTCGATGAAACCTCATCTTTTACATTTTACAAAAAAAATTGTTATATACTGTGTTTGTATGCACTAAAATTAAGTTTATTGTATTTTAATTTGAAAATATGGGCTTCATAAACGGCTAATATTGTGTGACTTCTAAAAACTGGAACTGAAAACATTTTATTCTCTATGATCTCTGGAATTAGAAATTATATAATGTGTGAAGATTTTAACTAATCTTCAGGCCTTAAATGTGCAGCAAAAAGTTAGTGCATACTTTGCTGAGGTGGACTGCATATGTTTTCCATTTGCCTTGACATATGCTTTAAGCTTAAAGTATAACTAAAGGCAAAACTTTTTTCTTCCTTTTAAATAGAGTGGAGAGGAATTATAACATTTGTCAGATTTTATTGCTGTCTGTTTCCCTGTTAAGGAGATTCACCCTCTATGTGTCCTGTTTAGCATTATCATTGAAAGTGAAAATCCCACATTTTCGGTTGTCCCCAGAAAAGTAATGGGGGGGGAAATCTTCCAAAGGGGACACTAGTTCTGGTGGTCCCAGAGGAATTCTCTTAATTTGCAGGGATTTCCTCTCACTTCCTGTTTTGGCTATGGTACAGGAATTGTAGGGAAATTTCTGCAATGGGACACCGATGACGAAAAAAAATCTGACAGGGGTAGTAACCCTCTCTTGCTCTATCCTAAATCAAAAAAAAAAGTTTTCCCTATAGTTCTACTTTAAGCCTTTACAATTAGGATTACTTTTTTAAACTTTTGTCATCATGTTGCAAGGCACACAGGAAAACAGTTTGTGTAATAATAAATAATATCAAGTCAGGTTTGCATGGACAGAAAAGAACACAATAGCAACAATTTCGCAGGTTTGCAATTATTATTCTGAAAGACAATGCCCTTGCTTATGCAGGGAAACACAAATGTTATCCAGAGCACATAACTGAAAATGTTTTGGCTTTTAAAAATATATTTCTTCATCATGGGGGTTTGTGGTCAGGGCTGTAGGGCTGGCTCGTTTTCACTATACCATCTTAAACATTTGCAAATAAAATAATACCGTACATCAGTATTCCTCTAGTTTTTCTCCTTTATTCAATAAAAGCCAACAGGATACAGTTCTAAAGCACTTTCATAATAATGACTGCTTAACCTAAGATAGGAATTGTCAAAAATGACATCAAGGCACTTCCCTTTAACCACTTGACCACCAGAAGGTTTTACCCCTCTCATAACCAGGGTATTTTTTTTGCTACGTGGCACTGTGCTACTTTAACTGGTAATTGCGCTGTCATGCAACACTGTATGCAGATTTAATTTTTATAATTTTTTTTCAGACAAATAGAGCATTCTTTTGGTAGTATTTAACCCCTTCCCACCTGTGCTATAGCCAAAAGACTGCTGCAACACGGGCTTATTTTGGACGCCCTCCTGTGATCACTATGCCAGAGCGTGGGCGGTGCGC
Organism: Pelophylax lessonae; assembly: GCF_965119305.1. NCBI lineage: Eukaryota > Metazoa > Chordata > Amphibia > Anura > Ranidae > Pelophylax > Pelophylax lessonae. Next base: position 163,997,293 of record NC_138771.1, read on the forward strand.
TCTGTGATCGCTGAGTCCTTCGGCCTCAGCTTATCATAGATTGAGTAAATGGGCCCTTTACCACATGATCAGCTGTGTCCAATGACAGCTGATCCTGGATGTAAACACAAGCTGTTAACAGCGTGAGGAAGGGAGAAAAGAGTCAATAACCGGCTTGTGTTAAAGGGACATCTACACTGATCATCAGGGCACTGATTATCAGTGCAGTCCCAACAGTGCCAATTAGTGCTGCCTACCTCAGCGCACATCAATGGAGAAAAATTACCTGTTTGTAAAAACCAACTATGAAAATGTTTTTTTTTTTTTTAATTTTCGGTATTTTTTTGTTTAGCAAAAAATAAAAAACCCAGTGATAATCAAATACCACTGAAAGAAAGCTCTATTTGGATGAAAAAAATGAAAATTGCATATGGGTACAGTGTTGGATGACCGCGCAATTAACATTCAAAGTGTGACAGCACTGAAAGCTCGAAATTGGCCTTGGCAGGAAGGGGGTAAAAGTGCCCAATAGGCAAGGGGTTAATCACCATTGGATTTTTTTCTATATAAATGAAAATTATGAAATGAAAACCTTTTTCTTAGTTTCTGTTATAACATTTTTTCAAACAAATTATCTTTCTTCGTAAATTTAGGCCAAATGTAGCCTGCTACATTTTTTTGGTAAAAAAATAAACCCCCAAATCAGTGTATATTATTTAGTCTGTGTGAAAGTTATGGAGTCTGCAAACTATGGTATATATATTTGAAAATGGATTAATCTTGCTAATGTACTGACAGCCTAATGATTGACTGTGATTTCCTGAGGCCCTAAAATGCCAGGACAGTACAAATACCCCCCAAATTACCCTTTTTGAAAGTACACAGTCCAAGGTATTTAGTAAAAGGCATGGCAAGTTTTTAAAAGTTGTCATTTTTTTGTCACAGCTTTTTGGAAAATAAGATAAATATTTTTTTTTCATAATTTTTATTTTACATACGGTCACCGATCCAGTACAACGTCATCATAAGACTGGTGTGGTGGTGATCAGGGATTCTGACTGGTGACAGTATGTAAAAAAAAAAATAATAATTTAATTTATTAATTTTTAATTGGTTCAATCACAGAATCACAATAGTAAGTAAAACAGTCATAGGTTGAAAGAAGACCACAAGTCCATCCATTTCAGCCAAGAAAAAAAAAATATTTTTTCCAGCAAGAACCCATCTATGTGGTCTTTTAGTAAACTCTCCAGTATCTTCCCAACATTAGAAGTAAAACGAACAGGTCTATAGTTGCTTGGTAAAGACTTTGATCCCTTTAAAATATAGGCACCACATTGGCCCTACGCCAATGAAGTGGTACTATCCCAGTCCTTAAAGAATCCCTAAAAATGAGAAACACTGGCTTTGAAATGATGGAGTTCAATTCTTTTAGGATCCATGGGTCAATGCCATCTGGTCTAGGTGCTTTATCCACCTTTATTCTATCTAAATATTTCTGGACCATTTTTGTGCCATTGTGGATCATTTGGGGCTGTAACAATGTCATACCCATAATGGACATGAGCTCCCCTATGTTCCTTTGTATACACAAAGCTGAAGAATGTATTTATTAAATTTGCCTTACCTTTATCCCCAGTCACCCACCCTAAATTATTTTGTAAAGGGCCTACTTGCTCAGACCTGACCTTTTTAATTTTAATATATTTGAAGAATTGTTTGGGTTTTGTCCTATCTTTTGCAATCTGTTGTTTGTTTTGAATTTTTGCGTCCTTGATTTCTTTTTTGCATATTCTGTTATATTCTTTGTAACATTTAAACGATTATAATGTTCCTTTATTTTTACATTTTTTAAAAGCTCTTTTATGATTATTTATAGTTTTTTTCATTTTGGGTATGAGCCACATAGTTTTTATTTTTAGCCTTTTAAAATCTACTGCTCATGGGAATATACTTTGCAGTGAGTTTGCATACAGTCTTTTTGAAAAATTCCCATTTCTTTTCTGCCTTCATCGATGCCAATATTACCTCCCAGTCTAAGTCTTGGAGAAAATAGAAAATGACTGTTATGCTTTCTAGTGCTTTGGATTTTTTTGTCATGAACTACTTCCGAACTGTCCACCGCCGATTTACTGCGGCAGGCTGGCCCTCCTGCACGAACTGACGTAGGTCTACGCCAGGCGCACTCCTGTCGCTAGGGGGCGAGCGGCGCGCTCCCACCCTCACTCGTCAGCGGGGACTCTGATGCATGGGGCAGGGTGCTCCGATTGCTGCCTGACACCTGTGATCGCTCCCTGCTGAGAGAGAAGGACGGTCAGCTGTTGTAAACACAGCAGACCGTTCTTCTCTCTGGAATGATCACAGAGTGCCTGTGATCCTTCTATGTAGGATCACAGGTCTCTGGGATCATTTCACAAGCCCCACCCCCATACAGTTAGAATTACTCCCCTAGGCTCACATTTAACACCTTGATCACTAAACTCTTCCCTGCCAGTTTCATTATTACAGTAACAGTGCATATTTTTAGCACTGATTACTGTAGTAAATGTCACTGGTCCCCCCAAAAGTGTCAAAAATGTCAGTTAGGGGTACCACCTGTCCGCCGCAATGTTGCAGTCCCGCAAAAAATTGCAGATCGCCGCCATTACTAGTAAAAAATAAAACAAAAACAAATAAATAACATAAATCTTTGCCGTAGTTAGTAGATGCAATAACTTTTATGTAAACCAATCAAAATTCGCTTATTGCGATTTTTTTTTTACCAAAAATATGTAGCAGAATACAAATTGGCCTAAAATATAAAATTTTGATTTTTAATTTTTTTTTGTATACTTTTGTATAGCAGAAAGTGAAAAATATATATATATTTTTTTTTTTCAGAATTGTCACTATAATAAAAATCACACAGGTGACCAAATACCACCAAAAGAAAGCTCTATTTGTGGGAAAAAAAGGACATCAATTTTATTTGAATACAGCGTCCATTAAAGTAACGCAGTGCCGAATCGCAAAACATGGCCTGGTCATTAAGGGGGAAAAATCTTCTTGTCCAGAAGTGGTTAAATATGGATATAGTTAAACAAAAAGATGGCCCAAAACCATTATAGGTTTTCTTGTAAGGCTTTCTATGTCCAAGAAGAAAAAAGTGCAAAATGCTTCTACTTTTTGTATGTATCTTTCTTCACCAATGATCGCTGCGTCTACAGGAGTTTTGCGTTTTCTGCCTGTAGAAGCAGCTAAATATTATCCTATGTGTCCATGCACATTAGGGCGTTTAGAGGCATATTTTAAGAGGAAAGTTTGGAGGCAGGAAAAAGAGAGGCATTGAGAAGAATTTTCAGGCAGAAAAAATTCTAAACACTTATAAACATGCATAAACGCTGTTTGGCATTTTCAAGTATAGTTTGAAAAATGAGCAGAGGGGAATGTTTTTGGGGGGAAAAAAAAAATGCTTATTAAAGAAAATGTTCATAAACTCTCCTAAACTCTTGTGCAATACCAGCAACTACCAGCATTTTCTAATACTGCTTTTTCAACTAGAGTTTCTGACCTTTTTTTCTACTGCTAGTGTGCACTGTTCAGCTGAAGTGCAGTTCAGAAAGCAATTCTGACTACCATTCTGAATTAGCCTATATACAGTATGAAGGAATTTTTATTTTATTTTTGGAATGTTGGTAACCAATATTTATGGCTCTTGGAGTGAGTTCCTACCACAAAGTGTGAGTTGGAAAGAGTTCCACCTTCTGCTATTACACTGTGTGCACAAATATTAGGCAAGTTGGATTTATTTCTTTATTGAACAACTACAATGCTCTCGGTCTATCAAAAATGTTAATAAACCTTAATATTTACGAAAGTAAAAGTGAGGTTTTGGCTTTCTTAGGCTCCATTCACACCTGAGCATATCGTTTTTGGGCATTTTTCAGGCGTTTTTTGAAGGTGATTGGAGGATGGCATTGACATCTGACTAAAAATGCTTGTAATCTGCCAAAAAATAAGCTCATGTACTTTTTTGAGCTTCAGGCGTTTTCCTTCAGACGACAAAACGCTCATATGTGAACAGGGGTCATTGAAATGAATGGGATTTTGCTTGTTGGGCGTTTTGGAACTCCAGAGATGAGCGTTTTACGAGCTGAAAAAAGCTCAGGTGTGAACAGGGCCTTAGGGCAACTATTAGTGTGCAGAATTATTATGCAATGAAAAACTTGTTTGTTTACATCTGTTAAAGTGAGAATAATAAACAAACTCAAAATTTAATATTAAACATTTCTGACATTAAAAAAAAAAATCAGTGACCAATATAGCCACCCCTCTTTTCAATAACCATCATAAGCCTTCCATTCATGGAGTCTGTCAGTTTCTTGATCTGTTGACCATCAACTTTTTGTGCAGCAGCAACCACAGCCTCCCAGATACTGTTCAGAGAGGTGTACTGTTTTCCTTCACCGTAAATCTCCAGTTTAGGAAGGGCCCACAAGTTCTTAACACAGTTTGGGTCAGGTGAGGAAGGGAGCCATGTCCTGATTCTTTCATCTTTAAGGCCTTTACTGGCTAGCCACGCAGTGGAGTACTTTGATGCATGCAATGGGGCATTACCCTGCATAAATATCAAGGTCTTCTTGAAAGATGCGGACTTGTTCCTGTACCACTGCTTGAAAAAAGTGTCTTCTAAAAACTGGTAGTAGGTTTGGGAGTTGAACTTCATTATCAACCTGATAAGGTCCCACTAGCTCTTCTTTAAAATACCAGCCCATACCAATACCCTACCTCCACCTTGCTGGAGTTGAAGTGGAGCTCTGTGCCCATTACTGATCCAGCCACATGCCCATCCATCTGGTCCGTCAAGAGTCATTCTCCTCTCATCAGTACATAAAACCTTTGAAAAATCTGTCTTCAGATTTTTCTTGGCCCAGTCTTGACGTTTCAACTCATGTGTCTTGTGCAGGGGTGGTCAAGTTTCAGCCTAGGCCATGTCTCTGAGCATTAAACACCTTGTCCTTTTAGGCACTCCAGGGAGGTTGCAGTTCGGGAATATGAGAGTAGTGGAGGATAATGGATTCCCGGTAGCTTCACGTTTGATTCTTCTCAAATCTATGGCAGTTAATTTGCATCTTTTTTTTTCTCAACACGGTTCTTGCGACCCTCTTTACTGTTTACAGGAAAAGAAGCTGCCTAATAATTATGCACACCTTGATATGGGTGTTGATCTCCTTAGGCCACACCCTCCCTCATTACATAAATACACATCATCTAATTAGTTTAAATCCAATAAGCATTCAAATTTATACAGCTTGGAGTTGAACAATATGCATAAAAATGATGATTTTGTCAAAATACTCCCTTGCCTAATAATTGTGCACACAGTGTACAATTTCCTGCTGCCTAATAGAGATGTCCTGATTGTACAGTACTAAACACAGTCTCTTTAAATCCTTACAGCTGGGTTACTGTATATGCAACTACGTTCAGGTGAATGGACACTGTTAAGGAAAAGAAATGCAGCTGGGACCCCTCAAGAGAGCTTACTCTCTTTCTCTAGAGAGGTATTTCTGCCACAATGTCTGATCATGAGGTAGATATTAGGCCTATACCAACAAGAATCACATCTGTGCCCCTTAGGCCTCCCTTCCTGAGTCAGTCTTGATTGCCCTAGAGCCAAACACATTGCCCAAAGAGGAGGTAGTAGTTGAGGATGATCCCTATTCTTCTGAGGCATTGTATTGGGATGCCACACCTGGCCAAGGCTACTTTTAGGTTAGGTAGATTTATTAACAGGTACACTCTTGTTAGGATATCCAGCAGGGGATCCCTTAATTTCCCTTGACCAGTCGTGACTTTACAATCTATTTGCTGGAAAAGACTGTCATAAACGGGAACTGGCCTCACTGGAGATGATGTTTACTCAGCCAAAACATTTCACCCAAAGAATCCCAGCTGTAAGTTTATAAGTGGGCACTTCTTGTGATGAATCCTGCTATCTCTTGCTTTAACAGAACCCTGACAACCCTTGTTGAGGATGACCCCATGTTCATAGACAAAGTAGATTAAAGGTTGAAATCTTAATTATAGTTCTCTTTGCCTTCGCAACACACAGTTGCAGCTACGGCAGTTTGTCAGACGATTACTGTCTAGACCTTTCAAACAAAGGGCCAGTTTCCTGTCCTTCAGACTTTTAGGGAAGCCAGATTGTGGCCATTAGGGGAAGAAAAGGTCCTGGGCCCAGCATCAGTGAGGGTAAAAATGGCCTCAATGATAGTGATCAGTAGGAGGAGGAGAAGTAGTGCCCCATAACTGGTATCAGTGGAAAAAAAAGTGACCCATTGTTGCTAGCAGTAGGAGTAATAGTGTCTCATATCATTTGGAAGAGTGCCCCTAGGGCTGGATAAAGGCTAGCAAAGGGCCGCAGTTTTGAGACTCCTGGTCTAGACATAACACACAATCCTAGCTTTGTTCTTACAGATGGATATGTCCAAAGTCAGTTAGACATTTTATTTACAGCCTTAATCTACTGCATAAATAGACTGGCAGATGCACTTTTACAAATTCTAGAAAGTATCTTCTTTCCCCTCACATAGGCAGGATTCTCTGACCCTAATGCTGGTCAGCTGAACACCCACGCCAGCAACAGTTTGAGTTGTTACCCTTTGAAGGCAAACACCAGTTTTTCTCTTCCTTGGATAGATACAGTACATCCAGGAATTTGTAAGGGATAAGAGTACTCTCCTACCTAGAAGAATAAGGGTAGCTCTTCTTCCAGTGGGCATTCTACCTTCTACTAAGTTAGGTAAAGTTTTTTTGGTCTCTCAGTGTTCCAATGCCATGTCTCAGACAGGAATTTACTAAGCCAGTCAAGACTGGTGGATCAACCTCTTCTCAGTGATATGTGGGAGTGAGGGGACATCTGTTGACAGCCTTTTGGTCCCTGTGAATCTCCGACACCACTGTCTAAATCCAGGATGTCAATTTCAAGAGTTACAAACTGGAGTTTTATGCTCTGATTCCTTCCCCAATACAGCTGGCAGACCCGTGTGCTGCTTTTCAGCAACTCTTATCTCGTGATGTCGTTATCCCTGTACCATTAGCAGGACGATTTTAGGACTTCCACTATATTCTCTTACTGATTCTGAAATAGAACAGAGGATTCCAGGCAATTCTGAATCTGCAGATCCTCACCTTGTTTCTATGGATTCAAAAGTTCTGCATGACTGATGCCAGATTGTTTGTTGCATCTCTCCTTTTGGGGGATTTTCAGGCCTAACCCTAGGTTCATAGCTATGCATTTTTTAGTGCGTTTTGCAGAAATACATTTAACATGGTTTCCTATGATACACGTTCACATCTATGCGTTTTTCAGCCGGTGCATTTTTGGAAAGGGTCAGGGACTTTTTTTTCCTGCAGCAGATTGCATTTTGCGTGTATTAGACTTCATTGGCCCCGCACCAAAAACACAAGTGTTGCATTTTTTTATGCGTTTTTACGTGCATTTTTTTTTCTTTATAACAAACTGCGTATATCTGGGGCAGGCCGGAAAGCTGATGAGCCATCCGCTGACAGCTGAATGTAAAAAGAATTGTCTGCAATAAAAAAAATCTGTAAAAAAACGGCATGGGGTCCCACCCAGAATCCATATCAGAGCCTTATCTGAGCATGCTGCCCGGCAGGTCAGGAAAGGGAGGGGACGAGCGAGTGTCCCCCTCCTCCTGAACTATACCCATGTTGAAGGAGACAAGGGCCTCTTCCTACAGCCCTGGCTGGTGGTTGTGGAGGTCTGTGGGTGGGCAGCTTATTGGAATCTGGAAGCCCATAACAAGGAGGCAGCCAGATCCCCCCCATGTGAATGAGTATGGGGTACATAATACTCATTCACCAAAAAAGTGAGTAAAAACACAATACAAGTTTCTCTAGCGCTCATCGACAGACGTAGTCCTCGGTGATACACCACCTTCGGGTTATGTTACCTCCGCAGGAGCAGGACTAGACAGGAAATTAAAAAGCTCTGGCCACACCCTAGGGGCAGTCCCAGAGGGTATATCCTCTCTCTCTCTGCCTCAGCAAATCAGTTATTTTCTGTCTAGTTAGGAGTAAGGACCTAGACACCTTGCTGGGATCTTAGGTCCTGGCAAGAATTTTTTCTTAAAGGATTTTTTTAGACAGCTTTTTCTCCAGTGTTCCTGTGAGATCTTCAAGCAAGAAAGCTGAACTGGGCGACGGGCTGGATGTTGAGATCCGGTGGTCACCCCAGTTCAGCCTACGAGCGCGTGCAGGCCATAGCTCCGCGCTGGCTCGGCCGCGACAAAGTCCCATTAAAAGGACTGAACCCGCGAGTTAAACGTCTCGCTGAAACGCCAAAGACCATGAGTCACGGCGTTCGTATCGGTCGACAGCCCTCCCGCCCCGGTGGAGAGGGGTACTGTCAGGAGTTGGTGCCCGCCTGGTTCCGGTATGGTGAGTAGTATGTTCCCCCTTTCCCTCTGACGGGTTTGGTGGTGAACGCGGGCCCCTCTCGGTATGGTAAGAAAGAGTCCTTTCTATCCTATAACATGTCACAGATCCTCCTACTTTGAGTGTGATTTTTTGTGTACAAAAAGCCAGGAGGCTTGGTTTGGGAGCTAACAATCTATTGTATACATGTTTAAAAGATGTAATCTGTGGCATTCTGGGAATCTTATGGGTTAAGTATAAGCTACCTACCAGTCAGAAGCCACGGACATGTAGACTGCCTTCCAAATCAGATCTCCAGCTATTAGCAGGCCTCCCGAACGGCCATGCGGTCCGCCAGGGGCCGATACCGCCAACCACGCCATATCCCCAGGCAGAGACAGTGTTGTGTGCAGCACACCGACATTCAGCAGGCCGCCGCCATATTTTCTTGCAGGATCGCACGAGCCGCCATTTTGGCGTAGCCTCGTGTCTCCAGCATGGGGGCGGCCATGTTTGAGGTGATCCTACACCTCGTGGAGCTTGGGGGAGGCGCCGGAAGGCGTGCAGAGGGGCGGAGCCGCCTCCTTTCTTCCTGGGCAGCCAGCCAAAAGACTTCCTGTTTGTCAAGACAGCGCTGTAAGCTGTTGCAGTTTAACTCTGAGCATCAAGTGGTGAGCCTGGGGGTCTATCTCTCTCTCTCTCGATCGATAGGGATCCCTAAGCAGGTAACACAAGGGGCTTTTTTGTGGCGCTGGGGGTCAGAAAAAAAAAAAAAAAAAAAAAAAGTTTTTTTCTTTACTTTTGAATTATATTATCCAGGAAGTAACTGGAGTTATTATGGACCCTGCCACACATATTCCCCCACCTGTTTCCCTCGAGGGGGCCTCGGGACCCGCCGGTGCACAGAGTATAGAGTCATTTACAGCAATTTTGGAGTCTATGGTGGCTCGGGTGGAGGCGGCCTGTCAGGGACGGGGGTCAAGGAAGCGACCCCCGCCTACCCCTATACCATCTGACACCTCTGACTCAGATTCAGAGATGGTCACGGCAGTTGCAGGTTCCTCTGCAAGGGCTGTTATCCCAGGTAAAGCCCCCTCAGACAGTGAGGAGGACGCTTCTTCTCTTGCTATAATGCAGGAAGAAGCATTGGTGGACGCACTAGTTGTGGCAGTGCAAGAAACCTTAAAACTTGAGGCTTTACCGGCAGAGGCAACTGAAACAGAGAGGCCTTTTGGGACTAATAAGCCCATCAAGACGGCGAAGGCTTTTCCTGTACCTAAATGTTTTGGTAATCAGATTAAAGGAGAATGGGAGCATTCTAAACGTACCTTTACTATTTCCAAGCGTATTGCTAGACGCTATCCGTTTGAGGAATCCATCATGAAGAAATGGACGGTACCACCAGTCGTGGATCCGCCTATTTCCAGGCTGAATAAAGCCACGGTTATTCCAGTGGAGGACACTTCGTCCTTTAAGGATCCGGTGGATCGAAAGATAGAAGCAGAGTCCCGCACTATCTTTTCTCTGATAGGGTCAGCATTTAGACCAGTAATCGTTATTGGTCTAGTTTCCCAGACACTTACGGAATGGGCGAAGATGGTACGCCAAGATCTTAGGGGAAAAGATATTCCCCAGGAGACATCTGATTTGATGGAACAGATCATACAAGGGCTACGGTTTATCTGTGACGCAGCCTTGGACACTACTCCCCTATTAGGGCATGCATCTAAGTTAGCAGTGATCCTCAGACGTGTGCTGTGGTTAAAATGCTGGTCAGCTGACCTAGGTTCCAAAAAGACCTTGACCAATCTCCCCTTTCAGGGGAATCGTCTATTTGGAGCCAACCTAGATGAAATCATTAAGGATGCCACTGGGGGCAAGAGCACTTTTTTGCCACAGGCTGCAAAAGCTAAGGGACCTCGCAACAAGCGAGGACCTTTCTTTACCGCCCATAAAGGGCGCCCGGCTGGTACTAGCGGGAAAGGCAAGACTCCTCCAGGAGGGTTCAAGAAGGGGACCAACCCAGCCAAACCCGAAGCAAAGGAGTACACAGCCTGAAGGTGCGCCCCCACCCGGTTTCAGGGTGGGGGGACGTTTTCACCGGTATTCAGGACATTAGATCGAGCATCAACCACTACTACCGGTGCGATTCTTCCCTTCCAACATTTAAGTACCACAGGAAGCGGTAGTTACCGTTCCCTGAAAAGATCTTTTCCTTTACCTTTTCCTAAGATTAGTCCCGATACCTCACAGGAATCGGATCTGGTTGACCAGATAGGCCAAGTAGCCTCTAGTCGGGTGACTTCGGTCCCTGAGGTTCAACCAGAAAAGATCACTTTTCCTGATAACTATCAGGTATCTGATAAATGTGTGGGAACAGAAAACGACCAGACTTTCTCGGATGGTCGGGGCCAGATAGCTCTAGGGACGCCTGGTTCAGATCCAATCAGCGCCAGTGGTCCTAGAAATTCTAGGCTGGCCTCCTCAAGCCGGCCTGGCCGACTTGGACATGTTAGTCGCAGACGTTCCGTGGGAACTTCGTCTCAGGGCGTGTCTGTGGTCTCAAGGACCAATTTACCTTCGTGCTTTACAGTCGCTGGTTTTAATGGCCTGGCCATTGAGACCCAAGTACTGAAGGACAGAGGTTTGTCTACTTCAGTCATTCCTACCCTTATTAAAGCAAGGAAAGCGACTTCCAGCAAAGTCTATTATCACACATGGAAGACTTATATTGCGTGGTGCGAATCTTTAGGATTTCCTCCACGTACCTATTCGGTGACTCGAATATTGGCTTTTTTGCAACAAGGGGTTGAGCAGAAGCTAGCCTTGAGCACCATCAAGGGTCAAGTTTCAGCATTAGCAATCTTCTTTCAGAAGCCTTTAGCTACCAAATCCTTGGTGCGGAATTTCATCCAGGGGGTGCGGCACCTGGCTCCTCCAGTCCGCGCGCCCTTACCGCCCTGGGATCTTAATTTGGTTTTGTCGGTTCTACAGAAACCTCCTTTTGAAAACATCAGGGAGATTCCCTTGCTTACTCTATCCCAGAAGGTGGCCTTCTTGGTGGCTATTACTTCTGCTCGCAGGGTGTCAGAACTGGCTGCATTATCATGCCAGTCACCATACCTAGTGATTCATAGGGATAAGGTAGTACTTCATCCTAAGCCATCTTTTCTTCCCAAGGTGGTTTCAGATTTTCATCTGAATGAAGATATTGTACTACCTTCCTTGTGTCCTCAGCCCAAGCATCATCGGGAACATGCGTTGCATTCCTTAGATGTGGTTCGGGCAATCAGGGTATACCTGAAAGCTACGGAATCATTCCGTAAGACGGATTCACTTTTTGTGATCACGGATGGCCCCAGAAAGGGTTTGCCTGCATCTGCCGCGACCATTGCCAAATGGATTAGACAAACGGTGGTACAGGCTTGTTCTATTAAGGGTCAGAGTCCTCCGTTCCCTGTTAGGGCGCACTCCACTCGAGCGCTCAGTACTTCCTGGGCCTTTCGCCATCAGGCGTCAGTGGTCCAGGTATGTAAGGCGGCCACCTGGTCGTCGGTACATACCTTTACAAAATTCTATAAAATTGATGTGACGGCATCGGCGGATGCCTCATTTGGCCGCAAGGTTTTGCAGGCCGCAATTTGAGGAGACCGGTGGTCTACCTCGAGGGTTTTTTTTCTGTTTGAAAAAAAAAAAAAATTGTTTTCTCTTTTTTTTGGTTGAGTCTCATCATTAAGGATGAGCATTGTAAACTTCTAGTTGGCACCGGTTGGGCCTTCTAGATTGGGATTTGATTTCCATTTTCCCACCCCTCAGTTGTGATACTGCTCTGGGACGTCCCGAAGGTGGTGTATCACCGAGGACTACGTCTGTCGATGAGCGCTAGAGAAAAATGGATTTTTGTAAAATCTTACCGTAAAATCCTTTTCTCTTAGCTCATCGACAGACGTAGTCCCCGCCCCTCTGTTTTGGAGTTGGGTTGGGTTAAATTCTCTAAGCACTGCTTTTTCACATAACTGATTTGCTGAGGCAGAGAGAGAGAGGATATACCCTCTGGGACTGCCCCTAGGGTGTGGCCAGAGCTTTTTAATTTCCTGTCTAGTCCTGCTCCTGCGGAGGTAACATAACCCGAAGGTGGTGTATCACCGAGGACTACGTCTGTCGATGAGCTAAGAGAAAAGGATTTTACGGTAAGATTTTACAAAAATCCATTTTTTTGACAAGACCTTTACTAAAAAATAAAAAAACAAACAATGTCCCCCTGATGTTGATCCATCATCAATCATGGCTCCCACTGACCCCAAAAAAAAAAAAGCTCAGATGTCTGACATTTCTAAAATAGCTAAGGGGCGGGGCCACCCAGCAATGTCACCTGGTGGCACTGTCCACATGACATCATTGATCAGTGCATGCTGGTCGGTGATGTCACAGGGGAGCTGTCAGCTGATGACTCATTGGTGTTGAGGCCTGCTCCTTAACCAGCGATTCACAGTTTGTTAAAGAGAGAAAAAAAAAAGTGGAAAAAGCATGAAAACTGCATGCAAAAAGGCATACAAAACTTGGGTGGCAAAACCCACCGCAAAAAAGCATTAACCGCAGCCGCATAAATGTGAACATCAAGCGATGCTTACCTACACATTCCCATTTTTGCAACTTCATTTTAGAGAACTTTATTGGTGAATGATGTTCACCAATTTTGCTGATTCCTAAAAAGGCAGGAGAAGTACCCTTTAGTCTAGAACTGGTAAGATCAGGCCTCTTTTTCTTCTCCTTTAGGAAGTGAAGCAGAGCAGTGAACTCCCTGTGAAAGGGAGTTGTTTAACAGTGCTGCATCTGGGATTACAACTCACAATCTGGCCTTTTCAGAGCTGTCATCTTCAACTATCCAAAAATCTAGGTGGTACCAGGCATTGTACAGCATTTGGGATTGAATTTATAGACCCCCCAGTTCTCCTAACATTTAATTAGCCATTTGATTTACAGGGAGACAAGAGAGGAACTAGGATTGCAATACAATACCATTGTAAGTGTAGTCCCCTCCTGGATAGCTGCAAGGATTAGTTAGATTTAGTATGGCTCACTGTGTTTAGTGGATCTGGATGTGTTTTGTTAGGCAAATTTAGCTTAAATCCAATTGGGAAAAGACCGCTCCAGGTGGGCTGGATGTCAGGTGCTGGTCGGATCCGTCAATCCGGAATCACATGTAGCAAAAAAAGGGGAGATGACCGCACTCCGATGTAAATCAAAAATTGGAGTAAAATTTATTCCACATCAAACAAATAGGCAAACTGGAACAACACACTGTGGATGCAGGACACAAAGGCAGACGCGTTTCACGACTTAGGGATGTCGCTTACTCATTGCCAGCTCCATTCTGTGTGTGCAGCTACCACAGATAAACCCATACAAGCAGCTGTAAACATTCAGGTTCATTAATTGATTGATTATCTGAATAGGTGTCGGCTACAAGTCTGTGGATTTAAAGTGCACAAACAGAATGGCCCCAAACGAAAACAAATACAAATTCAAATACACAATAATAGTGATATATGTACAAAAATACATCAATTTCAAAATATTCATTTAAGACAAAAAATGTGCATTTGTGTTGAACAAAACTCAGTATTATTAAAAATACATAGATGTAATCGTGCTAAAATAAACCTGTATACAATATATATATATGTATACTTATGTGAACTGTGAAATATTCAATATACAAAAAACATTTTTAATAGTGTGAGTATGTATCAACAGATCGATACTCGATCAGAAAAGTTTTCTAACCGATGTAAATAAATCCCCAATATAATGATATAAGAAACGAAGTACGTGTACCTTGTTGGAACAACATGTGAAAAACATGTGAAAAACATGTGAAAAAATATATGGTACTGGGTAGACTTCGTACATGAAAACACTGTTTAAAGTGAAGAATTATTGAAAAAGTGTATATATATATATATATATATATATATATATATATATTCAAAAGAGGAAAAATTGTATATATTGAAAAATATATATGTGAAAAATATATAGAAAATTCATGGAATGTGTATAAGAAGTAATTAAACAAATAAATGTGTATATATAGTGATTAAAAATATCATGTTTTGAACTGATTAGATGTAAAATATACATACACATATATATATCATGTTCCAGTATTTCACAATTATAAAGACCACATAGAATATCTTGCGTATTAACACAAGATATACTCTTTCAATTCATTCCACAAACAGTGTTTAAAACCATAATAAAAGAGTAGATAGAACTCACAGTGTTACAAATGTTATTGGAGCTAATTAGCAACCCAAACATATATGATTCTGTGAGAGGGGGAAGGGGATAGAAACCGGGGAAGGTTGGCCCATCAGATTAGATAGCTGGCTGCTATCCAATCCATTTAACCCATAATTGGATGGCCAAAAAAACCCCAGATATTTAGAATCGGTTTGTGTATGGGAAATAGTATAGAGAAACATCCAATTTAATCCAATTCTGGCAAAAACACAGATTCTAAATAGAACCATAAAATATATCGATATATAGATAGTTTCTAAACATAACTAGTCAGATTATAGATTATGGATGAAAAAAGTCATAATGTTTCTATATGCTCAATTACTGAAAAATATGTATTGAAAAAGCTACTATTTCCCATTCCACAAGGGGAAAAAAGGAAAAGATTATAAAATAATCTTGGACGAACCTATATTGAAGTAGAAACAGACTGGTTGGCTAATTGTATTGAAAATATATATATGTTCAATTATGTGTTAAATTTATTACACTGAAGAACATATCTATACAATATAAGCCTGTCATATATATTTGCATAGCAATTTTCCTTGTATGTATGGCTCATTGAAGCTATATGCTTTGAAGATGGATACAAAGAATATAAAGGACATGGGATATGGCCACTTAATTTGTATGCATAAACATATAGATACATATATATATACACACCATATGTCTAAGCATAACACATTTTTGAAATTTCTCTAGTAAATATTGGCTTTAAATGTCACCTATCAAAATCATGTGTAATATGGATATTTATTTTAACATATATAGATGGAATGTATATATCTTTTAATACTATGTGTAAAAATGTGTCACGTCCCACTCGAAGTTCAAGCCTTCGGGTATTCGTGTACGGAGCATAAATATCCAGAAAACCTCCCTTTTACAGAGGATCTGGAATAAATCTCCTCCTCTCTTGGGTTTTAGAACTTTTTCTATGATTTGAATCATTACTAGTGAAGTGTCACCTCCATGAAAGTCATTAAAGTGACGGGCCACATTTGTTGATTTTACACATCGAATATCACTTAAGTGCTCCCTGAATCTGTCTTTCAGTTTCCTAGTAGTTCTACCTACGTATTGTTTCAAACAGCCTTTGCAGGTGATCAAATATATAACATATTCTGTGTTACAGTTAAAGAATTTGTTAAGTTTAAAATTCCTCCCACTGCTTGAAGACTGAAAATTCGGGCTTTTCAAAATGTGGGGGCAGGTTACACAGTCCTGCATTCCACATTTGAAATTGCCCTTACAATGTAACCATGTCGATGATGAAGAGGTGGTTTTTGTAGAAAAGAGGCTGGGAGACAATGTATTTCCCAGTGTAACCGCTCTCTTTGCTACAATATTCACACCCTTGTTTAAGATGTTATCACATATTTGATCTACATGCAAAATTGGCAGATGTTTTTTAATAATGTGTTTTATCTCATTAAATTCCAAGCTATAGGGAAGCGCTAAAGTAACAGAAAATGTATTTTTGTTTTTATTTTTGATGTTTTTCTTTTTGTATGATTTTTTATTTTCTGTTGGCACCCTTGAGCTATTAGGATTAGACTGATAATCTACCGCTATTTGATTAGTTGCTAATAGTAAATCAGTACAGTTCCTCTGGAGGGCCAGATGGTATGCTCTGTCCAGCATCCATCTGGGATATCCCCTCTGGAGAAACCGTTGATACAGATGGACCGATTCTTTCTTAAAGGTATCAATGTCACTACAAATTCTTCTAAGTCTAAGGAACTGTCCTACCGGTATACCTTTAATTGTGTGGAGAGGATGTCCTGACTTGGCATGCAGTAAACTGTTACCCGCCTGGGGTTTTCTGTATAAGGTGGAAGTGACTTTATTACCTTCATGTTGTAGGGTCACATCAAGAAACTCTATTTTATCCGGGTTAGAAAAACCAGTAAAAGTAAGATTTAAATTATTATTGTTCAAAAAGCACACAAATGTGTCAAGGTCAATGGATCTATGGCATATGAATAGTAGATCGTCAATATAGCGAAAGTATAAAAATGTTAGTTCCCTATATGGGTTATTACCTCCAAAGATGCGGGACCTCTCCCACCAACCCATATAGAGATTGGCTAGGGAGGGTGAGAACTTGGCTCCCATCGCAGCCCCGCATCTTTGGAGGTAAAAGACATCATCAAAGGCAAAATAATTATGTGTGAGTAAATACTCAAGAACTTCCACCACAAAATCTTGTAAAACAGTAGACATTTCTGTAAAGGTTTCCAAACTGTATCTCACCGCTTCCAAAGCTAAAACATGTGGGATAGACGAGTACAGGCTGGACACATCGCATGTGATCCAGCTGTAGTCGTCTGACCATACAAACGAATCCATAATTGTTAGCAAGTGGTTGGTGTCTTTTAAGTAGCTGGGAAGTGTGTGTACTATATGTTGGAGTTGTCCATCCAACCATTCTCCCAATCGCTCGTTCAAGGATCCAATGCCCGCTACTATTGGTCGACCTTGTACTGTGTCCAATCCCTTATGGATCTTCGGTAAATGATGGAATATCGGTGTTACTGGAAACTCAGGGATCATATTTTCAAACTCTCTGATGGAAAAAGCTCCTATAGTGGCCCCTTTTTTCACCAATTTATTTAAGACAATTTTATATTTGCTGGTTGGGTCACTCATGAGGGTTTGATAGGTTTTAGAATCCGATAATTGTCTCAAGGCTTCCGCTTTATATTGTGCTTTGTCTAAGACCACAACAGCTCCTCCCTTGTCTGCATTTTTTATAATGATTGAAGCATCTTCCTGCAGAAGTTTTAAAGATTTTCTTTCCTCTGTGGTCAAATTGTCCATATTTGACTTGACATATGAGGGTAAATTAGATGCCAATTTAAAGATATCGGTTTCAATTAGCTTTTGGAATTTATCCATTTCTGCAGACCGGGATTGTATGGGATAAAATGAAGATGGTGTCTTTAAAAGGACTCGACGGGTTCCTTCTTCTCTATCAGAGTAGGATGTAGATGACTCATGGATCAAATCCTCCAACTCCGATATAGCACATTTTTCTCGAAAAGAAAAAATCGGAGCATTTATGGGGCCGTGTGTGGAAGCATTAAGATCTTGATCGGATCCTTCTATAACATCTTGATCGATATCAACATAGAAATGTCTCTTCAAAGTAAGGTTACGAATAAATTTATTGATGTGTAAAATCGTATCAAAGGGATCTAGATGTGTATGGGGACAAAAATTCAGTCCTTTAGATAATAGAGAGATCTCATTGGTTGTGAGAACTCTCTGAGATAGATTTAACACATTTGTAGACGTTATCTGCGGTGTGTCCTCAAATTGTATTGGCCATTTGAGTTTTCGCTGATGTTTCTTTCCTCCTCTCCTTGTTTTGACTTTTTTGTTTTTTTCTTTTTTGTTGGATTCCTGCCCCTCTTCTGTTCGTTTTTTGATCCATTATATGGACTAGAATTGGATCTAGATGTATGTGTGTAGTCAACAGAAGTGTCAGATGACGTATAGGCAACCGATGTATCTGTGCCTGTTGTTTCTGGATCCGAGAAACTCACTTTTTTCTTTGGATAATGACGGTTCCAAGTGTTCGTTTTTTTCCAAATATAGACATTATTTGTCTCATAATCTACTTTATCTCTCATTAATTTCTCTTTTTTACCGCTGATGGTATTTGTTTCTAGCTTGTTTATTTTATCATTTAACTTGCGGTCAAGTTCTGTGAATAGAGAAATACTTTTCAATGGAGATATTTCTTCTTGTAATTTGGTGATTTCATCCTGTAACCTCTTTAGTTCCAAAGTTTTTGAGTCTATTATGAGTTTCATGAGATTAAAGGAACAGGTGGAAAGAGTGTCTGTCCATTGCTTTTTTAGTTCTTCATTGAAAAGATCAAACGTTGGAAACTTTTTTATCCGTAGACCTCTTGGGATACGTTCCACATCCAGGTATTCAGTAATTGTGGTCTTTTCCCAATAAGCCCTTATTTCTTTGACCATAAATTTTTCCAATTTATGGAATAGTGATTTTATAAAACAGACAATCTTCTCTTGTCTGTTTTAAGGTGGCGTGTGCATCGTTCCTGAAAGGATTAGTATTTAAATTTCTGAGAGTTCTACTCGTAGAAGGTTCATCCATGTCCTTGTGTGCAAACTCACAGGTGTATAGATGTATTCAAAAGCCTTGTTATTTCAAACAATGATGTATCGGAATATAAACTCCAAAAAACATGTAAATGTCCAGAAAACTCACTCACCGAGCTGGTCTGTATACACGGAGAGATAGCTGAAATCCAATTGGGAAAAGACCGCTCCAGGTGGGCTGGATGTCAGGTGCTGGTCGGATCCGTCAATCCGGAATCACATGTAGCAAAAAAAGGGGAGATGACCGCACTCCGATGTAAATCAAAAATTGGAGTAAAATTTATTCCACATCAAACAAATAGGCAAACTGGAACAACACACTGTGGATGCAGGACACAAAGGCAGACGCGTTTCACGACTTAGGGATGTCGCTTACTCATTGCCAGCTCCATTCTGTGTGTGCAGCTACCACAGATAAACCCATACAAGCAGCTGTAAACATTCAGGTTCATTAATTGATTGATTATCTGAATAGGTGTCGGCTACAAGTCTGTGGATTTAAAGTGCACAAACAGAATGGCCCCAAACGAAAACAAATACAAATTCAAATACACAATAATAGTGATATATGTACAAAAATACATCAATTTCAAAATATTCATTTAAGACAAAAAATGTGCATTTGTGTTGAACAAAACTCAGTATTATTAAAAATACATAGATGTAATCGTGCTAAAATAAACCTGTATACAATATATATATATGTATACTTATGTGAACTGTGAAATATTCAATATACAAAAAACATTTTTAATAGTGTGAGTATGTATCAACAGATCGATACTCGATCAGAAAAGTTTTCTAACCGATGTAAATAAATCCCCAATATAATGATATAAGAAACAAAGTACGTGTACCCTGTTGGAACAACATGTGAAAAACATGTGAAAAAATATATGGTACTGGGTAGACTTCGTACATGAAAACACTGTTAAGTGAAGAATTATTGAAAAAGTGTGTATATGTATATATATTCAAAAGAGGAAAAATTGTATATATTGAAAAATATATATGTGAAAAATATATAGAAAATTCATGGAATGTGTATAAGAAGTAATTAAACAAATAAATGTGTATATATAGTGATTAAAAATATCATGTTTTGAACTGATTAGATGTAAAATATACATACACATATATATATCATGTTCCAGTATTTCACAATTATAAAGACCACATAGAATATCTTGCGTATTAACACAAGTTATACTCTTTCAATTCATTCCACAAACAGTGTTTAAAACCATAATAAAGAGTAGATAGAACTCACAGTGTTACAAATGTTATTGGAGCTAATTAGCAACCCAAACATATATGATTCTAAATAGAACCATAAAATATATCGATATATAGATAGTTTCTAAACATAACTAGTCAGATTATAGATTATGGATGAAAAAAGTCATAATGTTTCTATATGCTCAATTACTGAAAAATATGTATTGAAAAAGCTACTATTTCCCATTCCACAAGGGGAAAAAAGGAAAAGATTATAAAATAATCTTCTTGGACGAACCTATATTGAAGTAGAAACAGACTGGTTGGCTAATTGTATTGAAAATATATATATGTTCAATTATGTGTTAAATTTATTACACTGAAGAACATATCTATACAATATAAGCCTGTCATATATATTTGCATAGCAATTTTCCTTGTATGTATGGCTCATTCCCTATAGCTTGGAATTTAATGAGATAAAACACATTATTAAAAAACATCTGCCAATTTTGCATGTAGATCAAATATGTGATAACATCTTAAACAAGGGTGTGAATATTGTAGCAAAGAGAGCGGTTACACTGGGAAATACATTGTCTCCCAGCCTCTTTTCTACAAAAACCACCTCTTCATCATCGACATGGTTACATTGTAAGGGCAATTTCAAATGTGGAATGCAGGACTGTGTAACCTGTCCCCACATTTTGAAAAGCCCGAATTTTCAGTCTTCAAGCAGTGGGAGGAATTTTAAACTTAACAAATTCTTTAACTGTAACACAGAATATGTTATATATTTGATCACCTGCAAAGGCTGTTTGAAACAATACGTAGGTAGAACTACTAGGAAACTGAAAGACAGATTCAGGGAGCACTTAAGTGATATTCGATGTGTAAAATCAACAAATGTGGCCCGTCACTTTAATGACTTTCATGGAGGTGACACTTCACTAGTAATGATTCAAATCATAGAAAAAGTTCTAAAACCCAAGAAAGGAGGAGATTTATTCAAGATCCTCTGTAAAAGGGAGGTTTTCTGGATATTTATGCTCCGTACACGAATACCCGAAGGCTTGAACTTCGAGTGGGACGTGACACATTTTTACACATAGTATTAAAAGATATATACATTCCATCTATATATGTTAAAATAAATATCCATATTACACATGATTTTGATAGGTGACATTTAAAGCCAATATTTACTAGAGAAATTTCAAAAATGTGTTATGCTTAGACATATGGTGTATATATATATATGTATCTATATGTTTATGCATACAAATTAAGTGGCCATATCCCATGTCCTTTATATTCTTTGTATCCATCTTCAAAGCATATAGCTTCAATGAGCCATACATACAAGGAAAATTGCTATGCAAATATATATGACAGGCTTATATTGTATAGATATGTTCTTCAGTGTAATAAATTTAACACATAATTGAACATATATATATATTTTCAATACAATTAGCCAACCAGTCTGTTTCTACTTCAATATAGGTTTGTCCAAGAAGATTATTTTATAATCTTTTCCTTTTTTCCCCTTGTGGAATGGGAAATAGTAGCTTTTTCAATACATATTTTTCAGTAATTGAGCATATAGAAACATTATGACTTTTTTCATCCATAATCTATAATCTGACTAGTTATGTTTAGAAACTATCTATATATCGATATATTTTATGGTTCTATTTAGAATCTGTGTTTTTGCCAGAATTGGATTAAATTGGATGTTTCTCTATACTATTTCCCATACACAAACCGATTCTAAATATCTGGGGTTTTTTTGGCCATCCAATTATGGGTTAAATGGATTGGATAGCAGCCAGCTATCTAATCTAATGGGCCAACCTTCCCCGGTTTCTATCCCCTTCCCCCTCTCACAGAATCATATATGTTTGGGTTGCTAATTAGCTCCAATAACATTTGTAACACTGTGAGTTCTATCTACTCTTTATTATGGTTTTAAACACTGTTTGTGGAATGAATTGAAAGAGTATATCTTGTGTTAATACGCAAGATATTCTATGTGGTCTTTATAATTGTGAAATACTGGAACATGATATATATATATGTGTATGTATATTTTACATCTAATCAGTTCAAAACATGATATTTTTAATCACTATATATACACATTTATTTGTTTAATTACTTCTTATACACATTCCATGAATTTTCTATATATTTTTCACATATATATTTTTCAATATATACAATTTTTCCTCTTTTGAATATATATATATATACACTTTTTCAATAATTCTTCACTTTAAACAGTGTTTTCATGTACGAAGTCTACCCAGTACCATATATTTTTTCACATGTTTTTCACATGTTGTTCCAACAGGGTACACGTACTTCGTTTCTTATATCATTATATTGGGGATTTATTTACATCGGTTAGAAAACTTTTCTGATCGAGTATCGATCTGTTGATACATACTCACACTATTAAAAATGTTTTTTGTATATTGAATATTTCACAGTTCACATAAGTATACATATATATATATTGTATACAGGTTTATTTTAGCACGATTACATCTATGTATTTTTAATAATACTGAGTTTTGTTCAACACAAATGCACATTTTTTGTCTTAAATGAATATTTTGAAATTGATGTATTTTTGTACATATATCACTATTATTGTGTATTTGAATTTGTATTTGTTTTCGTTTGGGGCCATTCTGTTTGTGCACTTTAAATCCACAGACTTGTAGCCGACACCTATTCAGATAATCAATCAATTAATGAACCTGAATGTTTACAGCTGCTTGTATGGGTTTATCTGTGGTAGCTGCACACACAGAATGGAGCTGGCAATGAGTAAGCGACATCCCTAAGTCGTGAAACGCGTCTGCCTTTGTGTCCTGCATCCACAGTGTGTTGTTCCAGTTTGCCTATTTGTTTGATGTGGAATAAATTTTACTCCAATTTTTGATTTACATCGGAGTGCGGTCATCTCCCCTTTTTTTGCTACATGTGATTCCGGATTGACGGATCCGACCAGCACCTGACATCCAGCCCACCTGGAGCGGTCTTTTCCCAATTGGATTTCAGCTATCTCTCCGTGTATACAGACCAGCTCGGTGAGTGAGTTTTCTGGACATTTACATGTTTTTTGGAGTTTATATTCCGATACATCATTGTTTGAAATAACAAGGCTTTTGAATACATCTATACACCTGTGAGTTTGCACACAAGGACATGGATGAACCTTCTACGAGTAGAACTCTCAGAAATTTAAATACTAATCCTTTCAGGAACGATGCACACGCCACCTTAAAACAGACAAGAGAAGATGGCTCAACTTCTATAAAATCACTATTCCATAAATTGGAAAAATTTATGGTCAAAGAAATAAGGGCTTATTGGGAAAAGACCACAATTACTGAATACCTGGATGTGGAACGTATCCCAAGAGGTCTACGGATAAAAAAGTTTCCAACGTTTGATCTTTTCAATGAAGAACTAAAAAAGCAATGGACAGACACTCTTTCCACCTGTTCCTTTAATCTCATGAAACTCATAATAGACTCAAAAACTTTGGAACTAAAGAGGTTACAGGATGAAATCACCAAATTACAAGAAGAAATATCTCCATTGAAAAGTAATTCTCTATTCACAGAACTTGACCGCAAGTTAAATGATAAAATAAACAAGCTAGAAACAAATACCATCAGCGGTAAAAAAGAGAAATTAATGAGAGATAAAGTAGATTATGAGACAAATAATGTCTATATTTGGAAAAAACCGAACACTTGGAACCGTCATTATCCAAAGAAAAAAGTGAGTTTCTCGGATCCAGAAACAACAGGCACAGATACATCGGTTGCCTATACGTCATCTGACACTTCTGTTGACTACACACATACATCTAGATCCAATTCTAGTCCATATAATGGATCAAAAAACGAACAGAAGAGGGGCAGGAATCCAACAAAAAAGAAAAAAACAAAAAAGTCAAAACAAGGAGAGGAGGAAAGAAACATCAGCGAAAACTCAAATGGCCAATACAATTTGAGGACACACCGCAGATAACGTCTACAAATGTGTTAAATCTATCTCAGAGAGTTCTCACAACCAATGAGATCTCTCTATTATCTAAAGGACTGAATTTTTGTCCCCATACACATCTAGATCCCTTTGATACGATTTTACACATCAATAAATTTATTCGTAACCTTACTTTGAAGAGACATTTCCATGTTGATATCGATCAAGATGTTATAGAAGGATCCGATCAAGATCTTAATGCTTCCACACACGGCCCCATAAATGCTCCGATTTTTTCTTTTCGGGAACAATGTGCTATATCGGAGTTGGAGGATTTGATCCATGAGTCATCTACATCCTACTCTGATAGAGAAGAAGGAACCCGTCGAGTCCTTTTAAAGACACCATCTTCATTTTATCCCATACAATCCCGGTCTGCAGAAATGGATAAATTCCAAAAGCTAATTGAAACCGATATCTTTAAATTGGCATCTAATTTACCCTCATATGTCAAGTCAAATATGGACAATTTGACCACAGAGGAAAGAAAATCTTTAAAACTTCTGCAGGAAGATGCTTCAATCATTATAAAAAATGCAGACAAGGGAGGAGCTGTTGTGGTCTTAGACAAAGCACAATATAAAGCGGAAGCCTTGAGACAATTATCGGATTCTAAAACCTATCAAACCCTCATGAGTGACCCAACCAGCAAATATAAAATGGTCTTAAATAAATTGGTGAAAAAAGGGGCCACTATAGGAGCTTTTTCCATCAGAGAGTTTGAAAATATGATCCCTGAGTTTCCAGTAACACCGATATTCCATCATTTACCGAAGATCCATAAGGGATTGGACACAGTACAAGGTCGACCAATAGTAGCGGGCATTGGATCCTTGAACGAGCGATTGGGAGAATGGTTGGATGGACAACTCCAACATATAGTACACACACTTCCCAGCTACTTAAAAGACACCAACCACTTGCTAACAATTATGGATTCGTTTGTATGGTCAGACGACTACAGCTGGATCACATGCGATGTGTCCAGCCTGTACTCGTCTATCCCACATGTTTTAGCTTTGGAAGCGGTGAGATACAGTTTGGAAACCTTTACAGAAATGTCTACTGTTTTACAAGATTTTGTGGTGGAAGTTCTTGAGTATTTACTCACACATAATTATTTTGCCTTTGATGATGTCTTTTACCTCCAAAGATGCGGGGCTGCGATGGGAGCCAAGTTCTCACCCTCCCTAGCCAATCTCTATATGGGTTGGTGGGAGAGGTCCCGCATCTTTGGAGGTAATAACCCATATAGGGAACTAACATTTTTATACTTTCGCTATATTGACGATCTACTATTCATATGCCATAGATCCATTGACCTTGACACATTTGTGTGCTTTTTGAACAATAATAATTTAAATCTTACTTTTACTGGTTTTTCTAACCCGGATAAAATAGAGTTTCTTGATGTGACCCTACAACATGAAGGTAATAAAGTCACTTCCACCTTATACAGAAAACCCCAGGCGGGTAACAGTTTACTGCATGCCAAGTCAGGACATCCTCTCCACACAATTAAAGGTATACCGGTAGGACAGTTCCTTAGACTTAGAAGAATTTGTAGTGACATTGATACCTTTAAGAAAGAATCGGTCCATCTGTATCAACGGTTTCTCCAGAGGGGATATCCCAGATGGATGCTGGACAGAGCATACCATCTGGCCCTCCAGAGGAACCGTACTGATTTACTATTAGCAACTAATCAAATAGCGGTAGATTATCAGTCTAATCCTAATAGCTCAAGGGTGCCAACAGAAAATAAAAAATCATACAAAAAGAAAAACATCAAAAATAAAAACAAAAATACATTTTCTGTTACTTTAGCGCTTCCCTATAGCTTGGAATTTAATGAGATAAAACACATTATTAAAAAACATCTGCCAATTTTGCATGTAGATCAAATATGTGATAACATCTTAAACAAGGGTGTGAATATTGTAGCAAAGAGAGCGGTTACACTGGGAAATACATTGTCTCCCAGCCTCTTTTCTACAAAAACCACCTCTTCATCATCGACATGGTTACATTGTAAGGGCAATTTCAAATGTGGAATGCAGGACTGTGTAACCTGTCCCCACATTTTGAAAAGCCCAAATTTTCAGTCTTCAAGCAGTGGGAGGAATTTTAAACTTAACAAATTCTTTAACTGTAACACAGAATATGTTATATATTTGATCACCTGCAA
Source organism: Pelophylax lessonae (assembly GCF_965119305.1). NCBI lineage: Eukaryota > Metazoa > Chordata > Amphibia > Anura > Ranidae > Pelophylax > Pelophylax lessonae. The sequence goes on from NC_138771.1 coordinate 164,023,618, forward strand.
AGGCTGTTTGAAACAATACGTAGGTAGAACTACTAGGAAACTGAAAGACAGATTCAGGGAGCACTTAAGTGATATTCGATGTGTAAAATCAACAAATGTGGCCCGTCACTTTAATGACTTTCATGGAGGTGACACTTCACTAGTAATGATTCAAATCATAGAAAAAGTTCTAAAACCCAAGAGAGGAGGAGATTTATTCCAGATCCTCTGTAAAAGGGAGGTTTTCTGGATATTTATGCTCCGTACACGAATACCCGAAGGCTTGAACTTCGAGTGGGACGTGACACATTTTTACACATAGTATTAAAAGATATATACATTCCATCTATATATGTTAAAATAAATATCCATATTACACATGATTTTGATAGGTGACATTTAAAGCCAATATTTACTAGAGAAATTTCAAAAATGTGTTATGCTTAGACATATGGTGTATATATATATATGTATCTATATGTTTATGCATACAAATTAAGTGGCCATATCCCATGTCCTTTATATTCTTTGTATCCATCTTCAAAGCATATAGCTTCAATGAGCCATACATACAAGGAAAATTGCTATGCAAATATATATGACAGGCTTATATTGTATAGATATGTTCTTCAGTGTAATAAATTTAACACATAATTGAACATATATATATTTTCAATACAATTAGCCAACCAGTCTGTTTCTACTTCAATATAGGTTCGTCCAAGATTATTTTATAATCTTTTCCTTTTTTCCCCTTGTGGAATGGGAAATAGTAGCTTTTTCAATACATATTTTTCAGTAATTGAGCATATAGAAACATTATGACTTTTTTCATCCATAATCTATAATCTGACTTGTTATGTTTAGAAACTATCTATATATCGATATATTTTATGGTTCTATTTAGAATCATATATGTTTGGGTTGCTAATTAGCTCCAATAACATTTGTAACACTGTGAGTTCTATCTACTCTTTATTATGGTTTTAAACACTGTTTGTGGAATGAATTGAAAGAGTATATCTTGTGTTAATACGCAAGATATTCTATGTGGTCTTTATAATTGTGAAATACTGGAACATGATATATATATGTGTATGTATATTTTACATCTAATCAGTTCAAAACATGATATTTTTAATCACTATATATACACATTTATTTGTTTAATTACTTCTTATACACATTCCATGAATTTTCTATATATTTTTCACATATATATTTTTCAATATATACAATTTTTCCTCTTTTGAATATATATATATACACTTTTTCAATAATTCTTCACTTTAAACAGTGTTTTCATGTACGAAGTCTACCCAGTACCATATATTTTTTCACATGTTTTTCACATGTTTTTCACATGTTGTTCCAACAGGGTACACGTACTTCGTTTCTTATATCATTATATTGGGGATTTATTTACATCGGTTAGAAAACTTTTCTGATCGAGTATCGATCTGTTGATACATACTCACACTATTAAAAATGTTTTTTGTATATTGAATATTTCACAGTTCACATAAGTATACATATATATATATATATTGTATACAGGTTTATTTTAGCACGATTACATCTATGTATTTTTAATAATACTGAGTTTTGTTCAACACAAATGCACATTTTTTGTCTTAAATGAATATTTTGAAATTGATGTATTTTTGTACATATATCACTATTATTGTGTATTTGAATTTGTATTTGTTTTCGTTTGGGGCCATTCTGTTTGTGCACTTTAAATCCACAGACTTGTAGCCGACACCTATTCAGATAATCAATCAATTAATGAACCTGAATGTTTACAGCTGCTTGTATGGGTTTATCTGTGGTAGCTGCACACACAGAATGGAGCTGGCAATGAGTAAGCGACATCCCTAAGTCGTGAAACGCGTCTGCCTTTGTGTCCTGCATCCACAGTGTGTTGTTCCAGTTTGCCTATTTGTTTGATGTGGAATAAATTTTACTCCAATTTTTGATTTACATCGGAGTGCGGTCATCTCCCCTTTTTTTGCTACAGGCAAATTTAGCTTGCCTCACTGTAACCAGTGTGGCTGTAATTATCCTTTTAGGTATATTTAGTAGTGCTCATTGTAATCAGTGCAGCTGATTAATTAGGTCAATTCAATGTTCTCAGTTGCTGCCAGCCTGAAAGCTCCCTCTGCTTTCCAGAGTTTTTAGAATTCTCTGGAACGTAAGTGTGGAGCTCTGCAGATGGCAGCATGAATATTTATTCAGCCCTGGCCAATCTAAAGGAGCAGGGCCCTGAGGGCTGCTGGTGGTCTGCATACATTTTCTGAGGCACTGGGCTTCTGGGTATTTTCCTGCAGAGGATCAGTCCAGCCTTGAGGGCTGCTGCCCTGTGCTTGCTGTTCAAGAGCCCTGCTGGGCGACCTGGGGGCTTGGATGCCGAAGTTACAGAGGGCTGACTGAGGGGCTGTCTGCTGAAGATCTAGTCTGATATCACTGGGGAAAGGTGTTGCTTGGAAGTTGGAAGAAGGTAAACCAACTGTCCTGGGACATTTTGTGAGTACAGACTGCTGTGAGAGATCTTAGAGACGTTTGGGCTGCTGCCACCCCTCTTGTACTAGAGTCTCAGCTGTGTGTTTGTTAAAGAGGACATTGGCTGGTGTCCTGAAGGGCTTAGTCTATCTAGTTCTCAGTGGAGGGACTTTGCCATTGTGGCTATAAAGAAAGGAGTTTGTATTTAACTATTTCAACTTCAAAGCCACGTCCACAGTTTGCTACAAGCAAGGACTTCTGGTTCACCTTTTCAGAAAGGAGTTATTTGTCCTTAAATTGTACATAGTTCTGTTTTTGGAATATCTCCCTCAACCCTATCCAAGTTCTCCAACAATAAAAACAAACACCCTACATTGGTTATTGAGGAAAAGTGTGGCTGGGATTGTGTGCCTGCCTGTAGGGCAATCCACTGAGGAAGAAGGTGGGCAAATTTCCAGCGGCTCCTACAGAAGTAAGCGCTTTACAAGATATGTGAAATAAAAAATATCAGAAGTACACTTTTGTATAGATTTCTGTAAGATCAGTGCAGACCCGATCTCGCTGCTACAAAAGTGGGGAATATTTACCCACTCATACCAAAGGGATGCAGTTGACATTTTTTATGTGAAAGCAGCAGATGCTTGTGTCTTCTGTCTTTGCATTAGGGCAGTGCTGCATCCAGGATTAAAACTTGCAATCTGGTATTTGTAGAACCATCAACTGACACAATGTGCCACACGTTGAGTCATTCAATCCTATGACAACCTGTACACACAAACATTGTCTGCTATGACTTTAAAGCTGCTCTTTTCTACAATGCTATTTGTTCCCAGTCACCCCTATTTTGTCACGTTTACCCACAAAACTACCTGTACCTGAACACACAATGGCCACTCCTATCTCTGACTATCTTGGTGCATAGTGCAGTGTTTTTCAACCTTTCTTCAGTCAAGGCACCCTTGAAAATAATGCACAAATCTCGAGGCACCCCATTTTAAAATGTAAAGAACTAAATTAACATAGTTTTATTTTTACAAAGCAAATAAACTTTTTTTGCTGACTAGTGTGCCAGCCACTAATTCAACAAATGTGACCCCATTACTGTCGGAGACGGGCAAACAAGGACATCCCCACGTGCCCAATGTCGCCCCAATTAACATACGACATCCTCAGTTGATAGGATGCGAGTAGCTGGTCCGCACAATACCCAAGGTTGTGGTGCTGCACAATTAAAACCTGTGGCTTTGTGTAACAATCTTGATCCACCTGCTGTCTTGTTGGCAATTTTTAGGTATTTTGCCAAGGCATCCCTGAAGAACCCAGAAGGCTCCCCAGGGTGCCACTGGTTGAAAAAGGCTGGCATAGTGCATTAAGCCAGACCTCCCAGATTCAAACTAAAAACTATACAACCTAGTGTTTGCAGAGCTGTGAGTCAGTGATTGACCCCTCCCCCCCCAAAAAAAATGGGCTAAAAGTAGTATGAGGAGCTGTAGAGACCTATGGGATGGGTTTGATCCTGTGGACTCATGCAGACTACCTTACTAGCCATTTGAGCCACAAACACACTCTGAAGTGTGAGCTGGATGAAAATGTCTACATTGCAAAATATGGGAACTAGCCTGAAAAGGGCTTGAAACATCCCTTTAGTAAAATACATAATGCTGCATTTAAGGTTATAAGCCACTTACAAGATTTGAACTCACAACCTAGGGGTCTTAAGCTGCGATCTTGCATGCTGTGCTTTGCAAGCTGGAGTTGATGCTTCGGTACAGACCTACTGATGGGTTTGCTCCTGTGGGTCTACCGCACACTTGAATAAGCTAATTGAGCTACAAACACACTAAAGTGTTAGCTGGACAAAAATGTCTGCATTGCAAAAGAGGAGAACTAGCCAGAAAAAGGCTTGAACAATCCCTTGGTAGAATAGATTATGTTGTTTCTCCATTTAATATACAGGCTGCTTTCAAGACTTGGACACAACCTGGTGTACACAAAGCTTAAATGCTGCACTACTGAGCACATTGGTGTGTGCTATGCCCGGAAAGCTGGAGTTGATCCTTCAGTACAGCCCTATTGATGGGTTTGATCAAGTGGACTCACTGTATGCAGCGCACCTTACTAGCTATTTGAGCCACAAACACACTGAAACATGAGCTGATTGAAAATGGGTACAGTGCAAAAGAGGAGAACTATCCCGAAAAAGACTTGAAATGATCCCTTAGTAGAATAGATAATGTTGCATTTAGGGTTATAGGCCACTTCCAAAATTTGAGCTTACAACCTGGCGTTGTTAAAATGCAAGCTTTCATGCTGCGCCACTAAGTTTGCGGTTGTTTAACACACCAGGCAAGCTTGGGTTGATGCTTCAGTAAAGCTGTTGGGGTGTTTTGGGTTAAAGGTGGCCATAAGGTAGATAGATGCAGGTAATGCTGGGAACAAGGTAGGCAGACAAGAGTGGTTGCCAGATGGGGTTGGTGATGGATAGATAAGTGCCCATAGAGTAATGTGGTGGGTAAGCTGTGGTCACAGAGCTTTGCAGAATGAGGGTGGTGCTGGGGGTATGGGTGGACAGATAAGGGTGGCATTGTGGGTAAGAGTAACCAGATGAGGGTGGTGTTCTGGTTATGGGTGGACAGCCGATGCTGGGTGGTATACAGGACAAATCCCAGGTATACAATAGTAGCATGGTGGGTGAAGGTGGCAAGATGGAGGCAGTGTTGTAGATACAGATAATGTGTGAGGGTATCCAGATGTGGGTAGTGTTGAGGGCAAATGTGGACAGTTAGGGTGGTGGTGTGGTTAAAGATGGCCACAATCAATGTCAGAATAGGGGTGGTTTTGTGGATGTGGGAGTGAGGCATAAGGTGCTCAGAGACAGGAGGTGTTTAGGGAAGGGTGAGCCAGATAGGGGTGATGTTGTGGGTACAGGCAGTATAGTGAGTATGTTTGGCCAGGGAACTGTGATAGAGTATGGGGCTTGTGCTGTGGGTAAAAGTGGCCACAGAGCCATGGCAGACTATGGTTATGTTGAGGGTAAAAGTTGCAGCACTGGCTTGGTAGGTGAAGATATTGAAGGGCATGCTAGGCGTAGATGTGAGTGGGATAGTGAGGAAGGGATTAACAAACACTAACCAGATGAAGGTGTTGATCTGTTCACAAATGTTTTATCATTTTTCACAAAGAGACAAAAACTTCCACCTTTTTGAGCCCTGCTGGTAACTTCTTTCTAAACACCCTGGAAGAAAAGCATAAAAGAGACAAACTTTAAACTCCTCATTAAAGAGAGCTCTGTGAGATGCTGGCTTTCTGTATATGGAGGAAATAATCCACTGGCTATGACTTTTGGTGCTAACAGGCATTTCTCACTGTGTTCCTCGTTTGACATACCCCTCACCTTGGTAAAGATGCATCCTGCTGCTGCCAACTAAGGGCATTGAGGGGCTTGTTACATGTGTGTGATGATGCAAGTAAGGCTGGCCATACACCATACAATTTTCTTATTCAATTTCCTTTAGATTTACCTTCAACTATGTAGAGCAAGGGCCTGCCTGATTACATACAAATTGAAAGTGTTCAGGTTTGAACTTATATTATATGGTTTTGGTAAATCTAAAGGAAAGTTGAACAAGAAAATTGTATAGTGTATGGCCAGCCTAAGGCAGGCTACAGAGCATTGTAAGCTTGTGGGCTTGTCAGGTGTGGGTGGTGTTTATGGTAAGGTTGAAAAAGGTGTGGGAGGTTTTGACGGTAAGGCTGACCTAGTGCCTTGGCAGATGATGGTGTTACGGGTTTTCTCAGATGTGGATGGTGTTAAGAGAAAACTTGGCCACCCAGAACTGCAGGATTTGGCTCTAATTTGTTTCGCAGGATGGCGTATCTCTCAACCATTCCGTATTCTAAGGGAAAGTCTTGAGATTACAACATAAATGTGGCATCCCACAGATCTGGGCTTTGTGCACTCTTGCATGACATATGGGCAGCCTCTACAGATCCAGTACAGTAACACTTTACTAGACCTGCCGCTGCTCTGGGAACAGAACAGAAATTAGATCCCTCCTGCTGTATTTGCCCCCGATAAGCGAGAGACTTGTTTCCAGGAATCTTTAAATCAGCACTTTGTGTGGTTTAGGAATGAGGGTAATAAATGCTCTATATGAGTCTGCTTCTAGTGAGTCGCCTTGTTGGATGGTTTTAAAACTTATTGTTAAGGTTGGGGCCAGTAAGGGAGCAACTTTTTTGTAGTAAAGGGTTGTAAATCTGTTCGGTCCAGGTGTTTAGCCTAAGGGAGCTTGTTTGATGGCGGTCAGCACCTCCTCCACTGTGAGTTCTCTATCTAGAATATCCCTTTGTTCATCAGTGAGGGGCGGGATAGGAAGCTGGTCAACAAAATCGATGAACTCCAATTGGACAGAGTTGCCCTTGCCGCTATATAGGTTTTTGTAATATGTCTGGAATGCTTGCAGCACCAATTTAGGGTTGCGTATAGGAACTGTTTGATTTCCTAAGTTTGGGATTGTGGGGGGGGGGGCGTCTGGGAGCCAGTCTTGGCGCTAGGAGTCTGCCTGGTTTATTGGTTTGGGAATAAAACCTGGCTTGTGTCCAGCGTAGTTGTTTTTTCAGCCTTTGTAGTAAAGGCATACATTTAATTCTAGTCGGGCGGCTTCGACCTGCCTATGTAAGTCCTTTTGAGGGTTTAGTTTGTGTTTTTTGAAGAGGGCTGATAGGTTAATCCTCTTTTTGTTTAATCCTCTTTTTGTTTATGTTATAATGTTTTTTTGTATCTAGCGGCCAATTGAATTAGAATACCCCTGATCGTGGCCTTGTGGGCGACCCAAGTGTATAGGGGGATGTTTATGCTGGATCGTTCAGAGAGAAAAACTCCTTCAGAGCCATTTCAATATCAAGGCAAATAGAGGGATTGCTGAGGTGAGATTCATTCAGCCGCCAGGTATAAGAGGAAAGAGGATATTGAGTGATCTGACCAGGGAGTCTCTAAAATCTTTGAAGATGTGCATGGAGGTAAAGACCTGGTGTCCGTAAGGACGTGGTCTATCCTGGAGTATGTCAAATGGACGTGAGAACAGTAAGTAAAATCGCTTTTTGTGCTATTATGTTCTCTCCAGATGTCCACTAAATCTTTATCGTGCAAAAGCTTCACAAATCTAGTGCCCAAACGTGTGGGCTTCAAGATTTGGCACCCTGTAGGACGTGTTTTGTCTAATGATGAGTCCAAAGTGATGTTTGAGTCTCCTCCCATTATTAACGTACCCTCGAATAGGGGGGACAGTTGTTGAAGTAGATTTGAAAAAAAGGGGAGCTGATCCTTATTTGGAGCGTAATAATAATAAGTAGTGTCACTAAGCTGCCCTCTAGATCTCCCTTGACCATAAGGTACTGGCCTTCTGGGTCAATGACTGTGAAGGAGAAAAAGCCAAGATCCTTGCCACACAGATAGCCACTCCCCTTTTCTTGTCCGCTGCATTTGCGAAGAAAAAGGTTAGGTAGTGTTTGTAAAAGAATTTAGGATTATAGGATGATAAAAAGTGTATTTCTTGTACGAACACTATCTTAGCTCCCACTTTATGGGTGAATTAAGGCCCTGTACATTGTGTGTTATGAGCTTGGTAGGTCTTTTTGTGTGTACATTAGCCATGATGTGTTATGGGACGAGGATCGCTTACCTTACCTCTCGAAAACCATGTTAATAGTGCGTACCCGTAGATTTTGAGCATTGTTGACACCCAGATGGAGCACCAGAAGAAAAAAAGGGAGGAAAAAAGATTGTAAGCCCAAGAGGGGGCAAGTACCTGAGACAAGGACCAAAAAAGAAAAACTTTAGTGCAATTCAATGAGAACAATATCAAACATTACATAGAAAACAGTTATTGTACCAAAAATATATATTGAATAGGCAACAGTCGGTTGCAGGCCACAAAAAGGGGGCCTAAGATTTCCAAAGCCACCACCCGGTAATGAATAGAGGTGAGGCGCATGGCTCACCGACTCAAACCAAGATAAGCATCAAGTGTATCGACAACAAAGAACGAATGCTTGATTGTAAAGGTTAGAATTCTAACCTTGTTATACTGGAATTGTTAGAAACACAAAAAACTTATGTGACAGTGGCAGACTGGGGACCTGAAAGATTGTATTAACATGCCTTATTATATTTCATATATATTTCAGTTTATGCCCATTCTATGATGAAATGTGGGCCCTTGCATTTACATAGTAACGAGCCAGACTGACACTCATTCATCCACCCTGGACACCAGACAGTTGGATATTTTGCATTTAGACGACATGTTAAACACCTTTTCATTCATTCATTTGGACACTTGACAGGGTTAAGTCTGCACATGGAAATTACTGACACCACCTAAACACATTTGACAATTGCTTGCATTAACACATGACAACTGAATACAGACGGGGCGACTCTGCCACAAAACACAGATTCAGATACAAGATACCTCATATTGACACAGATGCATAGAGAAAACAAAAGCCTTTCATGTACTGTTCTGTGAGATATGTGCTATTGTTAGTTTGACTGATGAATTGTAAACCAGTTTGGAGCAGTCTTTCCTGCTCAAAACGTGCCTTAAATATGAGCGAAACTTGCAATTAAATCAGTTGTGTCTGCGCTAAGTTTGAGTGCTATGTGTCATCACAACTCCCGGCTGGATGAGGGGAAATTCACTATCTAGGGGGGGTTAGCCACTGAAGGGCCGTATATCATCTTTTAATTGCCTCCTGACGAGATATGAGCTAACAGGACCTCTAGTGGATAAGGTTAATACAGCCCCTGTATAGTTATGTAGTTACAGTCTACCGTAAACGTTGATGTAAAATTGTTGAAAGAAGGTGCTTGCAAACTAAAATCTGGAATGAAAAGAACATAAAAAACAAAACAAATGTTCAGCAATCATGTATGAGGAACCCAAGATATAAGGAGAGAACCATAGAGAAGTTCTTCTAAAAAGTGAATCAAAGATGTTGACTCAACGATTTTTCATGGCGGTCTGGATTGGTGGCATGTGCGACTTCTGTTATTTTGAGGAGATTTCCACAGGGGTGCCGCGGCCAGAAGTAGAGGAAGTATGTGAGCCTGGCTATGGGGGAGGTGAAGTGAAGATGAGACGCAGACGTTTGAGTAGAGCTTCTCCATCCGAGAAGTTGGAAAACTAATAGGATTTGCCCTTATAAGGAAATGTGAGACGAAATGGAAATGACCATCGATACCGGATGCCCTTTTGTTGTAGGGGTTGAAGCAGTAGTTTAAAGCAGTGGTCCTCAACTCCGGTCCTCGGGGCCCACTAACAGGCCAGATTTTAAGTATTACCTTGGGGAGATGCAGACTAGAATACTGGAATCACTGAGCAGGAAATTAGATCACCTGAGATGTAATTTAGTTATCTTCCAAACCTGGCCTGTTAGTGGGCCCCCGAGGACCGGAGTTGAGGACCACTGGTTTAAAGGATCAATGCTTTTGAACAGTTGCAGGTAAAATGTCAGCAAAGATTTGACCCTCATGGCAAAGTAATTGGATTGAGGGTAGCTTTCTGGCCTTTTGCATGACGCTTTCCTTCACTTTGTAGTAATGGTGCTTTACTATAATGTCTCTAGGAGGCCCACATTACTTACTCTTTTCAACAGAATCACAAACATTCTATTCTGTATGGCAGGAACATTGCATAAGCCTGAAAAAAGGAGCTTTAAATATGCAGATTGCTTCTTCTGATGCTCTGAAGCAGTCAGATGATGCTGATAATTTTATCAAGTGTTGTATCATCCATTCAAGCTTGTCTTACAAAGAGCTCCTTATTAATCATTGTACTCTGTGGATGTACACTTGAAATATAATAGACGTTATGCTTGTAACAAAAGATTGCCAAATACAGATTGATTTTGACAGCCATTCTGAGGTTTTTCAAGGTATACTGATCTATTCTGATCGGTTAAAACAATGTTATTCACTGTAACAACTGCAGGGCGAAAAATAAACTGCCCAATGTTATTTTTAGCCTATATACAGTGTAAAGTCAGCATAGTTCAAAAACAGAGTTGACACATGCACAATTTCTTTGTATATTTATCATTTGCATGCACAGCGATATGTAACATATGTATCACAATCAACATATTTGTGAGTAGGCGCCCATGACGCATGTGTTCTATTATTTTTGTACGTGTGTGTACTGTATGTGGGGGTTAGGGGCCTCAAAAATGTTTTGGAGGGGATTTTGTGCTTGGTTGTAGCTTACATTTTTTTCAATTTTTAACTTTTTTTCGCATGGCAGATTCCTTCCCAGCCATGCTGGCAACGGTAAGTGAAAGGGGGACCCGGAAGTGACATTTTACACACCGCTTCCAGGTTACAAGGAAGTAGGGAAGGAGAGTGAACGCATGTCCTCATAGCTCCCTCCACTTCACCTGGCGGCACCCTCTATGCCAGTCCTGGGCCTGCAGATGAGCAAGCGGAACCTGGGATACATGGTGGAGGTGAGCATGCGGGGGGCAATCCGGTGGCTGGGGAGAGGCCAGACTTCTTCCATCTGAAAGTCAGATGTTGACTTGTATATACACACCGTCCTGGTATGTAAAGCTCCCCACTGCCAGATTCGTACAATGTATGAACCTGGCAGTGAAAGTGCAGATAAAAGTGTTTTTTTTAAAGCTTGTAATCCCTCTGCTTTTGTATTTGGGCAACATGTGAATGTCAACCATTTCCCGCCCACGCTATAGCCGAAAGCCGGCTACAGCGCAGAACTTAATTGCCAGGAAGGTGTCCATGTACTTCCTCCCGTGCATGAGCTGCCTGCGGAGTGCGCGCAGCTCCCTCTGTGATCAGCGAGTCCCGGCCCCTTACAACGTGATCAGCTGTCAGCCAATGACAGCTGATTACGGGATGTAAACAGCAGCCGGAGATCAGTTTTCTTTTCTCCTCACGCTGTCAGCGTGAGGAGAAAAAAAAATCAGATCGCCGGCTGCTATCAGAGGGACATCTGTCCAAAAGAGGAGAGGATCATCTGTGCCCCAGTGCCCATCAGCGCCAGCTATCGGTGCAGGTCAGTGCCACCTATCAGTGCCAATCAGTGCTGCCTATGAGTGTAACCTACCAGTGTCTATCAGTGCCACCTATTAGTGCCCATCAGTGCCACCCACCAGTGCCCTTCAGTGCCACCCATCAGTGCCGCCTTATCAGTGCAGCCTTATCAGGGCCCATAAGTGCCGCCTTCCACATCAATGAAGGAGAAAAAATACCTGTTTGCAAAATTTTATAACAAAAACAGTTTTTTTTTTTTTTTAAATTTCCAGTCTTTTTTTTTGTTTTTTTCAGCAAAATATAAAAAACCCAGTAGTGAATAAATACCACCAATGAAATGATAAAAATGTCATTTGGGTGGCCGCGCAATTGTCCTTCAAAGTGCGACAGCGCTGAAAGCTGAGAATTGGCCTGGGCAGGGAGGGGGTATAAGTGCCCTGTAGGCAAAAGGTTAAAAAAAAAAAAGTATATATATATATATATATATATATATTTATTAGAGAATGGTATAGTCACAGGATCCACTATGGCTATGTTGTTCCATATTATTATGTCGAATATGCTTTTTCTTTTCTGCTGAAGCCTAGTCTAATAAATGGTGGCTGGTCTATTTTCTTTTTCTACTCTTGTGTGGGTGATGGCTGCTTGCTGGGACTGCTGTCACTATCAGGTATGCTTATGTTGCTTTCTTCTCTGCCCCACAATCCTAACGGCTACCAAAGCACCTAATATGACAGTCTCAACCCCACATAATTGCAATCTTAAAGCATACACCTTTTTCCCTTAATTTTAACCTAGTAATCCTGCCATTAGCTCACTTCCTGCAGTTAGGACTATGTAAATCTGGTTAGGCCTACATACCACCCACCCCCCCTCTTCTCCACTGTAATCCACTAGGATTGCAGGGAACAATGCTAACTAATGAAAGGCAGAGAGTAGTTATCTGTTCACATTGTTAGAGTTTACACGATTTACCATCTTAAATGTTTGAAACCAGATATTGGGGGAATTCAAAGTCTACTGACACTTTTCTGGCAGTATGGCCCTTTAGCATGGTCTACACCAGATTAAAAAATATCTTACTTCTTGAGCTGGGGAAAAAGAATCCAATGACTGAATACAGAGTGTCCTTCTGGGTGATAACTGCATATTCAGTATGGGTATTGCCATCCTTAAGCCCCGTACACACGCACAGATTGTTGGCCAACTGATCGGCTAACTTTTGTCCAGTGTTGTTTGTTGGTTGAAATGTGCTCTAGACTTGCACTGGACTTTTGTTGACCAACAAAAACCAATTTCAGAAGTGATGTCCTGTGATGGTTGACTTTCCCTGTGTTTTTTCTTCTCTGAGCATGCCCAGTCATGCTCATCTGATTTTTGTCTGCCGAAATCTGTACTGACTGAGGAACAATCGGCCGTTTTTTGTTGCCCAACAAAAATTTTAAAGTAGGGATGCACCGAAATGAAATTCTTGGCCGAAGCCGAAGCCGAATAATAATAAAATGTTTGGCCGAAGGCCGAATACCGAACGCGGTGTTTCGCATTTTTTCCATTTATTTTGCCAATTTTTTGTCCTCTCTCTTGTCCTCTCGTGTCTCTCTCTCTCTCTCTCTTGTCCTCTCACTCTCTCTCTCTTGTCCTCTCATGTCTCTCTCTCTCTCTCTCTCTTGTCCTCTCATGTCTCTCTCTCTCCCTAAATGTTACTGTAGGGAATGGGATTCAGTGCACACTGCAGCCTTGTACCATAGGGTTAATGTTAGTGACACTGTAGGGATTGGGAAGGATGCTGGGAATGGAAATCAGGAAGCATGCAGGCAGCCTTGTAAATTTTAATTGCAGATACAGGGCACTGGGCAGGTCAGGGTTAATGTGGTAACATCAATTACTCAGTGACAGTCAGTCAGTGTCAGTGTGGACTCGATCAGATTATACAGTGACAGACAGTCTCTCATAGTGGTGGTAGTAGGAGGCTGGAGGTGGACTAGTAGGAGCCTGGAAAGGAGCACAGCCGCATACATACATTACTTACTCGTGCACTGCAGCCCGCCCCACACATTCAGTGAGTCTTACTCTCCTCCCTAGTTTTTTCAATGGCACATTCAGGAAGCCAATCACGCCGTGAGTAGCGGCACAGCGGAACCAATCAGGTGTGCAGGCACGCGTGATTGGTTCGCTGTGCAGTTAATCACGGCGTGATTGGCTTCCTGAATGTGCCATTGAAAAAACTAGGGAGGAGAGTAAGACTCACTGAATGTGTGGGGCGGGCTGCAGTGCACGAGTGAGTAATGTAATGTATGCTCACCGCTGAAGTGTCCCGGCTTCACGGAAGTCTGTGAGTCCTCCTGTCCTCCTCCGAGTCCCTTCCCCCTGTAAATATCGTGACCTCGGCGATATGAATATCGCCTACGGCCACAGAACGATAGTCGATAATATCGACTATCGTTCAGCCCTATTATTCGGCACAAAATTATTCGGCCTTTTGACTTATTCGGCCGAACACCGAAAGTGCTATTTTTTCTATTTTCGGCCGAATAATGTTCGGCCGCCGAACATTCGGTGCATCCCTATTTTAAAGCATGCACACCAGATTTTTTTCGGCCGAAAATTCGCAGTTGGTTGTCGGAAGCATCATACTAACAAGCCTACAATCGGCAGATCGGACGTTGGCCAACAATTTACGGCCAACAATCTGTGCGTGTGTACGGGGCTTTAGTATAAAACCGGGATCAAATCTACCAAAAAAATCAAACATCTGGGTCTTCAGGGAGTGTGTCCTGCACTGGGCTCACAGCAGCTGATTCCAACATCATCAATTTAACATATGTAGTTTGGTTTGTCTCCTGCCTCCTACAATACAGGCAATAAGGTGGCTAGGTTTAACCGATTGCCAACTGCGCACAGTACATTTACTGCGGCAGTCAGCCCCGGCCAGGCAGAGTGACGTAGATCTACGTCACTCGCCTGTCACTGCTATTAGAGCCAATAGCGGTCGAGCGCGCGCCCGCTGAGGCGCGCGCCCGCCTCGGCTCGTTCAGGGAGGAGTGCGGGCGTGTGACCGGCGGACCCGATGTCCGCCGGTCACTCGCCGATCGTCGGTACAGCGGGAGAAAGGCAATAAGGTGGCTAGGTTTAACCGGTTGCCGACTGCGCACAGTACATTTACTGCGGCAGTCAGCCCCGGCCAGGCAGAGTGACGTAGATCTACGTCACTCGCCTGTCACTGCTATTAGAGCCAATAGCGGGCGAGCGCGCGCCCGCTGAGGCGCGCGCCCGCCTCGGCTCGTTCAGGGAGGAGTGCGGGCGTGTGACCGGCGGACCCGATGTCCGCCGGTCACTCGCCGATCGTCGGTACAGCGGGAGAAAGGCAGAGCGGCTTATGTAAACAAGCCGCCTGTCATTCTCCCCTGTGTAAAAATGAAGATCAGACGGTTCTACTATGTAGAACCTGTTGATCTTTGTTTTTACACCAATAGCATTGTCCCACTACAGTTAGAATCACGCCCCTAGGACACACTTAACCCCTCCCTGTCCAATACAGTTAACCCCTTCCCTGCCAGTGTCATTTTTGCAGTAACAGTGCATATATATAGCACTGATTACTGCAGTAATGTCACTGGTACCCCCAAAAGTGTCAAAAATGTCAGTCAAGGGTCCGATCTGTCCGCCGCAATGTCGCAGTACCACAAAAAAAAAAAAAAAAAATCGCAGATCGCCGCCATTACTGGTTAAAAAAAAAACACCAAAAATGACAAAAATCTTTCCCTTTGTTAGTAACGCGATAACTTTTGCGCAAACCAATCAAAATACGCTTTTTGCGATTTTTTTTACCAAACATATGTAGCATAAAACAATTTGGCCGAAAATGTTAAAACATTTTGATTTTTACATTTTTTTGGGGGGGAATTTCATATAAAAAAAAAAGTGAAAAATATTAATATTTTTGCAAAAATTAAGCACTTTTTTTGTTTATAGCGCATGATCAAAAAATCGCACAGGTGATCAAATACCACCAAAAGAAAGCTCTGTTTGTGGGAAAAAAAGGACGTGAAATTCGTTTAGGTACAGCGTCGCACGACCGCGAAATTGTCCGTTAAAGTCACGCAGTAAAAAAAAAAAAAAAAAAAAAAAAAATCGCAAAAAACCCCCTGGTCAGGAAGGGGGTAAAATCTTCCGGGGCTTAAGTGGTTAAATGTACACATTTTTCATTGATAGATTTGTACATAAACAACAATACAAATTCATATTTCTCTGTCGCTCATTGACAGACATAGTCCTCCTTGATTAATATCAACTCGGGTTATACTGCCCTCTACAGGAGTAGGACTAGACAGGAAAGAAAACGTTCTGGCCACACCCTAGGGGCAGTCCCAGAGGGTATATCCTCTCACTTCCTGCTACAGCAAATCAGTTTTTTTCTGTCTAGTTAGGAGTAAGGACCTAGATTCCTTGCTAGGATCTTCGGTCCTGGCAGGATTTTTTTTTTAGAAATACTTTTTTAGACAGCTTTTTTTCTCCAGTGTTCCTGTGAAATCTTCAAGCAAGTACGCTGAAACTGGGCGACGGGCTGGATGTTGAGATCCAGTGGTCACCCCAGTTCAGCCTACGAGCGCGTGCAGGCCATAGCTCCGCGCTGGGTCGGCCGCGACATAGTCCCACTGGACGGGGACTGACCCTGCGAGTTAAACGTCTCGCCTGGACGCCAATGACCAGCAGAGTCACGGCGTCCGTATTGGTCGACAGCCCCCCCACCCCGGTGGAGAGGGGTTCTGTCAGGAGTTGGCGCCCGCCTGGTTTCGGTATGGTGAGTAGAATGTTCCCCCTCTCCCCCTGTCGGGTTTGTTGGTGGACGCGGGCCCCTCTCTGGGATGGTCGGACACTCGGTTTTCTGGGTCTCCCCTCTATCCTATAACAGGTCACAGATCCCCAATTTGAGTGTGATTTTTGTGAATAGAAACCAGGAGGCTTGGTTTGGGAGCTGACGATCTAAAGTCACTATATGACTGTAAGGGTGACTAAAGTCAGTGGCAAACTACTAAAAGGCATTACCATGAGGATAGAGGTATCCTACCTGTCATAAGGTGTACACAGGCCGATGCCTATGCCTGAGTTACTGCAGCCACAGATCGCTATCCCTCCAGAAAGCCGGTCACTTCCACAGGCCGCACAGCCTCCCGCAGGCCGCACAGGCCGAATGCACACCTCCCGCAGGCCGCTGCTAGCTTGCAAGCCGCCACTATCCTATACAGACCGCCGCCATTTTTTCTTGCAGATCGCACGAGGCCGCCATATTTGCGTAGCCTCGTGTCTCCAGCATGGGGGCGGCCATGTTTGAGGTGACCAAACACCTCGTGGAGTAATTGGGAGGCGCCGGAAGGCGTGTAAAGGGGCGGAGCCGCCTCCTTGGCCCAGGGAAAGCAAGCCAAAGACTTCCTGTCTGTAACAGACAGTGCTGGAAGCAAGTTGATAAGAAACTTCTGTGCATCAGGTGAGCCTTGGGGTCTCTCTCTCTCTCTTTCTGAGGGGTCCAAGCAGGTAGACTGAGGGGCGCTATTGCGCTGGGTGACTAAGTTAAAAAAAAAAAAGTTTTTTTCTTGCAATTAATTTTTTTGTGTTTGCTGGCAAGTGTCTTGTTACATGAACCCTGCCACACATGTATCCCCACCTGATCCCCTCGGGGTGGCCGCAGGACCCTCCAGTACCCCATTTGTGATGATGCATTATCAGCAGTTTGGAGTCTTTGGTATCCCGGGTGGAGGTAGCCTGTCAGGGACGGGGGTCAAGAAGAGCGACCCCCGCCTACCCCTATGTCATCTGATACCTCAGATACGGATTCTGAGCTGGTCATTGCAGCCCCTTTTCTGGGGTTGTTGTCTCAGGTACGGTCTCCTCAGACAGTGAGGAGGACGCTTCTGCCTCCGCCATAGCACAAGAAGCGTTGGTGGAAGCACTAGTTGTGTCTGTCCGGGAAACCTTAAATCTTGAGGTTACACCGGCAGAGGTAGCGGAGACTCATATTCCTTTTTTGGTACTAGCAAGCCTACCAAAATGATGAAGGGTTTCCCTTGCTCAAATGGGGTCGTCCGTAAACGAGCCCCTGCTATTTCCAAACGCATTGCTAGACGCTATCATTTTGAGGAATCCCTCATTACAAAGATGGACGGTACCACCAATAGTGGACTCACCGATTTCCAGACTAAATAAAGCCACTGTTATCCCGTTGGATTGACAGAATGGGCCCCACCCATCTCTAGGGTGGGGGGACGTCTTCACCGGTTTCCGGATCCAGGGCTTTCCAGAATCCCGGATAAAGGGGTTCGCAAGGTCATATGGTCGGGATACAAGATCGAGTTTCGATCACTTCCACCGGTGCGATTCTTCCCTTCCAATATTCGACATCCCCGGGTCGCTTAAAAAGCTTTGCGGGGGACAGCTTGATGCAACAAGCAGTGGTAGTTCCCATTCCTTGGAGGAGTTCTAGTCGAACCTGTTCACAATGCCCAGGAAAAAGGGCTAGGTGCGTCCAATTCTGGTCTTGGAAGAGATGGAGTCCATCCATACAGTGGTGGCCTCCCTGCATCAGGGGGATTTCCTGGCGTCCATAGACATTTAGGATGCCTATCTTCATATCACCATCTTTGCAGGACATCAGCGTTTTCGTTGCTTTTCCCAAAGATCATCCCTGGTTCCCACCAGGAGACTAAACTATCTGGGCCTAATTTTGGATACATCCTTGGCAAGAGTGTTTCTCCATGCGGAGAAACTCCAGAAGATTCAGTCAATGATTCGGATGTTGCTGTCCGTCAACTGGCTGGGATTGATGGTCGCCTCTTTAGAGGCAGTACCGTTTGCCCAGTCTCATACCCGAATTCTCCAAAGAGGAGATTCTTCTCATATGGAAATGGAATCGGAATTCCGATTCCCTGGACAATCGGATCCGATTGAGCGAGCGGACCAGGGAGGCTCTGGTCTGGTGGCTTCGGTCTCCGATGCTCAGCCAGGGGAAGTCATTTCTTCTGATAAATTCCAGGTTACCGATAAATGTGTTGGAACTGAGAGCGATCAGACTTTGTCTGATTTACTGGACCGAGCAGCTCCAGGGCAGCCCGGTTCGGATCCAATCAAACTATGCCTTCGGTCATGACTTATGTCGATCACCAAGGGGCACCAAGAGTGCCCTGGCGGCCATAGAAGTTGCCAACATTCCTATTGGGGGAACAGTTGTTCCAGTTCTCTCCGCGATAATTATCACTGGGGTGGACAGGCAGATTATTTCAGCCGTCAGATTCTGGATCAAGAGGAATAGTCTCTTCATCCAGAGGTATTTCACCAGCTGTCCCTTCATTGGGGCACCCCGGAGATGGATCTGTTGGCAGGTTGGCTCAACAGGGCTCGCACCCGCGATCCTCTAGCGGACGCAGCAGACGCGCTGAGTGCCCCGTAGGGGGAAGTATCAGCTACTGTATGTCTTCCCCCTTCTCAAGTTACTGCTGAGATTTCTCCGCAGGATAGAGGTGGAGGGAACTCCAGTTATCCCGGTAATTCCGGGCTAGCCTCGTCAAGCCGGGTACGCCGACTTGGGCAAGACTAGTCACGGACGCTCCTTGGAGACTTCTTCTCAGGGAGGATCTGCGGTCTCAAGGACCGATCTTCCATCGTGCTTTACAGTCGCTGGCTTTAACGGCCTGGCCATTGAGACCCAGGTACTGAAGGAGAAGGAATTGTCAGCTTCAGTTATTCCTACTCTAATTAAAGCAAGAAAAGCGACTTCCAGCAAAGTCTATTATCGCACATGGAAGGCTGATATTGCGTGGTGTGAATCGTAGGAGTTTTCCCCCACGTACCTATTCGGTGACCCGAATCTTGGTTTTTTCTGCAAAAGGGGGTTGAGCAGAAACTATCCTTAAGCACTATCAAGGGTCAGGTTTCAGCATTAGCAATCTTCTTCCAGAAGCCTCTGGCTACTCATTCCTTGGTGCGGAATTTCATCCAGGAGGCTTCGCCAGTGCGCGCGCCCTTACCACCCTGGGATCTTAATTTGGTGTTGTCGGTTCTTCAGAAACCTCCCTTTGAAAATATCAGGGAGATTCCCTTGCTTACATTATCCCAGAAGGTGGCCTTCTTGGTGGCTATCACTTCTGCACGCAGGGTGTCAGAACTGGCTGCATTATTGTGTCATTCCCCATATCTGGGGATTCATAGGGATAAGGTAGTTCTTCATCCGAAGTCATCTTTTTTTCCTAAGGTGGTTTTCAGACTTTCATCTGAATGAAGATATTGTGCTACCTTCCTTGTGTCCTAAGCCCAGTCATCCTCGGGAATGTGCGTTGCATTCCTTGGATGTGGTGCGGGCAATCAGGGTATACCTGAAGACTACGGAATCGTTCCGTAAAACGGATTCACTTTTTGTGATCACGGATGGCCCCAGAAAGGGGTTGCCTGCATCTGCCGCGACTATCTCCAGATGGATTAGACAGACGGTGGTACAGGCTTATTCTATTAAGGGTCGGAATCCTCCGTTCCCTGTTAAGGCACACTCCACTCGAGCGCTCAGTACTTCCTGGGCCTACCGCCATCAGGCGTCAGTGGTCCAGGTGTGCAAGGCGGCTACCTGGTAGTCGGTGCATACCTTTACAAAATTTTATAAAGTTGATGTGATTGCATCGGTGGATGCCTCATTTGGCCGCAAGGTTTTGCAGACCGCAATTTCAGGAGACCGGTGGTCTACCTCGAGGGTTTTTTTCCGTTGGAATTTCTGTTGAGTCTCATCTTTTGATTGATGAGCCTTTTAAACTTCTAGTTGGCACCAGTTGGGCCTTCTAGATTGGATTTTGATTTCCATTTTCCCACCCCTCATTTGTGGCACTGCTTTGGGAAGTCCCGAGTTGATATTAATCAAGGAGGACTACGTCTGTCAATGAGCGACAGAGAAAAATGGATTTTTGTAAAATCTTACCGTAAAATCCTTTTCTCTTAAGCTCATTGACAGACGTAGTACCCGCCCCTCTGTTTTTGAGTTGGGTTGGGTTAAATTCTCTAAACACTGCTTTGTGACATAACTGATTTGCTGTAGCAGGAAGTGAGAGGATATACCCTCTGGGACTGCCCCTAGGGTGTGGCCAGAACGTTTTCTTTCCTGTCTAGTCCTACTCCTGTAGAGGGCAGTATAACCCGAGTTGATATTAATCAAGGAGGACTACGTCTGTCAATGAGCTTAAGAGAAAAGGATTTTACGGTAAGATTTTACAAAAATCCATTTTTTGTGAACCTTTCATTAGACAAATATTTAGTTTGGCTATTTGCAATATTTGCTGAGCAGAAATGTGGGACAATTAAAAGGTTAATAATTGACCAAAATAATGTGTAACTTTATCTAGTAGCACCTTGCATACAGCTACTGATCGGATATAGCTGGGTGAACCCTTCAATACTGGGTCCAGCTTGCATGAAATATATATCAATGGCTTGTTTTTTTCGTATCATGCTCTTTGTGTAAGAACTCCAGTTTAATGTTTTAAAAAGACAACCTTTTCCTGGCAATATTATAATTTCTCTTTGCTTGCACTGTTAGTTTTAGCAAGATAATACAAGTTCTTAGTTTCCATCTTACATTATTTTCCTGATGTCATAACAGAATATATTATAACTATACCGTGCGGTCATGCAGAGATGTCTGTAAATCCAATGTTTCTTGAGCTTACCACTGCAGATAAAGGGACACATCACTTCACAAACCACACACTCTGCTTTGGATTTCAAAAATAAAAATAAATAAACAAAAAGTACCAACAATCTGCAAATGAAAGAACAGAAATATCATCAGCCGGGTCAAAAACAGCTTGACTGCAAATGGCATCTATCCTAACAGGGTGTGTGGACTTGGCGTGATGGGTCTGTTATAATTTAATTTGTATTTATTACTCTCATATCATGGACCGCACATTCAGTTATTATCAGACCTTTAGATTAAATTTTCGTAGGAAAGGTATCCCATCCATCTTGGCTTTGTTAAGTAGTATGGCAGCTGTATTATAATTAATAACCTCTTTTTAAAGCAGAGTTCCACCCAAAAGTGGGAGTTCCATTTAGGGCCCCCCCCCCCAAACTCCTGTTTGTGAAACTGAGCTTTTGGGGAGGAGGGGGAGGGAACGGGTACCCGATTTTGACAGGTACCTGCTCTCACTTCCGCACCGGTCACCTTAGGTGATCAGAAGTTCTCTTTCCCCCCTCCCTCCCGAATGTCTTCTGGGACAAGTGACAGGCCCTGGAAGACTTCGGGACCGGTCACAGTGCGCACGGTGGGCACCCGGCTGTGAAGCCAAAAGCTGTCACAGTCGGGTGGCCATAGTAAAGATGCTGGTGCCGCCGAAGGAGGACACTGGGTGAAAACGGCTGGGGTGAGTACACCGCTGGATTGTGGGACAGGTGAGCGTGTGTTTATTAAAAGTCAGCAGCTACAGTTTTTGTAGCTGCTGACTTTTATAAACACAAAAATGACTGGAACTCCACTTTAATCAAAAGTAACCCCATATAACAAATGTTCCCAATTACTTGTATTTCATTTACAACCAAAAGGTTGTCTAAACCAATTAAAATATATCCATATCATTAATAAAATTAACATATCATATCAGAAATGAATACTCGAGTGATAATCATAATATAACACCCTTCATTTCAATTACACAGACATATTTTCTTAAAGGAGGACGCTTCTCTTTTTTTTTTTAAATGCACTGTTTGTCTCATCCCAGCACATTATTTCATCAGAAAGAGAAAAGTGAGGGGAGAACAAATACATAGAGTAAACAGGACACACAAAAGATGTAGAACTAAGAGACCCAGCATAACCATTCACACACATACACAATTATCTCACAAAAATCACTTACATTTTCCCTAATTTTACACAACACATGCATATCGTTTACTTTCATTCTTTTAACTCTCTTCAAATTGTCCCTGCTTAAAGCGGAGTTCCAGCCTAAACACACTCACCTGTCCAACGGTCCAGCGATGCAGCCGCCCGAAGCCTCGCTCTTCTCCCTCTCTGCTCTGCGGCGCCGGCATCGCTGGTGTGGGCACCTGGCTGTGACAGTTTGCAGATTCACAGCCAGGTACGCACTGCGCATGCGCGAGTTGCGCTACGCGTCCTGATTGGCCGGCAATCTTCTGGGACCTCTGACATGTCCCAGAGGATTGCAGGGAGGGAGGGGGAGAGGAGAACTTCCGCTCAGGGCGCCGTGGTGCTCCGAGCGGAAGTGGGAGCAGGTACATCTCAAAACTAGGTACCCGCTCCCCCCCCAAAAAAAAATGACATGCCAAATGTGGCATGTCGGGGGGTTAGAACTACCTAAAGCGGAAGTTCCACTTTTGGGTGGAACTCCGCTTTAAGTTACTTTTCCCCTAAATTCTGCTTTTCCTTTTTTTGTTCTCGGATATCCCCTGCACTATTTACATACTTCGCTTACTCCAGTTTCTAGGATTAAATGGGAAGCCATAATGCTCATCCCATCTACCCTCTCTAACCAAATGTAATGTATTTTGTTTGGGCCAGGGCCAAAAAATATGTTATGCCTATACAGTTTGACTCTCATTTCTCTATTTTGGCTTTTTCTCATGTTTTAGAATTTACTAGTTGTAATGCCTGACTCTAATTTCATCCCATAATTTAAAGTGATTGTAAAGTCTTGTTTTTTTATTTTCAATTAAAATAACATTATACTTACCTCCTCTATGCAGTTGCTTTTGCACAGAGCAGCCTGGATCTTTCTCTTCTCAGGTCCCTCTTCGGGTCCCCTTCTTCTGGCCCCTCCCTCTGAGTGACCCCACAGCAAGCAGCTTGCTATGGGGGCACCCGAGCCAAATCACAGCTCTGTGTATCCATTGAGACACGGAGCTGTGTTTAGGCCCACCCCCTCTCTCCCCCCATTGGCTAACTGACTTTGATTGACAGCAGCGGGAGCCAATTCCGCCACTTCTGTGTCTTAGCCAATGAGGAGGGGAGTCCCAGACAGCTGAGACAGTCGTGGACATCGCTGGATCCAGAGGGGGCTCAGGTAAGCATTAGGGGGGCTGAGGGGGAGCTGCTATACACAAAAGGCTTTCTATGCATTAAAATAAAAAAAACCTTCTGACTTTACAACTCCTTTAACATCAAAATTTCCCTTTATGTCTAGGGTTAATTTGTCTGTCACCCTTGATCCGTCCTGCTCAAATAGATAACTGTTCCTCTAGCTGTTTATTCTGCATGATTCTTATGGGCCATACACACTATAAGATTTTCTGAAGACTTTTTCCTTTAGATTTACCAAAACCATATAATATGAGGTCAAACCTAAACACTCAATTTGTATGCAATCTGGCAGGCCCTTGCACTACATAGAAAAGGTAAATCTGAAGGAAAAAAAGTCTTCAGAAAATCTTATATAGTGTGTATGGCCTTTTAGTACCTGTGGACTTGGTAACCCAGATACCCATTGTAGATCCCTGTTCCATTTATCTAGGGGCTCAGGATAGGCAGAACCGCACTTTTGGTGCATACATTTTCTAGCACTCTCTTATGCCCCGTACACACGTACCGATCGTCGGCCAAACGATCGGCCGTCTTTTGTCCAGGGCTGTCGGTGTCTGTTGAAAAGTGCAAAAGACTGCACAAGAATTTTGTCCGCCGACTACAGCCGACTGCAGAAGTGATGTCATGTAATGGTTAACTTTCCCTGTGTTTTTTCTTTTCTGAGCATGCCCAGTCTTGCAAATCTGCTGTCTGTCGGCCGAATTCTGTACTGACTGGTGAACAATCGGCCGCTCTGGTGTCGGCATACAAAAATTTTCATGCTTGCAAGACAGATTCTTTTTGGCCGAAAGTGCGCTGTCGGCTGTCGGAAGCAGCATACTAACAAGCCTACAATCGGCAGATCGGTCGTCGGCCGAAGATTTTCGGCCGACGATCGGTACGTGTGTACGGACCTTTACTCTTCATTCCCTCACTAACTTAATACCCATAATGACTGACCAGTCTTTTTCTCTTCTCTACATGTGCCTATAAACGCCTATTACAGCATATTTATACTTCATATAACCTGTTAGAAGCACTATTCTTCCCTTTCTTATCTATAACACTCCGATGGACAGTAGACAGTGAGGACATAACATATAACCACCAATCAATACAGTTAGATTAAGGGGAGTAAAATAGGAACCCTTTGGGCTCTTTCACATGGGCGTTCCGTATGTCCGTTTTTCATCCCATCCGTTTGCGGATGAAAAACGGACATAATGTATCTCTATGTAAATACGGATGTCATCAGATGATCATCCTCTGACATCCGTTTTTTGTCAGTTCAGTTCAGTTCAGTTTTTTTGAACGGAGGAGAACCCTATTTTTTCTTCCTTTCAAAAAACGGAACTGAAGCAAAAACGGATGTCAGTGGTGTCATCCGCAGACATCCGTATTTACATAGACATGCATTATGTCAGTTTTTCATCCGCAAACGGATGGGATGAAAAACGGACATACGGACCGGATGACACAAGTGTCATCCGTGTCCGTTACAAAAAAAAAAAAAAAAAAAAGGACCTGATCGGGCAAAAAAAAAAGGAACGCCCGTGTGAAAGAGCCCTTAAACTGGAGGACCTCAGTACGAGGAACAACTATAAACATTATCCCTGGAGAAGAGACGCTTGAGAGGACATATGATAGTGATATACAAATACCTCAATGGTGATTCTAGTATAGGAAAAAACTATTCAGTTTTAGGGAGCTTAACCAGTTCCTGCCCAGCCTATAGAAAAATGATGGCCAGGCAGGCCTTTTGTTAATCCAGGTGTACGTCATATGATGTCCTCCCAGATGGGGCTGCACTGTGGCACAATCTGTCACAGCCAATGACTGATTAGTGCACCAGTTTGCTGCCAATGCCACGTGATCGCTGTGATCTATCACAGCAGATCACATGACAATTTAAAACAATGGATGGCTTCCTTTCATGCCATCCATTGTGTACAATTGTGTTGCTAGCTGTAATCACATGGTACAGACAGGGCCAATCACAACCCTTCTGTACCATGTGATTAGTTCTGTCCAATTAAAGCTAATAATAAAAAAAAAACTGAATAAATCAATTTATTTAAAGAAAAATATTGCTTATAGCAGTGAAATTCGCTGTTACAAGCAATCGTAATGTGTAATAAAATTCTGATCACTTCCCCAGAGTAGTACTCTGCCTCTTGCTATGGAGTCACTCGAGCAGGCTTGCTCCCATGAATAAACATTGTCCATTCATACACAGTGTGGCTCAGCCCAGCCCTCACCAATCATTCACTGGCTGGATTGACAGCAGTGGGGGCCAATGAGGAGAGGCCCTAGAAAGCCGCTGATCCCATACATATTGCTAGATCCAGATGGGGCTCAGGCAAGTATAAGGGGTTGCATGCAGTGCATTAGAGTAAAAAACCTTAACCCTTTAGCTGTTATATTGCATTATGTCAAAAAACAATAATAATAATATTAATAGCACTTGGAAATAAATGCACTTGTGCACTCCTCCAAAAAACGAAAAATGAACATATGTCTGTGCTCAAACTTTACATAAAAACAGGGATTCTTGTTTTGCATGTATTGCAAAACATGTTCTAGCTAGTCAACTATGTCAACATAATCGCTCTCTGGCCAGTCCTCACTCTACTGTCAAAATGCCACTTGATTTAGTTAAATTTGTATGAGCCTACATGGTGTCTGCCATGGTGTTTGATCAGTTCGAAGTACTACATCCACCTGAGCTCTGAGGATCACTGGAATGCCCCAGGGCCCAATCTAGACTATCTGATCTAAGGATGCAGTAAAAGTCAGAGCGACCCCCTTAGGCCCCTTTCACAAACTCCGTATGTCGGACGGAGTCCGTTTTTTCTCAGCGGGGGATCGATTTGCCGATCCCCCGCTGAGCAGGAGGATGACAGCTGTGTCTCTGCGCTGTGTGCGGAGACACAGCTGTCAGGTCCCCATGCATCTCTATGGGGGAAATCGGATGGGAACGGACCGTCGGCCCATTCTCATCCGATCCCATCCAATCCGATCCGCTGGACGGATGGAAAATAGGGTTTCCATCCGTTGATATTTGACGGATCGGATCAGATGTCAGCAGACATGTCTCCGCTGACATCCGATGCCCCATAGGGATGCAAAAAACGGACAGGCGGATCTGAACAGTCCACCTGTGTGAAAGAGCCCTTAGGCTAGTTTCTGAAGTGTGTGTTGCAGGACTGCATGCAAAGATGCACACTTTTCTGCAACACACAAAAACATGCAGTTTTTTTGCAGATGTGCAGCTATGCCATTAATATTTAATGGTACCCCCATATATCTTGCTTTTGCACGTGCAAAAACACATAGTAACATAGGGAGTGGTTTCATAATTATCAATCAGCTGTGCATCTGCAGAGCACTAATGAGAAACTCTGCTGGGCCTGCATCCCTTTAGCTGTTCCTACTGGGATTATCTCACTAAAAATGACATTGTTGTTGCAGGGGATGCCTAAAATGTGACTTGTATCTTGGGCAGACTTCTGGGAAAATCAGTGAGCCAATCACACAAGCAGGAAATGATGTTTCTGGGGTGTGGTCAGTATACATTCTGTGTACAGAACAGCTCCAGGTAGCCATATTACATTTGCAGAAAATTACAGCGGCTGAAGATTGAAAAGCAAATGTCATTTTTAATAACATTAAATTACAATGTGACTTGTGTCGCAATTGTATACGCTATATTATTTTTTCTTTATTTGCTATTTTTTTGCCCCCCACATAAGTGGATTTATGCATTACAATTTAAAGTGGAGTTCCGCCTTCCCCTCCAAAAATTAAAAGTCAGCAGTTACACATACTGTACACATACTGTAGCTGCTGACTTTTAATATTAGGGCACTTACCTGTCCTGGAGTCCAGCAATGTCGGCACTGCAGCCTATGTTTCCATGGACTGTCGGGTGCTGCTGCCGCCATTGCCGGTAAGGGAACCCGGCAGTGAAGCCTTGTGCCTTCATGGACGGGTCCCTAATGTGCATGCGCGAAGCGCACTGCGCATTCCTATTGGCTCGGAGGCGGGGGCCAAACTTCCGAGGGACAGAACACGTTCCCCCCTCCCCCCCCTCGAAAGATGCCAAATGTGGCACCGGAGGTGGGGAGGAAGCAAAAGAGCGGAAGTTCCACTTTTGGGTGGAACTCTGCTTTAACTAAAAAAAAGCACTGTGTAAACTGACAGCACTATATAAGTACTGAAATAAATAAATAGATGAAATAAACCCATTAGGTTTAGTCGTATTTTAGTCACCTAAATTGTTTTTGTCGACTAAAATTTTAGTCTCCAGTACATTTTAGTCAACTAAAACAATTCAGGTGACTAAAATACGACTAAAACTAAAAGGGCATTTTAGTGAGAAGATGATTAACCACTTGCCGACCGCCGCCCGACTATATACGGCGGCGGTCATTCCCTCCCAGGCAAAGTGACGTACCGGTACGTCACTAGCCTGGGAGGGAATAGGGGGCAAGCGCGCGCTGCCGGAGGCGCGCTCCCGCCCCCGCTCGTACCTAAAGAAGGCGGCGCGTGTGACCGGCGGACCCGATGTCCGCCGGTCACTCGCGATCGTCGGGTGGAGAGGGAGAAAGGCAGGCGGCTAATGTAAACAAAGCCGCCTGTCACTCTCCCCTGTGTAAAAGCACTGATCACTCGGTCCTGCTATGTAGGACCGTTGATCTGTGCTGTTACACACAAAGCCACATCCAATCACAGTAAGAAACACGCCCCTAGGGACACACTTAACCCCTCCCTCTCCAATAAAGTTAACCCCTTCCCTCCCAATGTCATTTTTACAGTAACAGTGCATATGTATAGCACTGATTACTGTAGTAATGTCACTGGTCCCCTCAAAAGTGTCAAAAATGTCAGTCAAGGGTCCAATCTGTCCGCCGCAATGTCGCAGTACCGCAAAAAAACAAAAACGCAGATCGCCGCCATTACTCGTTAAAAAAACCCAGCAAAAATGACAAAAATCTTTCCTGTAGTTAGTAAACGCGATAACTTTTGCGCAAACCAATCAAAATACGCTTTTTGCAATTTTTTTTTTTACCAAACATATGTAGCATAAAACAAATTGGCCTAAAATGTTAAAAATTTTAGATTTTTACATTTTTTTGGGGGAATTTCATATAAAAAAATGTGAAACATATTGTTATTTTTGCAAAATTGTCGCTCTTTTTTTGTTTATAGCGCGTGATCAAAAAAATCGCACAGGTGATCAAATACCGCCAAAAGAAAGCTCTGTTTGTGGGAAAAAAAGGACGTCGATTTCATTTGGGTACAGCGTCACACGACCGCGCAATTGTCCGTTAAAGTCACGCAGTGCCGAATTGCAAAATAGGCCCTGGTCAGGAAGGGGGTAAAATCTTCCAGGGGCTTAAGTGGTTAAAACGAAATAAAAATTTTATGTCAAAACCCTATGTGCATGGGACACATAGGAAACAATTGGTTCCTTCCTTCATCCCCTCCTCACTCAGGGTGGGTGCAGTGACAGGACCTTCAACAACAACCGAATTATTCACCACTTCTTCTACCCTATGCAACTTCCAAAGAAAAATAAATAAAAGACATTCAGGGACAAACCCCCTCCCCCACCCCCAAGACAACATTCGCCTGCCCCTGAGAAAAGCGCTTCCTAATAGAAGGAAAACAATCATAGGCAGGTGTTCTCCTCGAAACTACACCTCCCAGCATGCATTGCTCGTCACCTCGCCCGGCGTCGCCTAGTTACCGAGTTGTATACAACATGGCGGCTCCTGGATCTGCGATCTGTCTCCCGTCAGCTGAGTGAAGGAAACGCGGCACAAAGGAGTGTGTTGTCCGGCTCTGGACATGGCTTTGACCCTCCTGAGCCCCGGGCTCCGGGAGGAATTCTCCTTTGCCAGTGCCCGAGACCTGGAGGAGAGGAGCGATGGCGGGTGGGGGAGTCCCAGCCCTGACAACTGGAGGGACCCCAGGGAGTCTGACTCTGAGAGCGAGCAACAGGAGGACAGCATGGAGGTAAGGTGGACAGGCTGTGAGTGAGAACATGGAGGATGAATGCTGCTGATCAGATCTCTCCCTGGTACTCATTGTGCACCTAGAATAGACCTCTTTTTATTGGTTACCATGGCAGCCTGAGCATCTAACCTGACTGGTGCAAACATGGCTGACAGTGATTATCTGGGATCATCAAATCCCCTTAGAAGGTGACGGATACAATACAAGCTTACAATCACTTACATTGGGAGATAATGTTGTTGTTCAGTTGTTTAAAGCCAGGCTTTTCTGTCCTTCACTGCCTCCCAGAGCTTGTTTAAAGCGGAGTTCCAGCCACAAAATCGACATTTCGTCACCTGAAAAGGAAATGGATAGTTACGATTTTTATTTTTACTTACCTTGTTATTGAAAAATATACTCCCCTTTCTTCCACTTCCTCCCTCGCCGGCCGCGGCCCACGCCGTCACTTCCTGGCTTGCAATGATTCCTGGGAGCTGAACGTCATCGCTCCCAGGAATCAATGCTCCTGCCCCACTCGTTACTTCCGGTGCGGCGCTGCATTCCCTGCTAAACCGCTTCTGGGCATGCCCAGAAGCTGTGGAGGAATGCGGCGCCGCACCGGAAGTGATGAACGGGGCTGGTGCAGGCGCATTCTGGGAGGAGAGGACACGGAAGAGGATGCAGAAGAGGATCGCGCTGGCTTCAGCTGCCCACATCCAAGATGGCAACGCTGGAGAAGAAATTTTAAAGGTAAGTATTTATTTCTTCTTGCAGGTAAGTGCGACCCGGGACAGTGCAGAGGCTATCCATTGTGGAATGTGCTAGCCCTGAGGTATTTTTATTGAAAATGTTTTTTCATGGCCAGAACTCCGCTTTAAATTGTAGGTCCACCCTAAAACTAAAATCCCTGCATCTACAGACATCTATGATCTAACACTAACCTATCTATCCCTGGAAAGAAGAAATCAGTATACATTTTTTTGACGCCAACCTGATGCAGTTTTCAGCGGTGGAAGCTCTGCAGATGACACAGCGGACAACGGCAGCTGACAATGGCTGTGAAATTAATGGGAAGTGACATCACCCATAGACTTACTATGGGGCTCCCGTTGTCAGCTGTGTCCTCTGCACCCGCCTCCACAGCGAAGCTTCAGCTGACAGCTCACCGTGGGATCGGTTTAAAAAAAGGTATACAGATTTCTTCTTTACAGGGTTAGATAGGTTAGTGTTAGATAATTGATGTCTGTAGATGCAGGGATTTTAGTGTTAGGGTGGACTTCTACTTTAGTGCCGGTTCACACTAGGGCGACTCACAGGTCGCCGCAGGTCGCCTCCCATAGGGAAGCTGCGGACCCGTTCTAATAGGAGCGACACAAGTCGCTCCGACCTAGAAAAAGGGCCCGGAGCTTCTTTGGGGCGACCCGGAGGCGACCGCCATAGACTTCAATGTTATGAAGTCCGTGGCAGCCGCTCCGAGGTAGCGGCACGCTGCTCGCACCGCGACCTCCGAGTAGCGTCGCCCCTATGTGAACGGGGGCTCAATTTCATGTTTATCGTTTCGATGATACTATCTATCCATCTTGTTTTCTGTCCTCCTCTTCTCCTTTTCCCTTCCATGTTTCCCAGCATCAGGGTCTTTTCCAATAACTCCTCTCTTTGCTTTATTTGGCCAAAGTATTTAACTTCAGGATCTGTCCTTCCAGTGAATATTCAGGGTTGATTTCCTTCAGAATTGACTGGTTTGATTTTCTTGGTGTCCAAGGGACACATTTGAAACTGTGCCTTCCTTTAACCGCTTGCCGACCTCCGCAAGTAGATTTACTGCGGCGGTCAGCCCCTGCCAGGCAGAGTGACGTTAATTAACGTCACTAGCCTGGGAGGGTCTGGGGAGCGAGCGCGCGCCCGCGGAGGCGCGCTCCCGCGCGGTCACGGACCCCCCCTCCCGTGTGACCAGCGGACCCGATGTCCGCCGGTCACTCGGCGATTGGCGGGGGAGAGGGAGAATGTCAGGCAGCTTGTGTAAACAAGCCACCTGTCATTCTCCTCGGTGTAAAGACACTGATCACACGGATCTACTATGTAGATCCGTTGATCAGTGTCCTTACAGCTCAAGCCACAGCCAATCACAGTAGAAAGCACGCCCCTAGGGACACACACAGCCCCTCCCTCCCAAATAAAGTTAACCCCTTCACTACCAGTGTATTTTTACAGTAACAGTGCATATGTATAGCACTGATTACTGTAGAAATGTCACTGGTAACCCCAAAAGTGTCAAAAATGTCAGTCAAGGGTCCGATCTGTCCGCCGCAATGTCGCAGTACCGCAAAAAAAATCGCAGGTCGCCGCCATTACGCGTTAAAAAAAAAAACAACAAAAATGACAAAAATCTTTCCCTTTGTTAGTAAACGCGATAACTTTTGCGCAAACCAATAAAAATACGCTTTTTGGGATTTTTTTTTTACCAAACATAGGTAGGATAAAACAAATTGGCCGAAAATGTTGAAAAATTTAGATTTTTACATTTTTTTTGGGGGAATTTCATATTAAAAAAATGTGAAAAATATTGTTATTTTTGCAAAATTGTCGCTCTTTTTTTGTTTATAGCGTGTGATCAAAAAATCGCACAGGTGATCAAATACCACCAAAAGAAAGCTCTGTTTGTGGGAAAAAAAGGACGTCAAATTCGTTTAGGTACAGCGTCGCACGACCGCGCAATTGTCCGTTAAATTCATGCAGTGCCGAATCGCAAAATACCCCCTGGTCTTTTAGCAGGAAAATCCTCCGGGGCTTAAGTGGTTAAGAAAAAAAACAGCCTGCACATGTACACATACGGTTTTCCTTTGCAGGTAGTGGGAACAAGCTCTTCACAAGCCCTCATTCACATTGGAGACGGGTTTGAAATTGTGCGAGTTCAGCTGAACTCGCACAATTTCAAACCCACATTTCATTGTGAGTTTGGGGGCGATTTTGAATGTCTGTTAAAATCGCCCCTGAAGTTGCCAAAAGTACTGCAGGAACGTCTTTCAGAAATCGGTGCAGCTCTGCAAAGTTGGCATGGCACCGTTTCGGACGGTGCCATTGCTGGCAAAAGGCTGCAATTTGACATGTCTGATCGCATGTTAAATTGCCCTGATGTAAATGGCTTAGGGCTCACTCACACCTGCAATTATGGCAGGGCAGCAGATTTCTGCAGCTGGAATCAATAAATCACCCTTATAAACCCTATACCTCCATGAGCCCAATTACACTAATTGGAAAATCCCTCCCATCTCTATCAAGTGCGGGATATGTAAGAATTACCTATAACACAGGTGTGGAGCATAGACAATCTTACTTGAGTGTTAATAAATCAAATAAAATAAAAACAAAAAAAAAAATGAAAAATTTCTATATGTGTGCAAACCATGAGCTTCTCCATAGTTAGTCTGGCTTAAAAAAGACACAAGTCCATTTAGTTAAATCAATAGAAGGGAAAACAATACATAAAAAAAATATATATACTGTATGTGTATGTGTGTGTGTGTGTGTCTGTGTGTGTGTGTGTGTGTGTGTGTATAATATATATACAGTGCCTTGCGAAAGTATTCGGCCCCCTTGAACTTTGCGACCTTTTGCCACATTTCAGGCTTTAAACATAAAGATATAAAACTGTAATTGTTTGTGAAGAATCAACAAGAAGTGGGACACAATCATGAAGTGGAACGAAATTTATTGGATATTTCAAACTTTGTTAAGTAAAAAACTGAAAAATTGGGCGTGCAAAATTATTCAGCCCCCCTTAAGTTACTTTGTAGTGCCACCTTTTGCTGCGATTACAGCTGTAAGTCGCTTGGGGTATGTCTCTGTCGGTTTTGCACATCGAGAGACTGAAATTTTTGCCCATTCCTCCTTGCAAAACAGTTCGAGCTCCGTGAGGTTGGATGGAGAGCATTTGTGAACAGCAGTTTTCAGTTCTTTCCACAGATTCTCGATTGGATTCAGGTCTGGACTTTGACTTGACCATTCTAACACCTGGATATGTTTATTTGTGAACCATTCCATTGTAGATTTTGCTTTATGTTTTGGATCATTGTCTTGTTGGAAGACAAATCTCCTTCCCAGTCTCAGGTCTTTTGCAGACTCCATCAGGCTTTCTTCCAGAATGGTTCTGTATTTGGCTCCATCCATCTTCCCATCAATTTCAAGCATCTTCCCTGTCCCTGCTGAAGAAAAGCAGGCCCAAACCATGATGCTGCCACCACCATGTTTGACAGTGAGGATGGTGTGTTCAGGGTGATGAGCTGTGTTGCTTTTACGCTAAACATAAAGTTTTGCGTTGTTGCCAAAAAGTTCGATTTTGGTTTCATCTGACCAGAGCACCTTCTTCCACATGTTTGATGTGTCTCCCAGGTGGCTTGTGGCAAACTTTAAACAACACTTTTTATGGATATCTTTTAAGAAATGTCTTTCTTCTTGCCACTCTTCCATAAAGGCCAGATTTGTGCAGTATACGACTGATTGTTGTCCTATGGACAGAGTCTCCCACCTCAGCTGTAGATCTCTGCAGTTCATCCAGAGTGATCATGGGCCTCTTGGCTGTATCTCTGATCTTCTCCTTGTATAAGCTGAAAGTTTAGAGGGACGGCCAGGTCTTCGTAGATTTGCAGTGGTCTGATACTCCTTCCATTTCAATATTATTGCTTGCACAGTGCTCCTTGGGATGTTTAAAGCTTGGGAAATCTTTTTGTATCCAAATCTGGCTTTAAACTTCTCCGCAACAGTATCTCGGACCTGCCTGGTGTGTTTCTTGTATTTCATGATGCTCTCTGCGCTTTAAACGGACCTCTGAGACCATCACAGTGCAGGTGCATTTATACGGAGACTTGATTACACACAGGTGGATTCTATTCATCATCATTAGTCATTTAGGTCAACATTGGATCATTCAGAGATCCTCACTGAACTTCTGGAGAGAGTTTGCTGCACTGAAAGTAAAGGGGCTGAATAATTTTGCACGCCCAATTTTTCAGTTTTTTATTTGTTAAAAAAGTTTGAAATATCCAATAAATTTCGTTCCACTTCATGATTGTGTCCCACTTGTTGTTGTTTCTTCGCAAAAAAATTACAGTTTTATATCTTTATGTTTGAAGCCTGAAATGTGGCAAAAGGTCGCAAAGTTCAAGGGGGCCGAATACTTTCGCAAGGCACTGTGTATGTATATATGTGTGTGTGTGTATATATATATATATATATATATATGTGTATGTGTGTGTGTGTATATGTATATAGTATCTCACAAAAGTGAGTACACCCCTCACATTTTTGTAAATATTTTATTATACCTTTTCATGTGACAACACTGAAGAAATTACATTTTGCTACAATGTAAAGTAGTGAGTGTACAGCTTGTATAACAGTGTAAATTTGCTGTCCCCTCAAAATAACTCAACACACAGCCATTAATGTCTAAACTGCTGGCAACAAAAGTGAGTACACCCCTAAGTGAAAATGTCCAAATTGGGCCCAAAGTGTCAATATTTTGTGTGGCCACCATTATTTTCCAGCACTGCCTTAAACCCCTTGGGCATGGAGTTCACCAGAGCTTCCCAGGTTGCCACTGGAGTCCTCTTCCACTCCTCCACGATGTCATCACAGAGCTGGTGGATGTTGGAGACCTTGTACTCCTCCACCTTCTGTTTGAGGATGCCCCACAGATGGTCAATAGGGTTGAGGCCTAGAGACATGCTTGACCAGTCCATCACCTTTACCCTCAGTTTCTTTAGCAAGACAATGGTCGTCTTGGAGGTGTGTTTGGGGTCATTATCATGTTGGAATACTGCCCTGCGGTCCAGTCTCCGAAGGGAGGGGATCATGCTTTGTTTCAGTATGTCACAGTACATGTTGGCATTCATGGTTCTCCCAATGAACTGTAGCTCCCCAGTGCCGGCAGCACTCATGCAGCCCCAGACCATGACACTCCCACCACCATGCTTGACTGTAGGCAAGACACACTTGTTTTGTACTCCTCACCTGGTTGCCGCCACACACGCTTGACACCATCTGAACTAAATAAGTTTATCTTGGTTTCATCAGACCACAGTTCCAGTAATCCATGTCCTTGGTCTGCTTGCCATCAGCAAACTGTTTGCAGACATTCTTGTGCATCATCTTTAAAAGAGGCTTCCTTCTGGGATGACAGCCATGCAGACCAATTTGATGCAGTGTGCAGCGTATGGTCTGAGCACTGACAGGCTGACCTCCCACCCCTTCAACCTTTGCAGCAATGCCAGCAGCACTCATATGTCTGTTTCCCAAATACAACCTCTGGATATGATGCTGAGTATGTGCACTCAGCTTCTTTGGTCATCCATGGCGAGGCCTGTTCTGAGTTGGACTTGTCCTGGAAATGGACGCTGTATGGTCTTGGCCACCATGCTGCAGCTCAGTTTCAAGGTCTTGGCAATCTTCTTATAGCCTAGGCCATCTTTATGTAGAGCAACAATTCTTTTTTTTCAGATCCTCAGAGAATTCTTTGCCATGAGGTGCCATGTTGAACTTCCAGTGACCAGTATGAGAGAGTGAGCGCGATAACATCAAATTTAACACACCTGCTCCCCATTCACACCTGAGACCTTGTAACACTAATGAGTCACATGACAGCGGTGAGGGAAAATGGCTTATTGGGCCCAATTTGGACATTTTCACGACCATTGCCTTGCTAAAGAAGTTGAGGGTAAAGGTGATGGGCTGGTCAAGCATGTCTCTAGATCTCAACGCTATTGAGCATCTGTGGGGCATCCTTAAACAGAAGGTGGAGGAGCGTTTGGTCTCTAACATCCACCAGCTCTGTGATGTCGAAATGGAGGAGTGGAAGAGGACTCCAGTGGCAACCTGGGAAGCTCTGGTAAACTCCATGCCCAAGGGGATTAAGGCAGTGCTGGAAAATAATGGTAGCCACACAAAATATTGACACTTTGGGCCCAATTTGGACATTTTCACTTAGGTAGGTACTCACTTTTGTTGCCAGCAGTTTACACATTAATGGCTGTGTTGAGTTATTTTGAGGGGACAGCAAATTTACACTGTTATACAAACTGTACACTCACTACTTTACATTGTAGCAAAGTGTCATTTCTTCAGTGTTGTCACATGAAAAGATATAATAAAATATTTACAAAAATGTGAGGGGTGTACTCATATATATATATATATACACACACACACACACACACACACACACACACACACACACACACACACACACACACATGAACATTAATGGCATTCCAGTCTTAGGCTATGTTCACACTGATCTGACACAAAAGTAGTATGACTTCTGGTCCAACTTTGCCCTGCTACTTCATGTCTGACTTCCAAGCAACTTCAATGAATGGGATCTGACTTTGATGTGACCATACCAGGCCCTTTGAGTCTGGTATAAATCTTGAATGGCAACCCCATGCCAAAAAAAAAGGGTGCCAGGCCCCAGGGCACATTTTTTCTTTTTTTTTTTTTTGGTGTGGAGTTCCCCTTTAAGATCCTTAGAGCACAAGTCGAATGCCACAAGAAGGATCAATTAAAATGATGATCTGACTTTGATCCAATTTAAGTAATAATGAACAGTCTGAAAACTGACCAAAGACTGACCAAAGTAGCGCGGGAACCTCTTTTACAGTCAGACCAACTTGTGTCGGACCAGTTAAGACAGCTCTCATAGAGAACCATTAATTTATACACGTCAATTGACATGTGTTCTCACAAAGTCAGAGCGTATGTGTGAACCGGGTCTTATGCCCCGTACACACGTGCAGATTATCTGAAGACTTTTGTCTGCAGACTTACCAAAACCATATAATATGAGGTCAAACCTAAACACTTTAAATTTGTATGCAATCCGGGAGGCCCTTGCACTACATAGAAAAGGTAAATCTGAAGACAAAAGTCTTCAGATAATCTGCACGTGTGTACGGGGCATTAGTCTGTAGGGTTCAATATTGAGTTGGCCCACCCTTTGCAGCTATAACAGCTTTAGCTCCTGGGAAAGCTGTCTTCAAGATTTAGGAGTGTGTCTATGGGAACGTTTGACTATTCTTCCAGAAGTGCATTTGTGAGGTCATGCACTAATGTTGACAAGAAGGCCTGGCCTGCAGTCTACACTCTAATTCTTTCCCAAAGGTGTTCTGTTGGGTTGAAGTCAGGACTCTGTGCAGGCCAGTCAAGTTCCTTTACCCCAAACTTGCTTATCAATGTCTTTATGGGCCTTGCTTTGTGCACTTGTGCGCAGTCATGTTGGAACAGGAATATAACATCCCCAAACTGTGCCCACAAAGTTAGGAGCATGAAATTGTCCAAAATGTCCTGGTATGCTGACCCCTTTCACTGGAACTGAGGGGCAACCCAACCCCTGGAAAAACAACCCTACTCCAATATCCCCCCTCCACTAAATGATTTGGACCAGTGCACAAAGCAAGGTCCATAAAGACATGGATGAGTGAGTTTGGAGTGGAGGAACCTAACTGGCCTGAGTCCTAACCTCAACCTGACAGAACACCTTTGGTATGAATTAGAGCGGAGACTGCGAGCCAGGCCTTCTTGTCCAGTATCAGTGCCTGACCTTACAAATGCGCTTCTGGAAGAATGGTCAGACATTCCCATAGACACACTCCTAAACCTTGTGGACAGCCTTCCCAGAAGAGTGGAAGCTGTTATAGCTGCAAAGGATGGGCCAACTTAATATTGAACCCTATGGACTAAGACTGGGATGCCATTAAAGTTCATGTGTAAAGGCAGGAGCCCCAAAACATTTGGTAATTTAGTGTGTATATATAATCTTATACCCACAGAGTAAAGCAAAAAAAAAACCCCCTATAAATCATGATCCAATTTGCTCCAGCAGGGGAAAAAAAATCCTTCCTGATCCCCCCCCAAGAGGCATTCGGATATTCCCTGGATCAACTTTACCTATAAATGTTAGCATCCAGTTATATTATGTGTGCGACGGGAGTCACTTTGGGTGGGGGGCTTGTGGAACCCAGCTTACCTTTTGAGAGCTCTGGAAACTAATTTTCCAGTTCCCCTGGGCCCTCTTATGTGTAAGTCACCCTGTGTCTATTAGGGCCACAGGGTACCCAAGAACCCAAGTCGGGTCTGCACGAACCAGACTCCCAGTCCAACCACACCGGTCTCAGCATTTAGTTTTACCCCTGTTTTCCAAGGTTCTTTATGTGTGGTTTGTGTTGAACGTTGAAGGGGCTCCTTCACTTGGGACAGTAACATTTATGAGCAATCTCCCTCAAGAAATATATGAAGATAAATAATTCCACCTTTGACTGCTAGAATATTGTAGGAGTGTCTCATAGACCATTGCTACATAGTTTTAGGTATGTAGGTGGGGTGGGGGTTGTTAAGTGTTTATTCCTAAGTGGCTGTATCTAATTGTTCTATTGGTCTGCCTTGGAAGCAAACTATTATGATATGTACAGTATATGACTATGTGGATTAGCTTAAGGGTTAATTAAATCACGGTCAGCTATTAGTTGCTAGATGGGAGGGAGTATTTCTCCAGTAGCCCTTCCTAAAGGCTGTCTGGGTGCTCAGTTACTGATTAAATTATTTGTTGAAAAGTTTAAATGTACTGGTTTCATGTTTCTGAATGTAGTTTACCCCCTCCCTGTGTCATTATGCAAAGAAGGGGAGATTGTCCCCTGAGTGTATATCTCTTTGTACCTGTGTGTCAATAGACAGTTGATTTTTTTTGCGCCACCCTAGACTATGTCTCGACAAGTGAATGGGTGAGTTAAGGAATCTTGGATCATGCTGGTACCAGACAAAAGAAGGATATACAGCAGACATGCTCCTCTTCAGTACGGGGTCCGTCACAATGTATATCTAGGAAAAAATCCAGGCCTTTCTTAACCACTTTACCACCGGAGGATTTTGCTGTTTTACTAACTGAATACAGCGGGAGCGAGCCTCCTTCGGCGCGCGCGCCGCCGAGAGAGGGGAATGTCTGGTGACGTAGGTCTTCGTCGTCAGACGATAATGAACCACTTTGCCGCAGTAAAGTCAACGTGACTGGTCGGCAAGTGGTTAAAACAATATGGCCAGAACCAGCTCTTGAGGGAGTCTATTCCACATTTTCACAACTCTTACTGTAAAGAAGCCTTTCCATCTTTGGAGATGAAAACTCTTTTCCTTCAGACGTAAAGAGTGCCCCCTTGTCCTAACCATCCTAATCCAAACACATAATTACTAACTATATCAGTAATATACTAATGGAATAATGACAGATATGGTTAGATGCAGATACACTTGTTCATTTCCAACAGCAATGAACTGGAAAGTGCTAATTTCTACTGTATTCCACAGTCATATTTCCATTAGTGTGTTACTGATGTAGTTAGTAATTATGTGTCTGGATAAGATCATGGAGATTTTTCATTTTTTTTTTTTTTTGTTTTATTTGATTTATTAACACTCAAGTAAGATTCTCTATGGTCCACACCTGTTTCTGAATGTGTTATAAGTGTTTCCCACATATTCTGCCCTTGATAGGGATCGGAGGGACTTTCCATTTAGTGTAATTGGGCTCATGGTGGTATAGAGTTTTTACGGGTGATTTATTGTATTTTTGTGTATGTGGTTACGAGTAGGCGCTAGTGACAGCCCAAAACACGTCAACTTTTACTGTACCCTGCACTGTCTGTGATGTCTTATGCATGAAGGATCGATAAAGGTGAAGTGTTGCAGCGAATTCCAGATCTCTTTTGATTGTGTATCTGCAGACGAGCTGTGGTAGCACTTTGAACTAAACCATGGCTATGCTGTGGATGGATGGTAATGTGCTCACCTGGAGCTGCTTTCTCTTTAGTGGTGGTCAGGGCTGCTGTTAGAAATCGCGGGGCCCCGTACAGGCTACCTGGCAGGGCCCCCCCCCCAAGAAAATATTAAAGATGTATTTAGCTAAAATTACAACAAGATCACTATTATCACAAATATAACATAATTCACATAATTCCTGCTAAATCTAAAAAAAAAAAAAAACTATGTTAAATAAAAATGAAGATGAGATGAGAAAAATATACAGGATGGGCAGTTGGAGCTCAGTGATGAGAGAGACAGAGAGAGAGAAGCAAAGTTACAAATAAACTCCTGAGCAGAGATAACATTAGAGCCAGTGCTGGAAGGGGGGCCCACACAACGGAGGGGATTAGTGAGGGACGACTGTCTTTCTCAAAGTGCTGGAGGAAGATTTCTGTATTTGTTGTCCATCACTAATCCCCCTCTCTGTGTGGGCCCCCCTGTGTGCTCAGGGCCCCCTGTCGTGTCGAGGAATGCCCTCCGTCGGATAATGCCCGGGTCGGACTGCGCATGCTCTGTAAGTGACGTCCCCCTGTCAGAACAGCTGATCGGCTGGGGTTGGCGCGTGCGCAGTCCGTCGGGGGCACAATCCGACGAGAGACAGAGCGGGGAAGAATCTAATGTCAGATTCTGACTCGCTCTGTAGCGCCTGCGCAGTCCATTGGGGGCATTTCTCGACGAGAGACAGAGCGGGGAAGAATCTAATGTCAGATTCTAACTCGCTCTGTACGATGATTACACATATGAAGATTCTAACTCACTCTGTACGATGATTACACATATGAAGATTCTAACTCGCTATATGTAACTATATATATATATATATATATATATATACACTATATATACTATATATATATATATATATATATAGTATATTATATATATTATAGTAGTATAGTATATTATATAGTATATTATAGTGTGTATATATATATAGTATGTATGTATGTATGTGTGTGTGTGTGTGTGTGTGTATATATATATATATATATATATATATATATATATATATATATATATATATATATATATATACTATATATAGTGTGTGTGTGTATATATATAATATATACACTATATATATATATATATATATATATATATATATATATATATATATATATATAGTATATTATATATACTATAGTAGTATAGTATATTATAGTATGTGTGTGTGTGTGTGTGTATATATATATATATATATATATATATATATATATATATATATATATATATATATATATATATAACTCATATGGGACACATTAAAGGGGCACTCTGAAATACTACGATCAGTACTCATATGGGACACATTAAAGGGGCACTCTGAAATACTAAAGGGGCACGCCGACTGCAATAATAAAGGGGCACTCTGACCGTGGGTCATAAAAGAGCTATGTGACTGGGACACATAACGGGGCACTCTGATAGGGACACTGATGTAAAGGAGGACTCTAACGGGGACACTGATGTAAAGGGGAACTCTGACGGGGACACTGATGTAAAGGGGGACTCTGACTGGGACACTGATATAAAGGGGGACTCTGATAGGGAAGCACTAGATGTAAAAGAGCACTCTAATGGGGACACGGATGTAAAGGAGGACTCTGACAGGGACACACTGGATGTAAAGGAGGACTCTAACGGGGACACTGATGTAAAGGGGAACTCTGATGGGTCACTGATGTAAAGGGAGACTCTGGGACACTGATATAAAGGGGGACTCTGATAGGGAAGCACTGGATGTAAAGGAGCACTCTAATGGGGACACGCATGTAAAGGAGGACTCTGACGGAGGCACAGACACAGGCCAAATTACGGCGGGGGGACATGAACTGCATGACGGCGGGGACACAGGGTGGATGACGGCAGGGACAGGGGCTGAATGACGGCGGGGACAGAGGCTGAATGACAGGG
The DNA here is from genome assembly GCF_965119305.1 of Pelophylax lessonae. Lineage (NCBI taxonomy): Eukaryota > Metazoa > Chordata > Amphibia > Anura > Ranidae > Pelophylax > Pelophylax lessonae. Next base: position 164,065,959 of record NC_138771.1, read on the forward strand.
GGAAACAGGCTGCATGATGAGGGACACACTGATGAGGCACAAATGAGGAGGCACTCATTGGCATGATTTAGACACAGATGGGCATGAGACACAGGTGGGCATAAATAGGGCAGAGATGGGCATGGATGAGGCAGAGATGGGCATGGATGAGGTAGGGGCGGTGCCCATCGGTGTGTACAGCGTGCGAAGAGAGAGCTAAACCAGACATGCAGCGTTCTGTTGACAAATGATCGCTCTGTCATGTGATGGAGCGATCACATGGTAAATGGCCCCTGTCGTTGGCCCTTTAACACAATCCCTGGGAAGCGCGATTCGAATGTCTCTGTACGCCCTCCCAGAATAGGCCGACCATGCTGTAGCCATCATTGGGCTATGCCCTGGTCGACAAGTAGTTAATCCCCATAGTCTTAGCTGTCCGATATTATCCGTAAAGCGGGGCTTTGCATTACTTATGTTCTGCAATATTTGGCCAAACTCGATCACAATGCCAGTCTCTGTGAAAATTAGGCATTGCCCCCAAAAAATGTGTGTGGCTACTGGAGGTCCTCTAGTATAAGTTTGCCAAGTATGGTGCCCTGAACCCCCGTTGTTTGGGCTCTACATTTATAGAAGCTTGGCCTGCTATGTTAATCTATGGCAGAGTCTTAGTCTGGAAATTTGAGGGGCTACAGCTAGGACCCCAAATGAGTCCAGGGGCCATATTTGGCACAGAGGTAGGGGGGTCCTTCCTTTACCACCCCAAACATTTTGGGGTTTGTTAGCTCAAAATTTCCTGATCAACTTTTTCTAGGGCCCCTTGAGAGTATGTGGCCCCCGGGCCATACGGCACAGAAGGGAGTGCTGGATACCATTGGACTATTCTGCGGTGGTCAGCTAAAGTCTACCACAATGCAGGTCCCTGTGAAAATAAAGCATTGGCCCCAAACAAATGTATATGCCAAATTTGGTGCCCTTGAGCACCGTGGTTCGGCTACCACAGGGCCCTACATTTAAGCTAGCCTGGCCCATTATGTTAATCTATGGTGCAGCCGCGATCAGGAATTTGAGGGGCCACAGATCGGGCCCCAAACTAGTCCAGAGGCCCAGAGGTAGGGAAGGTCTTCCTTTACCACCTCTACATTTTTGAGGTCGCTAGCCTGAAGTTTTATGGTCAGCTTTTTAGGGGGCCCCTTGGGAGTGTGTGGCCCTCTGGCACTAATGCGGAGTGGGGATTGGTGAGTACTGCAGGAATCTCTGGACTCTTAGCTATTTAACAATATTTTCAGAGCCTTTTCTCTGGAAATAGTTGACCAGTACATTTTGGGCTAGCGACTCCAAAATGCTTGGTAAAGGGAGCCCTCCCCTACCTCCGTGCAAAATATGGCCCCCCAGACTAATTTGGGGCCCAAGCTATTTCCAGGGCCACTTGAGAGTTTGCGGCCCTCGGCCCGTACCATGCAGCGGGGAGTGCTGGATATCACAGGAATCCCTGGACTCTTAGCTGGACTCTTAGCTATTCAGCAGTATCTGTATAGCGCTGCTCTGCAGTTCCTGTATTCCATAGTGGTTAGCCAAATCGACCCCTATGCAGGTCCCTGTAACAATTAAGCATTGATTCCTGCAGTACTCACCAATCCCCACTCCGCATTAGTGCCAGAGGGCCACACACTCCCAAGGTGCCCCCTAAAAAGCTGTCCATAAAACTTCAGGCTAGCGACCTCAAAAATGTAGAGGTGGTAAAGGAAGACCTTCCCTACCTCTGGACTAATTTGGGGCCCGATCTGTGGCCCCTCAAATTCCTGATCGCGGCTGCACCATAGATTAACATAATGGGCCAGGCTAGCTTAAATGTAGGGCCCTGTGGTAGCCGAACCACGGTGCTCAGGGGCACCAAATTTGGCACATACATTTGTTTGGGGCCAATACTTTATTTTCACAGGGACCTGCATTGGGGTAGACTTTAGCTGACCACCGCAGAATAGTCCAATGGTATCCAGCACTCCCTGCTGTGCCGTATGGCCCGGGGGCCACATACTCTCAAAGGGCCCTAGAAAAAGTTGATCAGGAAATTTTGAGCTAACAAACCCCAAAATGTTTGGGGTGGTAAAGGAAGGACCCCCCTACCTGTGTGCCAAATATGGCCCCCGGACTCATTTGGGGTCCTAGCTGTAGCCCCTCAAATTTCCAGACTAAGACTCTGCCATAGATTAACATAGCAGGCCAAGCTTCTATAAATGTAGAGCCCAAACCACGGGGGTTCAGGGCACCATACTTGGCAAACGTATACTAGAGGACCTCCAGTAGCCACACACATTTTTTGGGGGCAATGCCTAATTTTCACAGAGACTGGCATTGTGATCGAGTTTGGCCAAATATTGCAGAACATAAGTAATGCAAAGCCCGGGTAATATCGGACAGCTAAGACTATGGGGATTAACTACTTGTCGACCAGGGCATAGCCCAATGATGGCTACAGCATGGTCGGCCTATTCTGGGAGGGCGTACAGAGACATTCGAATCGCGCTTCCCAGGGATTGTGTTAAAGGGCCAACGACAGGGGCCATTTACCATGTGATCGCTCCATCCAATGACAGAGCGATCATTTGTCAACAGAACGCTGCATGTCTGGTTTAGCTCTCTCTTCGCACGCTGTACACACCGATGGGCACCGCCCCTACCTCATCCATGCCCATCTCTGCCTCATCCATGCCCATCTCTGCCCTATTTATGCCCACCTGTGTCTCATGCCCATCTGTGTCTAAATCATGCCAATGAGTGCCTCCTCATTTGTGCCTCATCAGTGTGTCCCTCATCATGCAGCCTGTTTCCCCCTGTCATTCAGCCTCTGTCCCCGCCGTCATTCAGCCCCTGTCCCTGCCGTCATCCACCCTGTGTCCCCGCTGTCATGCAGTTCATGTCCCCCCACCGTAATTTGGCCTGTGTCTGTGCCTCCGTCAGAGTCCTCCTTTTACATCCAGTGTGTCCCTGTCAGAGTCCTCCTTTACATCCGTGTCCCCATTAGAGTGCTCCTTTACATCCAGTGCTTCCCTATCAGAGTCCCCCTTTATATCAGTGTCCCAGAGTCTCCCTTTACATCAGTGACCCATCAGAGTTCCCCTTTACATCAGTGTCCCCGTCAGAGTCCCCCTTTACATCCAGTGTCCCCGTTAGAGTCCTCCTTTACATCCAGTGTGTCCCTGTCAGAGTCCTCCTTTACATCCGTGTCCCCATTAGAGTGCTCCTTTACATCTAGTGCTTCCCTATCAGAGTCCCCCTTTATATCAGTGTCCCAGTCAGAGTCCCCCTTTACATCAGTGTCCCCGTCAGAGTCCCCCTTTACATCCAGTGTCCCCGTTAGAGTCCTCCTTTACATCAGTGTCCCTATCAGAGTGCCCCGTTATGTGTCCCAGTCTCATAGCTCCTTTATGACCCACGGTCAGAGTGCCCCTTTATTAATGCAGTCGGCGTGCCCCTTTAGTATTCCAGAGTGCCCTTTTATTATTGCAGTCGGCGTGCCCCTTTAGTATTTCAGAGTGCCCCTTTAATGTGTCCCATATGAGTACTGATCGTAGTATTTCAGAGTGCCCCTTTAATGTGTCCCATATGAGTACTGATCGTAGTATTTCAGAGTGCCCCCTTTAATGTGTCCCATATGAGTACTGATCGTAGTATTTCAGGGTGCCCCTTTAATGTGTCCCATATGAGTACTGATCGTAGTATTTCAGGGTGCCCCTTTAATGTGTGCCATATGAGTTATATACATATATAGTAACTATATATATATATATATATATATATATATATATATATATATATATATATATATATATATATATATATATATATATATAGTTACTATATATATATATATATATATATATATATATATATATATATATATATATATATATATATATTATAGTGTGTGTGTATGTATGTATATGTGTATATGTGTATATATATATATATATATATATATATATATATATATATTATAGTGTGTGTGTATGTATGTATATGTATATATATATATATATATATATTATAGTGTGTGTGTATGTGTGTATATGTGTATATATATATATATATATATATATATATATATATATATATATATATACTATACTACTATAATATATATAGTATATATAGTATAGTGTGTATGTATATATATAGTGTGTGTGTGTGTGTGTGTGTGTGTATATATGTGTGTGTGTGTGTATATATATATATATATATATATATATATATATATATATATATATATATATATATATATATATACACTATATATAGTGTGTGTATGTATGTATATATATATATATATATATATATATATATAGTTACATATAGCGAGTTAGAATCTTCATATGTGTAATCATCGTACAGAGCGAGTTAGAATCTTCATATGTGTAATCATCGTACAGAGTGAGTTAGAATCTGACATTAGATTCTTCCCCGCTCTGTCTCTCGTCGAGAAATGCCCCCAACGGACTGCGCACGCGCTACAGAGCGAGTCAGAATCTGACATTAGATTCTTCCCCGCTCTGTCTCTCGTCGGATTGTGCCCCCGACGGACTGCGCACATGCCAACCCCAGCCGATCAGCTGTTCTGACAGGGTGACGTCACTTACGGAGCATGCGCAGTCCGACCCGGGCATTATCCGACGGAGGGCATTCCTCGACACGACACCCCCTACAAGAGGGCTGGTGGCCCCCCCTATCAGCGGCCCTGGTGGTGGTTGTCCTTAGTGGGTTGTCCTTAGCGCATATCAGTTGCATCATCTGTCCCTTAATGCAGGCTCAATGTGTGGATACATGCAGACTGCCGCAGCTCCTGTCAGTCTGCTGATTGTCATGTAAACCCCCTATAGATACAGTAGGGTGAGTGAACGTTGTCATCCAAGGACAGAAGGTACGTTACTGGTAGGCTTGCAAGGTGCAAAAAAAGCCTAAACAGAGAAAACAAATGCAGCCACCACATGTAAGGACTGCTAAGCTGCAATATGACATGTTCTAGGGTTTGCCATACTTTTAGGTTGTAGCCCACAGAAAGGATAGAGGGACACTTGACAGTAGAAACTTCAAAATTTACCTTAGAATATATTCATTGCTTAAACCAAACTCTTAGGCTTCATTCACACCTGGGCGTATCATTTTTAGGCGTTTTTCTGGGGGTTTTTTGGGCGTTTTTTACAGGTGTTTGGAGGCAGGCATTGACATCTGACCAAAAACGCTTGTAATCTGCCAAAAAAGAAGCTCATGCACTTTTTTGAGCCTTGGGCGACAAAATGCTCATAAATGAACAGGGGCCATTGAAATGAATGAGATTTTGCTTGTTGGGTGTTTTGGAACTTCAGAGATGAGCGTTTTACAAGCTGAAAAACACTCGGGTGTGAACAGGGCCTTAGATAAATGAATATTGTCTTAATACAAGAGTCACATGTATTCTTACTTTTAACTGTATGTATAAAAACAATATTATTTTTCTTTTTATCTGTAATACTTGATCTTTTGTGTCAAGGAACCATTCGATGGAGTGCTAAATGAAGAAAGGGTTTCTGATGGACTGTCAGTGTTGGGTTGCTCAGCTGTTGGAAATGAACAAGTGTATCTGCATCTAAGCATATCTGTAAGTATTAACAGACATAGTTTCACAGAGTTTAAAGTGGTTCTAAAAGTTACATTATTTTATTTTTAAAATAAAAAAGCATGTCAAACTCACCTGCTCTGTGTAATGGTTTTGCAAAGAGCAGTCCCGATCCTCTTTTTTTTGGGTCCCCCCACCAAGTGCTGCCAATAACAAGGGGCTCCTGTGAACGGACATTGTCCATTCACACTTGGAGCGCGGCTTGGCCCTGCCCCCCGCTCTCTCCTCAATGGCTCACTGGCTGTAATTGACAGCAGCAGGAGCCAGTGGCTCCCGCTGCTGTGTGAGCAATGAGCCACTACCCATGCACATCACTGGAGCAAGGTGAGATTTAGGTATGTATAATGGGGTGCGTGGGGAAGGGAGCTGCACCCAAATATTTTTTTAACTTAAAGTAGAACTGTGGGGAAAACTTTTTTTTTTTTTTTTTTTAATTTTAGATAGGGAAAGAGAGTCTTATAATCCCTGTTTTTTGTTTATGCAATCTTTGTCCAATTCTGGAGATTTCCCTTCACTTCCTATCCCATAGTCAAACCGAAAGTAAGAGAAAACCCAGCAAACTAAGGGAATTTCTTGGGGACCCCTAGATGACCAGAACTAGTGTCCCCATAGGAAGATTTTACCTCTGTTACTTTTCTGGGTACAACCCAAAATTTGGGTTGGATTTTCTTTCACTTTCATTTTCACTGATAATGGTAAACAGGACGAATCGAGAGAGTGAATCTCCTTACCGGTGGCACAGACCGCAATAAAAACTGACAGGGGTTCTAATCCCTCTCAAATCTATCCAAAACTAAAAAAAAAAAGTTCTGTCTTTAGTTATATGTTAATTCATTAAATGCATAAACCACTTCAATACTGGGCACTTTCACCGCCTTCCTGCCCAGGCCAATTTTCAGCTTTTAGCGCTGTTACATTTTGAATGACAATTGCGCGGTCACGCAACACTGTACCTACACCAAATTTATGTCATTTCCCCCCCCACAAATAGAGCTTTCTTTTGATGGTATTTGATCACCGCAAGGTTTTTTCTTTTTTGCTAAACAAATAAAAAAATGACCTAAAAGTTTGAAAAATAAAAAAAAGTTTTTGTTTATGTTATACAATTTTGTAAATAAATAAGTTTTTTCCTGCACTGATGAGCACTGATGGGGTGGCACTGATGGGGTGGCACTGATAGGCGGCATTGATGGGCACTGATAGGCGGCACTGATGGGCACTAATGGGCACTGATAGGCGGCACTGGGGGGCACTGATGGGTACTGATAGGCGGCACTGGGGGGCACTGACAGACGGCACTGATAGGTGGCACTGGTGGGAAATAATTGGCACTGGTGAGTGACACTGATAGATGGCAATGATGGGCACTGGTGGGCAGCACTGATGGGGAGGGCACTGGTGGGCTCCCTACGCCCTGATTGCCATAGTGGGCATCCCTGGGGTCAAGGGTGGGCATCCCTGGAGTCATGGGTGGGCATCCCTGGTGGTTCTAGTGGCACCCCCCCCGATGGTCTGCACTGGTAATTAATGATCGGATTACCAGTTCAGCCCCCCCCCTGTCAGGAGAGTCGCAGATCGGCTCTCCTTTACCCGTATATGACGTCCGGTCAGGATAATGCAACCACTTCCCCGCCGTCAATCGCCTATAGGGCGGGCGGGAAGTGGTTAAAGTGGTGGTCTATGCATTAAGATAAAAAGCCTTTGTGCAGCAGCACCCCTCAGGCCCCCCCTTATACATACCTGAGCCCATCTCTATCCAGCGATGTTGCTTGAGTGCCTTGGTCATCCAGGGCTCTGCCTCCTGATTGGCTGAGACACAGCAGTGGCACCATTGGCTCCCGCTGCTACCAATCAAAGTAATTTAGCCAATCAGGAGAGAGTGAGGGGGTGGGGCCGAACCCCGACTCCGTGTCTGAATGGACACACAGACCTGCGGCTCGACTCGGGTGCCCCTATAGCAAGCTGCTTGCTGTGGGGGCACTAGACAGGAGGGAAGAGCTGAGAAAAGGAGGATCTGGGCTGCTCTGTGCAAAACCACTGCACAGAGGAGGTAAATATAACATGTTTGTTATTTTTAATAATAATAAAAATAATAATAATAATGCAAATAGACTTTACAAACCTTCTGCCTTTAGAGCCACCTGTATACTGTATCAGGGTGTTTTGCTCTATAAACCTGTCTTACAAGGCTTTTCTAAAAGGATATAATAGATTTCTGAATGTTTCTGTAAAAGAACGTTTTGGAAGTAAAGCGGAACTGTAACACCGTGAAGGTCAAGTTAAAGGACCACTATTATACAGAATGCCTTTTTTATGGTTTTTTTTTTTTTACACATTTACATGCAGAGTATGATGTTAAGCAAAACTGGCAGTGAGAGGCTTTTGGATCAACTTGAAAACCGCCAGGAGTGATTATAATGGTCACCTTTTATTCATATGGTTTTATTCCAAAGGGAAAAATAACCTCTGCTGCAAGCACTCAAGCTCCTCTGGCAGTGTTTGTCCCAACCTCCTGTCATTGTTATAGATAAAACAGTTCTCAAATATTTTTTTAAAGCTCTATTGGTATTCCAAAAAAAATTGCATCAAGCAATATTGACAATTGTCATAAATCACAAAGGAAACGAGAATAAAGTAAAAAAGAAAAAGGGTAAAGATCAAATAATGAAAATTACTAATGGCATTAGTTTATCGTTGTATTAATCCATTAATTACAAACATTAATTTTATGTATTATTAAACTGTTTGGCGTTCAGCTTTAAATATAATGAAGTTGTAAATTCTTATTTAAAAAAAAAAAAAAAAAAAAAAAAAAGCTTGGTGTGCCAGTATATAAGAGACTTTCATAACATTTTCTCGACAAGAGCTTGCCAAAGCTATTTGTAATGTGTTCTCTGGTGACATTATCAGTGTTCAATAGAAAAATACATGGGGGATCATGGGATTTATAATAAGCTCCTGCTGTGGCTGTTATTCTGCAAAGAGAAGGAAATCCTTTTTGATGTCTAAAGCAAGGTTTCTTTTCCATGCTAGAGGCCTAGTGACGAATTCTCCTGCCTTGAATAAATCCTTTATACTGTAAAAATACATTGGCTTTGATTTATGAAATATTGTCGGCTCGCTTCCTTTGGCAAATATCTATAAATGTATTGGTTTGTTTGACAGCCTTCTTGAAAAGCCATCTGGCTGAACTATTCAGTTTAAAAGACGCCTGTCATGAGGGAAGGGGCTGTCAGTATCATGACTTTGAGTTATTAGTCAGAATTTGCGTGCGGCAAGGAAAGTCAGAGGGAACTCCTGAACTGCATACATATTCCAGGTCTATTGGCGCTTTTCCACTGCATGGAACCGAACGGTTCGGCACGCTTTTGTGCTTTTCCACTGCTGGTACCGCATGGTATAGTGTAGGAACAGTTCGGTACGGTACGGCGGCGCTTTTCCACTGCATGGAACCGAACGGTACGGCACGGTACGCCTCTGAAAAAACAGTACCTACTCGATTGTGGTTCCAACAGGTACCAAACTGGTACCATATCCCACAATCGTTTGCGTGCAGGCACTACTAGCCACTGATTGGTCAGAGAATCCCGCCCACCCCGTTGTTATCCCACCCACTTAACTTTAGTACTACTTTAGTGGAAAAGCAAACCATACCGTACCGAACCGTTCCAACACCGTACCATGCAGTACCAGCAGTTGAAAAGCAAACCGGGCCAAGCAGGGCCGAGTAGAGCCGAGCCGGTACTTGCAGTGGAAAAGTGCCATATGACTACCGTAAGATAGTATTGTATACAAACAGACTACTGGCACTCGAGTATTACGGGGTACAGGTAGATACACTTTTATTCCGCAGTACAATTAACATACAGAACACTTTGTTGGACTTATGCCATGCTCATTGCTGAGCAACACTGTTTCTCACATAGGGAATTCTTTTCATTTACTTATCACGTTCACATGATGCCTCAAAAGAATTCACCGCCTCTCCGCACTCTTCAAATCCTGGAAATTTCGAAAATACCCTAAAACACAAATCAAGAGTGCGCATTGGCCTCTTGCATTATCTAAGGCAGCCTTTTTAAACCAGGGTGCCTTGAGTTTCTTCAGGGGTGCCTTAAAAAAAGGCCTAAAAAGGCAGGCCACTGACCAATTTTAAGACCCCTGTGTGCTTCGTATCAGCACTGGTCGCTGCCATTATTGGTTATCATTAAATGTGTGTTAGGCACGTATGGGTTGATTTACTAAAACTGCAAAGTCTAAAATATGGTGCAGCTCTGCATAGAAACCAATCGGCTTCCAGATTTTTTTTTTTGTCAAACTTCAATTGAACAAACTGAAGTTAGAAGCTGATTGGTTGCTCTTTCTGCTCCCGCTTCCCCACTGGTGGAGGTGCAACTGCTCTTCGGTCGTCCCGAATACGGGTTCATCCGACACCGAAACCGGTCCGAGAGAAATGGAAAACCCTTTAGTCCGGCACAGACATGCCTCCTAAGTTCGACCCCAACGAAATTAAAATCATTTTCCTGAGATGCACCGGTGGTGAGGTAGGGGCCACCTCAGCTCTGGCCCCCAAAATCAGACCTCTGGGTTTGTCTCCCAAAAAAGTTGGTGATGACATTGCCAAGGGACTGGAAGGGCTTGAGGATCATTGTCAAACTGACGATCCAGAACAGGCAGGCCCAGATTGAGGTTGTGCCATCTGCCTCTGCTCTGATCATCAAGGCCCTGAAGGAGCCATCACGTGACAGGAAGAAGCAGAAGAACATTAAACACAGCGGAAGCATCATGTTTGATGAAGTTGTCAGCATTGCTCGTCAGAAGAGGAATCGTTCTCTGGCCAGAGAACTATCTGGTACCATTAAGGAGATCCTGGGCACAGCTCAGTCTGTGGGCTGCAATATTGATGCCAGACCCGCACATGATATAACTGACGATATCAACAGTGGCGACATTGAATGCCCAGCGAGCTAAATCTTAGAAGAGCTTTAATATTTAATAAGAAAAAAAAATGCTCTAGAAGCTGATTGGCTACCAGAGCTGCACCAGATTTTGTCCTCTTCAGTGTTAGTAAATCAACCCCATAGTAACATCAACATGCTATATAGAGAGATGGACACCCAATCTGACAATCAAATCTAACACAACTGACTGGGTCAAATGATTATGTGAAACAAAAGGTGCTCTTCTGAGAGACTGTTTCCTTCTTATTACAGGCAGATGAGACTTTTTGAATTAGGGACCTCTTTAACCACTTCCGGACTGGAAGGTTTTCCTCCCTTAATGACCAGGCCATTTTTTGCGATTCGGCACTGCGTTCTTTTAACTGACAATTACACAGTCATGCGATGCTGTACCCTAAAAAAATTGATGCCCTTTTTTTCCCCATAAATAGAGCTTTCTTTTGGTGGTATTTGATCACCTGTGCAATTTTTATTTTTTGCGCTATAAACAAAAAATGCGACAATTCTAAAAAAAAAAAAAAAAAAAAAAAAAAAAACAATATTTTTCACTTTCTGCTATATAACATTCCCAAAAAATTTTTTAAAAATCAAATTTTTTTTCATTCTTTTAGGCCAATTTGTATTCTGCTACATATTTTTGGTAAAAAAAAATAAGCGTATTTTGATTTGGTTTTCGCAAAAGTTATCGCGCCTGCAAACTAGGGGAAAGATTTATGTCATTTTTATTTTTTTACTAGTAATGGCGGCGATCTGTGATTTTAGCGGGACTTCGTCATTGCAGCGGACAGATCAGACCCCTAACTGACATTTTTGACACTTTTGGGAGGACCAGTGACATTACTACAGTAATCAGTGCTAAAAATATGCACTGTTACTTTAATAATGACACAATGGCAGGGAAGGGGTTAACCCAGGGGTGCTCAAAGGGTTAAGTATGAGCCTAGGGGAGTGTTTTATAACTGTATGGGGGAGATACTTCTGGAGTCAACACAGAGACCTGTGATCCTAAATATGTCCTAAATGTGTTCATTCCAGCGAGAACAAATGGTCTGCTGTGTTTACAACAGCAGACCGTCGTTCTCTTTTAGCGTGGAGCGATCGCGGGTGCCCGGCGGCAATCCCTGCCTCCGGTCCCGTGGATCAGCTCCCCCCCCCCTTCCTAATGGGGCCGGGCGCCTCTGGCGGCGCGCGTCCCTTAGGAGTGCTCTCGCGAACTGCTGTTCAGGTACGGCGGTTCACGCAGTATATCTGCGGCAGGCGGTCGGCAAGCAGTTAAACTGTTTAACATATTTAAGTACTATCCAGATAGGCAGTCCAAAGACTTTAGGCAAATAAAAACACTCTAGAAATGCATGCAAAAATGTATATTTTAGTCTTCAATGAAACCACAAACAATATTATATAATTTCTCTTTGCTTTCTACCCACCCATTGTTTTTAAGTTCTTTTCAGTAGTGTTATGACTATATGAATCATGATGGTTTAGTGAGTGATGATATGGTTCATGGGGTGACCAGCAACCTGAACAAACCTTTCTTTTTTTCCAATTGTAGAATCAGAAACTGAGCGATATCAAGATTCTCTGTAGTTATGTACACCTGCAAAATCTGGATGTGTCCGGCAATGAAATCAGTGGTATGTATCATTAGAAATTCAGTATATTGTTTTGACGTTTTGTTTGATTCTTCAGCTGACAGCCCAAGAGACCAGCATTCTGATATGTAATTATGTCAAATAAATGTATCTTATAGAAATGTTAAAATCATTAGACATGTGCGATTTCATTTTGTTACGAATCAAAAAATTCGGAGAAAATTTCCTTTGTTCAGAGATTTGGATGTATCTGATTTTCCAAATCACAATAGTAACAAACTTTATTGAATCTGAAATAAATTATAACAAAAACAACGAAATAATTTGTTTCAGTTGACTTCAGAGGGTTTTGTAAGTTCAATAATATGTGTCATACTCTGTATTGTTATAATTGGCCAAAGTCACATAAAAAGTCGCAAGCAAGTTGCACTGAAAGTTGCACGACTTTGGGGGTCCTAGCAGAGTAAACCGAGCCTTAATGTTTGAAGCATCCTAAATAACATAACTAATTAATCCAAGTATTCTGATTTAACTTCTGAAAATACGAATTGATTTGGAACAACTAATATGCTAAATAAATCCGAATATACAAAACTTAATTCCAAAAATGAATCGTTCTAACATAACAAACAAGACAAAACAAAATGACTTACTTAACGAATGATTTTGAAACTAAACACATTTTTTTAGTCCTGCACATCTCTAATTGTTTTTATTCTGAAATACATTTGGCATAATCTCCAAATGTATTTTTTTGTGTTGAACATCCCAAAAATGATAAACTTTTCATGCTCCATACTGTTAAATTGCTATGCACACAATGATCTGTGCACTGCAGTTAGTTGGTTTGATCAACAATTATGATGCTGCATTATATTTGCCTTTAATTACAAAAGTAATCATACTTTACTGCCTTGGGTATTGGGTCTGATTCCCATGAAGGACATGGCATGTACAGAATTTATATGTTCTAATGTTCAGTATGCTTCTTCTGATTGTCTCTCTTTATACCAGCAACCCTAAAACATACTGTTAGTTTAACCCAAACTTAAGTGTGTGTGTGCGTGTGTGTGTGTGTAAGGTGTATATATACCATATATATTGTAGCAGCGAGAGGCCATGCCACTTTTTTATATGTCTTGCCCAGGTTTTCCAGGAAACAAGCACACAAAGGCTTTCACACGGGCGATCCGATCCACCTGTCAGTTTTTCAGGCGGACCTGATCGGATGCTCCATGCATCCCTTTGGGGCAGCGGGTGTCAGTGGAGACATCTCCCCGTTGCTACGTTGCTATCTGATCCGATCCTGTCCGTGAAATCTGGACGCATGGAAACCCTATTTTCCATCCGTCTGGAGGATCGCATGGGATCGGATGAGAACGGAAAGGCGGTCCGTTCTCATCCGATCTCCCCATAGAGGACAGCGGGGATCTGACAGCTCCATCTCTGCACACAGAGCGGAGACAGAGCTGTCACCCACCTGCTCAGCGGGGATCGGCGGATCGAACCCCGCTGAGCAGAAAGGACTCCGTCAGGCTGTGCGCCTGTGTGAAAGGGGCCTAATGGCACAGGTGTGTGCTGGCTTCATGTTGGAGACAGAGTTAGAGGTCAGTGCCCTACCCTATAGAGGGGATCGGTGTGTGAAGGGAGCAGTGAGGGGTGCTCGTATGCACTGTACTGTCCAGGACAGGACAGATTAAGGCCTGAGGCTGACAGGGATTCCATAAGGGACAGAGCAAATGGGAAGCTGCAAGGAAAGACACAGAGGTGAGGCACAGCATGCGTGCACGAGCATTGAGAAGTGTGTTTGATGGTCAGGAGGACTGAGACACAGGGCTGATAAAGAAGCGAGAGGCTGAATCCTATGTTGTGTTGCATTGATGGTGAGATTCCCCCACTAATGTCTTAATCAGGACATAATTGGACCAATTGGACACAAACTAGAGTAGAGTCTGAATTATTTTGATGGTGAGAACCCCCTGTGTGGGAAGACATCCATGGTGCTTTATTTTAAATAAATGTGGGCACAAAAAGCCCTCTTGGTGTGGAGTAAACTCACTGTTTTGCACTACTGTTATATCTTTCACTTGGATATTATAAATTGCAGTAAATACAGCTGGATAAAACAAAAACTGTCTCTGTCTTCATTTCAGGTTGCAAAGCAAAAAAATGTAATTATTATAAAGGTGTGGGGGGTTGAGTCTTTTTTTTTTTTTTTACCCACTGTATGCATGGCCAAATATAGTTAAAGTATTACTAAAGGCAAACCTTTTCTTTTTTTATATTTGGGTAGAGTGGAGAGGGATTAGAACATCTGTCAGGGTTCAAATGCTGTCTGTACCCTGTAGCAGAGTGTCCCAGAGAGAGCCAGGAAAAGTCCTGTTCGGGGTTTATACATCACCCAGGCATCTCTCGTATACCTTTAGGGATCTCTGATCCATGATCCAGTTCAGATCTTGGTCCTCTTCCCCAGGCCAATTTAAACTCACCTGAGACAGACAGCAGCTCTCTCTCAGCCTGGGAAAACGGACACAGTTTGTCTATGAGAGCGGAAGGTCAGTAAAACTACCAGTTTGTGTCTTTGGAAGCTGACAAGCTGTAGGCTTGCTCAGTCTGTGTTAGTGAGGGACTGCATTGTGTGTAGTAAGCGCCGGGACACGGCTAGGCTTTTGTTTATTATTATTATTATTCCTGCTTGTTTTCCTTAAAGCACTGTACAGCACCTGTAAATAATCTTGTATATAGCACCAATAAACACCGCACTGTTTGTCACTACCACACTGGATTTGGTATCTGTGCCTGAAAGACTGCTCTTCCCAGGGAGCTTTGCACTTGCTACCTGTTCCCCAGCTTACATATGGTGGAGGCCTGCGGGCAGTGGTAGTAAGTTACTACTTAAAGGGCCAGTACCTGGAGTGACTAAACATGGAGGAAATCCTCAAACAGTTGGTGTTATCCAACACTGCACAGCAACAAGCGAACTCTTTGTTTAAACAACAGATTGGTGTTGTACAAGAACAAACGAAGCAAGCAAACGCTGCACAACAGCAAGCAAACTCTTTGATTCAACAACAGATTGGTGCTGTACAAAATCAAACCCAGTTGATGTTTGAAAAACTGGCAAGTGCTGCAGAAGCAGACAGAAAGGTGCTGGTTGAGGTGGTGCAGACACTTGCACAGGAGTCTGCTGTGAAAACAGAAACGGTTAGAGACCGCTCCTCAGCCATCCATGTTGGTCGCTTCCTGTCCAAGATGACTGCTGATGATGACCCAGAGGCTTTTCTGGTTACGTTTGAGAGAACCGCTGAGAGGGAAGGCTGGCCCAAAACCCAGTGGGCAGGATTGATCGCTCCCTTACTTACTGGGGAATCGCAGAAGGCCTATTACGATTTGGAGTCCGTGGATGCAGGAGAGTATGAAAAGGTCAAGCAGGAAATCCTGGCATGTCTCGGTGTCAACTTGGCTGTTCGAGCCCAGCGGGTCAACAGCTGGTCCTTCCGAGATGAGAGGCCCCAAGATCACAGATGTTTGACCTAATCCACCTGACGTGAAAATGGCTACAGCCGGAGTCCTTGTCTGGGCCACAAATAGTGGAGCGTGTAGTCATGGATCGGTTCCTGAGGTCATTACCAACTCCTTTGCAGAAGTGGGTGAGTCAAGGAGACCCCAAGTCGGCGGACAACCTGGTGGAGCTTGTTGAGAGGTACTATGCTGCAGAGAACCTGGTCACCACCCCTACAGCCGCACAGACTTTCCACCCAAAGCCAAGGTCTCCCCAGGCAACCGGTAAGGCTTTTCCAGGGGAAGTGGGTGGTCAGCATGGCAAGGAGACAGGGGGGAGGATTTTTGGTGCCAGAGCTGAAGTTTGGTGTCCCAAACAAGGGAAGCCACTGCCTGTCAGCAAACCTAACTGGGCTAACATCCGGTGCTTCCGTTGTCATGTTGCAGCAAACTGTTCATTGACAGATGAATCCATGCAGTGTGATATGTCTCTGAGAAGGCAGTCTATGTTTGCTGCTGTTTCATGCGCTGCTGCACCAAGTGTAGGAAAACACATATGCCAAATGACTGTTAATAAGCCTATTACGGCCTTGCTGGACTCAGGAAGTCTAGTGACTTTGGTTAAAGCAGAAATGGTTGAAACTGTGAATTTAAATGCTAAAAAAGTTTCTGTGATCTGTGTACATGGTGATACTCGGAAGTATCCTATAGCCACTGTTAGCTTTGAAACTGACTTAGGTACGGTGACCCATCCGGTTGGACTTGTACCCCACTTAGTGCACGAGGCCATCATTGGTAGAGACTTCCTTAAGTTTTGGGAACTTTGGGATCATCCAGACTCGGTCACAGTAACTGACTCAGTGGTGGAGCCAGAACCCCTGGCCATCACCGACAATGTGGGTTTAAGGGATTTCTCTCAAGGTTCCCCGGATTTTCCTTTCTCTGTTATGGCAGGAGAACTGGAGGAGCCTGAGGAAGTCCCCACAGCCAGTCCAGGTGGACAACCTTCTGCTGACCCTGAGGCTACATTGGAGTTTGCTGATCTTAATGTACACAAGGAAAACTTTGGTACCGAGCAGAAAAAAGACCCTACCCTTGCCAGGGCCTGGGAGAATATAGTAATGTTTAATGATGTACCTGTTGAACCAGGGGACAGGCCCTGTTTTCCTTTTTTCAGCAGCAATGAAGATTTATTGTATCGGGTATATAAAAAGAACGATGAAATTGGTGAACAGTTGGTGGTCCCTAAGCCTTACAGACGGGTGGTGCTGGAATTGGCTCATGGACACTTACTGGGAGGTCATTTAGGGGTTGAAAAAACCACTGAAAGGGTGTTACGCAGGTTTTACTGGCCTGGGATACAGAAAGATATTGACAATTATTGTCAATCCTGTCCTGTGTGTCAGATGTCAGCCCCACTACCCCACTTCCGAAGTCCTTTAGTGCCCTTACCCATTATTGAAGTGCCCTTTGAGAGGATCGCCATGGACCTCGTAGGTCCACTCCCCAAGTCTGCCTGGGGTCATCAACACATTCTTGTAATCGTGGATTATGCTACACGTTACCCCAAGGCATCTGCTAAGAACATTGCTAAAGAGTTGTTCATGGTGTTCAGTCGCGTTGGGATCCCTAAGGAGGTCCTTACGGACCAGGGCACTCCATTTATGTCACGAATAACTAAAGAGTTGTGCAAGTTATTTAACCACTTTACCACCGGAGGATTTTGCTGTCTTACGTCCAGGCCACTTTTTGCAATTCGGCGCTGTGCGACTTTAACTGACAATTGCGCGGTCGTGCGACGTTGTACCCAAACAAAATTTACGTCCTTTTTTTCCCACAAACAGAGCTTTCTTTTGGTGGTATTTGATCACCTGTGCGATTTTTACTTTTTGCTTTTTGCGCTATAAACAACATTTTTGAAAAAATAACTATTTTCACATTTTTTTTTTATATGAAATTCCCCCCCAAAAAAATTTAAAAATCTAAATTTTTTTTAATTTTAGGCCAATTTGTTTACTGCTACATATTTTTGGTAAAAAAAATCGCAATAAGCGTATTTTGATTGGTTTGCGCAAAAGTTATTGCGTTTACTAACTAAGGGAAAGATTTCTGTCATTTTTGGTGTTTTTTTTTTTTTTTAACGCGTAATGGAGGCGATCTGCGTTTTTTTTTTTTTTTTTGCGGGAATGCGACATTGCGGTGGACAGATCGGACCCTTGACTGACATTTTTGACACTTTTGGGGGTACCAGTGACATTACTGCAGTAATCAGTGCTATATATATGCAGTTACTGTAAAAATGACACTGGCAGGGAAGGGGTTAATTTTATTGGAGAGGGAGGGGTTAATGTATGCCTGGTGCTTACTGACGTGTGGGGGGGAAGTGACTGAGTGACACAAGGACAGATCCAGCTATGCTGAACCCTGCAATCTGACCCTGCCTGTCACTTCAGAGATCTGCCCGCTGTGTTTACACACAGTGGGCGGATCTCCAGACTCGATCCCCGACGATCGGGTAAGAGCAGCGGCGACTCCACAAGGGGCGGAGTCCAGCGACGTAGGTCTACGTCGCTGGATGGGAACGAGCCACTTTGGGAACGAGCAGCAAAGTGAGCGGAGGTAAAGTGGTTAAGGTGACCCAGTTGCGAACCTCCGCATACCACCCTCAAACTGATGGCCTTGTAGAACGCTTCAATAAAACATTAAAGAGTATGTTAAAAAAGGTTGTGGACAAGGATGGAAAAAACTGGGACTTCTTGATTCCATACTTGATGTTCGCCATCAGGGAAGTACCCTAGTCCTCTACGGGATACTCTCCTTTTGAATTGCTTTATGGGAGACACCCATTGAGCACATCGCTCAAATGCAGGACAGGATTGCAGCGATCATGCCTATGGTAAAGGAACACTTAATGCAGGCCCAGGCAGCCCAACAGAGAATATACAACAGGGGAGCCCGACTCCATGTCTTCTCACCTGGTGACAGGGTCCTGGTGTTAGTTCCTACGTCGAGAGCAAGTTCCTAGCTAAGTGGCAGGGTCCCTTCGAAGTATTAGAAAGAGTTGGGGAGGTCAATTATAAAGTGCATCAACCAGGAAAAAGGAAGCCAGAGCAGATTTACCATATTAATCTGTTAAAGCCCTGGAAGGATAGGCTGGCCTTAACTGCGAGGTCCGTCCCTGTAACATCTAAGGGTACTGAGTCCCCTCTGGTCTCTGAGGTCACGATTCCAGACACCCTGTCTTATTCCCAAAAACATGAAGCTAGAGAGTTCCTGATAAGGAATAGAGAGAAATTCTTCAGAGTTACCTGGTACGACTTCAGCAGTTCAGCATGATATTGTTACTGAACCTGGGGTCCGTGTCAAGCTCAAACCGTGCCGAATTCCCGAAGCGAGGAGAAAGGACATTAGTGATGAAGTAAAAAGGATGCTGGAGCTAGATGTCATTGAGAAATCAAATAGTGACTGGTCTAGCCCCATCGTAACGACTTCAGAAAACTCAATGCGGTGACAAAGTTTGACACGTACCCAATGCCCAGAGTGGACGAACTTATAGACAGACTTGGCAAAGCCCGCTATCTAACTACTTTAGACTTGACCAAAGGATATTGGCAAATACCCCTGACTGGTAGCGCCAAAGAAAAGACAGCATTTGTTACCCCAGAGGGTTCATTTCAGTATAAAAAAAATGCCCTTTGGGTTGCAAAATGCCCCTGCGACATTTCAGAGGGCCATGGACAGGACTCTAAGACCTCCCCGACAGTATGCAGCTGCCTATCTGGACGATATAATGGTACATAACACTGACTGGGAGTCTCACTTGCCCCGTGTACAGGCTGTTCTGGATTCCCTCTTCAAGGAAGGTTTTACAGCAAACCCAAAAAAATGTGCCATTGGTTTAGAAGAAGCCAGGTATTTGGGCTACACTATTGGTCGTGGAGTCATTAAACCTCAGTTAAACAAAGTAGAAGCCATCCAAGAATGGCCACGTCCTGCAAACAAGAAGCAGGTCAGAGCCTTTCTTGGGATTGCAGGGTACTATAGGAGGTTTATCCCGAATTTTGCAACTCTAGCTGCCCCACTGACCGACCTTACAAAAGGGAAAGAATCAGTAATGGTGAAATGGTCCCCAATAGCAGAGGAGTCTTTCCAAGTTTTAAAGAAGGCTCTTTGTGCACAGCCAGTGTTGTACTCCCCTGATTTCTCAAAGGATTTCTTGGTTCAGACGGATGCGTCTGATGTAGGTATTGGGGCCGTATTGTCACAGGTACACAATGGGGAAGAACACCCTGTGGTATACCTGAGCAGAAAGCTTAATGAACACGAGAGAAAGTATGCAGTCATTGAAAGGGAATGTTTAGCCATAAAGTGGGCCTTGGACGCGCTAAGGTACTATCTGTTAGGGCGCATGTTTGATTTGATAACTGACCATGCTCCTCTGAAATGGATGGCCCAAAAGAAGGAGACTAATAGATGGGTGAACCGGTGGTTTTTGGCTCTACAAGATTACTCCTTCACTGTAAAACACAGGCCAGGTGTTGAGATGGGGAATTTAGATGCCCTGTCCCGTGTTCACTCCTGTTGGCCACAGGTGTTCCAACCCTGGGGTTGAAACAAGGAGGGGGGGAATATGTAGCAGAGTGTCCCAGAGAGGGCCAGGAAAAGTCCTGTTCGGGGTTTATACATCACCCAGGCATCTCTCGTATACCTTTAGGGATCTCTGGTCCATGATCCAGTTCAGATCTTGGTCCTCTTCCCCAGGCCAATTTAAACTCACCTGAGACAGACAGCAGCTCTCTCTCAGCCTGGGAAAACAGACACCGTTTGTCTATGAGAGCGGAAGGTCAGTAAAACTACCGGTTTGTGTCTTTGGAAGCTGACAAGCTGTAGGCTTGCTCAGTCTGTGTTAGTGAGGGACTGCATTGTGTGTAGTAAGCGCCGGACACGGCTAGGCTTTCTTTATTATTATTATTCCTGCTTGTTTTCCTTAAAGCACTGTACAGCACCTGTATATAAACTTGTATATAGCACCAATAAACACCACACTGTTTGTCACTACCACACTGGATTTGGTATCTGTGCCTGAAAGACTGCTCATCCCAGGGAGCTTTGCACCTGCTACCTGTTCCCCAGCTTATAGCCCCCATTAGTGAGATTCACCCTCTCTATATGTCCCGTGTACTGTTATTATTGAAAGTAAAAGTAAAAAAAAAAAAATCCCAAATTCTGGGTTGTGCCCAGACCAGGAATAGTGTTGAATTTAAAAAAAAAATGGAAATGCTAGTTCTGGTGACACACCCGGGATTCGCTATCTTTAGAGGGATTTTCTCTCACTTTCTATTTTGGCTATTGAATAGGAAGAAAAGGGAAATATACCCAGTGGGACACAGATGGCAAAAATAAACCTTACAGGGCCTATAACCCTCCCTTACTCTATCCAAAATGTAAAAAAAAAAGTTTTGCCGTTTAGTTCTACTTCAAAATGAGACTTTAAAATATAACATATGCATATAAAATATAAAAAAGTGAAAATTTGCCATGTTATATAAAACATCTAAAAAATTT
This sequence comes from Pelophylax lessonae, assembly GCF_965119305.1. Lineage (NCBI taxonomy): Eukaryota > Metazoa > Chordata > Amphibia > Anura > Ranidae > Pelophylax > Pelophylax lessonae. Next base: position 164,087,207 of record NC_138771.1, read on the forward strand.
TATTTACCCTTTACCCTAAAACATTTTACCTTTTGTCTTATATTCATCATGAAAAATACAGGGCTGTTTGGGGCAGAAAAAAAAAATCTAAATCCTGTAAAATGGGCGATTGACAGCTTCAGTGTGCATGAGGCCTAAATTGTGTGTGTGTGTGTGTGTGTATGTGTATGTATATATATATATTATATAATTTCTTTTTTTTTTTTTTTTTTTACGACTGATAAACCTAAAGTGTTGCAGATTAGTACTTTGTATTCTTCTTTTGTTCTAGCAGATTGAATGTTGGACTCTTCCCCTTTTTTGGGAATTCTTACCACCTGTGATAAAAAGCCTGTAGTTTACACAGCTCAATACTCCAATCTGAAATTTACACACACACACACGCACATGCACAAACATGAATATGTTAAGCAGCAACACATTTCTTATCTAAATGCTTTGTCCGAGGTTTCATTTACATCCAGCCTACCTGAAAGAATATGATTATTGCTATGCTGTGTTTTTTTTAGCAAACCTTTGTACTCTAGAACAGTGTTTCTCAACCTTTTTTAAATCAAGGCACCCTTTAAAATTATAGACTAGCTCGAGGGACCCTTTTAAATTATGGACAGTCCTGAGACACCCCATTCTAAAATGTAAAAAACTATTCTAATAGTTTTACTCAATGCAGCAACATCCAAACGTAGGACACCCAACGTTACAGGTGATTTGTTTTTCCAAAGCAAACACACTTTTACACACGGGTACTAACTAGTATTCCTATGTTTTTCTTCTCCCTCAGTTTCTCTCCAAACCTAATGTGACCCCAGTGCTGAGGGAGAGAGGCAGAGAAGGGTCAAACAAGGAGGGTATGGAGGCGACAGACATCCTCCTTATCAACTGATGACATCATTGGTTGTTAGGATGCCAGTGTCTAGAAAGTCATAATGTGCATAATGGAAAACTGGTTTTGTGTAACTTGTATACAATTATTGAGATACATTTTTAGGCATTTTCCTAAGGCACCCCTGAAGAAGTCCGAAGGCACACCAAGGTGCCTCTGGGCACCCTGGTTGGTCTAGAATTAACTCTTATGTAATAAATGTTTATATGCAAAAATACATATACCATATAGTAAAAATAAAACTGATTAAAACATATTTTTAAAAATGTAGTTTCCCTTTTATCAGGATAATGTGTAATAAGAGCAATTGTCTTTATCAATGAAAAGTCCACACCTTTAATGACATTTTATTTTACACCAATGTATAGCAACTGGTCCTAAGCGAAATGTAGTGTGACATTTTACAATGTGCCATTGAAGTATCATTGTGATGAAGCCAGTCCTATTTCCTGTTGTCTTATCCATGGTGCAAAAATAGCACCTACCTTTCACATATGCAGCAAAACTCTGTGAACAATCAAATGTTTAAACACGGCTTAGATTGTTGCTGGATGATATTTAGACACCAGCCAAAAATACTTTCTATAGAGGAGTGATAAGCTCTCTGAAACATCTTGTATTGAACGCATTGCCTTTATTTTGTAAAATGTTGAGAATACTCTTGCAATATCCAACCGATTCTGTGCCCTATGATCTACACTTTAGTCTTCCTTGTTTTTTTTTCATATGCTATGCTATGCTAAGCAATAACGCCAACCTCTGAGCAACATACTAAAGGTTTTGAAAAATTGTGATTTAGAATATGCTTACAACTCTGATTGCCTTACAGATTTATCCTGTGTCAGTTATATGCCTTACTTGACTGAACTGAATGCCTCCAACAACAGACTGAGTACTTTTTTGGATTTTGATCCTCCTAGAAATCTGAAGGTGAGTTCACAATAACATAACAATGCATACGTTCTGTGGCCTATATTAAAATGTGTTACGTACCCTAAGGCTCCATTCACACCTGAGCTTAGCAATTTACTTGCATTTTTTTGGGTGGTGTTTTTTTAAGCGTTTTTGCACCTTTTTTAACAGTGTTTTTAAAGAGTTTTAGAAGCGTATTAAAAGCATTTTTGTTTAGCCAATAGAAAGCACTAGGGGGAGGATAGGGAGAGGAAATTAAGGGAAGAGAGCAGAAAACGAGCGACAAAAAGCTTGTAAAAACGCCCATGTCAGGCATTTCTATTGAAGTCTATGGGACCAAAAACACTTGCAATCTGCCAAAAAGAAGTTCATGTACTTTTTTTAGCGACAGGAATTTTGCTTCAGACGACAGAACGTTCATATGGGAATAGGGGCCATTGAGATGAATAGGATTTGGCTTATTGAGCGTTTTAGAGCTACAAGCTTCAAGCAAAAAAAAATCGCTCAGTTGTAAATGGGGCCTTAGGCTTGATTTTCTCATCCACGCAAACAAGGTGGCTGGAGTAATCCTCCCCACTGTGTCATTGTATTCAGACAGCAGGACTCCTTCATTATCAGAATACACTGATCAGTGTCTGTAGATGCTGATCGTCAAGTTTTCCAACATTCCTGTTCGATAGAAGTCAATCAACAGATCAACTTCTGCTGAGTTAGAATGGCCATAGATGGATCAAAATTCGGCTAGTCCTTATCCCAGGCAGAGTCAGTAAAACGTACTAAGACACAGGGTCCTTGGCCTGTGGTTTTGAAAGTTTTGTTGGAAGTTCAGATAAACAAACTGAATAGTAACATGGTTGGCTATTGTCTTTTGGACATGACAAAGTCAAGTCTTATGATTGCTTTCTATCTTGTTTTTGCGGTTTATTTTTTTTATAATATTATAAAAAACATAACGTTTGGTTTTCTTATCTGGATTTTCTTTCTAGACAATAACATTTGTTGTACAATTGTGAAAATTCAATAAGGATTTTGAAAAAAAACAAATCGAAATTGGCTAGTCCCTGCTGAACCAGCTGAACTTTGATCCATTTTTGACCAGGTTTAGAGGCCAGCATCAGTCATTAACTTTCTTTTTAGTTATATGCTGAAAAGGTTTTCAATTCTGTTTTCTGTCTTGCACCAAGGGAACAAGCTCTAACGAGCAGGGCCCTGTGATTCCTTTTGTTCCAAATTGTATTGTAACTGTAATGTCTGCCTTCATTTTGTTAAGCGCTGCACAAACTGTTGGCGCTATATAAATCCTGTATAATATTAATCATAATAATAACTAGATGGCAATAACATTTCAACAGAGGCTCTGCAGAATGTTTGTTTTGCTGCCAATTGATGGGAATTACTATTCATTTTTTAACTGACACCCAATAAATATACAGGACAGAAGTAGAAATCCCCCAAAAGGAGATCCCAATAGTGTTAACAGAGGTTAACATTGGTTTTAAGCCTTCACGACTCTGTCCAAAACAAAGGTGTCATCTGGAACTGAGCTAAATTGGCGGTGTTTTATGTGAAACAAGTCCTTTTTCGGTTCTTTTGGCTGGTTGTAAGTTATGATTCATTACTTTATTTTGTTCTGCTGCTAATTTTGTTTTCTTTTAAAGTATGTGTTTAAAATTGAATGGATCATCTGAATTTACTACATGTACATTATTACCCATTTTGCATATTAAATATTATATTGGTTGTTGATCCTTTAAAATACCTTCTGACTGATATCATTTGTAGGGTTCTTTGAGGTTTGTAACAGAAATGGAATTCAGTCAGCAAAATATTCAGGATGGTCGTTTTGAAATCTGAAGTTTGTGAAGAGGCTCTGAACCTTTTCTTTCTTGTATATACAGTAAACTGCATGCAATCATACACTCAGTGTAGAAATGTATTCCTTTTTTTTTCCAGGTTGTCAATCTATCATTTAATCAGATAACTGACATGAAGGATTTATCTGCTCACAAGGCTCTGACAACAATCTTACTAAACAGTATCCTTTGCTTAGTGAAACCTTGTAAAATGTATATCAGATTAAAAGAGATGTATGGGAATTGAAAAAAAAAAAAAAACATTCACATCAGTGGAGAGATCAAAGACCACTAATCACTCACTTTTCAGTCTTCACTGAGCAGAGAGCTGGTGACTGTCAATCACCAGCTCTCTACACTGCCTGTGGTGGGGGTGGGAGCAGCTGACTCAGTCTCCCAGCGACTCGTTGATAGACTGAGCCAGCTGCTGGTCCAAGCAACTGGGTGAATCCCAACATTAAAGTCAGATCAATCCAGCACTTGGGCCAGCTGAGGAACTCTAGCCTGCTGTTGGCTGAAAATGGTTCACAGGAGTGCAGAATGAAGTGCACTCCTGTGACCTACAGGAGAAGTAGGGCCAAAAGAGCCCTACTTCCCTTGTAGGCAGATTTTGGCAGAATAAAAGATTCGGGGTCAGTTTTATTGTAGACACTATTTTTACAGTCCAGCAGAAGTGCCATGGTCTAGGACAAACTGCTTGAGCAGTTTTAGAAAACTCTTTCTTTAAAAAGATTTTAAATCGTGTGAATAAAAGGTAACCTTTAAATGCACCTTTAAAGCAGATATCTAAGAACGAAATGAATCAATAATAACTATAAAATATGGAACTGCTGAATATTTTACATGTTAACAGTATTTCATACTTGCATCTTTGCCATGCTTAAAAACATTAAATATTTTTCATGTGAACCTTACCTCCCCCCTTTGTTCCAACTATTAGTAAGCATGTGACTCATTCCTCCTCTTCCATGGGGTTGTGCTAGGTGCCTCACGATTGGCTCAGAAAAGTCACATAGGGTTGGAGAAGAAGTTCGTAGCCCTGTGTAAGATCCTAGAAGTTGTTTTGAAGCTTATTTAGGGCTTGCTTTCCCTAGTCCGGATGGAGATTGGGAGCAGTGGGGCAGCAATCAAAGGTGACTAAATGCTGTTGGGAAGGAAACTATTTAAAATGTAACTCCTGGCACAAATAAAATAGCCCATTAAAGATAGTGACAACCAACTTTTGCTGGAATATTTTGTCATTTTAGATATTTCTCACTCAGAACAAAACTCTTCTGTTAAATGTCCTGAGTCAGATGACCGGCACAACTCAGCCATCTTCCTCTGAGCTCTGGGTCATCCTGGACCCACCCTGTGACTGGACAGTAAAAGGGGACGTAACGCGGCAATGAGCTTGTCTCTATCAGCATGCTTCTTGTCAGCATATTAACTAATTGGCTCCTTGTAATGTTTCCATTTCTCACCCTCCATCTCTGCTATGAAGTGACTGTAGGAGGCTGATACCTGGTCAAAGTCAAATACTTACACTGCTTGTATTTAAAAAGAAAATTGTCATGGATGCCTAGAATTCAGCTTTAAGTGACCTTTTCACTTTGCTCTGTATAGGCAAAGGTAGGGATTGCTTTAAACTGAAAAAAAAAAAAGTATTATTACTTTGGGTGATTTGTCATAGATTTGTGCATATCACATTATATCAAATTGCAATCCAACTCTTACGCTTCCTGATTTTTCTTAGACTTTTTTTTGTTCTCAATACAATGAACATTGTTTCCTTGATTACTTGTTCTGTACAGATAATAATATCCAGGAAATAACTGGCTTGGAGAAATGCACCAGTCTGACACATCTGAACTTGGCACACAATAGAATATGTAACATCTGTGAATTTGGTAACCTACCAATCAAAACACTAAATCTGGTACGATTCCACCTTTGTTTGGATAATCTCTCTTTGACCTTTACACCTATCCATTCTATTCTTTTAAGCTGGTAGATTGACAAACGTTTGTACAAAATTCTCTTCAATGCTTTTGATAATGCCATCAGAGACTTAATGAATTCTGTTCAAAAGTACTTAAAAATTTTATTTGCTTTTAACATTCAAAAAAGGAATAAATAGAATTTCACTGTTAGAATTTTGTTTGTTTATCCACCTAAAAATACTGCCCATTTTCATCCCCTTCCTGCCCAGGCCTATTTTAAGCTTTCAGTGCTGTCGCGCTTTGAATGAGAATTACTCATGCAATATTGTACCAAACTGAAATTTTTATCATTTTCTTTTCCACACAAATATAGCTTTCTTTTGGTGTATTTAATTACCACTGGGTTTTTTTTTTAATTTTGGTGTATTTAATTACCACTGCTAATAAAAAAAAGACTAAAAAATGCAATTTTCTTAGTTTCTGCTATAAAATTTTGCAAAAAAAAAAAGTAGTTTTTCTTGAATTTTTCTTAAATTTTTACCAAAAGTTATACTGCTACATTTTTTGGGTAAAAAACCCCCAAATCGGTGTATATTATTTGGTCTGTGTGAAAGTTATAGAGTCTACAAGTTATGGAAAGAGTAGAAATATTCCCCAAATTACCTCTTTTTGAAAAGTAGACAGGCCAAAGTTATTAGTAAGAGGCATAGCAAGTTTTTTGAAGTTGTATTTTTTTCCCACAATTCATTGAAAAATTAAGAAATTATTATTATTAATTTTTTTCACAAAAACGTCATATTATTTAGGCGTCATCCACTTTAAGACCAGGCCTTCTTCTGACACTTTTTGTTTACAAGTAAAAATCTTTTTTTTTGCTAGAAAACTACTTAGAACCCCCAAACATTATACATTTTTGGAGCAGAGGCCCTAGAGAATAAAATAGTGGGTTTTGCAAGATTATATGTCACACGGTATTTGAGCAGCCTTTTTTTAACGCAATTTTACACACTAACGCATAAATACATTTGAATTAATTTCAATGCACACAGAGACAATATAATATCCACATTTTTGATAAAATATAAAATATGGTGTTGCGCCGGGTAAATAGATACCAAACATTTCACGCTTTAAAATTGCGCATGCTTGTAAAATGGCACCAAACTGTGGTATTTTAAAAATCTCCATAGGCGACACTTTATAAGCATTTATTGGTTACCAGTTTAGAGTTACACAGGAGGTCTGGTGCTAGAATTATTGCTCACTCTGACGTTCACCGGGATACCTCACATGTGTGGCGCAATCACTGTTTACGAATGCGTACGGGACCAAAGTGTGCGTTGGCCTTTGCACGCGAGTACGGGGGGATGGGGGCACTTTAAATGTTTTATTTATTGGTGGGACACTAGTACATTGACAGATGTTTTTGTACACTATGACAGCTGTTGATCATTCACACTGACAGATGTTGATGTCACAATGGAACACTATTGTAGATGTTTTGTGCACTGGTACAGATGTGATGGGGGCACTATGACAGATGTTTTGTGCACTGGTAAATATGTGATAGGGACAATGACAGATGTTCATGGGACAGGGATAGTGGTGCTTGGCCTACTATGTGTGGGGATCTGTGACAGCTCTGTGTGTAAAATCATCCCTTACACACAGAGCTGCCACAGAGGTTGCAAATTCCCCCATGTCTCTGTTTACACTATGAAGGCTGTGATTGGACCCTGCCATCACGTGATTGGGAGGGCCAATCACAGCGCCCATATCCTGATCTCGTCCTGTGATCACAGCCATCACAGGATTGGACCGCGTGCGGGCACTTGTTGTGAGTGACGTACGGGTACGTCGGCTCAGAACAATGAAGCTCCCACCCCGCCATATATGTATTGTGGGCAGGTGGGAAGCAGTTAAGAAGTTTTCCATCCTGCCCCCTTAATTGTTTTTATAGTAGAGCCAAAAATCATCAGTTTGATTCCATTAAAGTATAGGAAAATTTGAATTCTGAAAATAGAAATGTTCGAACAAAATTCTTCTGGTGTATGGCTAGCTTTACCCTTCTGTGAAAGAACTGTATTTTTCCAAGGTATTTCTAAAATAGTTATATAACTAATACTACTAATTTTGTGAAATGTGTATTCTGGGGTCTGCATAGCTCATTTGTGAAGAAAGATTTGTAGAAACCTGAATTTTTCTTTCTGTTGGTGGCCTCCTACGAGTCTCAGCATGTCAAAGCTATATAGGTCTGAACCAAAGGGAAACTCTCTTTGCTGCTATGACTTACTGTAAACAGTTTTGTAAGTACAAGAACATACACCCAATAGGACCGCATGTCTGGCTCAGTTACAAATGAGCTGCTTTCACTTCGAGAGGTCAGACCAGTGTTTTGTATTATCAATGTGAATTACTCTTCTTAATCTCTGTGATTTTTTTAGCACAGGCACTGAGGGACTTTTTGCAGTGTTTGAACCCAGCTACAATATGGTACTGGCGCTTACAGGAAGTGATGAAGTCACCCCCCCTCCCCCACCAACCACCTAAATAATGTGACAGTGTTTGGGCCTAACAATTGGCCACTGGCCTAAGCACTGCATTATTCGGGGGGGGGGGGGGGGGGGGGAGAATCATATGGTTCCCTCATACCCATACTCAGAGAGGGCATTTGCAACACTTTTGTGATGTATGTAGGCGAAGCCCTGCGCTAAATTCATGAGAACCCTTACACTTTTTATTTGGTAATGCTGGAACATTCAAAAAATGTAAGTAGTTTGTATTTGCAACACTTTTACTATATGGTGCTATAGCATGTAGCGCTTACTCCTATAGGAACCACTGGACTTTTGTCCAGGTTCTTCCCCAGCAAATTGCACAACAGCCAGACACACAATCTCCGCCACACTTTTCCTCAATAACCAGTCTAGGGTGTTGTTTTTGTGTTTTATTTTTTATTTTTGAAGAACTTGGATAGGGTTGAGGGAAATTAAGTGGGGGTACTCCAAAAACAGAAACTGTGTACAGGTTAAGGACAGTGAACTCCTTTCTGTAAGGCTGAAGCAGAAGTCCTTGCATATAGCAAACTGTGGACTTGGTTTGCAAAAGAAGTAGGTAAAAGCAGGCTTCTTTCTTTAGAGCACAAAAAGTAGAGTCCCCTCACAGAGAACTAGATAGACTGAGCTCTTCAGGACACCAGCCAATGTTCCCTTTAGCAAACACACAGCTGATTCTTTAGCACAAGAGGGGTGGCAGCAGCCCAAACGTCTCTAAGATCTTCCACAGTACTCTGTACTCTTAAAATTCTCCCGGGACAGTTGGTTGCCTCCTTCCAACATCCAGGCGACACCTTTCTCCAGTGATAGCAGACTAGATCTTCATCAGACAACCCCTCAGTCAGCTCTCTGTAGCTTCGGCATCCAGGGCCCTCAGGTTGCCTACCTGAGGCCTTACTAACAGCAAGCACATGGCAGCACTGCCCTGGAGAATAGCAGCCCTCCAAGCTGAACTTATCCTCTGCAGGAAAAGACCCCGAGCCCAGTGTCCCACAGAATATATACAGACTTCCAGCAGCCTTCAGGGCCCTGCTCCCTGGGATTGACAATTGTCAAACATGTAATTATTGTGTCACACCTTTTTGAGATAATTCTAAAATGACAAAAGTTATCCAACTTCTCCAGATAGCTTCTCTACCCTTAATACTCCACCATTTGGCAAGAGAGATGCTTGCATCAGTTTTTTCAGAATTATGACATGTATATACACCTTACCAACATGTACATGAATCTTTGCAAGATCCGCCATTTGTCCAACTATGATGAGACAGATTTCTAAAGAGTATCTACTCCTAATGAATTACAGGGCAAGTGCTTTGTGGCAGTATAACTACATCTGGAGACTTCCCTGAATGGGTAATGTAACGGATCAACCGACACCCTGACTGTGTTCCTCTGTTGACGGATGCTCCTAGTGCTTCCCGAGGGCTCCAAGCACTCCACCAGACACCATAACCACCTCAGACCTCACGAACCGCCGCAGCTTGGTTGGGGTCTCACCATCCCCTACCCACCCTGGACCTACGACAAGGCTCCAGGTTCCAGTGGGTGAACCTCTCTTTCCTCAGAGTGTGAAGCAGGAACAAGCTCTTACAAGAGCTTAGTGATTATCCAAGGGAGTATGAAGAGCATAGCAATCCCTTGTAGCATATTCCCCCCCCAAACATGAGTTGAGACTTCATAAAGGGGTAAAAACAGACACACACTCCATTTATACACACATGAGCACATCCTCTTCCTCATCAAATTACTACACACAGGTCAGGGCTTGAATGATTACATTAACATATGCAGATGAAATTGTATACAGAAACCGAATTAACCTAAACTAATTATCTAACCATCTGAACAGAACAATGTGAGATCATTAACATTTAACAATGGGACAGGCCGACTTTAACACAATACACATTCCATCTCAAAACACAAACAATAGGGGGAGCCTGTCTGACATTGAAGTACAATGCACATTAGCATCGCTTGTAAATACAGACCCCATTTGAAGCAATCCAAACTATCAGTCTTTCACTCCCAGTGATGGTTAATACCTTCACAGTAATGTTTCAAGGTCTCTTTAGGAAAGGAATCTGTCGGTAAGCTCAAAGCTCACCTGCTGGAAGCTGTCATTGTCTTAAGCCTTGTACACATTGGCCTGAAAATCATCCGAAATCATGTTTCACGTTTCGCCAATCAGGCCTTAATCATGGCTAACACATACAGCAAGTGACACAAAACAGTAAAATAGTGTAGGCTAAATCACATGGTTGACCCCAAAGGTCACATGACCCGAAAAAGGGGTGGTGGAAAATATCAAAACATACAAAAGAAGAACACTATAAGCGTACAATTTGACTGAATGTATATAAAATCATGTATCCCAAAAAATAATAAAGGAACAGCATTAAATAAACTGAAAAAGTGTAATGAACAAAATGTGTACAGCTGTCTGTTCTACAGAGGTCAGTCTCATGTCTGGCTTCTGTCGAATGGGCATGCTGGAAAACCGGGCATCTGACCTGCATCCCATCAGCACTGGCAGCCATTGATAAGTGTGTTCTGGCAGGGGGGCAGTCTCCCTGTCAGAATACAGAATACAATAGCACAGCGAGGGGGATTGTTGCACTAACATCGCTTGTGTTAGTACGGCACTGAAAAAAAACTTCTACTGTGTACCCAGCTTTACTTACAAGTTGCATACTAATTCAAGACTAGTAATGATCTTGGGTTTGACCTGGGTTTGGTCTGAACTCAAGTTCCTCTAATCCTGGAAGTTAACTGTCACTCTTTGGCCAATGAACTGCATACAGAAAGCTCCCTGCCCCAGCTGACATAGAGAAATGGGTGGGGATGCTTGTAACATCATTGGGCACATGACCATATTAAGTCAATGTTATGCAGCTGCGGTGCAGGTTATCTCCCATCTGTAGTGCATTGACCCAGCAATGACCACTAACTTCCAGGTTCAGACTGAACCAACGCTCATCCCTATTCAAGACTAGGGATGAGCTTGAATGTGGTCCGAACTGGGTTTGATCTGAACCTGGAAGGCAGCTACCTCACTTCCCTTGAACTAACAAGCAGCTTATAAGTCAGATAGTGCCAATCCCCATAAGAAACCAACCAAGTTGTTTTCTTTAATAGTTTGAAAACCTCTTTTGAATGTATGTGTTAGCTAATAAAATTCAATACCATTACCCTGGATCAGGCTGGATATAGGTATTGAGAGAGAGTATTTTAATATGTTATTTTATAACTTCTGTTTCCTGCCATATGCTATAGATCTGTGTGCTCCGCTGTCATTTCCTGTGCTGTTCTGTGTGGTTATGTCCCTGTCAGATGGTATTAAATAACAGCAGGAGATGGTATCTCAAACATAATGACTTGTATGTTTTCATTTTAAAGTCCTTCTTTAGCCTCATCATCATGTGCACAACTTCTGTTTGATGTACTTATAAAATATGTTGTTTTCTTGCGGAACAATGATAAATTCCTGGGGCATAAATGAAAAAATGACACAGGGCTGTTACCTTTTTGTGTGTTTCTGTTTTTTTTTTTTAATCCTATAGTTACTCCTGTTTTAACTACCTCTTTAATCTTTTCTTCTTGATTGTGCTACTTAAAGTGTAACTAAAGTGAAAACTTTTCTTTTTAATTTTGGATAGAGTGGAGAGCAGGGCCGGACTGGGTATGAAAACCAGCCCTGGAAAAATGACATAACAGCCTCATAGCATTGCGTCATTATACCAGCGCAACGTCCCTCCCCCTAATACAATGCTGACCCTCCCTCCCCCTAATACAATGCTGACCCTCCCTCCCCCTAATACAATGCTGTCCCCCCCCCTATACCTAATACAATACAGACCCCTCAGTAAGCCCTCCTCTCAGTACAGACCCCCCAGCAAGCCCCCCTCAGTACAGACCCCCCAGCAAGCACCCCTCTCAGTACAGACCCCTCAGCAAGCCCCCCTCCCAGTACAGACCCCTTAGTAAGCCCCCCTCCCAGTACAGACAGACCCCTTAGTAAACCCCCCTCCCAGTACAGACCCCTTAGTAAACCCCCCTCCCAGTACAGACAGACCCCTTAGTAAGCCCCCTCCCAGTACAGACAGACCCCTTAGTAAACCCTCCTCCCAGTACAGACCCCTTAGTAAACCCCCCTCCCAGTACAGACCCCTTAGTAAACCCCCCTCCCAGTACAGACAGACCCCTTAGTAAGCCCCCTCCCAGGACAGACCCCTTAGTAAGCCCCCTCCCAGTACAGACAGACCCCTTAGTAAGCCCCCTCCCAGTACAGACCCCTTAGTAAGCCCCTTCCCAGTACAGACCCCTTAGTAAGCCCCCTCCCAGTACAGACAGACCCCTTAGTAAGCCCCCTCCCAGTACAGACAGACCCCTTAGTAAGCCCCCTCCCAGTACAGACCCCTTAGTAAGCCCTCTCCCAGTACAGACCCCTTAGTAAGCCCCCTCCCAGTACAGACAGACCCCTTAGTAAACCCCCCTCCCAGTACAGACCCCTTAGTAAACCCCCCTCCCAGTACAGACAGACCCCTTAGTAAGCCCCCTCCCAGTACAGACAGACCCCTTAGTAAACCCTCCTCCCAGTACAGACCACTTAGTAAACCCCCCTCCCAGTACAGACCCCTTAGTAAACCCCTCTCCCAGTACAGATAGACCCCTTAGTAAGCCCTCTCCCAGGACAGACCCCTTAGTAAGCCTCCTCCCAGTACAGACCCCTTAGTAAGCCCCCTCCCAGTACAGACCCCTTAGTAAGCCCCCTCCCAGTACAGACAGACCCCTTAGTAAGCCCCCTCCCAGGACAGACCCCTTAGTAAGCCCCCTCCCAGTACAGACAGACCCCTTAGTAAGCCCCCTCCCAGTACAGACCCCTTAGTAAGCCCCTTCCCAGTACAGACCCCTTAGTAAACCCCCCCTCCCAGTACAGACAGACCCCTTAGTAAGCCCCCTCCCAGTACAGACAGACCCCTTAGTAAACCCTCCTCCCAGTACAGACCCCTTAGTAAACCCCCCTCCCAGTACAGACCCCTTAGTAAACCCCCCTCCCAGTACAGACAGACCCCTTAGTAAGCCCCCTCCCAGGACAGACCCCTTAGTAAGCCCCCTCCCAGTACAGACAGACCCCTTAGTAAGCCCCCTCCCAGTACAGACCCCTTAGTAATCCCCCTCCCAGTACAGACCCCTTAGTAAGCCCCTTCCCAGTACAGACCCCTTAGTAAGCCCCCTCCCAGTACAGACAGACCCCTTAGTAAACCCCCTCCCAGTACAGACCCCTTAGTAAGCCCCCTCCCAGTACAGACAGACCCCTTAGTAAGCCCCCTCCCAGTACAGACCCCTTAGTAAGCCTCCTCCCAGTACAGACCCCTTAGTAAGCCCCCTCCCAGTACAGACAGACCCCTTAGTAAGCCCCCTCCCAGTACAGACCCCTTAGTAAGCCCTCTCCCAGTACAGACCCCTTAGTAAGCCCCCTCCCAGTACAGACAGACCCCTTAGTAAACCCCCCTCCCAGTACAGACCCCTTAGTAAACCCCCCTCCCAGTACAGACAGACCCCTTAGTAAGCCCCCTCCCAGTACAGACAGACCCCTTAGTAAACCCTCCTCCCAGTACAGACCCCTTAGTAAACCCCCCTCCCAGTACAGACCCCTTAGTAAACCCCTCTCCCAGTACAGATAGACCCCTTAGTAAGCCCTCTCCCAGGACAGACCCCTTAGTAAGCCCCCTCCCAGTACAGACAGACCCCTTAGTAAGCCCCCTCCCAGTACAGACAGACCCCTTAGTAAGCCCCCTCCCAGTACAGACCCCTTAGTAAGCCTCCTCCCAGTACAGACCCCTTAGTAAGCCCCCTCCCAGTACAGACCCCTTAGTAAGCCCCCTCCCAGTACAGACAGACCCCTTAGTAAGCCCCCTCCCAGTACAGACAGACCCCTTAGTAAGCCCCCTCCCAGTACAGACCCCTTAGTAAGCCCCCTCCCAGTACAGACAGACCCCTTAGTAAACCCCCCTCCCAGTACAGACCCCTTAGTAAACCCCCCTCCCAGTACAGACAGACCCCTTAGTAAGCCCCCTCCCAGTACAGACAGACCCCTTAGTAAACCCTCCTCCCAGTACAGACCCCTTAGTAAACCCCCCTCCCAGTACAGACCCCTTAGTAAACCCCTCTCCCAGTACAGATAGACCCCTTAGTAAGCCCTCTCCCAGGACAGACCCCTTAGTAAGCCCCCTCCCAGTACAGACAGACCCCTTAGTAAGCCCCCTCCCAGTACAGACCCCTTAGTAAGCCCCTTCCCAGTACAGACCCCTTAGTAAGCCCCCTCCCAGTACAGACAGACCCCTTAGTAAGCCCCCTCCCAGTACAGACCCCTTAGTAAGCCCCCTCCCAGTACAGACAGACCCCTTAGTAAGCCCCCTCCCAGTACAGACAGACCCCTTAGTAAGCCCCCTCCCAGTACAGACCCCTTAGTAAGCCCCCTCCCAGTACAGACCCCTTAGTAAGCCCCCTCCCAGTACAGACAGACCCCTTAGTAAGCCCCCTCCCAGTACAGACAGACCCCTTAGTAAGCCCCCTCCCAGTACAGACCCCTTAGTAAACTCCCCTACCAGTACAGACCCATCAGTAAGCCCCCCTCCCAGTACAGACCCCTCAGTAACCCCTCTCCCACTACAGACCCATCAGTAAGCCCCCCTCCCAGTACAGACCCCTCAGTAAGCCCCCCCTCCCACTACAGACCCCTCAGTAAGCCCCCCCTCCCACTACAGACCCCTTAGTAAGCCCCCTCCCACTACAGACCCCTTAGTAAGCCCCTCCCACTACAGACCCCTTAGTAAGCCCCCTCCCAGTACAGACAGACCCCTCAGTAAGCCTCCTCCCAGTACAGACAGACCCCTCAGTAAGCCCCCTCACCTGCGATCACATCACATGTGGAGCATGACGTCTTGTCTGTTTCACAGGAAGAGGGACCATCCTTGTCGGCGCCGTGACAGACATTCCTTAGCAGCCGCGCCAGCCACAGCCAGTCAGCTCGCCTCAGCTCATACACCGCACCAGCACCGCCCGGCGATCCGCCGCGCAGGGGCAGCCGCCTCGTGACGTCACGCCGCCCAGTACAGACCCCTTAGTAAGCCCCCTCCCAGTACAGACAGACCCCTTAGTAAGCCCCCTCCCAGTACAGACAGACCCCTTAGTAAGCCCCCTCCCAGTACAGACCCCTTAGTAAGCCCCCTCCCAGTACAGACAGACCCCTTAGTAAGCCCCCTCCCAGTACAGACAGACCCCTTAGTAAGCCCCCTCCCAGTACAGACCCCTTAGTAAACCCCCCTCCCAGTACAGACCCCCCAGTAAGCCCCCCTACCAGTACAGACCCATCAGTAAGCCCCCCTCCCAGTACAGACCCCTCAGTAACCCCTCTCCCACTACAGACCCATCAGTAAGCCCCCCTCCCAGTACAGACCCCTCAGTAAGCCCCCCCTCCCACTACAGACCTTTCAGTAAGCCCCCTCCCAGTACAGACCCCTTAGTAAGCCCCCTCCCAGTACAGACCCCTTAGTAAGCCCCCTCCCAGTACAGACAGACCCCTTAGTAAGCCCCCTCCCAGTACAGACAGACCCCTTAGTAAGCCCCCTCCCAGTACAGACCCCTTAGTAAACTCCCCTACCAGTACAGACCCATCAGTAAGCCCCCCTCCCAGTACAGACCCCTCAGTAACCCCTCTCCCACTACAGACCCATCAGTAAGCCCCCCTCCCAGTACAGACCCCTCAGTAAGCCCCCCCTCCCACTACAGACCCCTCAGTAAGCCCCCCCTCCCACTACAGACCCCTTAGTAAGCCCCCTCCCACTACAGACCCCTTAGTAAGCCCCTCCCACTACAGACCCCTTAGTAAGCCCCCTCCCAGTACAGACAGACCCCTCAGTAAGCCTCCTCCCAGTACAGACAGACCCCTCAGTAAGCCCCCTCACCTGCGATCACATCACATGTGGAGCATGACGTCTTGTCTGTTTCACAGGAAGAGGGACCATCCTTGTCGGCGCCGTGACAGACATTCCTTAGCAGCCGCGCCAGCCACAGCCAGTCAGCTCGCCTCAGCTCATACACCGCACCAGCACCGCCCGGCGATCCGCCGCGCAGGGGCAGCCGCCTCGTGACGTCACGCCGCCCAGTACAGACCCCTTAGTAAGCCCCCTCCCAGTACAGACAGACCCCTTAGTAAGCCCCCTCCCAGTACAGACAGACCCCTTAGTAAGCCCCCTCCCAGTACAGACCCCTTAGTAAGCCCCCTCCCAGTACAGACAGACCCCTTAGTAAGCCCCCTCCCAGTACAGACAGACCCCTTAGTAAGCCCCCTCCCAGTACAGACCCCTTAGTAAACCCCCCTCCCAGTACAGACCCCCCAGTAAGCCCCCCTACCAGTACAGACCCATCAGTAAGCCCCCCTCCCAGTACAGACCCCTCAGTAACCCCTCTCCCACTACAGACCCATCAGTAAGCCCCCCTCCCAGTACAGACCCCTCAGTAAGCCCCCCCTCCCACTACAGACCTTTCAGTAAGCCCCCCTCCCACTACAGACCCCTTAGTAAGCCCCCTCCCACTACAGACCCCTTAGTAAGCCCCCTCCCAGTACAGACAGACCCCTCAGTAAGCCCCCTCCCAGTACAGACAGACCCCTCAGTAAGCCCCCTCACCTGCGATCACATCACATGTGGAGCATGACGTCTTGTCTGTTTCACAGGAAGAGGGACCATCCTTGTCGGCACCGTGACAGACATTCCTTAGCAGCCGCGCCAGCCACAGCCAGTCAGCTCGCCTCAGCTCATGCACCGCACCAGCACCGCCCGGCGATCCGCCGCGCAGGGGCAGCCGCCTCGTGACGTCACGCCGCTCACAGCGGCTGACGTAGAAGAGACGGAGCCCAGCGGGGGGCGGGGCAGTGCAGGCCTGCAGCGGCCAACCATAATCAGCGGCGACCGGCGAGCGGCCCCAATCAATGCAGCGGCCGCCAATGCTTAAAGCGGCGCTGCTGGCGGCCTTGTCTCAAAGCGGCCCCAGGGCCGGCGGCCCACCGGGAGATCTCCCGCTATCCCGATAGGCCAGTCCGGCCCTGGTGGAGAGGGATTAGAACACCTATCAGTTTGTATTGCTGTCTGTGCCCTCATTAGGGAGATTTATCCTCTCAACATGTCCTGTTTTACTGTTATCATCAAAAGTGAAAATTAACCATTTGACCTCCGGAAGATGAACATGCCACTTTTTTGAGATAAGGCACTGCATTACTTTAACTGACAATTTTGCGGTCATGCAACACTGTACCCAAATACAATTTTTTCATTTTGTTTCCCAGAAATATAGGTTTCTTTTGGTGGCATTTATTCACCACTGGGGTTTTTTTTTTAATTTTTTTACTCTATGAACAAAAAAAGACTGACGATTTTGAAAAAAACTCAATATTTTTTTTACTTTCTGCTATGAAACATATCCAATAAAAAAATTAAAAAAATTGAATTCTTGAAAAATTTAGGCCAAAATGTATTCTGCTACATGTTTTTGTTAAAGAAAATCCCAATAAACATACAGTGGGTACGGAAAGTATTCAGACCCCCTTAAATTTTTCACTCTTTGTTATATTGCAGCCATTTGCTAAAATCATTTAGGTTCATTCTTCTTCCTCATGAATATACACATAGCACCCCATACTGACAGAAAAACACAGAATTGTTGACATTGTTGCAGATTTATTAAAAAAGAATAACTGAAATATCACATGGTCTTAAGTATTCAGACCCTTTGCTCAGTATTTAGTAGAAGCCCCCTTTTGATCTAATACAGCCAGGAGTCTTTTTGGGAAAGATGCAACAAGTCTTTCACACCTGGATTTGGGGATCCTCTGCCATTCCTCCTTGCAGATCCTCTCCAGTTCTGTCAGGTTGGATGGTAAACGTTGGTGGACAGCCATTTTTAGGTCTCTCCAGAGATGCTCAATTGGGTTTAAGTCAGGGCTCTGGCTGGGCCATTCAAGAACAGTCACGGAGTTGTTGTGAAGCCACTCCTTCATTATTTTAGCTGTGTGCTTAGGGTCATTGTCTTGTTGGAAGGTAAACCTTCGGCCCAATCTGAGGTCCAGAGCACTCTGGAGAAGGTTTTTGTCCAGGATATCCCTGTACTTGGCCGCATTCATCTTTCCCTCGATTGCAACCAGTCGTCCTGTCCCTGCAGCTGAAAAACACCCCCACAGCATGATGCTGCCACCACCATGCTTCACTGTTGGGACTGTATTGGACAGGTGATGAGCAGTGCCTGGTTTTCTCCACACATACCGCTTAGAATTAAGGCCAAAAAGTTCTATTTTGGTCTCATCAGACCAGAGAATCTTATTTCTCACCATCTTGGAGTCCTTCAGGTGTTTTTTAGCAAACTCCATGCGGGCTTTCATGTGTCTCACACTGAGGAGAGGCTTCCGTCGGGCCACTCTGCCATAAAGCCCCGACTGGTGGAGGGCTGCAGTGATGGTTGACTTTCTACAACTTTCTCCCATCTCCTGACTGCATCTCTGGAGCTCAGCCACAGTGATCTTTGGGTTCTTCTTTACCTCTCTCACCAAGGCTCTTCTCCCCCGATAGCTCAGTTTGGCCGGACGGCCAGCTCTAGGAAGGGTTCTGGTCGTCCCAAACGTCTTCCATTTGAGGATTATGGAGGCCACTGTGCTCTTAGGAACCTTAAGTGCAGCAAAAATCTTTTTGTAACCTTGGCCAGATCTGTGCCTTGCCACAATTCTGTCTCTGAGCTCTTCAGGCAGTTCCTTTGACCTCATGATTCTCATTTGCTCTGACATGCACTGTGATCTGGAAGGTCTTATATAGACAGGTGTGTGGCTTTCCTAATCAAGTCCAATCAGTATAATCAAACACAGCTGGACACAAATGAAGGTGTAGAACCATCTCAAGGATGATCAGAAGAAATGGAAAGCACCTGAGTTAAATATATGAGTGTCACAGCAAAGGGTCTGAATACTTAGGACCATGTGATATTTCAGTTTTTCTTTTTTAATAAATCTGCAACAATGTCAACAATTCTGTGTTTTTCCATCAATATGGGGAGCTGTGTGTACATTCATGGGGAATAAGAATGAACTTAAATGATTTTAGCAAATGGCTGCAATATAACAAAGAGTGAAAAATTTAAGGGGGTCTGAATACTTTCCGTACCCACTGTATATTGATTGGTTTACGTGAACTTTATAGAGTCTAAAAACTATGGGGTATATACACTCAAAGTTGTATTTATTTTTATACTAGTAATGATGGCGATCAGTTACTTATAGCAGGACTGCGATATCGTGGTGAACAATCGAACACAAACTGACACATTTGACACTTTGCTGGAACCAGTGACACCAGTGATCAGTGCTAAAAGTATGCACTGTCACTGAAAAAAAGAGAAATAAATAAACTGCGCTAACTCAAAAATGTGAAGCAGCTAACACACTCAACTGACATGTGTTGAAAAATACAATATATAGAATAACGTGCAGCGCTAAAAAAAATACTCAATGAAGTACAATAATTAAAGTGAACAATGTGACTAAAATATCATAAAAGTCCTAAGTGCAAAAACGTAAAAATCAATTCCAGGGTGATGTGCGTGATCCACATAGGACAACCGATCCCAACACCAAGAGGAAAGACATAAGATTACGCTCACCGGAACAAATTGACCCAACTTGTCATATGACAAGAGGGACAGATAGGCTCATAAGATATCCTGAGGGTCTTCAAACTGCAGTAGAGGATGTTCACGTTTGCAGTCAAAGGGCCTCCCTCCCCAGATTACATGGAAATGATAATCCCAGACAAAGCAAACATAGTGTAATTCCACTTAAAATACATTTATTAAAAGTAAAAAATACACTTACAAACATCCAGGAATGTTAGGCAGTGAATGACAGAGACATGAATCCAGCAGTCTTTGGCATAGTCCTGGCTGCATGAGGCACTATACAGACACTGGCTGGGAAGGGGTTAAACATCCAGGGCGATCAAGGGGTTAACTGTGCGCCTAACCAGTATTTCTGTTTACTATGTGTGCTGCTTTTACTAGAGGAATAGATGGATTTTAATTCCTACTTTGCTCTGCCCGACAATCGGAGGGTGCCGATGGACATCGAGTGCCTGGATCCCTCAAATGAGTAATCACCGCAGAAGCGGCCCTCCGGGCAGCATGCACGCACCTCTTGCAGGCAGAAGTGCAGGATCACATATACAATCAGGTCCATTAATATTGGGGCATCAACACAATTCCAATCTTTTTGGCTCTATAAACCACCACAATGGATTTGAAATGAAACAAACAAGATGTGCTTTAACTGCAGACTTTCAGCTTTAATTTGAAGGCATTTACATCCAAATCAGGTGAACAGTGTAGGAATTACAACAGTTTGTATATGTGCCTCCCACTTTTTAAGGGACCAAAAATAATGGGACAGATTAACAATCATAAATCAAACATTCACTTTTTAATACTTGGTTGCAAATCCTTTGCAGTCAATTACAGCCTGAAGTCTGTATGCATAGACATCACCAGACGCTGGGTTTTATCCCTGGTGATGCTCTGCCAGGCCTCTACTGCAACTGTCTTCAGTTCCTGCTTGTTCTTGGGGCATTTTCCCTTCAGTTTTGTCTTCAGCAAGTGAAATGCATGCTCAATCGGATTCAGGTCAGGTGATTGACTTGGCCATTGCATAACATTCCACTTCTTTCGCTTAAACTCTTTGGTTGCTTTCGCAGTATGCTTTGTGAAGCTCCGTCCAATGAGTTCTAAAGCATTTGGCTGAATATGAGCAGATAATATTGCCTGAAACACTTCAGAATTCATCCTGCTGCTTTTGTCAGCAGTCACATCATCAATAAATACAATAGAACCAGTTCCATTGGCAGCCATACATGCCCACGTCATGACACTACAACCACCATGCTTCACTGATGAGGTGGTTTGCTTTGGATCATGAGCAGTTCCTTTCTTTCTCCATACTCTTCTCTTCCCATCACTCTGGTACAAGTTGATCTTGGTCTCATCTGTCCATAGGATGTTGTTCCAGAACTGTGAAGGCTTTGTTAGATGTTGTTTGGCAAACTCTCTAATCTGGCCTTCCTGTTTTTGAGGCTCACAAATGGTTTACATCTTGTGGTGAACCCTCTGTATTCACTCTGGTGAAGTCTTCTCTTGATTGTTGACTTTGACACACATACACCTACCTCCTGGAGAGTGTTCTTGATCTGGCCAACTTGTGAAGGGTGTTTTCTTCACCAGGGAAAGAATTATTCGGTCATCCACCACAGTTGTTTTCGGTGGTCTTCCAGGTATTTTGGTGTTGCTGAGCTCACCGGTGCGTTCTTTCTTTTTAAGGATGTTCCAAACAGTTGATTTGGCCACACCTAATGTTGCTATCTCTCTGATGGGTTTGTTTTGTTTTTTCAGCCTAATGGTGGCTTGCTTCACTGATAGTGACAGCTCTTTGGATCTCATATTGAGAGTTGACAGCAACAGATTCCAAATGCAAATAGTACACTTGAAATGAACTCTGGACCTTTTTATCTGCTCCTTGTAAATGGGATAATGAGGGAATAACATTCACCTGGCCATGGAACAGATGAGCAGCCAATTGTCCCATTACTTTTGGTCCCCTAAAAAGTGGGAGGCACATATACAAACTGTTGTAATTCCTACACCTTTCACCTGATTTGGATATAAATACCCTCAAATTAAAGCTGGAAGTCTGAAGTTAAAGCACATTGTGTTTGTTTCATTTCAAATCCATTGTGGTGGTGTATAGAGCCGAAAATATTAGAATTGTGCTGATGTCCCAATATTTATGGACCTGACTGTATATACATGATTCGACGCACAGCTGCCGCCCTGTAGCAGTAAAACTGCTATAGGGCGGTCAGTAAGTGGTTAAAGAAAACCCCAATTTGGGGTTGACGCCAGAACTGTAATAGAGGGGAATTCTTCCAATGGGGACACTAGTTCTGGTGCCCCTGGTGACGTGTCGGGACTCCCTCACTTTGGAGGGATTTCTTCTCACTTCTTGTGCTGGCTATGGAATAGGAAGTGAAGGGAAATCTCACCAATGGGGGAGGGATGGCAAAACAAAACTAAAAGAGCTTATAACCCTCCCGTACTCTATTCAAAATGAAAAAAAGTTTTGCCTTTAGTTACACGTTAAACCACATATGGAAAGAAGAAATGTATTCTTGTTCTTTTCATTCATTTACACACAGCACTTTATAATGTAGACGAGTACAGTGCCGCTACAGCAGGGAGCATTGGAATTCACATTCCAGTGCAACATGCTGCCTATCTTCTGTCTAACCATGTACATTGAAATCTCGCTTCCTATGCATTGGCTATAGGTGATTTTATGGGCTTTCTGTCTCACATAGCCTTTTGTGTTAATGCCAGCAAGTTCCGTTTTGGTTTCAACAGACCAGAGAACCGTTTTTCTCATGTGCATGACTATTAGCAACCTCCACATGGTATTGGATATATTGTACGTTTTGTCTTTTTTTTTTTTTTTTTTTTTTTTTAAGCAGTAACTTACTTCTGATTACTTTTGCTTTAAGCCAGATTTTTATGGAGAAAAATCATCTTTCTCTACTCTCTACAGTCTACTCTCTAAAATCTGATTAATATGGGTTATCGCACCTAGAGCCGCACCTTATTAAATATTCTTGATGATTTCACGCCAGCCAAACATATGTTTTTTAATGCTTTGCACCTCCTATGTTGCAGGCCTCCAATGAGATTAGGAAGATCAGCGGGTTGGAAAATCTTAAAAGATTACAATCTTTGGACCTCTCGTCTAACCAGCTATCCAGTCTCGAAGGTCTAGAGGGACTGGAACTTTTACATACACTTAACCTGCAAGACAATGGAGTAAGTTACATCTCTTGTTCTTATGGTGCCATTATAACCTAAAGAGGAAAAAAAAAACAGTCCTACGTACTTTGAAAGGATTTTAACAAACTTTGTTGCAGATTGCTACCTTTTGTTATTCTGAAGAAATAGCTGTTTGTCGGTGTCCATGTGCACAGTGAATTTGAATGGGAGTAACTTTTTCATTAGCGATCAGCAGCTGCACTTGCAGTCTTCTAATGAGATAAGTTGCAGGGTCCAAATGCCTTTAGCATAGTTGCCAACAGTCCTGATTTTCCCAGAAAATTGGCTTTGTCCCGGACGGCCGCAACTTCCGCCTGTAAAAACATGGACACGGGCCAACATTAGATATGCACATGTGCCGCTGGAGCTAGCTCGGCCGTTCGAGTTTGGGCAGGGGGCACATGCACATGACATCAAAGTGCCACCCTGAATGATATAGGCACACCCCCCAGAGACAACAGTGTATGGAGCGGCCAGACTTGTGAGCAGAGGAGTGAGTCCAGGGACCGACTGGGACACGATAGGACTGAAGGTGATTATCACCCCCCATCTTCTCTGTACACAAGTTCTCCTGATTGCTTTGTTCTGTCATCTGTATCCTTAGTCTCTGACCATTTCTATCATGTCCACAATCCCTGACCCCATCTCCCCATCCCCCATCTCTGGTAGTAGGTCTGCAGTCACCTGTAGCCTGTCTGCACACTCTGACCATCTCCTGTATCATGTCCGCACACTCTCTGACCATCTCCTGTAGCATGTCCGCACACTCTCTGACCATCTCCTGTATCATGTCCGCACACTCTGACCATCTCCTGTATCATGTCCGTACACTCTCTGACCATCTCCTGTATCATGTCCACACACTCTCTGACCATCTCCTGTATCACGTCTGCAGTCTCTGACCATCTCTTGTGTTTGTTTGATGGGATCTGCCTGGGGGGTATGGTGTTTGGAGTATCTTTATCTGCTGATTGTTAAATGTTCTGGCATACACTGCTATTGTGGTGTAGGATCTGGGCCTGCTGTCCCTCCCTCCCCCTCTTTTTTCCTTTTCTCTCCTTCTCACCCTATCTCTCTCTTTTTTTTTTTTTTCTTTCTCTTTCCCTATTTCTCTCTCTTACTTTCTTTCTCTCTCTCCCTCCATCTCTCTCTTCCTTCTTTCTCCATCCCTCTTTAATCTCAGACTCTATCTAACCACGCCCCCTTAAGCCACCCCCAATATTTATCATAGTACAAACCGCGCCTATTTTTTGCAGCGGTGCACATTTTTCCACTCTGACTAGACCACGCCTACAAATAAATGCCCCACCCCTAATTAAAATACTTCGCCTACAGACAAAAAAGTGTCCCTAAAAATGTTTTGAGAATGTTGGCAACTATGCTTTAGACATTAACCCATTTGGAGTATTTTGCCAAAACTGAAATGTTTGTTGCAGAGTTTGCCAAAAAATCGTATTTGTATCTTACTGCAGCTTCTGGGAAAATTAGTGAGCCAATCACACAAGCAGAAAATTACATTTCTGGGAGGTGTTCCGTACACCATCTGTGTACAGAACACCTCCAGGTTGCCATTTTGCATTGCTTTTACAGAAAATGACAGCACTGCAGATTGAAAAGAAAAGGTCATTAAGGTTATATTACAATATTTATTGGCTAGTTGTGTATGCTATTTTTTTTTCCCCACGAAAGTGGAGTTACACTTTAAATTGGTATTGCTTTAATACAAATTCCCCAAACAGCCAAAAGTTTTTGTCTTCAACCTCATGACTTTTTTCTATTTTGAAGCAGCAACATTTAAATGAACATCGGGAACTTAATGGGAGACGCTTTTAAAAAAACACTACTATACATGTGAATTTTGTGCTGTCTATTGCAACATTTGCTGGTCTGTTCCAAACTGAGCAAGAAGAATGAGTGATATAACCAACTCTGTTGCTATAGACAACACCATAGTACATATCTGTTCTGTAAATATTATATATGTCTTCCAAAATATCTGAACAGACCTGTCACACGTCTGCAGATCTCAGAAATAGGAATTTGCCTATATAGAGCCAAGGCAGATGCCTAGGTCCTTTTATGAAGGTATGGGCAGGAATAGCAGGCTCTGTATAGTTTGAGATATGTTTCCTTTATAGAAGAAAACAGCGTGCAGAGCCTTTCTGATGTGTATTGTATTCTTACAAATAAATATTGCCTATATTGATGTTTAGAAAAGCATGGGCAGATATATTATTGATGTCTAGGTGCATTAAATATGACCTCTTTTGTTTCAGATTTGTCATATTAGTGAAATTGCTTCCATTGAATACCTGCCTTTCCTCCATGTTCTGAATCTCCTACAAAATCCAGTACAGGTGAGTGTCACGGCTACAAATGTCACTTAGGATACTTATTTTCCCGAAAACCAGTGTCAAGAAAATGTGTCGTTCCTAACCAGAAAATGCTACCTCTCTGGCTGTAAGCCTACAGTCACACCGGGTAAAGTAGTGCAATTTAAAGCCCGACTTCAACCACAATTTAATTCTTCTTCAGCACTACTTCAGTGAGATTAGTAATGATTTAATATGACCTTAGGTGAGAGGGGCTGTCTATGTCACAGGGAGGAACAGTGTTGTTATGAACAAAAGTTTAACTAGCAAAGGGTTAATATATAGTTTCTTTCAGGCTCAAGTAGTGCTGCTATAGACACAGGTACGATTTGCAGCATGATTTACATTACATAGTCTGTGTCAGTGAAGTCGTGCTGAAGTCCTGAGAAAGTAATACATGAATTACTTCTTAAATCGCACTACTTCAAATCATCGTACCTATTAAGACCACGGGCGTCCACCAGGGGGGGGGGGGAGGGCAACTTCCCCTTTAAAGTGGTTGTTAAGCCACTTTATACCATCCTGCCAGATCTGTTTAATAATCCTGTGTGCCCATGCCCCTGTGGCATGGGCACACAGGTCACGTGAACGGTGAGCGGCGCTCTAAAAACTGGTAAAGAACGGCTTATTTTTTTATAAAACACATACACAGGGGCACATATGATTTCTAAACAGACTGTAGACAGGATATGAAACTTTAAATGGAACCACAGCAGCAGGAGAAGGGGAGGGGGCAGGCACTGACACAGGAGCAGACAGGCAGGGAGGGAGGTGGGAGAGAGGACAGAGGAGGACAGGAGGGCTGCGGATGATGTAGGCACGTAAACTGACCACGGTGTCAGGGCTCAGCAGCCATGATATACCGTGGTCCTTTTACAGAGGGGAGGGTAGAAACTGGCAGAATCAGCAAGGTATTTGAGGTGATAGAAGGGGCCAAATTACACAGCACAAGCACTGTGCTGTAAACATTCTTTAACCGCTTGCCGCCCGCCCGCCGTCATATGACGGCGGAGCGAAGCGACCATTATCCTGGGCCGCCGTCATATGACGGCGGCACTTTAAGCAGGGCAGGCGCGCGATCGCGTGCGCGCCACCCTGCACTGCCGGTGTCGGGGTGTCCCCGGGACACCCCCCGTCACCGGCAGGGGGGAAACAGCCAATGGGCGTGGCTGTTTCCCACGTGATCGGCTGTGTTCCAATGACACAGCCGATCACAATGAAGGCGCCCACAAGATGACCGCGCATGCGCGATCGGGAGCGCGCAGCGCGGTCATGTCGGTGGCACTGTGTTCCGTAGGAACACAGCTGTCACCGGCGGTAGTAAACAGTCACTGACAGTGACTGTTTACTAAGTGATCGGCTGTGAATCCATTCACAGCCGATCACAAAATGTAAACAAAGAGCAGTAACTCAGTGTTACTAGCTCTTCTCTCCTCATACAGTTTCCAGTATGAGGGGAGAAGAGCTAGAAATAGTGAGTTACTGCTCTGTATACCTTGTCACAAAGTAAAAATCACACTAATAAAGGTCCCCACACAGTCCTCAGCCCCCCCCAATGTCCCCTGTCACCCAACAGTCACCTCATCAGTGCCCAGAAATTGACACACATAATGTTCACATGTGAGCGCAGCGATCGCAGGCAGAATCACTGCGATTCTGCCCGCGATCCGGAAATCATTGCAAATCGCGGGACGTCTGTGCGTTGCCCCTGATTTGCAATAGCACCCCAAACGCTGTGCGATGTTGCCGCCATTTCCGCCTGCCGAATCGCGGTAACATCGCGCAAACGCATGACGCCCAAAAAAGGTACAAGAGTTTCTTTGGAGCGTCATGCGTTGTTTGCGCGATGTTACCGCGATTCGGCAGGCGGAAATCGCAGCAACATCGCACAGCATTTGGGGTGCTATTGCAAATCACGGGCAACGCACAGGCGTCCCGCAATTTGCAATGATTTCCGGATCGCGGGCAGAATCGCAGTGATTATGCCCGTGATCGCTGCGCTCACATGTGAACGTAGCCTAAAGTTCACCGGTCACCAGAGACTGCCATCAGTACCGCCGTGCACCATCGCCCGTCACCTGTCACCCATCAGTGACCATCGCCCGTCACCTGTCACCCCATCAATCACCGTCACCTGTCACCCCATCAGTCATCGTCACCTGTCACCCCATCAGTCATCGTCACTTGACACCCCATCAGTGATCGTCACTTGTCACCCCATCAATCATCGTCACATGTCACCCCGTCAGTGATTGTCATCTGTCACCCCATCAATCATCGTCACCTGTCACCCCATCAATCATCGTCACCTGTCACCTCATCAATCATCGTCACCTGTCACCTCATCAATCATCGTCACCTGTCACCCCATCAGTCATTGTCACCTTTCACCCCATCAGTCATTGTCACCTGTCACCCCATCAGTCATTGTCACCTGTCACCCCATCAGTCATTGTCACCTGTCACCCCATCAGTCATCGTCACCTGTCACCCCATCAGTCATCGTCACCTGTCACCCCGTCAGTCATCGTCACCTGTTTGCCATATACATGCAATCACTTACTGACCGCCTAACGACTATATGCGTTGGCCATTAAAAGCTAAATACTGGGGTTATGGCAGCAGATAGCCCCCATAACCCCGGTATTTTTTGAAACGGCGGGCGGTCGGCTTTCAGATAAGGGTGGTCCCAGTGGCGGATTCACCGCGGAATTACCCTTACGGTGCAGGGGAAGAGGTGCCCCCCCCCCTCCTGCCGCGTCCCAGACGTTTTCCCAGCTTACCGGACCCGCCGGCAGCGGGGAAAACTATCCGGTCCCGGATCCTCAGAGACAGGAAGTCGAGTGAGGGCAAAATGGCCCTCATTCAACTCTATGGTCTTGGAGGACCGGAGCTACGTCAAAAGACGTTGCCTAGCAACCGGTTTAAAGGGCCGCTTTTTTTTTTTGCTTTTTTTTTTTCCTCTTTCAACAATTTTTTTTTTTTTTTTTCTTTTTTAGTGTAGTTGTGAGGTGTGAGGTCTTTTTGACCCCAGATCTCACAATAAAGAGGACCTGTCATGCCTATTTCTATTACAAGGGATGTTTACATTCCTTGTAATAGGAATAAAAATGATCAAAACATTTTTTTTTTTAAACTGTGTAAAAATAAAAAAATAATAAATAAAATAAATAGGGAAAAAAAAAAAAAAATTAAAGCGCCCTGTCCCCGTTAGCTCGCGCGCAGAAGCAAACGCATACGCAAGTCCCGCCCACATATGTAAACGGTGTTCAAACCATATATGTGAGGTATCGCCGCGATCGTTAGAGCGAGTGCAATAATTTGAGCCCTAGACCTCCTCTGTAACTCTAAGCTAGTAACCTGCAGAAATTTTTAAAATGTTGCCTATGGGGATTTTTAAGTACCAATGTTTGGCACCATTCTGTGAGCATGCGCAATTTTGAAGCATGGCATGTTTGGTATCTAATTACTCGGCGTAACATTATCTTTCACATTATGGAAAAAAATTGGGCTAAATTTACTGTTTTCTTATTTTTTAGTTCAAAAAAGTGAATTTTTTTCAAAAAAATCGCATTTGGAAGACTGCTGCGCAAATATGGTGTGATAAAAAATATTGCAACGATCTCCATTTTATTCTCTAGGGTCTCTGCTAAAAAAAAATATATAATGTTTGGGGGTTCAAAGTAGTTTTCTAGCAAAAAAAATGATTTTAGCTTGTAAACACCAAGTGTCAAAAATAGGCCCAGTCTTAAGGTGGATAAATGGACAACTTTGTGTAAAGCGCTACTTGGATGTGAGGCCTATGTATGTGGCCAGGCTGTGAAAAAGTGTTAAACATGTGGTATCGCCATACTCAGGAGGAATAGCAGAATGTATTTTGGGGTGCAAGTTTTGCTTTGTACATGCGATGTGTTAGAAATATTGCATAAATGGACAGCTTTGTGTAAAAAAAAATGTGTTTTCATTTTCTTTCCACATTTTCCAAAAACTTGTGGAAAAAAATGACATATTCAAAAGACTCATTATGCCTCAAAAATTATACGTTGGGCTGTTTGCTTTCCAAAATTGGGTCATTTTATGGGGGTTTCCATTGTCCTGGTGCTCCAGGGCCTTCAAAAGTGCGATAGGTTGTCAGGAAATGATATGTGTAATTTGTGCTCCTAGAATGCCGGACGCTGCTACTTGGATGTTAGGCCTCTGTATGTGGCCAGGCTGTGAAAAAGTCTCACACATGTGGTATCGCCATACTCAGGAGGAGTAGTAGAATGTGTTTTGGGGTGTAGTTGCAAGTATACATGTGCTGTGTGAGAGAAATAACCTGTTAATACGGCAATTTGTAAAAAAAATAAAATAAAAAAAAAATAAATCTTCATTTTGCAAAGCATTGTGGGAAAAAATGACAACTTCAAAAAACTCGTCATGCCCCTTATTAAATACATTGGAA
Source organism: Pelophylax lessonae (assembly GCF_965119305.1). Classification (NCBI taxonomy): domain Eukaryota; kingdom Metazoa; phylum Chordata; class Amphibia; order Anura; family Ranidae; genus Pelophylax; species Pelophylax lessonae. Next base: position 164,117,091 of record NC_138771.1, read on the forward strand.
TGTCTACTTTCCAAAAAGGGGTCATTTGGGGGGTATTTGTACTTTCCTGACCTTTTAGTGTCTCAAGAAATGAGATAGGCCTTCAGTACATCAGGTGTGATCAAGTGTGATCAATTTTCAATGATTCGCACCATAGCTTGTGGACTCTATAACTTTCACAAAGACCAAATAATACACACTTATTTGGAATATAAATAAATCCGCGCTAAGGATGTCAGAGGATAAATTAAATGCGTGCACAAGTAAGCTGCAGCCTCACTTAAAATATAGCCAAAAAAGGCTATATAAATATGTGTGTAAATATGAAGTGGTGGCGCTGCTTATAAAGTGCAAACAGGTATATATAAATATATAAAATGAAACAAATATAATGTAGAAACACAGATGTGATTGAGGAATAAAAATATAAATATAAATGGTGGATATGTAAATAATACCACAATATAGTGAAATTCCAACATAAAATGGTATTGGGAATGAGTTAATATGAAATATATGAAAAAATATAAAAATATAATAATAAAATGAAGTAAAATATAAATAACCACCAGAGTGCGTAGTATAAAGAGCAAAGTACTAAAATATGTATATCTCTTAGTATATACCTAAAATAATAATATCAGCATGTTGCAATAAAAATACATAGGCAATGGTATAATATAAAAAGTGTGCAAAAAGTGCAACAATTAAATTGGGTGTGCGGGAAACTTTTCCAGAAAAAATGAATAAAGTGCGGGAAACTATTTTTACAAAGTGCAACAAGAAGTGATGTGATCTAAATTCATGTGATAAATAGTCCGTATAATAATAAAGGTGCAAACAATATTATGGGCAAGCTCAATGTGCAAAGAAATATGAACTCCAAGGTAGAAATAAGAAATGGTATTAGATCAGATCAGCTATTAAGATAAGTCCATATATAGATGGTTGTGCCCCGAGGAGTGGTGAATGGATAAGTATCCAGCGGTGACCCCCAAGGTGGGTGACTGGCGAGTGGCGGGGAAACCTCTAGTAGAAAAACCTACTCACCAGATGTACCCACCCCACACAGGGGTATAGGGCAGGTACTGTAGTAATATCCTGTTGGTCCTGGCTCTGGGTAGTGGTTCCCTTCCTGGGGGAGATGTAGTATAGGGTCCGCAGGGATATCCTAAAGTGAGATCCTATCCGATAGTAGGATATCCAACGATCCGTGGGGTGAACTGATATGGCCACTCAAAGGTATGTGGATGGAGGGATCATATAAATGGAAAAGAACTCGATAGTGTAATACCGTTTTTAAAGTTTATTCCTTCCAGCAGTAACATAAAAATGGGTACTCACATAGATAAAATCAGTAAACAGCGAGGTAGTGGCGTCCCGGTACGCAATGCGTTCCAACTGGAGACCGGAACCGGAAGTGACGTGACGGCGCTGTACGCGTTTCGTCATGTGACGTCTTCTGCAGAAGACGTCACATGACGAAACGCGTACAGCGCCGTCACGTCACTTCCGGTTCCGGTCTCCAGTTGGAACGCATTGCGTACCGGGACGCCACTACCTCGCTGTTTACTGATTTTATCTATGTGAGTACCCATTTTTATGTTACTGCTGGAAGGAATAAACTTTAAAAACGGTATTACACTATCGAGTTCTTTTCCATTTATATGATCCCTCCATCCACATACCTTTGAGTGGCCATATCAGTTCACCCCACGGATCGTTGGATATCCTACTATCGGATAGGATCTCACTTTAGGATATCCCTGCGGACCCTATACTACATCTCCCCCAGGAAGGGAACCACTACCCAGAGCCAGGACCAACAGGATATTACTACAGTACCTGCCCTATACCCCTGTGTGGGGTGGGTACATCTGGTGAGTAGGTTTTTCTACTAGAGGTTTCCCCGCCACTCGCCAGTCACCCACCTTGGGGGTCACCGCTGGATACTTATCCATTCACCACTCCTCGGGGCACAACCATCTATATATGGACTTATCTTAATAGCTGATCTGATCTAATACCATTTCTTATTTCTACCTTGGAGTTCATATTTCTTTGCACATTGAGCTTGCCCATAATATTGTTTGCACCTTTATTATTATACGGACTATTTATCACATGAATTTAGATCACATCACTTCTTGTTGCACTTTGTAAAAATAGTTTCCCGCACTTTATTCATTTTTTCTGGAAAAGTTTCCCGCACACCCAATTTAATTGTTGCACTTTTTGCACACTTTTTATATTATACCATTGCCTATGTATTTTTATTGCAACATGCTGATATTATTATTTTAGGTATATACTAAGAGATATACATATTTTAGTACTTTGCTCTTTATACTACGCACTCTGGTGGTTATTTATATTTTACTTCATTTTATTATTATATTTTTATATTTTTTCATATATTTCATATTAACTCATTCCCAATACCATTTTATGTTGGAATTTCACTATATTGTGGTATTATTTACATATCCACCATTTATATTTATATTTTTATTCCTCAATCACATCTGTGTTTCTACATTATATTTGTTTCATTTTATATATTTATATATACCTGTTTGCACTTTATAAGCAGCGCCACCACTTCATATTTACACACACACTTATTTGGGTTTTTTTTTACCAAAGATAAGTAGCAGTATAAATTTTGGCCAAAATTTGTGAAGAAAAATGACTAATTTGCAAAATTTTATGACAGAAACAAAGAAAAATGCGTTTTTTCACGATATTTTCAGTCTTTTTTTATTTATAGCACAAAAAATAAAAAACCCAGTATTGATCAAATACCATCAAAAGAAAGCTCTATTTGTGTGAAAAAAAGGACACAATTTTTGTATGGGTACAGTGTTGCATGACTGAGTAATTCTCAGTCAAAGTGTGAGAGCACTGAAAGCTGAAAATCGGTCTGGGCAGGAAGGGGGTGAAAGTGCACTGTAGGCAAGTGGTTAAGGGAACAGGATCAATATTTTTTTTAGGTTAACAAACGGTTTAAAAATAAATTCTGCCGTTTCCCCTTTAAAAATAAATACTCGCAAGTCGCAGCTAACGCGGCGACTGACGTTGCCTTCATGACATTGGCGAAAAGGGGCGGAGCATGGGTGACCTTAAAATAATGCCCCTCCCCCCAAAAAAAAAAAAAACAAGTTCTGCGGACGCCCTTGATTAAGTGCCATAGAAACACATTAGATGCTACTTTAGGTACGAATTCGTACTGGTGTGACGGGTGCTTAGACTAAACCACTGACTTTAACATGGTTTGTCCTAAAACAAGCATACAGATTAGAGTAAAATGTAAACTTCTGATCTCTATACCTGTTGTGGGTTAACCATTTAAAAAGTATTGAATTCTTTGGATCAGCATGGCAGCCCAGCAACTAGTGTTTTCAGATGGAGAAGTCAGAAATGGCACCCCCCATATTTTTCCAATATACAATAGGTTTAATTTCACAACAAGGGTGAGCGCATATTTATGGTTTTAAGGTTCCTGTTTAAGGCCACAGATGTGTAGGAAATTCTGCAAATGAATAGAATAGTAAGGATTATCGATAAAATATGCATAAACTTGATAAAAGGGAGCACATTGCATATGTAAAGACTACTACTACACCTATTACGATTTTGATGTTATTGACAATGATGTCATTAAGAATGATGACATGATGATGATGATGATGATGTCCCATATAATGGTAATGCCCTCGGGGATGTCATTGTTGGTAATGTTGCCATCTATGGCGATGTCATTGTGGTGATGTCATCGATGATGATAATGATGTAATCGATGATTGTATAATTAATGATGTCGATGATGTCATCAATGATTTAATCAATGATGATGATGTCATCTGTGGTTGTGATGATGGTGTCATTGGTGGTATTGATGATGTCTTTAATTATGTCATCAATGATAATGCCTTTGGTGATGTTAGGCAGTTCTCCTTCGTCTTCCTGACTTATTGCCCCTACTGTAGAGACTGACCTTAGAGTTGGTGGCATTGTTATGTTCAGTGTTTCTCATTTTATTTTGGGGACCACATTAGTTATCCTCTCCAGACTTCCAGGCATTTTCCAGCTGTATCATTTATTCAATGTTCAGAAAAGTAATAATTTTTAATCATTTCACCTGTTGCTTTATGGTGAGAAAAACAGGACCGGTTTGTGGACCCTGGGGACTGGTTTCAGAAACTCTGGGTTTAGGCCCCACTCAAACCATAAGGCAGTTCCATATGCATTAGCCACACTGCCTTTTAAACTCACTGCAGTTTTGATATGCAACTGGTGTCAATGTTAACAACACCCCAAACGTAAGTCGCAAACACAGTACATTTGCCTACACTGGATCGCATACTACCAAATACTATGCAATCCGGTTGCAATGCGTTTTTGGTGCGGTGAGATTTCTGCCTATTCAAAATGAATGAGTTCAAACCGCTCTGCACTAAACTGCATGTGAATCGCACAAGAAATCTGTGCAATTCCTAGTGTGAACCACCCCTTAAGTCACACACTACAATTTCTTTCTTTATTAAAAAATAATAATAAAAAAAAACATCTGTTTGTTATTATAAATAGACAGAAAATGCTGAATATGGACAATGCAGCCCTCTGACATAGTACTGCTTTTAACTATTTCAGTGATGGAAATGGTGATATTCATGGAATAGCATTGTTCTCTTGATTCTCTTACTTTTTGGTGTAGACACTATGAGGGTATGGCACTGTTCTCAGTGCAAAACAAGGTGAGTATTTTACTGGGTTAGTTAGGTGTTAGGGTCCTTTCACACTGGCTTTCCGCTCAGGGGACTGCGTTTTGCTCAGCGGGGATCAATCTGCCGATCCCCGCTGAGCAGGCAGATGACAGGTCCGTTCCTGCTCGCTGTGCAGAGACGGACCTGTCAGAGCCCCGCTCTCCTCCATGGGAGAGCTGATAAAAATGGACCGCCTGTCCGTTTTCATCCGATCCCATCCGAAACAATCCTCCAGACGGATGGAAGATAGGGTTATCAACCGTCTTGATTTCCCAGACAGAATTAAATCAGATAGCAGCGGGTGTCAGCAGACAAGTCACCGCTGACATCCGCTGCTCCATAGGGGTGCATGGAGTGTCCGATCAGGTCTGCCTGAAAAACTGACAGGCCTGTGTGAAGGGGGCCTTAGGGATTAATTTGTAGGTTAGGATGGTACTGGGGTTAAGGCTGGGGGTTTAGTGCCTTTTGCACCATGTTACATATTACATCCATATTTAGGGTTCTTCTTCCTCACAGCTGTGCACAGCCTCATCAATAATTTGCAGAGATCTTTGAATTACTGAACTAAATGACTGAACTTCAGGTTCTCAATGGACTACGTATGTGATAATCAGCTCACTCCTATTCCATTGAATCCTCTTACTATTCAACTGACAGCAGATACGGGCAGAGAGCCAGAGGGAGATTCTGCAGGAACCTGACATTACATCCATAAATCACTGATAACCGGTCCATCGCTTTGCAGGATCATGGGGAAAAAAAAAAAGTAAAAATACTTTTTTTCTGCAAAAACACGTACATTTATTATTATTTATTTATTTTTTTTAGCCCCTTCCTGTCACATGTACACATACTGTATTTGTTGCCTCACTAAAGTGGGTTTTCTCTGGAGCTGCATTTATGCTTACATGTGCATATCCGTCGTCATAAAGGGATTAAAGGTGAACCTAGCCTTCAAGGCCTGGTTCACAATATCATGGGTCTTTTTGGGAGCACAGCAGCTTATTTATTTGAATAGCCTGCTGTGCCTGCTTTTCATGCAGGAAAAAAGGCACAATTTTGAAAATGCAGTGGGTGAGCCCAGTGATGAGGTAATTAGAAGGAGCAGGATGTACAAATTTCCAACAGTGTACAGTATTTGATTTTTGGTTGGTAAAGGCCATTCATTCCAATATCAAATGTTAAAAGCAGATGAAATCTTGAACTACTTCCGAACCACATTCTAATGTTCTGAGAATTAATTTGGTGGAAGGGCAATTATGGTGTCGGGTTGTTTTTCAGGGGTTGGGCTTGGCTCCTTAGTTCCAGTGAAAGGAACTCTTAAGGCGTCAGCATACCAAGACATTTTGGACATTTTCATGCTCCCAACTTTGTAGAAAACTGTTTGGGGATGGCCCCTTCCTGTTCCAACATGACTGTGCACCAGTTCACAAAGTAAGGTCCATAAAGTCATGGATGAGTGAGTTTGGGGTGAAGGAACTTGACTGGCCTATACAGAGTCCTGACCTCAACCCGACAGAACACCTTTGGGATAAATTAGAGCTGAGACTGTGAGCCAGGCCTTCTCTTTCAACACCAATGCGCTTCTGGAAGAATGGCCAACATTCCCATAGACGCACTCCTAAACCTTGTGGACAGCCTTCCCAGAATAGTTGAAGCTGTTATAGCTGCAAAGGGTGGGCCAACTGAAACCAATTAATGAATAAGTAAACAATTAATCACGTTTTTTTTTTCAATTGGTATAATATACATTATCCAAAATAGAAAAACTACCAAGTGCTATTGATTCTCCACACTGCATAAGGATTCACCCGGGAAGACCGCCCGGCCTGTACCAAGAAAATATACACAATTGAGAATATTAGAAAAACAATATAAAGATGTTTAACATTAAATCCCAATTGATATTGTAGTTGTTCAGCTAACTAAAGACTAACCCAAAAATAAAGGAATAAATACAGATCAAAGTAGGAGTTTAACCCCTTTGGGGAACAAAGTGTCTAACCAATGGATCCAATAAAACTCACCCTTTTTTAGGATTAATTTCTTGCTGGCTTCCATGCACCTCTTTTAATCCTTTTCAATTCGTTTTTTCTGATACAGGGATGGAGACTCTGGGCATACCTGCCGGTGTCTCATTTAAAGTCCCACATAGCCCACATTGTCTATGCAACTAGGGATGGAGGCACCTCGCCTACAGGCTGGTGCTTCATTTAAAGTCCCACCGTGCAATTTTCGTGCGTTTTTGGTGGATGCAGTCTAATTTGACCCCAGTTTTTTCATATACAGGGATGGAGACCATAGCATGACCTGCTTGTCTCATGTAAAGTCCCAAATACTTTATGAAATTAGGGATGGAGGCACTGAGCTTTACAGGCAAACTGCCTCATATAAAGTCCCAATCTGTGTTTTACACTGCATCCGCCAAGGGATTGGAGGTGTATGCTTCTCAGCTGGTCGTTTTCAGTTTGTACCATCTTAAGAACATTGCTGCTGGCTTCCATGCACCTCTTTTAATCCTTTTCAATTTCTTTTTTCTGATACAGGGATGGAGACTCTGGGCATACCTGCCGGTGTCTCATTTAAAGTCCCACATAGCCCACATTGTCTATGCAACTAGGGATGGAGGCACCTCGCCTACATGCTGGTGCTTCATTTAAAGTCCCACCGTGCAATTTTCGTGCGTTTTTGGTGGATGCAGTCTAATTTGACCCCAGTTTTTTCATATACAGGGATGGAGACCATAGCATGACCTGCTTGTCTCATGTAAAGTCCCAAATACTTTATGAAATTAGGGATGGAGGCACTGAGCTTTACAGGCAAACTGCCTCATATAAAGTCCCAATCTGTGTTTTACACTGCATCCGCCAAGGGATTGGAGGTGTATGCTTCTCAGCTGGTCGTTTTCAGTTTGTACCATCTTAAGAACATTGCTGCTGGCTTCCATGCACCTCTTTTAATCCTTTTCAATTTCTTTTTTCTGATACAGGGATGGAGACTCTGGGCATACCTGCCGGTGTCTCATTTAAAGTCCCACATAGCCCACATTGTCTATGCAACTAGGGATGGAGGCACCTCGCCTACATGCTGGTGCTTCATTTAAAGTCCCACCGTGCAATTTTCGTGCGTTTTTGGTGGATGCAGTCTAATTTGACCCCAGTTTTTTCATATACAGGGATGGAGACCATAGCATGACCTGCTTGTCTCATGTAAAGTCCCAAATACTTTATGAAATTAGGGATGGAGGCACTGAGCTTTACAGGCAAACTGCCTCATATAAAGTCCCAATCTGTGTTTTACACTGCATCCGCCAAGGGATTGGAGGTGTATGCTTCTCAGCTGGTCGTTTTTCAGTTTGTACCATCTTAAGAACATTGCTATTAGAGCATTGAGATACCATACCAGTCATGGACGGAAGTGGGTGGGGGAAGTTTGGGCTGCTCCCTCCCACCTGCTTCCTATCCACCCATTAGCAACCATGTGCTCCCAGAGTGGAGACACTTACATTTAAAAGTGTTAGGGACTGCAGATATAATAGGGTGCCGTGTCGTGGCTCTGCAGCTTACATATGCGTTTGCAAATGCGTGTCAACTAAACCCCTGTTCTTTATGTATATTGAGACAGGTCTACTTGGTTGGTGGCAGACTGGAGGGTGAGTACATCAGACTGGGGGCTGGCTGGCTTCCATGCACCTCTTTTAATCCTTTTCAATTAGGATTAATTTCTATTCCCCCGCATCTATTACATGGTATACCGTCAATCACCATGTATCTGAGATGTGAGACTGTATGGCCTATCTCAATTAAATGTCTAGCCAATGGTAACTTAACAAGTTTATCCCAGATGGAATATTTGTGTCGGGCAATACGGTCCTTGACTTTCTCTGTGGTTTCTCCTGCATATAATAACCCACATGGGCATTTCATTATATATATATCACATAAGATGATTGACCCATGTAATGATCCTTTATAGGTATATTGTAACCTCTTTGTGGATAAAATAAAGATTTACCTCTAATCATGCTGCTACACTGTATACAGCAAAGACAGGTGTAAGAGCTATTATTACTAAGAATGTTATTGATGGTGCTGGCGGTCAATATTGATCTGACTTAACCAATCTGTCATAAATTGTCCTCCCCCGATCAAACCCCTGCCTTAGCTGCATACATGTAACCACACGATTAAGGGAAATTCTTTTTCCCATCCACGTCCGGGTCGTTCTTCAGAGAGCATTTGACAAGTAGTAAGGAGGTGTTGTATCCCCTCCTTGCCGCCTGCTTTAACCCATTGAACCCGATTCCAGGGCAGTTGAAGAGTGGCTCCATTCTCTTATACGGGTCTCGTTTGGCGGGTACATTTTCTGCTGCAGCCACAGCATACGTACACCCCCGGTCACTGCCTCTGCAGCTAAAAGGGGTAGTGGTTATGTATGGTAAAAGTACAGCTCAACCACTAGTGTGAACGATCCCTTTGTCACTTGACTTTGACAGGTCATGTGGCTGTGCTACCCTTCCTTCATCACTTTGTTTTAACTATTTATTCAAAATGAATGTAGCTTCACTTGCACAGCAAGCAAAGCATAATGCACATTTGCAGTGCACAATGCCATGCTATATAAATGTGCCAGTGTTTTTGGATCTCTTGGGGAGCTGCATAATTTGCTTGTTTTTTGTGCCAGAACCCCAGTGCCAGGAACAAACTGCTCCAGGCTTCCTGGGCCAGACATAAGGAAAACGTGTAGATTTATTGATTGGGGCAATCTGGCAAAGATAATTCTTCATAACAGTCCCACAGCGTACACCCAGTTGTAACAAAATGATATAAATATAAGTACATAGTTGTTGCAAGCGAAGCGTCTTTGAACTTGATAAAATAGTCTCCCATGATTAATATCTTTGTGTTGCTATACTTTATTTTTTTACTTTGTGCACTACTGAACATGTTTGATTTCTTGTAGGAGTTTATAATTTATATCCCTTATCTGTATTAAAACATTTAATTTATCATGAGGTATCTTTGCGTGTCTGTTCCAGGAACAAGATGAATACTGGCTGTCAGTGCTGTTTATGCTGCAAAGATTAACCGAATTGGATATGAAAAAGATCAAAGTTGAGGAGAAGGTATTTATCTTAGCACCTGCTTTCCACCTGACTTCCCAAAGCAATCAGTGTTGCCAAGTAATTACACTGGTGACTCGTCAAGGGAATATAGGCGATCTTTGGCACTGTGAAAGACATCTTGGTACAGAGTTTATTTAGTGAATGTCATTCTTAGCTCAACAGTTTTTTAAAAAATGTATTGCAATAGCCATTAAGTTTATGAAAACCCTGCTTTGTCTGTTTTTTTATTTTTTTAATTTACACAATGTATTTGTGATTGTGGTACACAAAGTTCAACCTCTAGAGCTTTAACTGAACAATATGATCAACCCCTTCATTACAAAAGTAAAACAAATCTTAATACCTGAACATAGTTTTGCAACTTTTTGTGAAACTGTACTTTTCAAAACTATTTATTACTGCAGTATATTTGTACCCAGGTGAATTTTACCTTTGTTTTTTTTCAGGATAATATGGGCTTTCATTTGGTGGTAAATGTTATAATCTAGGGATGCACCGAAATGAAAATTTTGGACCGAAACCGAAAATGCAGGATGCCCTTGGCCGAAAACCGAAACCGAAAAATGACTTTTTCCCCCAAATAATTTTAAAATAGATAGAACAGGGGCATACACCAAAAACAGGCAGCGACGTACACCTGTCGCTGCCACCCTGTCACAGTATATGTACTGTGATGGGTTGGCAAGTGGTTAATTTAATTACCAATGGTATTTGTATTATGCAGCATGAGGGGGTTAATGTATTGCCACTGCTGGTCACTGATGCATTAGTGACCGACCAGTGGCAGTTAATTAACCCCTTTGTGCTGCATTAGTGCAACCAGTATCAGTGTTAATTAACACTGGTTGCACTGATACTGGTTGCACTAATGCAGCACAAAGGGGTTAATTAACTGCCACTGGTTGGTCACTAATGCATCAGTGACCAGCAGTGACAATACCTCAACCCCCTCATGCTGCATAATTAATACTAATACCATTGGTAAGCTGCCTCAGCTCCCCCCCCCCCTCCCCAGCGTCCTCTCCTACTCACTCAGCTCCTCCGGTGTCCTTCATTCAAAAGACGCGCCTCTGGCCGGCCGGCCGCCCGCCTCCCGGTGATGTCACTACTACTACGATCTGTGCATGAATAAAGTGACACACCGGGCGGGAGGGCAGGCGAGCGGCCGCTAATAACTGTAACTATGTGAGCCTTCACTTCCCTGTCAGCGGACGATGTGCATGAATGAACTGAACTGACACACCGGGCGGGAGGGCGCGGCCGCTAATAACTATAACTATGTGAGCCTTCACTTCCCTGTCAGAGGAGATACCCGCATGATAGGGAAGTGAAGCTCTCACATAGTTATAGTTATTAGCGGCCGCTCCCCCCGCCCTCCCGCCCTGTTTGTCACTTCAGTTCATTCATGCACATCGTCCGCTGACAGGGAAATGAAGGCTCGCATAGTTACAGTTATTAGCGGCCGCTCCCCCCGCCCTCCCGTCCTGTGTGTCAGTTCATTCATGCACATCGTCCGCTGACAGGGAAGTTAAGTGAAAGGCTCACATAGTTACAGCTATTAGCGGCCGCTCGCCCGCCCTCCCTCCTGGTATGTCACTTCATGCACAGATCGTAGTAGTAGGGACATCATTGAGAGGCGGGCGGCCGGCCAGAGGCGCGTCTTTTCAAACCTGCGCTGCGCCCTCCTCCTTCCTCGCAGCGGCCATTAATTTCGGCATTTTTAACCCATTTTCGGCCGAAATGGGATAGGCCCATTTTTGGCCGAAAATTTCGGTGCATCCCTATTATAATCCTAATCTAATTGTAAAGTGCCACACCCCTGTATTGTAGATTTCAAGTATCATATTGTAAAAGATGGGATTTGAAGCACAACTATTAAAAAAAAAAAAATAAAAAAATAAGTATAAAAACATACTAATATACCGTACAATATTCCATAAAATAGATCCATAATACAATCTTTATTTATCGGCTTCACCAAAACATTTTTCTTTTAAAAAATGTTCAGGTGAAACCGATAAATAAAATTGTATTAATAACAACAGAGACCAACCCCCTAGAAGGTGGGACTTTAAAGGGCAAAAATGGTAGATATTTATTGACATATCAAAAATAACAGAATAAAATTAATGCGGAAAGTGAAGTAAATTTGTATTATGGATCTATTTTATGGGATTTTGTTTAGTATATTAATATATTGTAAACTTAATTTGGAAAAAAAAGTATATTTTATAATAGTTGTGCCTCAAAAATCCCATCTTTCACAATACGTTACTAGTTGGTGATAATGTTAATGGATATCCCCTTATTTTTTTTTTAATATTTCAAAAGAGTAAAAAAAAAAAAAAAGTGTATTTTTTTTTTTAAATTCGCTATATATTTCTTGCTGATATAACCTACCTCCAAAGAACAACCCAAAATAAATTTTCTTGTTCCCAACAATTGCAGCAATATTGCATATGTGTATATTATTTGTTGTTTGCACCCGCGATAGGGCCCAGAACAAAATAGTGAGCATTTTTAAATATTATTTAGGTCAAAAATGTAACTTCTTGTCATCCACTTAATGCATTTGTGCGTTGGCAAAAGAAGGTGGGCTTTAATGGGTACACACTGAACGTTTGCATCTGTAGCATAGAGACCAAGCTGTCAAAGAAACAGCTCATGGGATCTAGTAATAATCTGCCAATCACTGTTGGCACGTGATCTTCCTGCTGGACCAGGCATATTGGGCGAAATAAAGGAATGTCGGGGCTAGGTGGGAAGGGGTTATAAAAAGGCATCAAGCTTTATTTATTCATGCAATTTGTGTATTTTCATCAAGAAACACTAGTAATGGTAGTTAGGCCACAGTGGTTAGTATAGAGTTGATTTGTAAGATCTAAGCTCTAAGATGACATTCTTTTTTAGTACTGAAATGATGGCTGGAGCTTTATGCTGCATATTATTATTATTATTATTATTATTATACAGGATTTATATAGCGCCAACAGTTTGCGCATATTTATGGAGTGATATGGTTATTGCGCTGTATCTTGAGGACGTCTTGGTACAATCAAATGCCTTGTGCAGTACCATTCCACAAAACTAGAAACCTTGACAAAAAGTAAGGCTTTCCTAACACAGGGGTCTTAACCAGGAGTTTCCATAAACCTTGGGGTATGTGACCCAAATGAAGGTGGTATGGAACTGGGTTTTTAAATAAATAAATGAAAAAAATAAAATAAAACCTGATTCTCTTCAATATTGAACAAAATTTAAAGCGGAGTCATTGTCAATTCCATTTTTTTTAATGCAGAAAAAAAACTGTAAAAATCTCAGTACCTTTATATAAATAAATATGGTAAAATCCTTATGCTATTATGACCTTATGACAAGTAAACCAAGCCATCTTTTGAAGTCCTTCTGATACCTTATAGAACAGGTAAAGATGGTGCCTTTTATCTGGTGAGGTATGGGGACATGGGCTGCATTAAGGGCCTATTCACAAGTACGATCTGCTGTTAGTTTTGCCGTGCAGCGAGGGATCTGTACAATGCACCGTTTCAGTACATCAAGTTGTTTACATTTTTTTTTTTTAAACTTAATTTTTAACTTAATTGGAAGTGTACAAATCATAGCACTGCATTTTCCTGTGTTGTGATGGAAGCTGGGCACATGGAAAACAATAGTTTTCTAAGTGCCCTTCTAGAGACCTGCAGTGTAGAAAAAACGCAGGTCCCTGCACAGGGTTAGAAGGAGCCCTAACATTGGCCAGACAGCGTGCAATTTTCCTCTGAGAATTGAAATTGAAAACTGTTTTATATATGAAGAAACAAATTGGCAAGCCTATAAATAGAAATGCATATAGGAGTTATCTATAAATAGCCTGTTTTGTCCTATAATAATGTTGTCTTACTGTCTCGACATTACTCAGGTAGCAGCAGTGAATAAGTATGATCCTCCACCAGAAGTAATTGCTGCACGGGATCATATGGCCAATGTTATGTACAGCATGATCCAGCCACAAAAGATTTTGGACAGGTAATTTCAGTAGTGTTAATATCTCAAATGCTATAATGTGATATTTTTCATTTAATAATAGTGTCTACTGTTAATGTACCTAATTCATGAGAGAAATATTGGTGGTGACATCGCTGTTTTTTTTCCCCCTAAAATGCTAGGTGATTGGTTCTGTCTGGTTTCAATACTTTAATCACTGACCCAGAACAAGCATGCCACAAATTAAATCTAGAAATTTAGATCTGGAATCCATGCCTCTAAATTTTGCTCTGGATCAGTAGCTGAGAAAGCATCGGAGCCGAAGCATCCGCATGACAGTCAGACAGCAAGCATTCTCAGGAGGACAGGTCCACAATGGCGGTCTACATATTTCTCTCATGATGGGGTTCCTTTAACCATGTGCATACTGGGCACTTTCACCCCTTCCTGCCCAAGCCAATTTGCAGCTTGTCACACTTTGATGGCAATTGCGCGGTCATGCAACACTGTACCCATATGACATTCTTATCATTTTGTTACACAAATAGAGATTTTTTGTTGGTGGTATTTAATCACCACTGTTTTTTTTTTTTTTTTTTTTTGCTAAACAAACAAAAAAAGATAAAAGATTTTGAAAAAACAAAATGTTTTTCATAGTTTCTGTTATAAAATTTTGCAAACGGTCATTTTTCTCCTTCATTGATGTGCGCTGATGAGGCTGCTCTGATGGGCACCGATGAGGAGGCACTGATGGGCACTAATAGGCAGTACTGAAGGACACTGATGGACACTGAACGACAGGACTGATGGACAGCACAGATTGGCAGCACTGATGGGCACTATTGGGGCTACACTGATCATCAGGACACTGACTATTAGTGTAGATGTCCCCTTTTACACTGGCCAGTTACCAGGTCTTCTTATGCTGTGACAGCACGAGGAGAGGAATGCCGATAACCTGCAAGCGTGTTTACATTGTGATCAGCTGTGATTGACCACAGCTGGATACATTGTAAAGGGCTGCTGTGATTGATCAGCTGTGTCCGAAAGACACCACGATCACAGAGTGTGCCGGATGCAGGCCACAGCGGGCGAGCAGGAGGCGTTGTTCTGGGAGCATGTCAATAGACGCCCTCCCAGAACTGGACGACCACGCTGTAGCCATCATTTGGCTCTAGCGCAGTCGGCAAGTGGTTATAAACCCTTACATATACCCAGTGAAGTGACTGTCCTCAAATGATACAAAGAGATAAAACAAATCCTCTTACATACGATGTACCTGTTTATCTACAACGGTCTTTCCCCTACATCAATTCAAAGTGCAGAATATACACAGGATCTCTCAGCTCTGAAAAGCGGGGACAGAGAGCTGATTGGAGGGAAGGGATACACCCCCTTCACACAGGAACAGAGCTGAGGCTGTCAATCTGCTGGAGGTCCCTCCCAGTCACCATTTTTCTATTGGAGTCGGGAAAACTTGTCAGAAGTGTCTCATGTTGATAGCAGAGGAACAGGGCAGCAGACAGAAATGACACTTAGTGCTCTGGATTGAGACAAGTACACACTATGAAGGGAATATGCTTTGTTCATATTTTATGTCTAAGGTTTACAACCACTTTAAACCTTCACATAATGTTTTGCAATGACAAAAAATTTACAGTTTTTTTATTTATAACAATGAAAAAATGTACCAGTATCCTTTTAAATTTGTTTGCATAGCAATTTTCAGAATCGATTCGGCATATCATATCAAACCATATATACCATAAACAAAACAAAACAAACAATGCATCAGTCCAGAAAGTGTCTTTTGGTATGAATTCACTTGCATATGCTCAATCTTTCATAAAAAAAAACAGGCTTGTTTTCACATATCCAAATGACTGCTTCCTTAATTAGTGTTCACCACTATGTGCTCCAATCATCCACATATATTAGTGATAATTCCCTCATCCAATGTGCCCTCACCTGGGGGATAAGACCAACCAATGGTCTATATGTGCTTTTGTCTCTCTCTCTGGGGATCTGTTTTATACTGTTTCATCCTTTGGTGGCAATCTTGAATTTAGAATCCTCCTTCTTACACTTATCTCCATATGCCCAAATCCTCTCCATTCACCCAAATCATAAAGAGAGAAAGCTGGACATAGTGCTTTATATTTTAAAACAGCCGTTTTATTAAACCCTAAATATAAAAACACTCATATTTTCATTAGCAGGGAAGCCGGTGCAGTGGGTAGGCAGCTCCGATTGCCGCCTGACACCCGCGATCATTCCCCGCTGAGAGAGAAGAACCTACAGCCCATTTGATCCTTCTATATAGGATCACATGTCTCTATGGTCATTTCAGAAGCCACGCCCCCCACAGTTAGAATCACTCCCCTAGGCTCACATTTAAAGCGGAGTTCCGGCCACAAAATCGACCTAATCGATTTTTGGGGCCATCCGCTTGCTATTTGTTACCTGAAAAACAAATGGGTAGTTACGATTTTTTTTTTTTTTACTTACCTTATTATTGAAGAAAATATACTCACCTTTCCTTCCACTTCCTCCCTCCGCGGCCGCGGCCCGCGCCCTCACTTCCTGTCCCGCAATGCGTCCTGGGAGCTCTTACTCATCACTCCCAGGATGCAATGGGCAGTGATGTAGGCGGCTGGCCGCTCCTCTCATCGCGTTATTTGCAAACAGGAAATAACGCGATGATAGGCATCCCTATACTATGCCGATCGCATAATACTGGGCATGCGCGAGATTTTGCGCTGCATTCACCAGCCCCCCTCCATCTCGAACCAGGAAGCAGGGCATCCATTTACACACAGCGGCTTCAGGGGAACCCGGACAAAGATGGCGGCGCTCAGGACACATTTTATAAAGTATGATTTTATAATTGCCAATCGATTACTATACTGTAAAAAAACGGATTAGTTGATGTATATAGGGGGGGGGTGATAGTTTGGGAAGTATTGATAAAAAAAAACAATTCTGTGGCCGGAACTCCGCTTTAACCCCTTCCCTGCCAGGGGAATTATTACAGTAACAGTGCATATTCTTAGCACTGATTACTGTAGTAATGTCACTGGTACCCCCAAAAGTGTAAAAAATGTCAGTTAGGGGTCCGATCTGTCGGCCGCAATGTCGCAAAAAATCGCAGATCACCGACATTACTTGTAAAAAAAAAAAACAAAAAAAAAAAACCAATAAAAAATGACATAAATCTTTCCCGTAGTTAGTAGACACAATAACTTTTGCGCAGACCAATCAAAATATGTTTATTGCGATTTTTTTTTTTTTTTTTTTACCAAAAATATGTAGATTGTTAAAACATTGTTAAATACCAAATACCAATACCAAAAATATGTAGATTGTTAAAACATTTTAAGATTTTTAAATTTTTTTTGGGAATGTTATATATCAGAATGTGAAATATATAGATTTTTTTTTTCCCAGAATTGTCGCTCTTTTTTGAAAAATGAAAACGCACAGGGGATCAAATACCACCAAAAGAAAGCTCTATTTGTGGGGAAAAAAAAGGACGTAAATCTTGTTTGGGTACAGCGTCGCACGATCGCGCAATTGTCAGTTAAAGTCACGCATTGCCAAGTTGAAAAAAGTGGCCTGGTCATTAAGGGAGCAAATCCTTCCGGGCTTTAAGTGGTTAAGGAAGCAGTCAATTTGGATATGTTGAGCACAAGCCTGTTTTTTTATGAAAGATTGAGCATATGCAAGCAAATTCATACCAAAGGACACTTTATGGACTGATGCATTGTTTATTTTGTTTTGTTTATGGTATATATGGTTTGATATGATATGCTGATTCTGAAAATATCTACGCAAACAGATTTAAAGGGATACTAGAACATTAGCATTTGGGAGCGCAGCACCACTTTTTAATACCATTTTGCACATTGATACACGTTTAGAGAGTGTGTATAGGTGTGAGCGATCCGCTTTGTAAGTTTTTAGTTTTGTAGTCTTATAGCACTCAATAACACAACATAGCAGCGCGCAAGTACACCCATTTTTAAATGAAAAAAATGTAGTCAACAATGACCAATTACAGGTCAGTTTTTAATTTTATCAATCTGTTGTGAGCACTGCATTACATATATATTAGATTTTATTTTCAAATATATTTGTATAAATTCTGGCCATGTGTTTTCCTTCATATATAATAAGATATGTATTTCCTATTTACTCTCCTTGCTAAGCTCCCCATGTGTAGTTTCAGTAAAGGTTTGACATATGTCTACAAATCACACTGACAAGCCAACTTCTTATGTTGCAGCACATTGCCCAATCTGGATACCCCCTATCCCATGCTTGTTCTGACAGGGCCCCAGTCCTGTGGGAAGCGTGAGTTAGCACATAGAATGTGCAGAGAGTTCAAGGAGTTCTTCCACTACAGGTAAGATATATCCATCTGCCATAGGACACAGTATGCTTTCAATTACAAGGAGATGTTAAGTGCTTCACCATCCAGAGTAAAATCAAGCGAACCTTGTTAACATAGTGGGCTAGATAAAAAAGGCTTTTGAAGTCATTATCCTAGTCATAAGCCCACAGTGCTTTTTCTATTGTAACAGCCCTGCAGTAGTATATTACACCTTAAACCTCTGTGGGAGAAAGCACATAAAGGATTTTGAAAATTAAATATGCATAAGGTCAGAGCCACAAGAGAAATGAAAACCATATAACAGTGACTCGAACTGGATAGTTATATGTAAAATTGAAGGGATTCTGTTCTTGCTCATTTGAAGAATTCCATATTTCAAACTATTTGGCTATTTTTTAGAACCTATGAATATATAAAAAGGTCTTGGAATGTGCAGCTTAGTAAATCACGTAGATAATTTCACTCATTTTTGTTTGTATATTTTGCAGTATACTCCTAAATTTGAATGTATGTGCATCAAAACTTTTTTGTGTTTGTTTTAGGTGGTGTTGTGAAGGATTAGAACCCCTCATAAATGTTCTTTGCTGTCTGTGTCCCTCCAGTGTTGATTCACTCCTGTATTTGTCCTGGTGAACATTATCACTGATAGGAAATCCAAGTTTTTACAGTTGTAACGAGAACAGCAAGTCGGGGTAAATCTTCCTATGGGGTCACCTGTTCTATTGACATTTGTCTAAGAGGGGAATTCCCCTTACTTTGTCTGGAAAGGGAAATCCCACCTTTCACTGTATTTCCAGTACAGGAAGTATAAGGAGATTTCCTCAATGGGACATAGACAGCAAAATATATATAACACACACACGTCAAAAGTATTGGCACACCTGCCTTTACACGCACATGAACTTTAATGGCATCTCAGTCTTGGTCTGTAGGGTTCAATATTGAGTTGGGCCACCCTTTGCAGCTATAACAGCTTCAACTCCTCTGGGAAGGCTGTCCACAAGGTTTTAGGAGTGTGTCTATGGAAATGTTTGACCATTCTTCCAGAAGAGCATTTGTGAGGTCAGGCACTGATGTTGGACGAGAGAGGTTACGGCATCGAAAGGCCTCCAAGAAGAGTAAATCAGGGTGTAAGCACAGAATAAGATCCTCTTCATCTTCCAGGGCATCTTCACTAAACCAGCCAGAAGAGAAAGCCTGTTGGGCTTGCTCTGACCAAGTTCTGCCAGGGAAGCTTGTATGTGCTTCTTGCTTCAAGGAAGCTGCGCGAGACAATGCGGCAGATGCTCGACAGGTGAAATCTTATATTAGGGTAGCTGTCAAGGAAGGGTTCAGATTGAGTTCTAGATACAATGTTGCAAGCTCAGAAGAGGACAACAAATTCAACTTATCACCTGATTTGAAAGGATTTTTTTGTCTTTCGGTGCAGAAAGGGATTGGAATTCTGGGTCTCCTTCGGTGTCAAATATTTTGGAGTCCCAGGAGTATGGCCTAGACAATGGATTAGCCTACAATTCCTTGAAGGTCCAGATTTCCGCCCTGTCAACCCTGACAAATAAGAGATGGGCATTGGAGCCTTTAGTGGTCTGGTTTTTGAAAGCAGCCATGAGGATTGGACCTTCAGTGAAACCATTTTTTCCCAAATGGGACTTGTCTTTGGTCTTGAATGCATTGTTGGCGCCTCCATTTGATCCGGCTGCTCCTTATTTAATTTGACCTTAAGGACGGTTTTCTTGACGGCCATTGCCTCGGCCAGAAAAGTCCTTGAATTATGTGTCTTCTCCTGTAGGGAACCATATTGTCTGTTTCTTCAAGACAGAGTTGTGCTCAGACCGGTACAAAGTTTTCTTCCGAGGCTGGCAACTTCTTTTCATTTAATTGGGAGTCAGTGCGCCCGGCCTTTCCGATGGATGAAGCAGATGATGAATGGAGGAAGCTGGACTTGGTTTCCTCCTTATCTACCTACCTGGACTGGACTAAAGAGTTCCGTAGACAGGATCAACTTTTTGATTTCCCAATTGGTCCAAAGAAGGGTTTGGCAGTGCCATCCAGGATCGTATCCTCTTGGATCGTCAAAACCATTCAAATTGTATATGAATCTTTGCGTCTTCAAACCACCCTCTGAAGTTAAGGCACATTCGACTAGGGGTATGGCAGCTTCCTGGGTAGGGTATGCTAATATATCGCCTGATGTAGGAAGTAAGGTAATAATACTGTAGTAATGGGATATGAAAAATGTATATATCTATATCGAAACATCTGTCAGATCATAATGCCATCAAATAATCAGTCCATATAGAAGGATCACTGAGTACACCATGTGAGGGAAGTCTAATGGTCAAACTTCATAGTCCTTTACCACACCACGTGCAGCCTCTCCCAATGGTCACACACTCACCGGAAGATAATGGGTTAAAAGCCGGTCATTTCCACATGATGTTACTTGGAACTCACTGGCTGGACCCTGGAGTGAAATACACTCAGCCGAATAGGATTCACTCTCCTGGGCTTAACACCGATCTCCAAACAATCCCCTTCAAGCAGGTAGATTAAAGAAGGGCTCCAAGATCTTTATCCCCAAGCTGGATCACACACTCCACCAAACAGCACAGATCATGTAGCATGGAAAAAGGGGAGGGAACAGCTCATAGTGTAGTAAGCATGAACTTTAATAATTCCCAAGTAACCCTACTTCACACAATGCACTTACACAGATCATAAAATCAAAACACTTTAAAATAGCTGTCGGCGGGGGACCTAAATCACCCACATCTCTCACCCAGCCACCGGTCCGCAGTGTACTGATGAGGAGAAGGTGATCCTGAATGGTCTGTAGGTGTAACTAGAGCCGCGTAGTCACACCCTTACGCGCATCGTCACAGACTTCATCAGAGGCTATATATATATATATATATATATATATATACACACACATACACACACACCCATACATATACATATACAAACCCAATTCCAAAAAAGTTGGGACACTGTACAAATTGTGAGTAAAAAAGGAATGAACTAATTTACAAATCTCATAAACTTATATTTTATTCATATCATAATATAGATAACATATCAAATGTTGAAAGTGAGACATTTTGAAATGTCATGCCAAATATTGACTCATTTTGGATTTCATGAGAGCTACACATTCCAAAAAAGTTGGGACAGGTAGCAATAAGAGGCCGGAAAAGTTAAATGTACATATAAGGAACAGCTGGAGGACCAATTTGCAACTTATTCGTTCAATTGGCAACATGATTGGGTATAAAAAGAGCCTCTCAGAGTGGCAGTGTCCCTCAGAAGTCAAGATGTGCAGAGGATCACCAAGTCCCCCAATGCTGCGGCGAAAAAAAGGTGAGCAATATCAGAAAGGAGTTTCTCAGAGAAAAATTGCAAAGAGTTTGAAGTTATCATCTACAGTGCATAATATCATCCAAAGATTCAGAGAATCTGGAACAATCTCTGTGCGTAAGGGTCAAGGCCGAAAAATTGGATGCCCGTGATCTTTGGGCCCTTAGATGGCACTGCATCACATACAGGAATGCTACTGTAATGGAAATCACAACATGGGCTTAGGAATACTTCCAGAAAACATTGTCGGTGAACACAATCCACCGTGCCATCTGCCGTTGCCAGCTAAAACGCTATAGGCCAAAAAAGAAGCCAAATCTAAATATGATCCAGAAGTGCAGGCGTTTTCTCTGGGCCAAGACTCATTTCAAATGGACTGTGGCAAAGTGGAAAACTGTTCTGTGGTCAGTCAAATCAAAATTTGAAGTTATTTTTGGAAAACTGGGACGCCATGTCATCCGGACTAAAGAGGACAAGGACAACCCAAGTTGTTATCAGCGCTCAGTTCAGAAGCCTGCATCTCTGATGGTATGGGGTTGCATGAGTGCGTGTGGCATGGGCAGCTTACACATCTGGAAAGGCACCATCAGTGCTGAAAGGTATATCCAAGTTCTAGAACAACATATGCTCCCATCCAGATGTCGTCTCTTTCAGGGAAGACCTTGCATTTTCCAACATGACAATGCCAGACCACATACTGCATCCATTACAACATCATGGCTGTGTAGAAGAAGGATCCAGGTACTGAAATGGCCAGCCTGCAGTCCAAATCTTTTACCCATAGAAATATTTGGCGCATCATAAAGAGGAAGATGCGACAAAGAAGACCTAAGACAGTTGAGCAACTAAAAACCTGTATTAGATAGGAATGGGACAACATTCCTATTCCTAAACTTGGGCAACTTGTCTCCTCAGTCCCCAGACGTTTGCAGACTGTTATAAAAAGAAGAGGAGATGCCACACAGTGGTAAACATGGCCTTGTCCCAACTTTTTTGAGATGTGTTGATGCCATGAAATTTAAAATCATTTTATTTTTACCTTAAAATTATACATTTTCTCAGTTTAAACATTTGATATGTCATCGAAATTGTATTCTGAATAAAATATTGAAATTTGAAACTTCCACATCATTGCATTCTGTTTTTATTCACAATTTGTACAGCATCCCAACTTTTTTGGAATCGGGTTTGCACACATATACACACACACACACAATGCGTAGCCAGAGATGGAACATGCCTAGTTCTTGGTTTTGCCATGCAGTGTCCCCCTCCTGCCTCAAGCCTGCTCACTGGGCAATACTTGAGCGTCAATGCAATTAGCGAGATGATCCAGAAAATAGCAGAGCAATTTTACAGGTTATGCAGTTTGGCAAAGACGTGTGAATCACAAGAGTTGCTGAAAAAAAATCACATGCATGTATTTGAACTGAGTATTTAGCCTTTTGACTGAAGTTCCACTTTGGGTTTACAATTTTATACAAATGCTGGAAACATTTTGAAGGGTCAAATAATATCACATTTGCTAAAGGTTCCCATAGGTCTTGCAGGAGCTGCCAAGTCTGAGAATAATGGTTCCCATGTGCTAAAAAAAAATTGTATAATTGGAAAAGACCAAAAACCTCACTGAAAACATGCATATTGTTACTGTATATTACGTGCACCTAAATGAAACAAAAGTACAACTCTTTATAAAATGTATTTTCTGTACAGGAATTTTAATTGAATTAATGAGAGAAGAATATGGCCACCTTAAATGCCTTTAGTGCCGGTTCACACTTCCGCGTGTGCGCGATTGCATGTAATATCGGAGCGCACTGCTCCTTCATTACATGCGATCGGATGTGCAGTGCGAATTCAGCCATACACTTTGTATGGCTAAATTCGCACTGCACCCGCACAAAAGTCGCACATGAGGCATTTTTTCAGCCGCATCAGGATCGGATCGCACAGTGGTTCACACTTGTGCGATTCAATCCTGTGCGAACTGTCAGATCGCACTGCAATATGCGATCAAACTGGGGGTGTCGCTAACATTTCATTGACACCCCCAGCGTATCGCATATGGCAGTGTGAACTGCCAGATGTGTGTTTGCGATGCGGGAACAGGCTGCGAATTCGCAGCCTTCCCGCATCGCACAAGTGTGACCCGGCACTTACGTTTAAAATATTAGCAGTGGACATTTTTAGTCTGTTTATTTGGTTTGAAAAACAGAACAAAAAAAATAAATAAACTTGTATTATTGTGCTGTGGTCAGTTCACCTGTAATCCTACTGCAATCTTACTTTTTACCACCGGGTGGCTCTTCCACTACACCGACCAAGCTTTGTGATATACATTCTGTCCTCTTTTTAGGCAACCCTGCACAATAAACCTTAGAACGATCATTTACAACATTGCTGTCCAACACGTGTCTCAATAAAAAAGATGTAAAAAGCCATTCTGCTTGTTGGCAGACGTGGTTATGCTTGTGTGTTTTTGAAGGATTTTTCAGCATACATATGTTCTTTTATCCATCTGTCACATTTTCAATATACAGTTTTGACTATCCATCATGGTTTTTCTTAACTGCACTAAGTTATGTAGACCGTTGTAAAACCCAGAGTTTTCCAGATGCTTTACCCTATGTCGAGCACCCCTAAATGTAAATCGGTTGCTAGCCCTTATTAAATTTGTAATGTTATATTTTGTTATCAAACAATCCATTATCAATGTTAATTTTATATACTGCCAGTGAATGACTCATGTAAAGCATTACCGCCAGCCTCTGTCCACTAAACTCATACAGACACACATCATAAACAAAGCTGGGTGACCCACAAGGCAACCTAGGTGGGTGCCTTGATAACAGTGAGCCATTCTATGTCTAGCAAAACTGGTGTGGGTAGGGTACAGTCACTCAATCACTTCTACCTGCTTCCCAAGCACAGCACTTAGGCTAAGTTCACATGTAGGCGTTTTGGGGCATTTTCGGGGAGTTTTTCTGCTCTAGGATCAGCTCAAAAAACGCCCAACAAGACAAATCCTATTCATTTCAATGGCCCCTGTTCACATCTGAGCGTTTTAACGTTTTAAGCAAAATGCCCAACGCTCAAAAAAGTACATGAGCTTCTTTTTGGGCAGATTACAGGCGTTTTTATTTTTTTCCATTGATTACTAGTCAACCTAAAAACGCCTGCACACAAACTCCTACACAAAAACGCCTGCACAAAAACGCCTGAAAAACGCCCATAAAAACGCCCATAAAAACGCCTGTAAATAGCAACGCCAAGATGTGAACGTAGCCTTAGTGGACTACTTTGGAAGCCCAGAATCTCTAGCTGGCAGTTCAGGATATAGAATGAGAGGAATATGAGGATATGTAGTGGTATAGGAGAAAACAGAGAAAAAATAGGAAATCCAAGCAAACACAAGGGGAGCATGCCTGGTGCATACATGCAGTGACCCTGGATGGCATTAGACTTAGAAAACCAGCAATAGGGTGCCACTCTAAAAATGATGTATAGTGGTTTTGTAAATATATTCTTTATTCATTATGATCTGGCCCAAAAAATAAAAAATAAACTTGCCAACTTGCATTTAGGGTTTTTTTGTCCATCTTTTGTTTAAAAGAATGTTCCTTTACATCAGGTTTCCCATGTGACGGTTCAGCCTTACGCAGGATACAAATCATACTTCAGTACACTCAGAGCCACATACTGTATCCACAATGATTACAATAACTCTGCCCTCTGGCTATTTGGACTACTTAGTTCCTCAGTCTTCATTTGCACAGACTTTTTTGGGTCCACATGCACTTGCCTCCACTGAGTCAAAGGCCGGCTAAAGAAGATGCAATGTTCTTTTCTGCAACCAGGTGTTGTAGGAGAAAAAACACTTGATTCCCCCATCAACACAGTCCCATTTGAATCATCTATGGCCAGCTTTACACCTGATTTGGCAACCTTTCACTGCTGAGCTGGGCATAAACTGCATCACTCCACAGTGACAGAGCCCCAGCATGTTAAATGTATATTGGCTGGCAGGTATGTGGACCCGGTGTGTATATGTCACAAAGGTTTCTTTGTTTTCTCAGAATCTTACTACTAGGGATGGGCCGAACACCCCCCTGTTCGGTTCGCAGCAGAACTTCCGAACTGGGGAAATGTTCTTACCCGAACGGCGAACCCCATTGAAGTCTATGGGAGCCGAACAGGAAACCTCAAGTGTGTCCATTTTGAAGGGTTATATGCAAGTAATTACACAATTTGGGCTCTTCTGAACACACTGTGGTCAGTTCTGGGGGTATTCAGTGTGCTCTGCTTCAATGATCAGATCAGCCATTCACTGGGAAGATCAATGTGCTGCTGGTTTTCCTCCCCCAGCTCTTATGCAGCTGAGACCAGAGGATGTATGATCACCTATAAAAAAAAATAGAAAAAAGTGTATCTAATGTTTTTTACATCTATATACAAATGTTTTGCCTTTATTTCTATTTCAAACTGAATAAGTTATTTTACAAGGTGATCATTTACAATCACTTTAAGATTTAAAAGGACAGCAGTGACCATCTTTTACATCATAAAAGGAGTGCACACCTGTTGAATTTGGCTTGCCCATCTTTCTGCATGGTGGAATTCACATTTTTTCAAGATGCTTTATCCACAGATGGGTCCACGCAGGAGGCTAAACACATGTAATACTAAATCTTACACAAGTTCACACAAATACTTAGAGCAGAATTACGTCAAGCTTAAAACGAAATAGCTTTCTTTCCTGCTAGGAAGCCGCTTGAAGCTTGAATGCCTGGAATGCCCAAAATGATGGCATATGTTATGCATTATATTTAGTCAGTAAACTTAATGTAAGATGCTCTTTTGCAATAAAAGCTATTGCTGCCATTTAGTTGTGTTATCCGCGCAAAAAATAAAAAGTGTTTAAAATGTTGAGGAGCTAAGGCTGTGGTCAAAACATCTTCATGTCTAGGCCTGGAAATGTTTGCAGTCTATAATATGTACATCCTGTATAATCTTGGGAGTTTATGCAGTACATAAAGTTGTGCATATTTCTGCGATATAATGCATCACAGACCATTTCTCTTTTTATGTGATACGTTTATGAGTTAAAGCTGCATTACAGGTATGCATACTTTTGCATAGTTACACTGTTCCAGGTTGGACGAATGTAAGTATACATGTGTCATATCTGGCTGATCCTCGTGAAAGCTGGAAGTCATTGTGGTAAACGCAACTACAATAATTGCCACTGGCTTGCAGGTCCTGCGCCAAGCACCTGCCCGCTGCTTAATGAACACAGGAGATTGCTCACTTGGCATGGGTGCCATTTAGACTACACTCTGAATTTTGAGAAAATGCAAAGTTTTCTCTGAATGCCATCATGCCAAACAAATGACCCTCTGTTTTCAATAAGTAGCAAGGCAGCCACTTGGCATTGGACCTAAAGCCAGAGGCAATCACTGTAGTAGCAGTGTCTACTATAGTGATTTCCAACCTCCACGGGGGTTGGCCAAGTATGACACGTGTATGAATATGTTTTATAAATACATTGGTTCAAAAATACATACAGTTGTGTTCAAAATTATTCAACCCCCACTGAAATTGATTGTTTTGGCCAGTTTGACATTGATTTTGATCATTCAGTCATCCTGCTTACAATTAAATCAAAGAGGCACGTGTAGGTCAGACAAATATAACATAACATTTATAATGAAATAACCACAAATGTATTTTCTGTGCTCATATCATTATCAGTTTTATTCAACCCCCAAGTGACATTCAATCTTAGTACTTAGTACAACATCCTTTTACAGTTATAACCGATTTTAAACGTGAAGCATAGCTTGACACAAGTGTCTTGCAGCCATCTACGGGTATCTTCGCCCATTTGTCATGGGCAAAAGCCTCCAGTTCAGTCACATTCTTAGGCTTGTGCACTGCAACTGCTTTCTTTAAGTCCCACCAGAGGTTCTCAATCGGATTTAAGTCTGATGACTGTGATGGCCACTCCAAAATGTTCCAGCCTTTAATCTGCAACCATGCTCTAGTGGACTTGGAGGTATGCTTGGGATCATTGTCCTGTTGAAAGGTCCAACGTCTCCCAAGCCTCGGGTTTGTGACGGACTGCATCACATTGTCATCCAATATCTGCATCACATTGTCATCTATACTGAAGAGAATTCATGGTACCTTGCACACGCTGAAGCTTCCCTGTACCTGCAGAAGCAAAACAGCCCCAAAGCATGATTGACCCCCCGCCATGCTTCACAGTAGGCAAGGTGTTCTTTTCTTCATAGCCTTGTTCTTCCTCCTCCAAACATAGCGTTAATCCATGGGCCCAAACAGTTCTAATTTTGTTTCATCAGTCCACAGAACACTATCCCAAAACTTCTGTGGTTTGTCCACATGACTTTTGGCATACTGCAGTCGACTCTTCTTATTCTTTGGAGACAGCAAGGGGGTGCGCCTGGGAGTTCTGGCATGGAGGCCTTCATTACGCAGTGTGCGCCGTATTGTCTGAGCAGAAACTTCAGTACCCACATCTGACAAATCTTTTCTCAGTTCCTCAGCAGTCACACGGGGACTTTTCTCCACTCTACGCTTCAGGTAGCGCACAGCAGTCGAAGTCAGCATCTTCTTTCTGCCACAACCAGGTAGCATTTCAACAGTGCCCTTTGCCTTGAATTTGCAAATGATGCTTCCTATGGTGTCTCTTGGTATGTTTAACATCTTTGCAATCTTCTTATAGCCATTGCCCTTCCTGTGAAGAGTAATCACCTCTTCTCTTGTCTTCCTGGACCATTCTCTTGACTTCACCATGTTTGTAACCACACCAGTAAATGTCTAGAAGGAGCTGAGTATCACAGTAATTTTTAAAGCTACCTAATTGGTGCTTATTAGGCTTTATTGCTGCTCCCTGACATCCACAGGTGTTTTCAATACCTGATTGAAAACACTTCAATGAATCTCTGTTCTTCAGAGTGGTAGTCTTTAAGGGGTTGAATAATTGTGTCAATGAAGAATTCACAAAAGAAACATTTACTACTGTATTACAAAACCAATTGATGTCATTTTAGTTGCATATGGTTCTTTAAGAAGTCCTTGTAGGATTTCATTCTGAATACAATTACAAATGTACACTAAATTCCCTAAAACCCTTTACTGCATTGGGGGTTGAATAATTTTGAACACAACTGTACATGCATACCTGAAATTCAGCTTTACCCTAGGTTCCCATTTATGCGGTTGCAGTTGATACCATTTTTAGGCGCATCATTTTTTTTTTCTTTATCTGTTTCATTAAACTGTGTATAGCTGGTTGTTAATGAGCGGACCGGGAAGCCAGCCGCAGCGTCCATAACAATGGATGGCCCATCAGCTGTCAGCTGAGTCAGGTACGGATTTTAAGGGGAACCCCTTGCCAAAATTTAAAAAAAAAAATGATATGGGTCCCCCCCCCCCCCCGCCAATCCTTACCGGACCCTTTTCTGAGCATGCAACTCGGCAGGTCAGGAAAAGGAGGGGATGAGCAAGCGCCCTCCTGAACCACACCAGGCCACATGCCTGTTGATGCAGACAAGGGTCCCTTCCCAACAACCCTGGGCTGTGGTTGTGGGGGACTGTGGGTGAGTGGCTTATCAGAAATTTTCTTTTTAACTTACTTTATTATATAACTTTGTAAAATGCTGCGAAAATTGTTGGCGCTATATTAATCCTATATAATAATAATAATAATGTGTGCTGTAAAGCAGCAGTTCCATAATTCTCGCCTAGGTGAGAATTTCTTTCCACAGACTTTGGGTATTGAGAGAGCCCTGCAGAACATCTGCACATGTGCCAGGTCCCCCAAAACAAAATGAAAAATCAAAAAAAAAAAGCGATGGTTGCATTCAATGTCAGAAAGGGCCAGCTGCTTCATATGATCACCTAAACTGGGATGGAGATAGGACTATGTATAACATAACCAAAAAAGGAACGCACATAGATTCTCCCAAGAGTAAGTTCAATGTCATTTGATCCAGTAAAGGACATTGAATGCCTTTCAGCAGCTGTTGATCCTTGAGTTACCAGGACAGTTATATGGGACATTGTGCAGCCTTATCCTTGGTTTCTAATTTTATTTAAAGCGGAGTTCCACCCAAAAGTGGAACTTCCACTTAAGGTAGTTGCTAACCCCCTGACAAGCCACATTTGGCATGTCATTTTTTTTTTGGGGGGGGGGGGGGGGGGAGCGGGTACCTAGTTTTGACAGGTACCCGCTCCCACTTCCGCTCGGAGAACCGTGGCACCCTGAGCGGATGTTCTCCTCTCCCCCTTCCTGCAATCTTCTGGGACATGTCAGAGGTCCCAGAAGATTGCCGGCCAATCAAGATGGCAGCGCAACTCACGCATGCGCAGTGCATACCCGGCTGTGAAGCCGCAAGCTGTTACAGCCAGGTGCCCACACCAGTGATGCCGGCGCCACCGAGACCAGAGGGAGAGGATCGAGGCTTTGGGTGGCCGCATCGCTGGACAGTGGGACAGGTGTGTGTGTGTGTGTGTTTATTAAAAGTCAGCAGCTACACTTTTTGTAGCTGCTGACTTTTAATAAACACAGAAAAGGCTGGAACTCCGCTTTAATAAACTTCTTCTTTGGGAATCAATGTGCAGTCCATTTTTTTGTTACGTTATACATGGCCAGGACCCCCAGGCATCTGTGCATGCACGAGGTTTCCTGCCCATGCACAAAGGCTGCTACCAGGAAAGTCTGAAGAATTGGCTGTGTTTACACGTACATGGTAAATCACATGTACGTGCACAGATGTGCTGATGGGCTCTGTGAGAACCCAAAGGCTGGGAAAAGCGTGGTTATATCTGCGCATGTGTCGTAATGGTGGCCCCCCCCCAGGGAGGTGAGGCCACCTGGGAGGTGGATTTCACTTCCGGCGAACTTCCACTTAGTTTAGGGCTGGGTTCACAGTGTAGACAGATTCTGCTGACAGCAGGGGTTCGGTGCGTCCCCATTCTCTGTTTCAGGGATGAATCCGGCCCAAATTTTTGGCTGGACTCAGGCCTTAAACGGAGCCAAAGACGCACAGGATGTGCGATCCGCTCCGCAGCTGCTCAGGAGATTTGTAAACTGGCTCCATTGAGAACCCGTCACAATCTCCTGTCATGCGAAATGGATGCGGGGAAACCCCCATCCAATTTGCATTCGGTGAACCCAGCCTTAAACTTAAGAAAAAAAAAAAAGAAGAAACATCCTGCCTAAATTTAGACATCACAAGATTCTGGTATTATCTTCAATATTCAGGAAAGCCACTTCTGCATCCTCTCTGATTTAGCTCCATTTGTTACTGGTACCTGACTTTCCCCAACTTGATAATCTAAGCTTCAGCAACTGCCATTACACTCTAAAAAGATTGCCTTTACAGGCCACTGAAGCAGTCTCATTTTAAACTGACGTTTCTTTCACCGGGGCTTAGACATGTAGTAAGGGAGAGACTGGCTACAGTGTCAAAACCAGATTAGGGCATATTGCAGTTTACCAGTCATTAGATGTGGTGGCTACATCAGTTTTATTTTCTTTGGCTTTTTCCTCTCTGTTTTCACCTGGTGATCTGGCCAGTAAAACACCTCCTGTACTAGTGAGAACGCTGGAGGAATGAGAAGAGGTGTACATCAGACATCAGAATTGTCAATCTGGGGGGAGTGTGGCTCGGGGTTACATTTCAGTGCCAAAAGTGGTAACCCCGAGCCACACTCGGGGTACCGCTAGGAAGATCGCTGGATCCTGGTAGAGGGGTTACTTACCTTGCCCCCGGGATCCAGCGATGTATCCTGGTGGTGTGCGGTGGTGGATCTTCCTCCCAATCCTCTGTGTGCCCCGGCTTCCGACGTTCGCAGGGGGGTGGAACCGGGGGAGAATTCAAAAGTAAAACACACCAAACACACTGATACAGTACAGTGCCCTTTCCTGCAGTTTTACTGTACTTTATATACGTATACACATATATATATATATATATATATATATATATACATACTTTAACTTAGTTATAGTTATTTATTATATTATAATTTATGATTTTGTGTTTCAAACTTTATCATACCCGAGATGTTATAAAGAAGAATGCACAGTAAAAAAAAAAAAACATATGTAAATAGTTGGTTTGGGCTGCTCATTCTTAAGAATTACATGCAAAAAAAATGGTACCGCTTTCAGCACCTAAAATCCGAAAGAATCATACCGCCAGGGAGGTTAATGCCCATGTGCATGCAGGCTAATGAAATACAATGGGCGTTAAGCAATTGGGGCAATAGACCCTTAATTACAATATTACTCCTTGCTGTATACTTGTTTCAGGGCTCTGACTCACTGGGTAGTAAATCCAGGTTTGAAGTGACAGCCCAGGAGCCAGCACTTTTAGAGAGAAAAATCTTAATTGACTAAAGCAATTAGGCATGTTCACTTAGGTTGGTGAATGTGGGGAAGCTGTGCTGACTTCAGGAGGTATTAAACCCAAAACAAAAATGTAATACATTGCAGCTCTTTTTCCTTTTATATTCATCTGGTGAACAGATTAAAAAAACACTTCCTGTCTTAGGATATGTTCACACTGATCCGACAGGAAAGTAGTATGACTTCTGATCTGATTTTCATGCAACTTTAATGAACGGGATCAGACTTTGATCCGACCACACCAGGCCCTTTGAGTCTGGTATGAATCTCGATGGGGAACTGTAGTATGGTAAGCAACGGGTTAAGTTGCTGTCTGCAAAATGTTACAATTATGTATATGTCTGGGAGCTGGGTGTGGCTGAAGTTCAGTTTATGCGTGGTGTTCAGTGAATAAAGAAGCAACCTGTACAGCCTGGTCTGTGTTAATACACTACATTTTGGCGACGAGGATGGCTAGCTTTCTGGATTTACCGGCTATCAGACCGTTTGATGTGTCTGGAGACCACACTAGTCTCTCACAGCGCTGGGACAAGTGGAAGAAGGGATTTCAGCTCTATGTTATAGACACTGGAGTGACTGCACCTGCTCAGAAGAGAGCCATGCTGCTGCATCTAGCTGGACCTCAAGTTCAGGACATTTTTGAAACCCTGGGAGCAACAGGGGAAGATTCAGACTATGAGACAGCCATGAATAGACTGAGTGAGTACTTTGAGCCAAAGAAAAATATTCCCTATGAAAGATATAAGTTTAGACAGGCTGTGCAAGAACCGGGAGAAACCACAGACAGTTATGTGACTAGGCTGAAATATCTGGCAAAGTCTTGTGATTTTGGGACTGTAACTGAGGAGATAATCAGAGATCAGGTCATAGAGAAATGCACATCTGTGCACCTCAGGAGGAGATTATTGAGAGAACCTAGTCTCACACTTACTAGTCTGCAGGAGATTGCAAGAGCCATTGAACTGTCTGAGCTCCAGGCTCTGCATATTGAAACCAAGGACACTGCATCTGTCAATACAGTCTCCAAACCTACCTATAATAATAGGAATACCTGGAGTAGAAAAGAGAGTTTTCCAAAGAGGACTTTACATATCACCTGCAGTAAATGTGGCAGAGAGGGACACACAAGTCAGGACTGCACTGTGGTACAGAATAAAATGTGCTATGCTTGTGGAAAGACAGGTCATTTTCCAGCTGTGTGTAGAAGTACAACCAGAGATAACAAAACCAAAGGACCATCAGCACAAGTAAATGTTATAGCTGAGGATAAAGAGAGTGCTCCTGTGAATTATATTCTCCCTGTGTTCTCTGCAAGCTGGGACATTAACCATTAAGATTGGAAATACAGATGTGTCAGTGCTGATTGACTCTGGAGCTACATGCAATGTTATGGACTTAGCTTCTTGGCACAGTCTTAATGGCAGAGAAAATCACCTTAAATTGTGTAACACCACTAAACAGATTTATACTTATGGCTCAAGTACACCACTACAACTTAAAGGCAAATTTTATACCTCTGTTCAAACACATGAGACTGGTCCTCCATTGCAGACCGAATTCTATGTTGTAGATGGCACAGGGTCGCCTCTGCTTGGCCGTCAAACCGCAATGGCACTAGGGGTGTTAAAGATTGGCCGTGATGTAGGCAGCGCAAGAGTGAATATGGTGTCTCCTGCTATTTCTGCATTGAAAGAGGAATTTAAAGATTGCTTCTCTGGGTTTGGAAAATTAAAGGATTTTCAGTTGGAGCTTCACATTGATCCACATGTAAAGCCTATTGCACAGCCAGTACGCAGACTTCCTTATAGCCTGAGATCACCTGTTGAGCACAAACTGGCAGAGCTGCTAGACCTTGACATTATTGAACCTGTGGAAGGACCCACTCCGTGGGTATCGCCGTTAGTTGTTGTACCAAAGGGCACAGATATTCGGATTTGTGTGGACATGAGATGTGCTAACCAAGCTGTGCAGAGAGAGAGACATCCAATTCCCACTATTGAAGATGTTCTACATGCAATGAATGGGGCAAGTGTCTTCAGTAAACTGGATTTGAAATGGGGTTATCATCAGATTGAATTGACCCCAGCATCTAGAGTCATCACTACATTTGCAAGCCATAAAGGTCTTTTTAGATACAAGAGGTTGATGTTTGGCGTATCGTCAGCACCAGAGGCCTATCAACATGTGATTCAGCAAGTGCTACATGGTTGTGAAGGCACGCATAACATTTCTGATGATATAATTGTGTGGGGAACAAACACACAGGAGCACGATGAACGTCTCCGTGCAGTGCTAACTCGCTTGAAGGAGAAAGGGTTAACATTAAATGAGAAGAAGTGCACATTTCAAATGAATAAAATGACTTTTATGGGCCATGTGCTGTCTGACAGGGGCATTGGTCCGGAGGACTGTAAAATTAAAGCTGTGTCTGATGCCAGAAATCCTGAAAACCCTGCAGAAGTACGCAGTTTTCTTGGGCTAGTGAATTACTGTGCTAAGTTTATTCCAGATATGGCGACTGTCAGTGAACCTTTGAGATTGTTGACTCGCAAAGCAGTCCCTTGGAAGTGGGGCCTTTTGGAACAAGGTGCATTTGATGAACTTAAGAGACGACTGACTTGCGCCACAATTTTGGCTTATTTCAATCCTACTGCACACACCCAAGTTATTGTCGATGCTAGCCCTGTGGGGTTAGGCGCCATCTTGGTTCAGAGACAATGCACAGGCGATTACAGGCCTATTCAGTATGCAAGCAGATCACTGATGTAGAGAGACGTTATTCTCAGACCGAGAAAGAAGCTTTGGCTGTTGTTTGGGGATGTGAAAGGTTTCACACCTATCTCTACGGCCTTGATTTTGAAATCATCACAGACCACAAGCCTCTGGAAGTGATATATAGAAAGAGCTGCGCTAAATTGATGATAAACTAGGGTTAACCAGCACACAAACAAAGTAAACAGTATACTAGCATATGTATTAAAGTACACCAGCAATGATTAGGTGGTCATAATCCTGCAAGCATCAAAAAATCAATATCAACATAAAAAATCATCAAAAAATCAATATCAACAGTGATCATATAGTTGTGTCTTGCAGGCATAGATTAAAGTCCATCAAATAAAGTCCATGAAGAAATAAGGGGGTGTCCAGTGAGAAGAGGAAACACACACCACTTCAACGTGCTTATTTCACAAACGGTGCCGCATGCATAGAGCTCAAGTTAGGCTTACCAGAGCTCACTGGAATATGAGCATAATACACATATCCACTAATAGGGCAACCAGTATCCAACGTGTTGTACCACACTGCCACCACTGTATTGCTGAACAGATGACCCCGAGCAGATGTAAGAGCCCCTCAGCGTTCCACGTCCCAATAAAGAGAAGGGAGCAATAGTGTAGTACGTACACACAGTTTATTTTTAACAACGGTTAAAATCACTTACATAGAAAATAGTAACAAGCGCTTGTATGTCTCTCGCTGCCGCCCGGCTTCCAGGTTGCGTCGTGGTGACGTCAGCACGCCTTCCCTATGCATTTCGTGATAGGTCACGTCTTCTTGGGGATGCGGGCGGCGCGCTGACGCACCACTTAAATAACACACAACGGACTGCCTCCTCCGGTGTCACCGGAACAGGTGCCGCCATCTTAACTGCTGGTCTGCCAATACCTCTAAGGGTTAGCATCCTGGGCATGGCGGAAGAAAAACAGAACACTAAACCTCAAAATCGGAATCACCGGAAGGGGCTAGACCCGTCTCAACATACAGTAGATCATAATAATAAACAAACCTCGAGCAAGTACAGAGCTGCCCGTGATGCTGCATTAAAGAAATTTTGGATGTTGATAGGGTTAGCAGATTACCTTAGCACCGCTATAACCATATAAATTAATATATAAAAAGTATTGTATAAAAAAATATTGAATAGGTATCTATAATTTTGGGTTGATACTGTTGAGTGTCCAGAGGTTTCCCATGATGCTGCATTGTGGCCATGTATATCGGGATCATTGCCTAATTGGGAATGGTCTTTATTTGAACCCAGATAGACGCCTATTTATCTAATATGTCTGCTTTCAGTGGACTCATTTTATATATTTTTTTATACAATACTTTTTATATATTAATTTATATGGTTATAGATTGGCCCATCTGTGGGTACTTATTGCATAATCAGAACCTTTGTTATTATAGCCATGCATACTTGTAACCATAGTCAAATTGTGAATGGTCTTCATTTGAGTCTAGAGTGATGCCCATTCATCTAATTCGTCTACCATTAGTGGACTAAGTTATAATTAATTTCTATATTTTTAATTTATATGGTTATCGATTGACCCATCTGTGGGTCACTTAATGCAATAATTTATAACTTCAGCGATTTATGGTTTGTGATTTGGCTTTTATTATCTGCCTTTCCAGTATTTAATATGGTGGAATAGGCTGCTGTTTACATGAGGGCTGGGTTCCATATAGCGGTGCTAAGGTAATCTGCTAACCCTATCAACATCCAAAATTTCTTTAATGCAGCATCACGGGCAGCTCTGTACTTGCTCGAGGTTTGTTTATTATTATGATCTACTGTATGTTGAGACGGGTCTAGCCCCTTCCGGTGATTCCGATTTTGAGGTTTAGTGTTCTGTTTTTCTTCCGCCATGCCCAGGATGCTAACCCTTAGAGGTATTGGCAGACCAGCAGTTAAGATGGCTGCGCCTGTTCCGGTGACACCGGAGGTGGCAGTCCGTTGTGTGTTATTTAAGTGGTGCGTCAGCGCGCCGCCCGCATCCCCAAGAAGACCTATCACGAAACGCGTAGGGAAGGCGTGCTGACGTCACCAAGACGCAACCCGGAAGCCGGGCGGCAGCGAGAGACATACAAGCGCTTGTTACTATTTTCTATGTAAGTGATTTTAACCGTTGTTAAAAATAAACTGTGTGTACGTACTACACTATTGCTCCCTTCTCTTTATTGGGACGTGGAACGCTGAGGGGCTCTTACATCTGCTCGGGGTCATCTGTTCAGCAATACAGTGGTGGCAGTGCGGTAAAACACGTTGGATACTGGTTGCCCTATTAGTGGATATGTGTATTATGCTCATATTCCAGTGAGCTCTGGTAAGCCTAACTTGAGCTCTATGCATGCGGCACCGTTTGTGAAATAAGCACGTTGAAGTGGTGTGTGTTTCCTCTTCTCACTGG
Source organism: Pelophylax lessonae (assembly GCF_965119305.1). Classification (NCBI taxonomy): domain Eukaryota; kingdom Metazoa; phylum Chordata; class Amphibia; order Anura; family Ranidae; genus Pelophylax; species Pelophylax lessonae. The sequence continues at coordinate 164,154,328 of NC_138771.1, forward strand.
ACACCCCCTTATTTCTTCATGGACTTTATTTGATGGACTTTAATCTATGCCTGCAAGACACAACTATATGATCACTGTTGATATTGATTTTTTGATGATTTTTTATGTTGATATTGATTTTTTGATGATTTTTTATGCTTGCAGGATTATGACCACCTAATCATTGCTGGTGTACTTTAATACATATGCTAGTATACTGTTTACTTTGTTTGTGTGCTGGTTAACCCTAGTTTATCATCAATTTAGCGCAGCTCTTTCTATATACAATCTATCTAGTGACTCCCGCTACAGCTGCTGCTTACTTTTTTGGCTTAGCGCGGTTATTTACTTTTATATCTGGAAGTGATATATTCGCCACGCTCAAAACCATCCGCCAGAATTGAAAGATGGGTTCTCAGATTGTTACCGTATCGATTTACAGTGCGGTACAGACCTGGACCGACTAATGCAGCAGATGCACTTTCCAGATTGCCTCAGTCTTCAGCACCTGTTCATAACCTAGCAGAAGAGTACATTCATTTTGTGGCTACTAACGCCATGCCTCAGGCATTGACACCACGTGAGGTTGAAGAATTATCATCTGTGGATCCGGAAATTGCTCGGTTGAGAAAATGTGTAAGACAAGGGGTTTGGGTGGATTGTGACCCAAGCTATCACAGAATCAAACAAGAGCTGAGTATTGCAGGACAACTAGTTTTACGTGGCAATCGTATTGTGATGCCTAAAGACTTACGGAAACGTACATTACATTTAGCCCATGAGGGCCATCAAGGCATTGTACGCACCAAACAAAGATTACGTGAGAAAGTCTGGTGGCCAGGAATTGACAAGGATGTGGAACGTTTGGTTTCTTCATGTCGAGCATGTCAGTTGGTGGGCAGCAAACCTAAACCAGAACCAGTAACTCACACTGTTCTACCTGAGGGACCATGGGAAGATTTAGCCATTGATCTGTGTGACATTCCATCTGGACACCATCTTTTAGTTGTTGTGGACTATTATTCAAGGTGGCAAGAGGTGGTAGTTCTCACTAAAGCTACATCATCAACTGTAATTGAGGGGTTGGAGAGCATTTTTGCGTCTCATGGGTTGCCTAAACGGATTGTGAGTGATAATGGTGCCCAATTTACTTCTCAGGAATTTCAGGATTACCTGAAATCAAATGCTATTGAACATCATCGTACAACTCCATACTGGCCACAGGCTAATGGGGAAGTGGAACGCCAGAATCGAACCTTGCTAAAAGCTTTGCGTATTGCTCATTTAGAGAGAAGAGACTGGAAAAAGGAATTGTGGCGTTTTCTTTTGGCTTATCGCACAACTCCGCATACTGTCACTGGAGTTAGTCCTGCGGAACTTCTTTGTGGTCGCAAATTCAGGACAAAATTGCCAGACATTGGGGGTCCTCCTACGAGTCAGAAACCTTTTCGGCATATTGATGAGGAAAGGAAGATCCGGGCCGCACAGTATGCAAACCACCTCCGCCATTGTCAACCTAGTGGCCTTCAACAGGGTGATAAGGTGTTGCTTAAAAATGATCGGTTTAACAAACTGGCTCCGTCCTTTGAACCTGAGCCTTATGTTGTAAAGGAGAAAAGAGGTGCTCAAGTGGTTTTAGAGGATTTAGATGGACACACAAAAGTGCGTAATTCCTCATTTGTGAAGAAATTTATTGAGCCAGAAGGTCAAGTATCGGAAGACGGCGAACAGGCAAAGAGTAGTGATGGTACTGCCAGTGATCCAGACTTCAATCCACAACCATCCACATCGGAATGGCCAAGAGAAAAACGAGCAACTAATCCACCGGCCTACCTTAAGGACTATGTGTATAGTCAGGAGTTTATAGTTTAGATTTTTAGTTGTTCATCCATGCATTTTGTTAATCTTATTAATCCGTTGTGCATGTTATGTTATGTTTTATTCAAAGAGAGGAGGGAATGTAGTATGGTAAGCAACGGGTTAAGTTGCTGTCTGCAAAATGTTACAATTATGTATATGTCTGGGAGCTGGGTGTGGCTGAAGTTCAGTTTATGCGTGGTGTTCAGTGAATAAAGAAGCAACCTGTACAGCCTGGTCTGTGTTAATACACTACAGGAACCCCACGCCAACATTAAAAAAAATGGTGTAGGTTCCCTTCCCCAAATTCCATACTATCTCTTATCCGAGCATGGAGCCCAGCTGGTCAGGAAAGGAGAGGAGGACAAATGAGTGCCCCAGGAGGGGCTCTGTTGATGGGGACAAGGGCCTCTTCCCGACAACCCTGGGCGGTGGTTGTGGGGGTCTGCGTGCAGGAGGCTTATCAAAATCTAGAAGATTCAGATCCTGCCCCCCTCCCCCCATGTGAATGAGTATGGCATACCCATTCACCAAAAAAAGAAAAAAAAAGTATAGAAGTGGGGGTGGGGTGAAGCGTCACTTGCTAAATGACATCTAAACATCATGCGGGATCATCCTGCTGACAGCAAATGAGTGATGGTTGTTAAGGACATGGCGGCCGCCCACTCCTTAAAGCGATTGTAAAGTCTAGGTTTTTTTTTCTATTAAAATAACAAACCTATTATACTTGCCTCCTTTGTTCAGTGGTTTTGCACAGGGCAGCCCAGATCCTCCTCTTCTCAGGTCCCTGGCTAAAGCTCCTGGCCCCTCCACCCTGTTAAGTAAAATAAGCAGCTCTGTGTATCCATTCAATCACAGAGCTGCTGTTCAACCCCGCCCCCTCTCTCTCTCCTGATTGGCTGAGTTTGATTAACAGCAGCGGGAGCCAACGGCATCGATGCTGTGCCTCAGCCAATCAGGAGAGTGAATCCTGGATGGCTGAGGCACTCGTGGAAATCGCTAGATGGAGAGGGGGCTCGGGTAAGTATTAGGGGGGCTGCTGCACACACAAGGCATTTTTATCTTAATGCCCAGAATGCACCCTATTGTCCATCATAGTCGCACCAATTTTGAAAGTAGATCTTGCACTACTTTTTGCAGGTTCAGATGTGACTTGCATAGACATTTGTGCATGAAGTCACACAGATGTCTTCCAAGTCGCACCTGAAGTCACACTGACATGCAGCTTAGGAATTGTGCGATTTCAAGTGAAGTCATACTATTTCAAGGCCACATTCGGTGTGACTGAACACTAGAACATTTTTTAGATTTGTTCAGGTTCGTTACTATGTCCATTTGGAAGTTGGGATACATCCGAATCTCCAAAAATTAAACTTTCGTCCAAAAAACTAAAGTGAGTGTACCAAATCGCACATGTCTAGTATATAGTGATGGTTTTGGGATTTTCACTCAATTGTAGCGCTTCTCTGTGAGTTCAGTCCACTCTAAAAGTGCTGTTTAGGGCTTTTTGGCCCACTTTATTATTAAAACCGAAAAACATTCATACAGATCCCACGCAGAGGTTTCCCTCATCTACATGAACATAAACAACTTCAGCCTAGTGACTCTCTCTAGCAGCATCACTGGCTAGGCCTGTTGCCTGGTCCTTCAGACCATCAAACACAGCACCTCATTGCTCTTGTACACTCTATACCTCAACTCTCTTCCAGCTCCTTGCAGCTCTGTCACCATCTGGTCCTGTGCTTTGTAGATATAAATGCTGTGGCTGGCTTGTGCAGCCTCTTTGACTTCTGGGGAAGGATTTGGGTCTTCTTGACCCCTATGTTGAGACCTTCTGTCTCTCAGGTGGAGCCCTGAACTATTGTCAGGTCCTTTTTTAAAGAAATATTGCTAGAGATGAAGTAGAAAGCACCCTTTGTTTAAAGTAGCTACAATAGAGGGGGCAAAGTGGGACTTTAACGGTGCAAAATGATGGAGAAAAATCTGAATTCTCAAAAATTGTACATTTTATTACACATAGGAGGTGAGGACAAGACAGTACATCAATATAAAATGATAAAATCAAGAAAATGCACTCGAAAATATCAACTCTACATGTTTCGCCATCTTCATAATAGCTTCTTCAGGAGTTTTCATAGACCTTTCTCGAGAGTGAACATTTCTAGGTAACAAAAGGAAAGAACATAAAAGACATAGCATGTGTATATACATAGGGCTTATCTCAATGGTCCTAAAGTTGAGTGCCCAATTGATTTACATATTAGAAAGACAATGATACCAATTAAAGTACCTTAAGATGACCTGAACCCTTTCTTATGCCGAAGGTGGAGGCAATAAAGTTGACGCCACCCAAGCGAGCACAGAGGGGGAGGGGAACCGAGACATCCAACCTCTTAAAGTTGACCCATAGAGAGGGTGACAGCCAAGCTAGGAATGATGGGTAGAAATAATGAGACCAGAGCATGGAAATACACTTCAACCCAAGATTACTATATCTCCAGTTGTATAGGACTAAATATCAGGATGAAAAATGGCTAAAATATTCACCTGATTATAATGAATGTGCAGTTGATTCACTAGGTACCCCAATGTAAAAAAGCAGGGAGGGAAAACAAAGTTTCCTTAGTATCCCCAAATGGGAGGTATCCCTTAAAGAGAAAAATGGAGTTTATTAATAACAATGACAAACGCAATGCGGGTCTGTCAAGTTTTGAGGGTATGCATACTTACCCAAAATTGGCAAAATTGGGCACATGGATTATCATGCAGTATTCAAAAGTTCACCGCCATTGTAATTGAACAAATTTTCCAATAGTACGCTCAAAATGAAAGAGACTGCAAGGGAGGAGAAAGAAGAGAGAGGCATGGAAGGACATAGCATCTAATATACAAAAGATGTAAGGAGAGAAGCAGGGTTTAGAAGATTTCATTTACCGCAAATGGTCTCGAAGCTCATATGTCGTTCCCCGGTGGTCTAGTGTAATACTGACCGTATTGCGCCGGCATTTATACACCCTCTCCACTCCCTCGGCGTCTGACGTCACCGAGGGAGTGAGAGCGAGGTACGCCCAGTGGTCCAATGGAGACCGAAGAGGAAGTGCGTCATCAAGACGCGACCGCATCGCATTGTTCCGCCGGAACCGGAAGGTCGGGGATGGCAACATCCGGTCCGGACATAATGTATGCAGAGGAGGTAACAGATCGCCAGAGACAATCTGAAATGGATCCAAATGAAACTGACAGCATTATTAAAGGCCGGATTTCAAAAGATATATCCACAATGCCTGTATAATGGGGAAAATCTAAAGACACAAAAGGTCATAAAGAAGAAGAGTAACCCAGTTAGTAAATCAGTCAGTATTGTGATAGAAATGAAAATTAGAAAGAAGAGGTTTTATGAAACTCCATTGAAGGACACCTGGGAGTTTGAAAGCGGTGCTGCTACTGACCAGGTTGGACCAATTTTCCTGGAAAATAAGTGTAGGGCACCGCGGGTGCCCATATGGGCAACAAGGACAGAGGCTGGAAATAGGCTCGGATCCAATGGGTCCCCCAATGTGCTCACCTTAGGGTCTGCCACCCACAGTCGCATCCACATGACGGCAGGGGTCAGGAAAAAATATCCAATGGGCAAATCACAAAATGTTCTTGTTCTTTGAAAGGTAGATGAACTACATCTGAAAAAATAAACATATAATTGTTGTAAGGCAATTTTACCGAAATATATGTCATGTGCCAATATAGGCACCTAGAAAAAGGGGACTTTGTAACAAGGGTTCAAAATCCAAAATGCTGGCCAGCATCAGAAATCCTGTACTGAATCAGCAATAAATACAATTGACATTACCTAGCCAAGAAAGGGTTTGAAACGAATGGATTCATTTATACCAGAATACTGAATAGCCGATAAATTAAATATCCACTTGGTTTCACGTTGCAATAAATTTCTATCTACACTTCCACCTCTTTCATTGAGAGAGAGTCAGGTCCTAGATTATAAAGGCTGTGAACACCTGCACACCTTGTTATTGGCAAAACCCAGACACTTGGTTGGAGACTCAACCCCTCCCAAAGCACTTCTTGCCACTCTTCCATAAAGGCCAGATTTGTGCAGTATACGACTGATTGTTGTCCTATGGGCAGAGTCTCCCACCTCCGCTGTAGATCTCTGCAGTTCATCCAGAGTGATCATGGGCCTCTTGGCTGCATCTCTGATCAGTCTTCTCCTTGTATGAGCTGAAAGTTTAGAGGGACGGCCAGGTCTTCGTAGATTTGCAGTGGTCTGATACTCCTTCCATTTCAATATTATCCCTTGCACAGTGCTCCTTGGGATGTTTAAAGCTTGGGAAATCTTTTTGTATCCAAATCCGGCTTTAAACTTCTCCACAAGAGTATCTCGGACCTGCCTGGTGTGTTCCTTCATGATGCTCTCTGCGCTTTAAATGGACCTCTGAGACTATCACAGTGCAGGTGCATTTATACGGAGACTTGATTACACACAGGTGGATTCTATTTATCATCATTACTCATTTAGGTCAACATTGGATCATTCAGAGATCCTCACTGAACTTCTGGAGAGAGTTTGCTGCACTGAAAGTAAAGGGGCTGAATCATTTTGCACCCCAATTTTTCAGTTTTTTATTTGTTAACAAAGTTTGAAATATCTAATAAATTTCATTCCACTTCATGATTGTGTCCCACTTGTTGTTGATTCTTCACAAAAAATTACAGTTTTATATCTTTATGTTTGAAGCCTGAAATGTGGCAAAAGGTCGCAAAGTTCAAGGGGCCGAATACTTTCGCAAGGCACTGTATATACACACATACATACAGTATTTCACATTTTTGTAAATATTTTAATATATCTTTTCATGTAACAACACTGAAGAAATTACACTTTGTTACAATGTAAAGTAGTGAGTGTACAGCTTCTATAACAGTGTAAATTTGCTGTCCCCTCAAAATAACTCAACACACCGCCGTTAACCCCTAAGTTAAAATGTCCAAATTTGGCCCAAAGTGTCAATATTTTGTGTGGCCATAGGTTGCCACTGGAGCCCTCTTCCACTCCTGCATGACAACATCATGGAGCTAGTGGATGTTGGAGACTTTGAGCTCCTCCACCTTCTGTTTGACGATGCCCCACAGATGCTCAATAGGGTTTATGTCTGGAGACATGTTTGGCCAGTCCTTAACCTCTACCCTCAGCTTCTTTAGCAAGGCAGTGGTCATTTTGGAGGTGTGTTTGGGGTCATTATCATGTTGCAGTACTGCTCTGCGGCCCAGTCTCCCAAACTAGGGGATCATGCTCTGCTTCAGTATGTCACAGTACATGTTGGCATTCATGGTTCCCTCAATTAACTGTAGCTCCCCAGTGCCAGCAGCACTCATGCAGCCCCAGACCATGACACTCCCACCACCATGCTTGACTATAGGCAAGACACACATGCTTGACACCATCTGAACCAAAAAGGGTTAATCTTGGTCTCATCAGACCACAGGACATGGTTCCAGTAATCCATGTCCTTAATCTGCAGGTCTTCAGCAAACTGTTTGCGGGCTTTCTTGTGCATCATCTTTAAAAGAGGCTTCCTTCTAGGATGAGAGCCATGCAGACCAATTTGATGCAGTGTGCGGTGTATGGTCTGAGCACTGACATGCTGACCCCCCCGCCCCTTCAACCTCTGCAGCAATGCTAGCAGCACTCCTATGTCTATTTCCCAAAGACGACCTCTGGACATGATGCTGAGCACATGCACTCAACTTCTTTGGTCGACCAGAGCGAGGCCTGTTCTGAGTTGAACCTGTCCTGTTAAACCACTGTATGGTCTTGGCCACCGTGCTGCAGCTGTCACATGTGCTTAGGGTGAACCTCCTCTTATCTGTAAAAAGAACAGGGCGCAAGTGGTGGACCTGCCAATTCTGGGGTTCAGTGGCAAATGCCAATTGTGCTCCACAATGCCGGGCAGTGAGCATAGGGCCCATTAGAAGACGTGGAGCCCTCAGGCCACCCTTATGAAGTTTGTTTCTGATTGTTTGGTGAGAGACATTCACACCAGTGGCCTGCTGGAGGTCATTTTGTAGGGCTTTGACAGTGATCATCCTGTTCATACTTGCACAGAGGAGCAGATACCGGTCCTGCTGATGGGTTAAGGACCTTCTACGACCCTGTCCAGCTCTCCTAGAGTAACAGCCTGTCTCCTGAAATCTCCTCCATGCTCTTTAGACTGTGCTGGGAGACACAGCAAACCTTCTGGAAATGGCACGCGCTGATGTGCCATCTTAGAGGAGAAGAACTGCCTAAGCAACCTCTATAGGGTCCAGGTATCGCCTCATGCTACCATTAGTGACCCTGACCATAGCCAAATGCAAAACTAGTGAAAACAGTCAGTAAAGATGAGTAGGGAAATAAAATGTCTGTGGCTTCCACCTGTAAAACCATTCCTGTTTTGGAGGTTGTCTCGTTGTTGCCCATCTGTTGTTAATTTCATTAATACCAAAGCAGCTGAAACTGATTAACAACCCCCTCTGCTACTTAAGTGAGGAGTTTACTTGACTTGATGCTTTACTCTGATTAAAAAATGTTCCTTTACTTTTTTTAAACAGTATTTATATACTGTGTATATGTATATGTATATATATATATATATATATATATAGCACTGTACAGCTTTAGCTTGGATTGCAGATACCGTGAAGGAGTGTTGTAGCATAAAACAAGCTTAATGCAAAATTCCTTCATTGTGCTGTTATGAAGGTACTATAGGATATGATTGGCGAATGGTGGGAATTGCTGCACACTATTAAATAGAAAAAAAAATAGCTCTCATATCTAGATGTGCTTGTCGGAAACATATTCAGTTTGCCACACCCTGATGAACTTTCTTTAAAGTGTAACTGCAGCATGTAGAGCGTTTTAAATATGACTAAAGATAGAAAAAAAATTGTGATCATAGACTTATTAACCTCACAGCTGGGCACTGTGCTCAATCATGCTTAGTTTAGAAGATTAGTAAGGAAAACATTACTTTGAAATATGATGAAGGCCATATGCACCATCTTGAATTAATTTGGCCGAGCCCAGGCAAAAGACACCGCATGGGAGTCAGAATCTAAACGTTGCTGAATTAAAACCATAACAATAACTTAGTTGAACACGTAACATCCTTTTTCAAGTTATACAGTGGATCTTTGGAATTTTTCTGGTTTACATTCTGTACAGAAGAATTAATCAGCCAGCTGATGTAAGCTCAACTATACTCCTTATGAGACACATACAGTATACTCTTGGTTGTTACTTCCATGAAGGTAAAGTAAGAGTGTAGTCACAGGTGGCTTCCTCTAAGGGTGACAGCACATATGCTTCTCATGTCACTGCTTGGACTGCTTCTTGTAGATAGTGAAGAAAGATGAGATGTAAACCTGGCTGTGAAAATAACAGGGTGAGGAAAGCCTAGCAGTGAGCAGCTTCACCGCAAGTGTTGTCTCAATTGACGCAAAGGAATGTTTACATATATTTCAGATGATTTTACTCTTACAGTGATTGTAATGGATTTTTTGGGGTTTAACATAAAAAAAAAAAAAATATATATATATATATATATATATACCGGCTCTGTGCAAGAATATTCCACAGAATATTACCTCCTCTTTTACAGTCTCTTACCGGTGCTGTCTGCCCAGCTTTGGAGGCACCCATGTGTGCATACATGCTCCTGAACAAGGCTGTGCACATCCATAGACATACACAGCACTGGTAAGCCATGCCCCTGATCCCTCCTTACAGGCGCTTGAAAAACAGCAGCAGGAGCCTATGGCTCCCACTGCTCTTGGTCTTGGGTTTCCCCGCATCCAATTCGCATGACAGGAGAGTGTGACTGGCTCTGGGGCGGCCGCGATCCAGATTTAAAAAGGGTTACGTGCATCTTTGGTTCCGATACAGGTGCAAATTAAGGCAAAAACTCGGACCTGATTCGCACTTGAATTGATGAACAGGGATGCACCGGACCCCTTGCTGTGAAACCAGCCTAAATGTTTAGGGATGGGGAGAACAGACAGTGGAGCATTTTTTCTTAGATGTGATGGATGAATTTGTTTTCTCTTTAGGCCCCTTTCACATCAGGCAGACTCTGCCAGGAGTCCGCCTGCTCAGCGGGGAATCTGTCTGCTGATCCCCACTGAGCAGGCGGATGGCTTGTCCGTGTCTGCTCCGCTTATGTTGCCCTTCTCTGGACTCTCTCCAGTTCCAGCACATCCTTCCTGAGGACCGGTGCCCAGAACTAGACAGCATACTCCAGATGTGGCCGGACCAGAGTCTTGTAGAGAGGGAGAATAATCTCTTTATTTCTGGAGTGAATCCCCTTTTTTATACATCCCAGCATTCTGTTCGCTTTGCTTGCAGCGGCTTGGCATTGCATGCCACTGCCAAGCCTGTTGTCTACCAGTACCCCCAGGTCCTTTTCCATCCTAGACTCACCCAGAGGTTCCCCCCAGAGAGTAGCTTGCTTTCGCATTACTGATGCCCAGGTGCATTATTTTAAATTTTTCAACATTAAACCTCATCTGCCATGTAGTTGCCCACCCCATTATTTTGCTCAGATCCTCTTGTAAGTTTTCCACATCTTGCATAGAAGATATTGGCATGCTTAGTTTAGTATCGTCCGCAAATACCGAAATTGTGCTGGATATCCCCTCCTCTAGATCATTTATGAATAAGTTAAACAGGATTGGCCCCAGGACAGAACCTTGGGGGACCCCACTTTCCACACCCGCCCATCCGAGTACTCCCCATTTATCACCACCCTCTGAACTCTCCCCTGGAGCCAGTTCCCATATCTAACACTCCCCTCCCACCAGATTCACAATCTTGCTGTCCAAATGTTCCCCCTGTTCAGAATAGGGAACTTTAATACAGGAGGTGTGTTACTGGCCAGATCACCAGAAAAAAAACAATCGGGAAAAGGCCTAAAAAGAAAACAAATGCAGCCACCACATCTAATGATTGGTAAGCTGCAATACATTGGGTTAATTTACTAAAACTGCAGAGTGCAAAATCTGGTGCAGCTCTGCATAGAAACCAATCAGCTTCCAGTTTTTTTTTTTTTTTGTCAAAGCTTATTTGAACTAGCTGAAGTTAAAAGTTGATTTGCTATCATGCTTAGCTGCACCAGATTTTGCACTCTCCAATTTTAGTTAATCTTCTTCATTATATTTTTGGTTTTGTGTTTAATACTGCTTTAAAATACTCCCATCTTAGCTGGAACGTTCTGGCAAAAAAATTAGACGTACAACTCCTTTTGATGTGTAATTATGCTCATTTATTCATGTTTGCAGGTGTATATATTTGGCTAGAATTTACGCACGTGTTTATGTGCATATGTGCGTAAATTATGAAAGCAAGCTCCTCCCCAAATGTAGATTTAAGGCATTTTACTTTGTGCTTTAAAGTTCAAATATAAACACCACAATATGCATGGACGCATTAGCTGAAATAGAGCTGCATTCAGAGACACAAAAACATGAAAAATACCTATTGTATCTTTGAGGCCAAAGTGTTTTTGCTGAACCAGTTTTTAAAAAAGAAACTATTATTATAGGAAACTATATATTATATGCTTAGAAATTACATTTAAAATGCCTTTTATTTCTGTATTGTTTCAGCCCCTGTCACACCACCAGAAATCCTTACTTTGGAGAAGAGAAACGGTTTGATTACCATTTTGTCACCCCTGAGATATTCGAGGATATGACATGCTCCGTAAGAAATTGCCCGTTCTTTGTAAACAGGACTTTTTATGTCATCTAATAATGTTTTTTAATCACATAAAACCTTGTAGTTCACCTAATGTAAGTACACATTTAGGTTGAAAAACATTAAAGAAGAATTAAAGCCTAAACCTAACTAGCCTTAAAATTGCCCCCCCCCCCCCCTCTTTTAATACCTATGCTGACTTATCTGCATGAAAAAAATATATAAAATTATCTATTTTTAGCCAATGGTGGCTGCAGGAGAGAGGAGAGTGCTGGACAGCAACTGGGAATTTTGGGGAGTGGTGATGTTACTCATAGGCTCCCATGTCCCAGCCGTTGTCGGCGCTCCCTCCAAATGCCAGTGCGCATGCCTTGCAATAGGTTATTCAGTCTTTGGTTGCTGTCACATGGGGAGGCAGAGAGGTTGCCTACTCTCCATACTCCAGACATTGGAACTTTCAGTTAAAAAAAAACACTTTTATCAAAAAAGTACTTCTGCAGTGCTTTCATAGCGTACCCTGTCATGGAGCTGACATAAAAGTTTTTTTGTGGATTAAAGATTGTATATTAATATTGAAGACAATATAATGTATCTGTTTAAAATGTATGTACTTAAAAATAAATTAAATCTAGCAATGGGGGGAGGAGCCTGAACATGGCGTTGAACAGGAGCTTATGCTAGGAGCTCTGGGAACTCCCATCCATGCTATGTAGGACCCGTTTAAAAAGGTCCCCGTCTGCCTGCTATCCCTTATAAACCCCATGTCTGTATTCCTGATACCCCTTGCCTGTGGGTAGTGTGGAGGGTCTTTCTCAGGCTGTGTGCCTGGAATCGCTGGTGCAGAAAGTTAACTGTGGGTCAGTGGTGGGGTGCCTGGTGGAGACGGAATAGAGAGCAGCAGTGTGGCGTCCCTCCTGGAGTCAGAGCCATGACACACAGATGCCGAAGCGTGACCTGAGGAGAGATGGATCAGGATGGTTGGTGACTCGGAAGGGCTCGGAGGGACGAGGCCAACCGGATTTGACGTGGCTCAGAGGTGCTCGGCAGAGGACACAGGAGGCAGTGGAGCAGAGCTAGTGGGGAGAGGTACGGAGGCCGGGAGGCCGAGAGGCTGTGCACAACCACTGGTTAGCCAACAAGCTGATATAGAAAAAAAAAAGATTTAAAGAGCAGTATACACTAACAAGTCTCCTGTGGCTCATCCAAACAGAAGATCAGGAAAACGTATCGAGTACACAAGCACTAAACTGCCACACACAGAGGGGTGATAGACACCCATTCTCTTTCCTAGGAATAGCAACAGTTTCATCCTAAAGTACACAGGAGGAATTCAGAGAAAAGAGCCCGAAGTAGCCCCCCTGTTGACCTGGACTGGAAAGGTACATTTGGTTGGATATTCAGTTGAAAATTACAATGCTGGGAATTTTTGGGTGTGTGTGTCGGGAGAAGTGTAACCAAAGAAAAGGAAAGAAAATAACTATAATGAAGGGAAAATCAGCAAAAATGAGCGGACCAGTAAAATCGCCCACCATTAGCGCAAGTCCAGGGACCATAAAAAGTATGTCTCAAGGAAATTGCCAAGACAAGTCAGTAACAGAGAAACAGTCGGGGCCCGGGCCAGACAGGTAAAAGGGAATATTAAAAATAGACACAACAATTCTCTCGCGGGTTCTAATACATCAAACCAATCAAGAGGAGAACTGGAGATGGATAGCAATAGTGAAATTGGACATATGGAAGAACAAAGTCTAACATCCCAACTACCGACAAAAACAGAAATGGCATATATGTTTGCAAAGCTAGAAAACTTCTTAAAAATAGAAATAGCAACATTGCATAGAGATCTGGGCCATACACTGACACGAGTTGAGGCAACAGAAAAGAGACTAGATACTCATTCACAAGCAATAAAGAGTTAAAAAATGAAAGGAAAAATTTACAAATAGAACAAAGGAATATGTCATATAAAATAAAGGACCAAGCAAACCGAAAGAACGCAAAGAGAAGATTTAATAGAAATAATGGGAAGAATTTTCAATCCACTCCAGAACCTCTAAAAATTAAAAGAGTACATAGGATTAGAAGACCATACGGCACTTCAGATGAAACTCCAAGGAACATAATAGTGAGGTTCCTAAACTATGAGAGCAAAGCGCAAGTATGGGTAAGTCTGAGGAAAGATGCAACGTTAAAATATGAAGAGGTAAACCTTCAGATCTTTGCTGATCTTTCACAAGAACCATTAAAGTAAAGGAGATTGCTCAGACCCCTTCTGTAACAGATGCGAAAACAGAACATAAAATATAACTGGGGATTCCCTGCATGCTTGGTTGGGCGGATCGGGAGTTGCTCAGTAAGGTTGAGATTCCCTGAAGAGATTTCTGTAAAAAGTTAGATCTTATTGTGCCAGAGATCCCAGGATGGTCAGAGATCAAAAGAGTAGAAGAACATCTAGAAAAAGAATGGCATTTGATCTCAGAGGACTGAGAAAATAAAGATACAGTAGGAGAGAGGTTCAAAAGCTAACTAAAATTGCTTTAGCATGTGGAGGGGAGATTGCGGGGTTGATGGGGGTAAAAAGGCTACAGTGATGGGAACCTGGATACCTGGCCTGCTCTGAGCCTCCTCCCCAAAAGAGAAGGGAGGGAGGTTTAAGGAAGGCGCCAGTGAGACTTCCACCCTGGGTAGGATGAGTAGAGTGGTTGAACAGACCCAAATTGAGAGGGAAGAAGTTTACTCAAGGACCAAGAATTGGTCAAAAGCTATACAAAATAAGAATCTTAGTATTCAAGTGGGAGAGGGAAGGGGGGGGGGGAGAAAAAGGATGGGAGGGGGAAACCATACTGTGCCAAATACCTGAAAGATGCCCATGCTCTAATGCCTCGTTTCTTAACTTTGGTTGGACCTCCCCGGGTGATGAAACCCCACTCTGTGCCTGCACCCGCCTTAGGTAGGGAGAGGATGGCAAATGGGGAAAGGAGCAGAGGGAAGGGAGAAAGAAAGTAAGACATAACTTAAACTATTATCAAATAATGTAAGAGGTTTAAATAGCCATGTTAACAGGCATTACATTTTTAAAAGAAATAAAAAGGTACTCGGCAAGTATAATTTTTCTACAAGAGACACCTATAGGACAGGATACAAATGTTAAACTGCCTTTAAAATAACATCCGATATGGTATTATGGGGATTCTTCAACAAAAAAGCAAAGAGAGTGGCAATTGGAATGGCTAGAGAGGTGAGGTTCTCTAGCTCAATGACCAGGCCCTATTTTGCGATTCGGCACTGTGTGAATTTAACAGACATTTGCGCAGTCGTGCGACACTGTACTCAAATGAAATTGACGTCCTTTTTTCCCCACAAACAGAGCTTTCTTTTGGTGGTATTTGATCACCTGTGAAATTTTTATTTTTTGCGCTATAAACAAAAAAAGAGGGACAATTTTGAAAAAATAATAATATTTTTCACATTTTTTTATATGAAATTCTCAAAAAAAAAATGTAAAAATCAAAATTTTTTTAACATTTTAGGCCAATTTGATTTCTGCTACATATTTTTGGTAAAAGAAAATCGCAATAAGCGTATTTTGATTGGTTTGCGCAAAATGTATTACGTTTACTAACTACGGGAAAGATTTATGTCATTTTTATTGTTTTTTATTTCTAACTAGTAATGGCGGCGATCTGCGATTTTTTTTTTTTTTTTTTTCTTCTGCGGGACTGCGACATTGCTGCGGACAGATCGGACCCCTAACTGACATTTTTGACACTTTTGGGAGTACCAGTGACATTACTACAGTAATCAGTGCTATAGATATGCACTGTTACTGTAAAAATGACACTGGCAGGGAAGGGGTTAACTTTACAGGTGATCAAGGGGTTAAGTGTGTCCCTAGGGGCATGATTCTAACTGTCAGGGGGCGTGGCTTGTGAGATCATCACAGAGACATGCAGTCCTATTTAGCAGGATCGCATAGCCTCTGTGATAATCTAAGGGAGAATGACAGACGGCTGTGTGGTGAACTTTATTTTTTTCCATCTGTGTCCCATTGGAAGATTTCCTTGCCATTCCTGTTCAGACAACAACCCAAAATATGGAATTTTCTTTTAGCCTAAATTAAACATGTGTAGTTCATGTAGAGTGGTCCCTAACGTGCCACATCCCGAATGAAGAATCAAAAAAAAAGAATGAGTTCCCCTGTGGGTGGGACTTTTAAGGCACTGATATTTCAGAAAATACGCATAGGTAAAAATAACAAATGTCACTTTATTAAATATAATTATACAAACAATTTTTAAAACATGAAAAATAGCAGCGGGCAAAGTTGGATATACATCACATTACAAAGTGAAGCGTTCACCATGAGACCCCCATAAATGAACACCCGACGCGTTTCGGAGACACACTCCTTCTTCAGGGGTGCCTTGGGAGGGTGGTCTGTGAATGATCAATGCAATTGTATGAATTATATATGTTGATAAATTCAATCTTGCAAGAAAGAATAATGAAGTCAAAAATTATGCACTTACATGGTTCACTGTAATGGTTAAAACGAAAATGCCTGCCTGCACGGCTAAAAAACAGGACATGAACGGTGCCAGCGTGGGTTTATGGTAAGCCAGTTAGATTTAATAGAATCGGTTTCAACCAAAAAAGAAGGAATTCTTTTGATTTGTAGAGTTGGAATCCAGTCAAGATTGCTTGCTACCAAACCAATATGTCAGTCTGGGTGGGGACAGCTGAAATCCCAAAAAGAGGCAGTCCTGCTGGGCATAAGCCAGAAAAGGTTCGTGTTAGACAATATGTCATTTGACCAAGTCTAGGGACAAAGACAGAAAGCCCCCAAAAACAAGAAAGGGGGGGAAAAAAAAAAAAAAAAAATTCTGCCCGGGGATCGCCCACTGATATGGGTGACAAATTCTGTAAGGTGAAAAAAGTTGATCCTGGAGGCCTCACTGTTCCTCAAAACATGCCCAGTAAAACATTAAATATAAGAAAAAGAAATATATGTATATAGTACAATTGTTTCTCTGTATCAGTGTTGCAGCTATCTCGGAAACAGTGGGGCCAGCAAGGATACATATCACAGAACAGAGTTGTCCAAAAGGAAAATTGTAAGTGAAAATACCTTTTTGAGTCCAGACTTGGCCAAGTAAATCAATCGGCAGAATAGATGTTGCTCCATGCTCGGCAAAGGAACATATGGGTCCGACGCCGGGCGTGGAGTATAAATAGGGAGGTTTTAATCAGCTGAGAACAGTCTCAGCTGGACGGCTATAGCGTCCAGCTGACCGCCAAAAGGATTTCCTGAGTCACATGGGCCGGACCCACCCCCTAACGGAAGAGATCCGGCGGAAGTGAAGAGTTAACCTCACCGCCGGAAATGATCCGGCGGAAGTGACGTCGGCCCGTGCGTCTCACCGACACGGCTCGGACTTCCGCCAACGTTGAGAGCGTCGGACGGAGTCCGTTGGGCATGCGCAATGGGATTAACCCATTGTCCAGTTGTAAAGGACTGCTGCCATCATTGGCGGACGTCACGAGGTGGCGTTCGCCTTGCCGTGCCGGGCTGTACCCATAGCATTAGCAGAGAAAGTAGCTCTCTGCTCACAAAACTTGACAAAAAATGAGGATTCATATCAAAAATGTATATTACCGATCTATTAAAGACATTGTAATGGTTCAAAACATGTCTATATATAGATTGTCAATCATTTAAGCAGGGATAAAGAGAAAACAAAAACAAAATATTGGCATCCATAATTCCACGGAGGCAGGTAGATGTTCCTGTAAAAATCACAAAACAACATGTTTAATACAATGAGGTAATCACACAGATTAAATAATAAGGGGGAAGAGGGAAGGGGGAGAAAAGAAAAGAAAATAAAGAGAAAAGGAAAAAGATGTTAATAAATGAAGTGGGTATATAGACAGACTGCTTATATTGTAAGATCTTGGTGAGGTTAAAATTAAAAATAAATATAAAAAGAGGATTCCCTTTATAAGGCAAATGATGAAGCAGGATATATAACATAGGGGGCAGGAGAGAGGTTGGTTAGCTCTCCATGCCTCCTGAGGTGAATCCCTCAAGAAATGGCTTGAATGAGATCATCTCATTTAGGCCAGGAGGCTCTGTGGCCCTCAAACGGTAAATCCACCGCAGTTCAAGTTGGAGGAGGGTCTTGTTCCAATCCCCCCCTCTTGAACTGGGGTGGACTCTGTCTAAAATCAGAAACTTAATTTTTGGAAAAATCCCTGCGTGTACCAATCTGGTATGTCGGCCAAGTGGGAGATCTGGGTTGCAGGTTTGCATACTTTTTATGTGTCTATTGGCCCTTTTGGTGAAGTCCAGCTTTGTTTTGCCAACATAAAAACAACCGCACCCACAGAGAAGTAAATAAACCACCCCGTGGGTGCGGCAGTTGGCAAAATGCTGGGGTACAAAGATTTGCCCATTCGGGAGAGTGGGGTTTTTTTTGGTCAACATAAATTTACAGTATTTGCAGGCCCCGCATATAAAGGTGCCTTTAGCCTTGCATGGATCTCGCCCATTATAGGCTGTATATTCGCTGCGTACCAATTGATCTTTCAGGGCAGGGACTTTTTTGAAGGTAATCTGGGGGGCAGGAGGGACATGTTTGCCCACGATGGGATCGAGGGACAACAAGTGCCAATACTTCCCCACAATTTTCCTAACATCAGTGTGTTGTTCTGAGTATTTCATGATCACTCTTAATGTTTGATCGACTGGTCTTGTTGTGTTTGAGGTTATTAGTGAAGTTCTATCTTGCATCAGGGCCTTTCTATATGCCTTTTTCAAGGTGGTAGGGGGGTATCCTCTGTTTAAAAGTCTCTGTCTCAGGTCGTCAGCTGCCTTCTGAAAACTAATAAGATCTTTGCAGTTGCGCCTAACTCGAAGGTATTGTCCATAAGGAATGGATTGTACCAGTGTAGATGGATGAAAACTTGAGGCGTGGAGGATGGTGTTACCAGCAGTGGGCTTGCGATAGAGCCCACTGTGGAGAACACCATCCTCCCCCCCTGGTGACTGTGACATCAAGGAAAGTGACACAAGAGATGTCGTATTGCATTGTAAAGGTCAGGTTGAAATCGTTTTTGTTGATACGGTTCATAAAAGCATCCAGAAGTTCAGCAGGTCCATGCCAAAGCATGAACACGTCGTCGATGTACCGGACCCATAATCTAATGTGGTCCGTATACATCGAGAGCATGTCATCATTTAGAAGAGCTTGTTCCCACTCCCCCAGGTACAGATTGGCGTAGGATGGGGCACAACATGTGCCCATCGCTACGCCCTGCACCTGGAGGTAGTGGGAACCATCAAATGTGAAAACATTGTGAAATAATATGAATTGTAAAATAGACAAAATAAACTCTCCGTATGCATCCAAAATTAGATTTTCTATTAGTGTGTGTCTGATTTTCTTTTAGCCTAGGTTCACACTGAATGCGGGTTTGAAATTGTGCGAGTTCAGCTGAACGACGGATTCAGATTCAGATGGTGCCAGTGCTGGCAATAGATGGCGATTTGGCATGCGATTTGACATGTCAAATCACATGTCAGATTGCCCCGATGTGAACGGGGGCTGATTATTGGTGATATCCATAAACAGAGCATACAGAGTAGGTGAATCTCCTTCACAGGGACACACTCTTTGTAAAACTAAAAAAAAAAAAAAGAGAGAATTGTCTTAAATATTTTAACTAAAGTACCATAAATTGGTGTTAACAGTTTAAGCATTATGAGTAAAGAGAATCAAGGAAACTGCATTATTATACAGAGTACATTTGTAGCTAATATCCTAATCTAGATACGTGACAATAATTATAATGTAGTAATGTGTTGTTTAATAATAAAATGCATACCACCAGACAATAGCCTCAACCAGAATGTGTATTCCTAATACTGAACACACCCTTTAAGACAAACTTTTTGGCCTGTTTACTTAAGAGTAGATGTAAACCCTAACTGGGAAAGTTTTATTTGCTAAAGCACCATATCTCAGAGTCAATTGACATGTCTTTTCTTAATATATTGCTGTACAATTGTATTTATTCTTTTGTCTCGGCACTGCTGATCTTGACCACCCTCTATAAAGTCCTCCCCTGTCTACATGCACATGCTCCAGTATCGGCTGCACATCATTGCTCTTGACTGATTCACTGATGGCTTAAAACGGTGGACCATGCCTGCAAAAATTTATATCAGCATGGCCACTTTAGTCTCTACAAGCAGCATGTGTCAGGGTGACAATACAATAGTACAATTCGGAGACAGTTGTCACTTTATAACAGGAAGTTCTAAAATATCTCCCTGGCAACATCAATCGGTATTATTTTAACAAGATCTATAAATTGAAATTGATTGATTGAAAACATCTTTTGAAATATGTCTGTGATCCCATATGGTGATCACTGTCATTTGGGAGCAATCATCTGACAAAGCCATGTTTCAAAAGCACTGACCACCTTGAAATGTGTTTTACAGATGGCTTGCCCTGTCATAGATCTCACTGCTGAAGTACACAGAATATAAAAGACACAGCTGGTGATTGAACACGCCAGCATTTGTTTTAAAAAACAGGGATCTAGTTTGGATGGACTGAAACTTTAATAATGTAAAAATGAGAATATCTGACATAAATATTTTGTTACTTACCAATTCACAATACGTGTACTTATATTTTAGTTTAATTTCACTAATTTCCAGTTCATATCATTATATGTTTAATATATGGTTTTGTCTTCTTTTAGGGTCTGTTTGTCCTGACCATGAAATACAGTGGTCACTACTATGGTCTGAGCAGAGAGGCCGTGGAGTCTGTTGCAAGAGAAGGCCTTGCTTGCTGCACTCACATGGAAATAGAGGTGTTTCTTGCATTGTATTTTCATAAATCCAGTTATTCTACAAAGAGCGACTTTTTGTTTATTTAGTACTGGTACTGGGTCATATGGATTGCTATATTTTTTTGAAAAAGACAGTGCCACAGATTTTCTCCTTCCTTCTGCCATCCTCCAGCATAAACATGCATGCTGAAGTGGTCCATACAAGTTTATTAAAAAAAGTCTTTCAGCAGTTGGGACCTGCCTGCACATCTACCTTTATTAAGGAGCAATGGGAATGTGCAAAGTGCAGTACCCACTTATCATATTATAGTTTACTCTGGACAGATCAATCAAACCATTTTCTAATTAGATGCTCAGGATAATAGCTTGTGAACCCTTATGAACCTTCTATGTCTTAAAGAAGAACTTTATACTGTTTATATAGAAGTAATACATATGAGATAAAACACTATGATAATAAACTATTACATGACATTATTATTTTTATGAGATAAAATAATATTCTAATTAGATTTATGACTTCTAACTAAATTTGGACTTTGTGCCACCATATGACCTTTGTGCCGTGACAATTAAAACTCTGGTTACAGAAACACCTTTAGATAGAGAAACATCAAATATAGAGAGGCATCCAAGTCCAGCTGGATTCTGTTTTCATGGTCATTCACTGTGGCTGGGTGCTGATGCAGTTTGTCTTTCTGACAGATAAGTACCAATACTGTGAAAGAATAACACAGAACTGGACTGTGGAAACCTTTCTTAGTTTAGTAAATGGCACAGTATACATTTCTTACACATTTTTCAAAGACTCATCAAAACTCCATAAAAGTGCTTTTGAGCCTGACATGCATCTCGGCTGCACCCTGTGCAAATAATTTGAAGCGTAACTTTGTTGAAGATTCCTACCTTTTGTTATTCTGAAGAAATCATTGTTTGTTTCTCTGTACTGAGTGGGTCAAATGAGAATGGTTTCATAATTATCTATCAGCTGTGGCAGCTGCATGGCTCTAATGAGTAAATCTGCTTTGCCTGCATCCCTTTGGACGTGTTCCTATTGGGAGTATCTCACCAAAAATGACATGTTTGTTGCAGGGGATGCCTGAAATCTGACTTGTATCTTAGGCAGACTTCTGGGAAAATTGGTGAGCCAATCACACAAGCAGGAAATTATGTTTCCGGGGTGTGGTCAGTACACATTCTGAGTACAAAACAGCTCCAGGTAGCCATATTGCATTGCATTTACAGAACATTACAATGGCTGCAGATTGAAAAGGAAACATAATTTTTAATAACATTCAATTGCAATATGATTTGTGTCGCAATTGTATACACTATATTGTTTTTTCTTTATTTACTGATTTTCTTCCCCACGAAAGTGGTTACCCTTTAAAGCAAGGGCAACCTTTTACCACATCTTTCAGCATACATCAATAGAATAAAACAAGTGCTAGGTTAATGAGATGTGAAATACTATTGTAAGTGTCTTTACTTCTGCTCTGTCTCAAGCTCCAATGGCTCTTTGCAACATTATTATAGTTCAAATCAAGCAAAGCAGTAAGAGGAGCTCAAGAAACATTACTATCACTCAAATTGTGTGTACATGAGGAACCTACAGTCATTGCCATGCATGCAAATGGTTAAGAAAAACTAGCATGGATGGCCTCAAAGGAACCAAGAGGATGTGAGTAGCAGGAGGAAAATAGAACTAAGAGTGGGTGACCCCCTAGTGCAGTGATGATTTAATGCTGTAACGGTTCTTCTTGCCAATAGTCAGCAGATGAGGCCAGCAGATACTGGTATGTGGTGACGTATGTGATGTGACCTGTGTTCCCCTCCATAGATGTTAACTTGAAATTCTGGCACTCAGAGGCCTGCCACTACAGGGGGCATTGCCTTTATCTCATTTTTCATGTATTTATTGCTCAGGCCGCGGACTGGATGTGCACCCGACCTTTGAGGATTCAATTACTTGCACCTGAGTGGCTACTTTTCCATTGTTGTCTACCTTTATTTCACATACAGTACTAGCCATTTATTGAGCTTTCCCCGTTGCTGTGAGTTCTGCCTTAAAAACATAAAATAATTTATGAAACTGACTTGAGTTGATATTTATGTTCTAGGGTGTTAGAAGTTTGAAGAATTCCTATTTTAAACCACGCTACATTTTGCTCCTGCCAATGAACAAGGAGAAGTATGAAGGCTGGCTGAGGAGGAAAGGTTTATTTACTAGACCAGAGATAGATGTTGCTGTGTCTAGAGTGGATATGTATATAAAGATACACCAGGACTGCCCAGGCTACTTCGATGCCGTCATCAACACAGGTAATAGCATTTATTTCCTTTTTTTTTATTTTTTTTACACTTTAGTACAAACATCTTGCAGTGTGTAATGTGATCTCATATGTAAATTCCTTATATGGGCAAAAGTTTGTGGACACCTGCCCATTGCAGCTATATGACCTTGTTAGATATCCAATTTCAAAACCATAGACATTAAAGCGGAGTTCCGGGCACAAAAACGATTTTTTTTTTTTTGTGCCCCTCCGCTAGGTACACCTCACCTTAAAAGGAATTGGATAGTTATTTTTTTTTTTTTTGTTTACTTACCTTGTAATTGAAGATCGAAGATACTCACCTCAGAGTACTTCCTCCCTCGGAGCCGCGGCTCACCCCGTCACTTCCTGTCTCGCTATGATTCCTAGGAGCTGAACGTCATAGCTCCCAGGAATCAATGCGACGGCACCGGCCCCACTCGTCATTTCCGGGCGACGCCGCATTCCCCTGCTAAACAGCTTCTGGGCATGCCCAGAAGCTGTTTAGGAATGCGGCGCCGTGCCGGAAGTGACGAGAGGGGCCGGTGCAGGCGCATTCTGGGACAAGAAGACGCGGAAGAAGACACAGAAGAGGACCGCGCCGGCTTCAGCTGCCCACAAGAGAGATGGCAACGCTGTGGAAGAAATTTTATAAGTAAGTATTTCTTCTAAAAGGTAAGTGCGAACCGGGACAGATCAGAGGCTAGCCATTGTGGAATGTGCTAGCCCTGACTGTCCCGGGGGTATGTTTAGTAAAAAATTACCTCTGTGCCTGGAACTCCGCTTTAACATGCAGTTGCCCCTTCCTCCCTGTAACTATAACAGCCTTTGTGAGGTCAAGTACTGATGTTGATCAAAAATAGCTTGCTTGCAATTGGCATTACAATTCATCCCTAAGGTGTTTAGTAGGTTTGAGATCAAGGCTCTAGTCAGGTCACTCAAGCGCAGGTACACCAAACTCTTCAAACCACGTCTTTAAAGAGGAGGTCCAGCCCCCCAAAAAAAATTAAAAGTCAGCAGCTACAAATATTGTACCTGCTGACTTTTAATATTAGGACACTTACCTGTCCTGGAATCCAGTGATGTTGGCACCCCAGCCTATGTTTTCATCGGCTCTCTGGTGCTGCCGCCGTCATTGACTGTAAGGGAAACTAACAAGGCTTCACAGCTGGTTCCCTACTGTGCATGTGTGAAGCACGCTGTGCTTTGTAAATGGCCCGGCAGCGGAGGTAGGAAGAGGGGGGGGCGAACTTCCGGTAGACCTCGCCGCATCTCACCGCAGCCAGATCTCCCAGGAGTGTGGATGGGTACCTATCAAAAACAGGTACCCATTCCCCCCTAAAGGTGCCAAATGTGGCACTGGAGGGGGGAAGGAAGCAGATAAGCGGAGCTTCCACTTTTGGGTGGAACTCCACTTTAAGGACCCTGCATTGTGCACAGTGTAATATAGTCATGCTGGAACAGAAAGTGGCCTTCCTCAAACTGTTGGCACAAGATTAGAATGCACAATAGTAAAAAAAAATGTATTGTACTGTTTGTTGTAGTATTCACAATGCCCTTCACGGAGATACATTTACTTAAAAAATAGAAAGGGCATCTCTATACTTTTGTCCATTTGGTGGATTTGTATTATTTACTAATTTAAACCAAAATGTAGTGTGAAAGATATTTATTGACTTTTTTTTGTTTGTGCAGATGATTTAGATGAAGCCTACAGTGCATTAAGATTGCTTGTTAAAGAGTACCTAGGCCTGACTGAGCCAGGACAATCCAGTCAGAGCTTAACCAGAGCTAAATCTGGAACTGGTAATTATATTTATGTAATTTGTAGCAATACGGCAGTATACAGTAGAGATAAGTTATTTTGCTGAACAGCCACAACAGCCAAATAAAGGCAATTTTAAATCAATTATTGTTTTGCTGTTGCAAGTATACTCTATTCTTCTGTGATGACCTCTTAAATGTATGCATATTCTTTTCCATGATTTCTTGAATAAACATGCTAAATCAATCAGCATGATATAAATAATTATCAATATGTGCACATTTGTTAACCAACTTTTTTCTGGGATTGGTAAAATATATACTGTACATTTAATGTTATAATGTTAAATGCTGTATATATTATTATATGTAATATTAACTATAGAATTTTTTTCTATTGGCCCGTAACTCAATTTCTGACAATGTACATCCCGTTAGCTTGATTATAGTCAATTGTTCTTGCATCTTTTATTCTGTATGTCTTGTGTTGTTACATGTTCAATTTTTGACTGCTCCTTGCGAGTGATCTAATTTTTTGGGGCCTCGTCTCCCGATTCTTCTTCCTTGTCTATATCGTTTTCTGAAAAAATAAATAAATAACTTTTTGTGTTAGTCACTGTAACTATCAGTTCAAGCCTACTACAGCAGGAGGCTCCAACCCTTCTCCTATTCCCTCTATGTTTTTATTTGTACACCAATTCTCCCAATAATTCCATTCTATCCCTATCTACTTATTTTGCCCTCAGCAATGTCCTTCTCGCTATATGTCAATAATTTACTCAGAAAGGCTTGCACTGATGAGCTAGATTCAAATAAATGTAATTTCTGGGTTTCTGACTATCAGGTTTAATAGGTCAACAAACTGTAAATCAGAGAAAATCTACCTACCCATCATATATATCCTATATTATCTTAGAAAAAGTACAAGTGCCATAGTCATAATCCATAATATAGTGAGATAATATAGTGAGATATAAAAACTTACTCTAAAAATCAATATCACAATATGTATAAAAATATATAAAAAAAAACTATTCATATCTGTGAAAAAAATGGTGAAATCAATGTAAAGTAGCCAATTATTTCATATCATAAAAAATGTAAGGCATGGATAAATATATAAAAACCACAAACATTCATAAGCAATGTCCATAAAACAATATTCCTATTAAGGTCCCAAACAATTAAAGTGCAAAACAAGTCCCAAAAATTCAAGCGCAGTGTTGTCCAGCGTCCTGGTCCCGCCCTACTTGTTTCGTCACTTGACGTCTTCACGTCTTTTCTTATAAATAAATTAGAAGTTTTTTTACGGAATTACGCCATGTGGACTTATTTTACTCCCTCCAATGTGACATATCCCTATCTGCTCCTATGAGAATGCCTGTGTGACGGGGTTAACACATAGTGGACTGTGGACCTGCTTGCTGGATAATATATCTAAAGGCGTAATAGCTGGTTTATAATTTTACCAGCCACTCCATCTGGTGAGTCAGTTTTGGGTGATTGGTAAAAGAAGCACACCGGGTGTGCTTTTTTGGCACACTATACTGCACAGAATATATTCACTTTCCTGCACCTTAATTGAATTTTTGGGACTTGTTTTGCAGTTTCATTTTTGGGGAACTTAATAGGAATAGTGTTTTATGGACGTTGCTTATGGATTTTTGTGTTTTTTTATATATTTATCTATACTTTACATTTTTTATGATATGAAATGTTTGGCTACTGCACATTGATTTCACAATTTTTTTCACAGATATGAATTGATTTTTAGAGTAAGTTTTTTTATATCTCACTATATTATCTCACTATATTATGGAGTATGACTATGGCACTTTTTCTAAGATAATATAGGATATATATGATAGTAGGTAGATTTGCGCTGATTTATAGTTTGTTGACCTATTAAACCTGATAGAAACTCAGAAATTACATTTTATACTGCATAGATCTGTAGATCATCAGCTGCAACTACATATTTTCCCATTTTGTAGCCACTGATATTTTTGGTGCCTGATCCCTTTTCTGCCCTAAATCAGGTTTAATGTTTAAGTAAAACCCTACAAATTTAAATAACAAGATTTTCTGCTAATCCTGATTTTTCATTTCTGCCTAAAATCTTCTGATATTTCCCATGCAGAAAAAAGATGGACTCTTGGGCCCTGGTGGTATAATACTTCTTTTAAATATACTTTCAGGCTATGTATGTTGCACAATACCTTGGGATATTGTGTATATATAAATCATGTAATTGATTGCATCATTTCTGTGCAGGAGTGGGATCAGTGTGTTCATAAAATCAGATGGAAAATCCTGTGTAACTTAGCTTGCCAGTTAGAAACTAAATTAGAAAGAAGTATATCCCTCTTTGTACCGCCCAAGCTAACAAATAAATTGAAAATATGCTCCACAAAAGTGCTTTTAATCAGCCAGTGTGCAGGGTTCTTACTCATAGAGAGTGGATAAAAATTACTAACACTTCTCTTGAGCCAACTAGACCAACTCCATGGCTTACATGTGAACCTGCATCACTGGGTGTGCCAGACTAACATGAACTAAAGATGGCCATACATGGATATCCAAATTCAGTTGGTTCAGCAGGGACTGGCTGAATTTCAATCCAAAAGTATTGGGACGCCTGCCACATGAACTTTAATGGTATCCCAGTCTTGGTCCGTAGGGTTCAAAATTGAGTTGGCCCACCCTTTGCAGATATAACAGCTTCAATTCTTCTGGGAAGGCTGTCCACAAGGTTTAGGAGTATATATATATATATGGGAATGTTTGACCATTCTTCCAGAAGCGCATTTGAGAGGTGAGGCACTGATGTGGACGAGAAGGCCTGGCTCGCAGTCTCCGTCAAATTCATCCCAAAGGTGTTCTATTCGGCTGAGGTCAGGACTTTGTGCAGGCCAGTCAAGTTCCTCCACCCCAAACTCACTCATCCATGTCTTTATGGACCTTGCTTTGCGCACTAGTGTGCAGTCATGTTAGAACAGGAAGGGGCCATCCACAAACTGTGGATCCACAAACCATGGAATAAGGGGCCAAGCCAAACGCCTGAAAAAACAACCCCATACCATAATCCCCCCTCCACCAAATGATTTGGACCAGTGCACAAAGCAAGGTCCATAAAGACATGGATGAGCGAGTTTGTAGTGTAGGAACTTGACTGGCCTGCACATAGTCTTGACCTCAACCCAATAGAACACCTTTAGGATGATTTAGAGCGGAGACTGCGAGCCAGGCCTTCATGTCCAACATCAGTGCCTGACCTTACAAATGCACTTCTGGAAGAATGGTCAAACATTCCTATAGACACACTTCTAAACCTTGTGGACAGCCTTCCCAGAAGAGTTGAAGCTGTTATAGCTGCAAAGGTTGGGCCAACTCAATATTGAACCCTACGGACTAAGACTGGGATGCCATTAAAGTTCATGTGTGTGTAAAGGCAGGTGTCTTAATACTTTTGGTAATATAGTGTACTTTAGAGAGATTTCCTTTCGCCTTCTGTTGTATCTTCAGGATACAAAGTAAAGGGAGCTTTTCCCAGCAGGACTGACACAGCAAAAAAAAAAAAAAAATCAATAAAACTTGACGACAAGAGTTCTAAGCAATAGGGATAGCCTTGCGGTTCACCCGGCGGTCGGTTCGCGGCGAACTTTGCTTGTTCACAGCCCGCCGATTTTACGAACATATGGCTTTGTTCGCGGCGGCCATATTAGTTTACATTGGGGAGAACTTTGACCCAAGACACATCCGTCAGTTGGAACGGCACAGCCAATTGAAACATTTCAGCACATGGACATACCCCCTACCTTATAAATAGACCTGACCTGGCGGCCATTTCACATTCTGCTTTTTGTCAGTGTAGGGAGAGGTTTGCTGTGTGCACCAGGGACAGATCGTCAGTGACACAAATCGCTCTGTTAAGGTCCACAAAAGTCCTTTTAAGGACTGGTATTTGGTATAGGTGTACTATCCTTTGGTGTGCAGTGCACTATATAGGGGTGTAATACACATATAATATACTTTCTAATATAGAAAGCATATTCTAGTGGATTTGTATTGTGCACTGTGCAGCATTGTGACTGGTGTGTTGAGCGTTTCTGCAGCAATACTACAAGCAGTGACAAAAGCACTTTTAAAAAAGTATTATAACTGGTGTGATAGACCAGTGGCCCCCCAATACCACATATTGAAGTGGGGTGTTATCTGAGTATACTTTTATAACTGTATTTGTGTCCTGCAAAAATATAGCCTCTTTTGCTGTGTTAACTCTGCTACAGTAAAAAAAGGAAAAATAGTGTGCTAACCATAAAGGAGCTCCTACACAAAACAACTGACAAAAAAATTGTGATACAAAGAAAATCCAAAAAAATTATTAGATATTACCATTATTGAATAATATTATTTGGATTATTCACTTTCACGTGTTTTTTTCATTGATTTACATTTTAATGTTCACTAGCGCTGCACTTTTTTGGATTTTCTTAACTCTGCTACACACAGTGCCAAACTTACTGGCCACTTTTTTGTACAACTGGTGTGATAAACCAGTGGCCCCCCAATACCACATATTGAAGTGGGGTGTTATCTGAGTATACTTTTATAAGTGTATTTGTGTCCTGCAAAAATATTGCCTCTTTTGCTGTGTTAACTCTGCTACACACAGTGCCAAACTTACTGGCCAATTTTTTATACAACTGGTGTGATAGACCAGTGGCCCCCCAATACCAAAGATTGAAGTGGGGTGTTATTTAACAGTATAATTTTATAACAGTGTATTTTAGTCCTGCAAAAATGTGGCCTCTTTTGCTGCGTTAACTGTGCTACACACAGTGACATTAGTTACTGGCCAATTTTTTGGAGAACTGGTGTGATAAACCAGTGGCCCCCCAATATCACTGATTGAAGCAGGGTGTTATATACCTTGTTCCACATATACTGCGCTTCTCTAGAGACTTTTGTCACAGGGTAATTTTAAAAATGACAGGCAGAGTAAGAGGCAGGCCCTTATGCAGGGGTGGTAGGGGTAGGGCAGGAGCAGTAGGCCGGAGCCAAAGTGTGAAGTTTCAGAAGGTGCGTTCGATTATGTCAAAGGACGCACCAGACTTGGTTGAGTGGCTCACTCAGCCTTCCTCTTCTGCACCCTCCTCATCCTCTCTATCTGCACCCTCTTCACTCTGTGTGCACCCCCAAAGACACCACCACCAACACCACCACCACCATATACCCTCCGCTTGAGTCACTGGAAATATTTTCCGATCCATCACAAGTCATTACGATGCGCAGCCATTGTTGGCATCGGATCAGGAAGAGGAGGTAGCAACAGCCGCCACTCAGCAGTCTGATGACAGTACCCAGATCAGCCCAAGGAGGTTGGTCCCCGCTGTTGCTGCCTACTCCGAGATCTCAAATGTTAGTGGTGGGGAAGGTGACGTGGATGATGACGTGTCTATGGATGTCACATGGGTGGCCACAAGAGAGGAAGAGGAGGGGAGTTCAGAGGGAGAGACGGACCAGCAGATAGGGAGGAGAAGCAGTCAGAACTTGCATTGCACAGGAGGGACAAAGCAGACTGCAAATGTATCAGGAGCGAGCCCTCAACCATGTACAGTCACATCTGGCACTCCCTGGACGCCGGCACATGGCTCCGCAGTGTGGGCTTTTTTAATGTGTCCACTGCTGACAACAGTGTTGCCATCTGCAGCCTTTGTAGTCAACGCATAAGTCGCGGTAAGCCCAACACTCACCTAGGGACGACCACCTTAAGAAACTCTGCGGCAGGACAGGTTCTGGGGAGCTTGGGTTTTTTTCACCTCACCAGTGGCTGCTCATGTGCGACGCATGCAGACTTCTGCAGCCATTTGATGAGATCACCAAACTGGTCAGTCACGGCCAGGGCGCCATCAGTGACATCATACCTTACGCCTTCTTTCTGGAGCGTGCATTACATCGTGTCATTGATCAAGCCATCGAAGGAGCAGGAAGATGAGGAAGTCGCAATGTTGGATGAATTCCCAGGGGGTACTACTCCATCTGAGACAAGTCAACAAGGAGTCTGAAGAGGAGTCAGAGGAGGATGGTGCCGGGGCAAATGAGGAGGAGCAAGAAGAGCATGCTTTAAACCTGTCTGGGATCCCTGGTGTTGTCCGTGGATGGGGGGAGGAGAACGAGGATGAGATTACCCTGGATGATGAGCTGGAGCCAGGCCACTACACCGCATCCAGTTTAGTGCGAATGGGGCCGTATTAAAAGCATAAAAGGCAAGGACCAGTACTGGGTGGCAACGTACTTAGACCCCCGGTACAAACAAAAAATGGCGGAAATGTTACCACCATCACAGAGGGCGGTCAGAATGCAGCACTTCCAGGCCTTGCTGCGAGAAATACCGCATTCTGCTTTTGCGTGCGCTGGCAGAGGAATTTCCACTCACAGAGAAACAGTTGCGGGTAGCAATCCAACAGCACCTGCAAGAAGAGGGCGGTTTGAAGATGTGTTGGTCACTTCAGATATGAGATCCTTCTTTCAGCTGACCCATCGACAGCTGTACTCCGGATCCAGCATCAGGGAACGCCTAGACCGACAGGTGTCCGACTACATCGGGTTAACGGCCAATGTGGACGCTCTGAGGAGTGATGAACCCCTGGACTACTGGGTGGGCAGGCTTGACCTCTGGCCAGAGCTTGCACAATTTGCAATGGAACTGTTGGCTTGCCCCCCGTCCAGTGTCCTGTCCGAGTTCTTTGATGGCCGACACTTACTTATTTATCCTGTGAATGCCTAATGTACCTTCAGCCACAGAATACAACGTTCTTAGCTGTCAGGTAAACGCATGCGGGCTAATTTTTGGGGCCTGGAATGGCCGACACTTACTTCTTTATCCTGTCAATGCCTAATTTTTCAGACTGGAATTGAAAATCAATGGGTCTGTAAACGTTCCGTCAAATTGTGGAATGGATGCGGACCCATTTTACAGATGTGTGAATGGACCCTATATGTATTTGACATGTATTTACCGGCTGCTGTCAGTTCTGGCTGATTTAGGGAAAAAAAAAAAAACATTTTTCTGCTGTAAAAAAAAAATTAAGGGCAACTTTTCCAATTGCAATACTTCTGTTATGACATTGTCCATGTGGTGGGACTATTTGTGCACAGCTAGTAAGTCTTTTGTGGCTGCAAATATGACCTAAAGGTTTTTAAAGTTCGCCTCCCATTAAAGTCAATGGGGCCAGCCGCGAACTTGCGGTTCGCCGACATTTGAGAAAGTTTGTGGCTGACGTTCGCGAACCGCCCCGGCCGATGTTCGTCCATCACTACTAAGCAATCCCTACTCTATCCACAAAAAAAAAAAATGTTCCTGTACATACAATTTAAGGTCAACACTACTCTAATAATGTAAAATATATTTTTTCCATTTAACAGAAAGAGTATCTACTTCTTTTTTTTTTTAAATACTCTATGCCATATGTTGTAAATATGTAAAAGCATTGACCTAATTTATCTCTTATGCATTTAGATTCTGGTAAACCTCTGACTGGATCCTCAGAAAATGATGCTACTAAAGGCTCCCAGAACTACACCAACAATGAATTTCAGGATTCTGCTGCAAGAAATTATTCTGCTAAAGTCTCAGCCAAAGTTTCCTCTCAAAAAACACCTGCAGTAAGTCACTCTTTTAGTCATTACCAGACTGTATATCATCTATATGTAAATATATGCCATATGTTTAGCAGTGATTATTGATTTCAGGAGGAGGCCTCTGTTCGCAGACGTCAGCAAGCAGCAAGACAAGCTTTAGCAGGGAAGACCCCTGGAACATACACCCAGCTGTTTCAGAGGTGAATTTAATAGTCTTGTAATATAATTGAGTATGGATGCAAGCAACATAATGGTAACATGTATGAACCTGGCTGATAATGTGAATATCTGATCCACTGTTTATTTTTGATGTATATTTGTAGAGGTCCAGTAACTGCTCCAGCAACATTAGGCACCCACCGCCGCCTTTTAGACCCTACATCATGCTCATCAATGAAACCAAGTGGTAGTAACGTAACTGCAGATCGTAGTTTTCCACCAGCCAGCCCTGAGACCAGGTAAATGATAAAGAATTGTGCTTGAAATATCAGTTTGGTTGGAGTTGGCATTCTGAAGCTTATATATGTCGTAAACTTTGACCTAATATTTATAAAATATATAATATGAGCTTAATTGTGGCATTGATATGGGCACTTTGTAAAAAGGTTACATAGTCAATTCCCATAATTCATGGATCCCAGGAACGGACAGCAAGTGTTTTCTCCACTTGCACTTTCACTTCCTGCGCTTTTGCAGTGGCAGGTAGACTCGAGTCTACAACTTTGCAACTGACAACCACAAGTCTGTTGGATGCAGACCTTAACAGGTGACAGTTTTCCAGCAAAAGTGATGTCTGCCTCCATTTTGTCTAAGACACAATACTGTATACTGTGTCCTCAGCAACATATCAACATACTGCACTTTTAATTGAATATTATCAACTTTGAAAGCCTGCACCACATTGCTAAAAATGCATTCCCCCCACATCATCAGCACTCCACTCTTGGGCGGGAAAGTAAAAGATAAACTATTGAGACCATATCCAAAATACTAATACTTTTACAAATCACAATGCTGAATCAAAATGCTGAGTTACATAGATGCTATTGCTAATATATAGACCAGCACCTCTTGCCAACCACAGCATGGTAATAAACCATTTATCATACTTCCTAGGCAAAACAGCACCTGTCAAAACATATTAGCGTGTTTTTAGGAGGTATGTACAACTGATGCAGTAGCACTTAGTATCTCACAATGAGACAGATCAACATCAATAAATATTATATTGAATAGAGCAAATCAAAACTTATCAGGAGGATCAGCAATTCAAAAGCTGCATGAGCCATTCAAATTGCACCAGTTGGCAAATGTATGCACATGGCCTGACACATAAAACCATAGAAAACCATAGTTGCATAGTTAGGTTAAAAAAAAGACACAAGTCCGTCAAGTTCAACCATGAGGGAAAAAATTGTAAATAAATACATTGAAAACCTCCATAAACAGAATCCATTACCCATAGATGGTACAAAAACCCTTATAAAGCATGGTCCATTTTTCATCAACGGGATCAAATTGTTCTTGATCCTCTAAGGCAGTTGGATATTTCCTAGATTAACAATCTCTGGTGTTTTTAAATGTTAGTAGAAAGTTATATTGTGTGCATTTAGAAATTCATCTAGCTTTTTTTTTTTTTAAACAATAAACTGAGCTAGCTAGAATTAGTTGCTGAGGAACTCTATTCCCTATTTTCACAGTGCTCACTGTGAAGAAGCCTTTACATATACAGAGGATAAAAACTCTTTTTCCTCCAGATTTAGAGTGCCCCCTCTAAGCAAATAACTTTGTACCAAGTTCACTATGAACCATTTATGTATTTATACATGATTAATATATCCCCCTTAAACTTCTCTTCTCAGGGGATAATACATTAATTTCAGAAAATCTTCATTGCCTCTTATTCATTTCGTTATCTTTAACGTTTAGTCACTTGTAACTGTCCCCAGTTCCCCAACATCTTTTTTGTGAACTGGTGCTCAAAATTGTACTAATGCTTTTTACAGGGGCAAGATTATATTCGTTCTCTCTCTCTCTTTCGCCTTCTCCCTCTCGCACTCTCCTCGGTAAAGATTTTGATTCTTTTTTAAATATAGGCACAACTTTGGCCTTGCACCAATTCATCTGTACCAAGCTAGTTTTTAACCACTTTACCACCGGCGGATTTTGCTGTCTATCGTCCAGGCCACTTTTTACGGTTCTGCACTGTGCGACCTTAACTGACAATTGCGCAGTCGTGCGACTCCGTACCCAAACGATCACCTGTGCGATTTTTACTTTTTGCGCTATAAACAAAAAAAGAGCGTTTATTTTGAAAAAATAACAATATTTTTAACATTTTTTTATATGAAATTCCCCCCCCAAAAAAATGTAAAAATCACATTTTTTTTTACATTTTTGGCCAATTTGTTTTCTGCTACATATGTTTGGTAAAAAAAAATCACAATAAGCGTATTTTGATTGGTTTGCGCAAAAGTTATTGCGTCTACTAACTAAGGAAAAAAATTTCTGTCATTTTTGGTGTTTTTTTTTTTAACGAGTAATGGCGGCGATCTGCGATTTTTTTTTTTTTTTGCGGGACTGCGACATTGCGGCGGACAGATTGGACCCTTGACTGACATTTTTGACACTTTTGGGGGTACCAGTGACATTTCTACAGTAATCAGTGCTATAAATATGCACTGTTACTGTAAAAATGACACTGGCAGGGAAGGGGTTAATTTATGCCTGGTGCTTACTAACGTGTGGGGGGGAGGTGACTGAGTGACACAGGGACAGATCGCATGTTCAGCTATGCTGAACCCTGCAATCTGTCACTGTCTGTCACTTAGGAGATCCGCCCGCTCTGTTTACACAAGCGGGCGGATCTCCAAACTCGATTCCCCCGACGATCGGGGAAGAGCAGCGGCGATCGCCGCCGCTCCTCCCCTGGCCCGACTCCCGCTGTGACTGAAAACAGTGGGAGCGCGCCTCCGGCGGCGCGTGAGCGCCGCCTACAGGGGGAGGAGTCCAGCGACGTAGGTCTACGTCGCTGGACGGAATCGAGCCACTTTGCCGCAGTACAGTCCCAGTGACTGGTCGGCAAGTGGTTAAAGAGTCTCTAAAATATAGATTTTTCCTACAGCTTACCTGTAAAATCCATTTCTTGGAGTACATCACGGGACACAGAGCAGCCATATTCATTACTATATGGGTTACTATATGGGTTATACGCCACCTATAGGTGAATGGACAATGGCAATCAATCAGACAGGAAGACCCCCCCATATAACCCATCCCATACAGGAAGTATCTCAGTTTTGTGGCAAGCAATAAACATCTCAGACAAGAGGGGAGGGACCTCTGTGTCCCATGATGTACTCTAAGAAATAGATTGTACAGGTAAGCTGTAGGAAAAATCCATATTTCTTTATTGTACATCATGGGACACAGAGCAGCCATATTCATTACTTTATGGGACGTCCCAAAGCAATGCACTTGAGGGGAGCCGGTACACCATGAAATACCAACATCAGACCACAGAAGATCTACATAGCTGCCTGCAGAACACTGGGGCCAAATGCAGACTCCTCCTGGGTCCTATCATCAACTTGATAGAATCTAGTGAACGTATGCACTGATGACCAAGTCGCAGCTTTGCAAATCTGCACCATAGAAGCTTGATGACGAACTGCCCTAGAGGCACCTACTCTTCTGGCAGAGTGTGCCTTTACTGGAAAAGGTAGAACCTTCCCTTTTAAACCATATGCCTGGATAATAACCTGGCAAATCCATTGAGAAATGGTAGAGTTAGATGCTGCCTGCCCTTTCCTGGGCCCTTCCGGCACCACGAACAAAAGGTCGATCTTACGAATCTGAACTGACCTTTTCAAATAAATCTTGAATGCACGTACTGTATCAAGAGAATGTAATAACTTTTCCTCTGCTGTTTGTGGATTTGGAAAAAGGAAGGCAGTATAATGTCCTGATTCAAACAAAAAGCAGACTCCACCTTGGGCAAAAAACCTGGGTGTGGACGTAGAATCACCCTATCTTGTAAAAACATACAGAAGGTTACTTCTTCCTTCTTACGGATCAAAACCAGATCCTTCAGGTCTGTGACCTTTCTTGTATTGTATCCACAAGGAAAGCCAGATATTCCAAACGCTGGACTGGCTGTAATGCTCACTTTGCCAAGTTCAGAATCCATCCCAGACATTCTAAGAACTGAACTGTCTGGAACACATTCTGGCTTAGAGCTGAAGCTGATTGGTCTATTAGTAATAGATCATCTAGATATCCTATCACTGATATCCCTTGAGACCTTATAGCAGCCAATACTGGAGCTATGCAATATCAAGAATGGCTCTTTACAAGAAAGAGCTGCTAATTCTGATACTCTTCTGGCTGAAGTTACTGAAACCAAAAATACCAATTTTCTGGTCAACAGAACCAGAGGGATATGCCACATGGGCTCAAAAGGCTGTTTTTTGTAAAACTGCCAACACCAAATTTAGTTTCCAAGGACACAATGGTGGCTTCACTGGTGGAAGCATACGTAGCACCCCTTGAACGAAGGTTTGGACTAAGGAATGCGAAGCAATCGGTCTCTGTAAAAAGAAAAGATAAGGCTGAAATTTGACCCTTAATAGTGCCTAAGGCTAATTTCATATCTACCCCTGCTTGCAAGAAGGGTATAATTCTCCCGATCATATATTTACAGGGATGCCATTTCCTGGTCTCACACCAGGAAATGTAAGATTTCCAGACTCTGTAATAAATACCTCTAGAGACTGGTTTTCTAGCATTTATCAGGGAAGAGACTGCAGGGCCAGATATGCCCCGCTCTTTCAAGATCAAGGCTTTAATAGCCAAGCTGTCTAATTTAGAGACTGTAAAGCAGGGTGGAATATCGGACCTTGACAGAGCAGGTCCGGACATAGTGAAAGAACCCAAGTGCCTTGCCACTGCCAATTTTAGAATTTGTACATACCAAAACCTCCTGGGCCATGCTGTAGCCACCAGGATTACTGGTTTTCCCTCTACCTGGATTCTGCATAGAAGATACAGCAGCAGCTGCACCAGAGGAAAGGCATAGATCAGGGAAACTTACTCCCACAGAGTCACCAAGGCATCTACTCCGACTGCGAGTGGATCCCTGGTCCTGGACACGAATCACTTCAACTTGTTGTTGAACCTGGATGCCAACAGATCTACATCTGGGATCCCCCAGCGTTGGCAGATCAATGCAAATATCTCGGGGTGTAAGGACCATTCCCCCGGAAACATCTGTTGAAGACTCAGAAAGTTTGCCTGCCAGTTTTCTATTCCTGGAATGAAAACAACTGATAGGCATGGAACAAATTTCTCTGCCCAGGACCGGATGAGATCTATCTCCTTCTGGGCTGACTGTCTTTTGGTGCCTCCCTGATGGTTGATATAAGCCACAGCCATGGCATTGTTGAGTTGTACCCTGACAGGGTAACCCTGAAGTCTGGGCATCCAGTATTTTAAGCCCGACACACTGCTTGGATTTCTAAGATATTGATGGGAAAACTCTTTTCTACCCAAGACCACTTTTCCTGGATAGTGGCTTCCTCCAGAACTGCTCCCCAGCCTGAGAGACTAGCGTTTGTAGTCACTACTTTGCAGACTACTGGAAGAAAGGATTCCCTTTTTTCCAAATTTCAGGTTAGCAACCACCAACTTAGACTCTAACGTACTCTTGGTACCAGGGACATGCACCCATATCTAGGGACTGGACCTTTCTGGGCCATGCTGACAGAATGTTGTTCTATAATAAAGGTCTGGCTTGGTATTGAGCATAAGGGACCGCTTTGAATGAGGACTCCATCTTCCCTAATAACCTCATGCCGCCGCAGGATTCAGTCTTGTAACAAGAAACCACTCTTCACAGTGAGTTTCTGTCACTTGCCGACCTTCAAGGACTGGGTCCCCTTGTTTTGAGGGGCCACTCCCTTAGACCTGTAGAGCACCCTGCCGGAGCGCCTTTGGGGTTTGGTTTTACCAAGGGTCTGGATCCCAGGGTCCAGTGACTAAAAAGGACAACATTACAGGCAAAACCTTGTATCTCCTTTCCCAAGGCTCAGGTACCATCCTTTTAGTCTTTTAAATGGATCTAAATGCTAATCCCTTTAGATTCAGAGATCTTTGATTGGGGTTTGTAGCATAATCTTCTTTCTTCTTTGAAAAAAACATAAAAATGTGGAGAGCTTCTCCACTGTGCACATCACCTTTTAGGCACTGGTTGAAAAAAACTGAGGTACTTTCTGTATGGGAGGGGTTTTATGGGGGGACTTCCTGTCTGAGTGGTTGCCAGTGTCCATTCATGTATAGGTGGCGTACAACCCTTATAAAAACCCATATAGGAATGAATATGGCTGCTCTGTGTCCCTTGATGTACGATAAAGAAAATTGGAATTAATGGCTTCAAAATAACAGAGCTCAACTCTTTGAGGGCAACTGTTTTTTTTTTTTTTTGCTTTATTCAACTTTATTGTATCTACTGTTTCTAGGCAAGATACATTTTTGAACCATTGTGGTTAATTTGAGACTATGGCAGTACTATCCCCATTATGGGCCTGAGCCCCAAAAAATAAAATAATTTTATAGAATAGTCCAGACCACTGTCACACGACACTTTAACAACAAAGAAGAAAGTGCTAAATTGTTTACATTTCTAGATATATTTATAACATTTTAAACATTTATGCAAAAAAGGCTCTAATTAACATATGGCATATCCCTCATTAAACCAGCCAATCCACTTATAAAACCTTCTACATTCCCCTAAACTCTGTGAATTTCCAGAAGACAGTCTCATTATGTAGCTATTACCAGCTCACTTGGATCAAGATAACCCAGAATCACTCTTAGTTGTTCCACATAGCAAAATATACCTTTTACATGTGCACACATTATTGGTAATGAACTCTCTACAAGGTTGGAGTAGCTGAAGGGAACAAAACCATTACCACCAGGTTGTAGCCTGACTAAAGTCAAGTTCTAAATTCCCCAACAGTAGATTTACCTTCACAATATCCCCAATCACCAACTTTGAGTTATATTCTAAAAAGCCTACACGCGCAGACCTGATTTATTTATTTTTTTTTTTTTTATCTCAAGAAATTTTATTGAAAAAAGCATCAAGACAACACAATCCAGAGTACACATATGTTGATGCATATTTCAACTAGAAGACCTGATATTTTTTACTTTTAATTTATTCCAATAATTTTTGGTGTTTGTTTACTTTTTCGCAACGTGTTGTGAATTTGGAATTTTTGAATTGCTAATTTTCCTTTAACATCAATATTTTGCTATATTCTTTAACCACTTCTGGACCGGAAGGTTTCCCCCACCCCCTAATGACCAGGCCATTTTTTGCGATACGGCACTACATTATTTTAACTGACAACTGCGCGGTCATGCGATGCAGTACCCAAATAAAAATGATGTACGTTTTTTCCCACAAATAGAGCTTTCTTTTGGTGGTATTTGATCACCTCTGTGATTTTTATTTTTTGCGCTATAAACAAAAAGTTTATTAACTTTTAACTTTTTAACTTATTAAACTTTCTGTTATATAACATTCCCAATAAAAAAAATTTAAAAATCAAATGTTTCCATCATTTTAGGACAATTTGTATTCTGCTACATATTTTTGGTAAAAAAAATCCCAATAAGTGTATTTTGATTGGTTTGCAAAAAAATGATCGCATCTACAAACTAGGGGAAAGATTTATGTAATTTTTATATATTTATATATTTTTACTAGCAGTGGCGGCAATCAGCGATTTTAAGCGAGACTGTGACAGATTGGAGACCTAACTGAAATTTATGACACTTTTGGGGGGACCAGTGACATTACTACAGTAATCAGTACTCAAAATATGCATTGTTACTATACTAATGATACTGGCAGAGAAAGCGTTAACACCAGGGGCGATCAAAGGGTTAAATGTGTCCCTAGGGGGTGCTTTCTAACTGTGGGGGGATTGTCTTGCTGCATGAACACAGAGGCCTATGTTCCTAAATAGGAGGAACGCAGGATTCCTGTGTTTACAATGGCAGACCGCCGTACTGTCCCCACAGGGAGCGATTGCGAGTGCCCGACAGCAATCGCAGCCGCCGTACCCACTGATTGGTTCCCCATGTGGCCAATGAGCATGTGCACGCCCCCCCTAGCGGTCCTGCGAAGTGACGTACAGGTATGTCGTTTTGCGGGACAGAGCCAATCTGCCTTAGTAAAACTACGGCGGCTAGTCGGCAAGCGGTTGACATCAACTGTTGTTTTATTCTTTGTAGCTATCAAATGTTGAAAGTGTGCTTTCTTTTATATTTTTAAATGCCCTTTTCTTATTTTTTAATGGTATTTTAACATTAGATGTAAGCCACATACATTTTACCTTAAAGGGTAACTCCACCTTTGTGAAAAAATATAGCAAGGAAAAATAAAATATGGTACTGTATATACAATTGCTGTGCAAATGATAATGTAAATGAATGTTATTAAAATGACCTTTCTTTTTCGCTCTGCAGCCGCTGTAATTTCCTGTAAAGTTTATTGCAATATGGTAACATGGAGGCATTCTGTACACTGTTGGTGTACAGAACACCCCCAGAAACGTAATTTTTTTATTTGATTGGCTCCCTAATTTTCACATAAGTCTGCACTAAGCTACAAATCAAATTTTAGGCATCCACTGCAATATAAATTTTAGTTTTGGTTGGATATTCCACAAGGGTTGAATATTTACAAAAGAATGCAGGCCCTGCAGCTTTTCTCATCAGTTTACAGAGCGCACCAGCTGATTATAAGGAAGCAGCCACTCCCATGCAAAATCAGTATCTAAAGGACATAGTAGAACAAACCGCTTTTTCTTCAGAGCAGAAAAGGATAGGACTGTGCAAGAAAGTTTGTTAAAATCTCTGTAATGTACTTCTTTAAGCCTTTTAAACTCATTCTCTCTGGATATGCTGTATTTTGCAGCATGTTTGCATACAGTCCATTTTATACATTCCTATTTCTGTTCTGTGTTTTTCTTTTTTTTTTTTTACACAAATTCCCTTCCAATATGAGTCTTGGAGAACATCTTTCTAGTATGTGCTTATTCTTTACAAATTAAATTAAATTAAGTGCCGGTTCACACTGCCATATGCGATATGCTGGGGGTGTCAATGAAATGTTAACGACACCCCCAGTTTGATCGCATATCGCAGTGCGATCTTTACAGTTCACACAGGATGGATCGCACAAGTGTGAACCACTGTGCGATCCGATCCTGATGCGGCTAAAAAAAAGGGTCATGTGCGACTTTGCTGCGGGTGCAGTGCGAATTTAGCCATACAAATTGTATGGCTGAATTTGAACCGCACAGCCGATCGCATGTAATGAAGGAGCAGTGCGCTCCGATATTACATGCGATCGCCGCAGCCGCACTAGTGTGAACCGGCACTTAATCATGTTATGGTCATGAATACCCACATTTTCTTGTTATATGAATTTTAGTAATAAGCTCCACAGAGATTAACAGGTCCAACAGAACATCATTTTTATTTGTGGCTTCTAAAAAAAGCATCATAAATTAGTCTTTTTACATCCTAATAAAAAATCAAAAAAGGAATACAAGGAGTATACAAAAATACTAATTATCATACAAAATGTATTTATAAATGTATAAATGTATAGTACCCCTTACTCCATATATACCCTCCCAAGCCATACAATTCAAACAGACAATTGTCAAAACTCTACCAGGTGACTTATCAGTTGTAATGCCATAATGAGAAACTTGCTTAGAAAATTATTCATTTTCTAGAAGAATTTGTATTTTCAAAAGATTATCTGATAGTTTCCTATTCTTATCTAGCATACAGATTTTAGAGCATATGTTTATTCATAAGGAAACTTGGACAATAACCACATTACATTCATATAATATATATGAATGTAATGTGGCTCTTAATTAAGTATCCTTGACAATTGCCTGCTTTGGGGAAAGGGGAGGGTATATATAAAGTAAAGAGTACTATATATTTATAAAATACGTTTTATACGGTAATTAGAGTGTGTGTTTATCCCTTGTATTCCCTTTTTGTTTTAGGATGAGGTAATTTCTGTAGGGGGAACACACCCCACTATAGTTAATGGTTAGGTGAAAGTTGGGGAAGTGTCAAATGGTGTATTTTTCTGTTTTTATTGTTGTGTAATAAGTCTATAAATTTCCACTATTTTACTGTTCTAGCAGTACATTTACAGCAGTCAATTTCATGGTATTTAAAATCACCCATCAACACCATCTTCCCAGTACTTCCAGTTTGTTTAAGGAGCTAAATCTCAACTCCTCATTAACCCTAAATGGCCTAGAACAAACTCCAATCATTATCTTCTCAGTATGCACACCCATATGCAGTTCCATCTTTAGTGCCTCACCACCATCACACTCTCCATCAACACGGTCCTCTTTTACACTTTTAGATCACTTCTCACCAAAGCTTCCAACACTCCTTTTTGCTTGGCAGACCACTGGCATTGGTGAATAAACACTTTTATCCATAGCCAACCTGCCCCCCATCATCAATCATTCCACCCTCTATTAGTGTGTGACCTCTGTATGAAGTATCTCCTCTAGTGTAGTCTTAAGCTAGCCATACAAGAAGCCTATTTTCGCTGGTCCCTGTTGAATCCAGCCAAATTCACTCTACGTATGGCCCTTTCCACACCATTCTGCCTGAAATGCTTTAATTGAAAAATCAAAGAGCTGTGCAGAAAACTGTGAGCCAAGTGCCTGCATCCGGTCCCAAATTCTCAACCGCCCAGCACGGATTGCGATGCAGCAAGCAACGCTGACGTCACTCAACTCCTCCTACGCGTTATGTCACTGTATAATAATAATGCAGGTACTGTTTGGTAATTTTGACAGCTGTCACAAAACAGTAGCCACAGCAGGAGATTCATTCATTCATGCTGTTTAGCACAGGCTAAAAGAACAAAAAATATATTAATTTAGGTACAAACTATCTTTAGCATATACAGTGAATTTCTAAAGTATTCAGACCACCTTTGCTTTTTTTAATTTTGTTATGTTGCAGCCTGATACTCAGTACCCTGTAATGACAAAGTGAAAATAGAATTTTAAAATTTTTTGCACATGTATGAAAAAGGAAAAACTGAAATATCACACTGGCATAAATATTCAGACCCTTTTCAAAAATACTTTGCTGATATGTTTCTTCCATAGGCGTGTGCCTGGGCACACCCTAATCACCCCTTGTGGTGCAGATTCCCCCTGTTTAGACCCCTGATATTTCACCAAAGCTCCCTAACTAGGCTAACAAAAAAAAAAAAAAAATTATAAAAAAGAATAAAAAAATAGCAATAAAACTACAGACACCGATCTCTAGCCTACTGACACCATCAGTATATACACGTCTATGTGTTTGAGCTTTAGGGTGCACACCCTAATGCAATAGGCTGCACACACCTATGGTTTCTTCACCTTGATTGGAGTCCACCTGTGGTAAATAAAATCATTGGACGTGGTTTGAAAAGGCACATACCTCTCTACAGAAAACCTCACAGCTGACAATGCATACATTTGCTGTATTGCAGCAAAAGCCATAAGGTCAAAGAAACTGCCTGCAGAGCTCAGAGACAGGATTATTGCAAGGCACAAATCTGGAGAAGGCTACAAAAAATTGCTGCACTGAAGGTTCCTAAAGACAACAGTGGC
The DNA here is from genome assembly GCF_965119305.1 of Pelophylax lessonae. Taxonomy (NCBI): domain Eukaryota; kingdom Metazoa; phylum Chordata; class Amphibia; order Anura; family Ranidae; genus Pelophylax; species Pelophylax lessonae. Next base: position 164,198,238 of record NC_138771.1, read on the forward strand.
CTCCATTAATCTTAGATAGAAGAGGTTTGGCACAACCAGGACTTTTCTAAGAACTGGTTGCTTGGCCAAACTAAGCAATCAGGGAGAAAGGCCATAGTAAGAGAGGTGACCAAAAACCTGATGGTCACTGATGGATTGAGCTCCAGAGATCCTCGGAGGAGATGGGACAAATTTCCAGAAGGACAACCATCACTGCAGCTCTCCACCGATCTGGGCTTTATGGCAAAATTGCTAGATGGAATTCTCTCTCCAGTGCAAAACACATTAAAGCCCTCTTGGAGTTTACAAATAAGCACTTGAAGGACTCTCAGACTGGGAGGAACAAGATTCTCTGGTATGATGATACCAAGATTGCACTGTTTGGCCTCTATCCTAAACGTTATGTCTGGATGAAACCAAATATTGCCCCCCAACCAGAGGAAGGAGGGGGAGGCAGACCTCCTATCACAGCTTGGAAAGGCGGCAAGGATGGGAAATGTCATTATAATGCGGGATTTTAATTATCCAGGTATCGACTGGGCAGAAGGAACCGCACATTCGTCTAAGGCTCACCATTTCCTACATGTTTTGCAAGACAACTTCATGGATCAGATGGTGAACGCACCGTCGAGAAACAATGTGTTACTAGACCTACTGATTACGAATAATACAGACCTGATTGTGGACGTAGAAATAAGGGGCAACTTAGGAAACAATGACCATAGGTCAATTAGTTTCAGTATAAATCACAGAAATAGGAAACATAAGGGTAATACAAAGACACTGAACTTCAAAAAGCCAACTTCCCTAAACTGCGCTCTATGCTAGATAATATTAAATGGGATAGAATCCTAGCAACAAAGAACACTAAGGAAAAATGAAAGCGCTTTAGGAACATACTTAATAAAGGTATTGGCCAGTGCATTCTGACAGGGAATAAGTTTAAAGGAGCTAAAAAAACCCTGTGTTGCTAAACTAAAACGTAAACTTGCATATTAAAGCAAATGAAAAGGCCTTCAAGAAATACAAAGCTGAGGGGTCATTGGCAGCATTCAAGCACTACAAAGAAAGCAATAAGAAATGTAAGAGCTCAATCAAGGTGGCTAAGATAAAACACAAGCGAAAAAGATAAAAAAAAAAACGCCCCAAGAAATTTTTTAAGTATATAAATAGTAAGAAAATGAGGCCAGAACATATTAGCCCCATAAAGGATGATGAAGGAAATCTGGCTATAAAGGACAAAGAGAGAAGGCAGAGGCTCTTAATAAATTCTTCTCCTCAGTCTTCACAAAGGAAACATGGGGATACAGTAACCTAGACTGTAATGTTAATAACACGTCACAGGAAGTACCTGCATGGTTAACAGAAGACAGACTCAGAACTAGACTTGAAAAACTTAACATAATTAGTCACCTGGACCAGATGGCTTACACCTGAGGGCCCTTAATGAACTCCAGGTGATAGCCAGACCATTGTTCCTAATTTGTATAGAGAGTAATTTTGGAGCCAGGAACACAAACACAGAATACTGGCATGTATAAAAAAGGGGATTCACTCCAGAGATAAAACGATAATTCTCCCACTCTTCAAGACTCTGACCCGGCCGCACCTCGAGTATGCCATCTGGGCACCGGTCCTCAGGAAGGATGTGCTGTAGCTGGAGAGAGTCCAGAGTCCAGAGAAGGGCAACACAGATAATTAGGGGAATGGAGGATTTCAGCTATAAGGAAAGACTACAAGTGTTGAACCTTTTGTCTCTGGAGAAGAGACACTTGAGAGGGGATATGATATCAATGTACAAATACTGTACTGGTGACTCTAGCATAGGGAACAAACTTTTCAGTGAAAGGGAGTTTAAAAAGACAAGCGGCCATTCACTAAAATTAGAAGAGAAGCAGTTTAATCTTAAACTGCATAAAGGGTTCTTTACCATCAGAGCAGTAAGGATGTGGAATTCTCTTCCACAAGCATTGGTATCATTAGGGAGCATTGATAGTTCCAAAAAACTTTTAGATGGGCACCTTAATGACCACAACATACAGGGGTCTACGATGTACTATTAACAGCATACACACACACTCATCATAGGTTGAACTGGATGGACTGGTGTCTTTTTTCAACCACAGTAACGATGTAACTTTGTATATAATCACCTGCCCAATACCTTCCTAACAGTGAAGGGGGTGTTTTTCTTCAGCATGGACTGAGAGATTTGTCAGGGTTGAAGGAAAGCTGAATGGAGCAAAGTACAGGGATATCCTCAATGAAAACCTGTTCCACAGCGCTCAGGACCTCCGACTGGTCCAAAGGTTTACTTCCTATGCGCACACAGCCAAGACAACAGAGGAGTGGCTTAGGGACAACTCTGTGAATGTCCTAGAGTGGCCCAGCTAGAGCCCTTACTTGAACCGTATTGAAAATTTCTGGAGAGACCTGAAAATGGCTGTCCAAAGGTCTCCATCCAACCAGACTGAGCTTGAGAGGATTTACGAAGAAAAATGGCAGAACGTCCAACAATCCAGGTGTGCAAAGCTTGTCGCATCATACCCAAAAAGACTTGAGGCTGTAATTGCTGCCAAAGGTGCTTCAACAAAAGAGTAAAGAGTCTGAATATTTAAGTACAGGTTATATTCCAGGTTTTTTCTTTTTAATAAATTCAGACATTTCTAAAATTATGTTTTCACCTCGTCATTATGGGGTACTGAGTGTAGATTATTGAGAAAAAAAATGAATTTAAAACAACTGGAGTATCACGCTGCATCATAACAAAATTTAAAAAAGTGAAGGAGGTCTGAATACTTTATAAATGCACTGTAGGTTTTACCCCAGAAAAAGCCAGCCCACTGCTATAGAAAACCACATCCTTCCCTCTTACATCAGCTCTTTAGCCATGCATTTAACTCTCTGTCTTTTCTGTGTTGCGCATGGCACAGGCAATGTTCTAGAGTATGAAACCTTGGAGGTCCTTCCCTTCAACTTTTAACCTAGTTCTGTAAATTGATTCTTATAGATTCTTTATCTTCTATGTATTCTGGCATTACTCCTAACAGATTAAGACAGCTGGATCATGTCTGGCTCCTCCCAGAAATGTTTCTACCTAGTCCACCACATGCTACATGGCATAGAATCCCCTATTACTGCTAACTGTCAAGGCCTTCCTGCATTACCCTCACCATCCCTACTAGAGGGGTAGGTCCATTTTTTTAGGGGTAGCAATGACGTCTAGGATTGCCACCTCTAGGTTTGGGTTTATTATTGTTTCCTGTCAATACAAATGCAAAATGCTTTACCAAGGATAACGCATAGTTGCCAATCTTTTCAAGAAAATTTTAGGGACACGTTTTACAGAAAGCTAGTGTAGGCAGAGCAGTATGTTATTAAAAGTAAAAGAGTGCTGTTAGCTGACATGTAGCACTGTCCTGACTGTGAGAAATTGGGCAGTGAAGTTTTAAACCCAATTTCTCACATTCCAGTAACTGATGGATAAAAAAAGATCTTTGGATAGTAAATCAAAAATAAAATAAATATTCAGCGGGGAAAACTTAATTAATGGCCTAATAGGTTTTGCAAGCTGAGCACTTCAATACCAAAACACAACACCTTAAAAGTACATATAATCACTCAAGTACTGCAGCGCAAACAAAAGTAAATGAACTAAAATAAATACAATCATCCGTAAAAGCATGAATGAATAATGAATAAGTCCATCTCAAAAAGATCCACATATTAATGACTGCTGTGAATAAGTGCTTCCAAATGGGGCATGCAGGTGTCACTGTGAGAATCCCTCCACCACAGACATTAGCAGCCTCTAACCTCCTTGCTATGACCAATAGGTCTCACTACGCCTACCCCAACATGGGGACTCAAATCCTCCAGTGGACAGCGGCATAAATCCATCCGTGATATGTAATGATAAATAAAGCAATATCTAGTGCTCTCCATTTAGTATCACACTTTATTAAAACAAGATATAAAACGTACAAGTCCAGCACTTGTACCAAGTGCAAACGCTGAGCGCTCTCAATACAGTCTGTATACCATAAGGGTGTCCGCGGGTGACATCACACGTAGCTCCTCCCCCGTACACGTTATGTACTGGGTGGGACTTGGTAAGTGAGAATGGAGCTTTGTAGTCTACCCACTCCTAAATAAACTTTAAAGCACCATGGTAACCGGATGGCTACAACTGAAACTGATTAATCTAACAACGCGGCCTGCTCGGCTCCAATAGTGGGAGGAGACCAGTAAGATTAAACCACTAATCATGATCACTCCCTGGGAATTCGTCAATTATTAATCAGCGGTGTAGTGGACACAATAAAACCTTTAAAGGGGATTCTTACTAGCCGTCACTTTTAATGTCACTTATTTAAATAATTAAACACCATTTAGGGAATAACACATATAATGGGAGGGAACAACACTTCCTCTACTGTGCTACAAGTACCAATGTTAAAAGGGGCTCCCAACCTCAAAAAATGAAAATATTTAAAAAAAAACTATTTGTTAAAGTCTTTTTATTGTGCCATTCACCACGGCCATCCCTTTACAGCATTTATAAAGAAAAAAAATACATATATACATAAAAAATGTACATGTTATAAGCAAAAAATATACGGTAAAACTTACTATCTATCAGAAATAAAACAATTTAAGTCAAACTCAACATTTAAGCCAGCAGGGGCCAATACCTTGGTATCAAATATCCAAAATTAATCTCTGCAAATGCGGAATGAAGTTACCCCCCTCCAATGTCTTGAAGGGCAGCTGCGCTTTTAGATTAAAAATTTTCAATTGTAGGTGACCGGTTACCATGGTGCTTGAAAGTGTATTTAGGAGTGGGTAGACTATGAGGATCCATTCCCGCTGACCAAGTCCCGCCTAGGACGTAACACATATGGGAGAGGAGCTACGTGTGATGTCACCCGCGGCCATCCTTATGGTATACAGACTGTATTGAGAGCACTCATCGTTTGCACTTGTTACAAGTGCTGGACTTGTACGTTTTCTATCTTGTTATAGTAAAGTGTGATACTAAATGGAGAGCACTAGATATTGCTTTATTTATCTTTACATTTCACAAATGGATTTATACCGCTGCTACTGAGTGCCCACTGGAGGATTTGTGTCCCCATATTGGGAAAGGTGTATTGAGACCTATTTGTCATAGCAAGAAGGTGAGAGGATGCTAATATCTGTGGTGGAGGGATTCTCACAGTGACACCTGCAGGCCCCATTTGGGAGCACATATTCACAACGGGCATTAATATGTGGACCTTTTTGAGATGGACTTATTATTATTTATTTATAATTTTATGGATAATTGCATTTATTTTAGTTTATTTTTATTTTTTTTGCGCTGCACTACTTGAGTGATTATATATAAAAAAACCTTTACCTTCAAGGTCCCTCTGTAACATCAGAGACCTCCTTTACCATCAGTGGATTCTCAACAGTGGCCATGAGTGCAGCACCATCAGTGCAGCCTCATCAGTGCCCATCAGTGCAGTCTCATTAGTGCCCAGGTCAGGGTTTCTCTACTACCCTGGAAGTCTACTGCCTATAGTGAGGAGAAGGATCTACCTGCTCCTGGCTGGACAAGCGCTGCTCACCATCCACAGGCTCACCAGTGCTGCTGGCTTCCACTCCGACATGTGCTCTTACCACAGGGCCTCCCAAAGTCCCAATGTACAGGGGAGACTTGTGACAGCCTGTGTCAGTGAGCGAGTCTGATTTCCAGGACTCTGACCGGGGCAGGGACATGCCAGGACATTTGACTAAAATCAGTGAGTTTCCTAGCTAATATGTGACTGTTGACAACTATGATAGTGTCTTATAAATTATCACAACACTCATTTTGTAAGTACTTTTATCCGATATATACAGTTTTTATATTTCACTACCACTTGAGGCAAATCTAACAATGACCTCACAACTAACTCTAAAAGAAAAAGTAATGCCACAATGTAAAAAAAAGTGATACCAGACCATGTTCTCACTTTTATTAGCCATGAACATTAACATTGTACTGTAGCTGTAGAATGTCATGATGAAAAATACTGATTGTGTTTGAATCCATCACCTCAAGACCGTGTTGCTGTGGGCATGTAAGATTGTTTATTGACCCACAATTATGAAGTTTTTATGTGCCATTTTACCTGGATATACTGTATATCTTGCAATCAGCCCAAGTATCCAAATGTAATTACTTCTGACCATCTGGACATTGTGTATATTATGTAATTTACAACTATGTAAGGGAAAATACAATGACTATATGAAGTATCTTTTTTTTTTTTTTTCTGTCGCCATAGTTCCAGGGACTCCGGGCCTAGTTCTGGCTTGTCCTTGCTGTCTTCAGCTGGTGCCTTTTCTGCTAGAAGATCATCTTCTCAACCAACGCCTGTCATCAACATTCAGTCCCCTCCACAAGAAAACGTAGAACCATTGGATCTCTCTGGCATTAGACAAGAGAGAGACAGTTTTTCAGGTTTGTATTATTTCATTCCTTATTTTTTGGTGGGCTGCTAATATAGCCAAATACATTACATCCATTTCTCAATTTATTTTATTATTTTAAAGGTTACCTTTTCCCACCCACCCTGTGGGCACATGTTTCTCAGTCTATTGCCTAGATTTCTTGATAAGTGTTAGGAACCAACTAAAGCATCAAAAAGATATAAAGCTTACTGGCTTTCTTAGTACAGTTAAATGTAAAACCAAATTCAACTTATGTTCTTAAATCTGATGGACAAGTGAATTGAAATTGATATTATTTATAAAAAAAAAAAAAAAAACGTATAAAGAAATGCTTTTCAGAAGCTTGGTTAAAGTGGAACTTTAGGCCAAAAATATAAAAAGGTGAACTGGCAGGAACGATAATGTAGAAAAGACTTGCTTTACAGTAATCCCCCGCTACATCGCGGTTCAGTTTTTGCGGTCCCGGTAATTCGCGTTTTTTTTTGTAATGTTATTTTACTATATAAATTATTAAAAATGAAAGATTTTTGTGTTTTTCATAGCTCTTGCTCTGTCTCTTAGTATCTTTTATGTGTTTTAATGAGTTTCTATTGTTTTAAAAGTGTGTTTAAAGACCTTAAAATGCTTTTACACGTACAGTGACAGTAAAAAAATCATGCCTACAATGCATTTTAATAGGGTTTTTCTATTTCGCGGAATTTCACTTTTCGCGGCTGGGTCCTGAACGTAACCCCCGCAATGGAGGGGGGTTTACTGTATATCTTCTGCATTAAAGTTACTTACCTGCCTGTCCGCCCCTGTACAGTAAGCTGCGCAATGCAGAATTTGACTGAACTCACACGCATGCGTGAGAGTGACATCATTCCTGCCTGGCCAATGAAAGCGGCTGGCAATTGAGACCCAGAAGCTGGCTGGCCAAAAATGTCAACAGCTGGACAGGGAGCTTCGGGATGCCACATCACTGGAGCTGAGGTGAGTTCCACTTTAACCGTTTATTTGTATCACTTTAACTTGTGTTTTTTTCTGCTGGTATCAGTATGTATAAAGTATAAATCTAATGTAAAGTAGGACTAGGTGGAATAACTTCTCTCTTTATTACATTGTCTTCTTGAAAATAGCAGCAGGATCACAAAAAAAAAAAAATCATGCATATACAGTGGGTACGGAAAGTATTCAGACCCCCTTAAATTTTTCACTCTTTGTTATATTGCAGCCATTTGCTAAAATCATTTAAGTTCATTCTTCTTCCTCATGAATGTACACACAGCTCCCCATATTGACGGAAAAACACAGAATTGTTGACATTGTTGCAGATTTATTAAAAAAGAAAAACTGAAATATCATATGGTCCTAAGTATTCAGACCCTTTGCTGTGACACTCATATATTTAACTCAGGTGCTTTCCATTTCTTCTGATCATCCTTGAGATGGTTCTACACCTTCATTTGAGTCCAGCTGTGTTTGATTATACTGATTGGACTTGATTAGGAAAGGCACACACCTGTCTATATAAGACCTTCGAGATCACAATGCATGTCAGAGCAAATGAGAATCATGAGGTCAAAGGAACTGCCTGAAGAGCTCAGAGACAGAATTGTGGCAAGGCACAGATCTGGCCAAGGTTACAAAAAGATTTCTGCTGCACTTAAGAGCACAGTGGCCTCCATAATCCTCAAATGGAAGACGTTTGGGACGACCAGAACCCTTCCTAGAACTGGCCGTCCGGCCAAACTGAGCTATCGGGGGAGAAGAGCCTTGGTGAGAGAGGTAAAGAAGAACCCAAAGATCACTGAGCTCCAGAGATGCAGTCAGGAGATGGGAGAAAGTTGTAGAAAGTCAACCATCACTGCAGCCCTCCACCAGTCGGGCTTTATGGCAGAGTGGCCCGACGGAAGCCTCTCCTCAGTGTAAGACACATGAAAGCCCGCATGGAGTTTGCTAAAAAAACACCTGAAGGACTCCAAGATGGTGAGAAATAAGATTCTCTGGTCTGATGAGACCAAAATAGAACTTTTTGGCCTTAATTCTAAGCGGTATGTGTGGAGAAAACCAGGCACTGCTCATCACCTGTCCAATACAGTCCCAACAGTGAAGCATGGTGGTGGCAGCATCATGCTGTGGGGGTGTTTTTTCAGCTGCAGGGACAAGATGAATGCGGCCAAGTACAGGGATATCCTGGACAAAAACCTTCTCCAGAGTGCTCTGGACCTCAGACTGGGCCGAAGGTTTACCTTCCAACAAGACAATGACCCTAAGCACACAGCTAAAATAACAAAGGAGTGGCTTCACAACAACTCCATGACTGTTCTTGAATGGCCCAGCCAGAGCCCTGATTTAAACCCAATTGAGCATCTCTGGAGAGACCTAAAAATGGCTGTTCACCAACGTTTACCATCCAACCTGACAGAACTGGAGAGGATCTGCAAAGAGGAATGGCAGAGGATCCCCAAATCCAGGTGTGAAAGACTTGTTGCATCTTTCCCAAAAAGACTCCTGGCTGTATCAGATCAAAAGGGGGCTTCTACTAAATACTGAGCAAAGGGTCTGAATACTTAGGACCGTGTGATATTTCAGTTTTTCTTTTTTAATAAATCTGCAACAATGTCAACAATTCTGTGTTTTTCTGTCAGTATGGGGTGCTATGTGTACATTCATGAGGAAGAAGAATGAACTTAAATAATTTTAGCAAATGGCTGCAATATAACAAAGAGTGAAAAATTTAAGAATACTTTCCGTACCCACTGTACATGCAGTATAGGCTATGTGATCTTTTTTCTTACCTTTACAAATATACTTTTACAGGGCTTTTCTTTATCAGAAAATAAGTGCAGGAACTCCCAGCCCCCTTCGCGGCAGGAGAGTACACCTCATGAAATGGTGGGTGTCGCCAAATTGCCCTAACAGTGGGAGGGTCTTAAAGGGACATTGTTAAATACCAGGAGTGCGTTACGTGTAGAGTACAGAAGTGCTCTACCTACAGATTGCATAATTACCAACATCTCATATAACGTTTCAGGGACACCTTTTTTAGTTGTGCATTCAGTAAGCCATTGTGAAAGTGCTTTGTGTGAGGACCATTCATTTAGGTATGCAATGTATGATGGTATGTGCAGGAAAGGAGTGTGGTATGAATGACGGTGTGTGCAGTGTGTATGACGGTGTTCAGGAAAGGAGTGCGGTGCATATGACCTAATGTGTAGGAAATGAGTGCAAAGGGTATGACAGTGGGCAGTATGTTCAGGATGCAGAGTGCCACCTTAGCACCTTGCCACACTGGCACCTTACTGTCTTGCTACACTGCCACCTTAACACTTTCCCTCCCTGCCCCCTCAACAGCTTGCCTACCTTAACACCTTTTCACCCTCTTGACTTCCCACAATATCCCACTAAGTTTACCTCCCCATACACATCATGGAACAAACTACTGGAAGTTATATACCTCCTGGTGGTATCTCCGAGGCTGGGCAATGAGCTCTCTTCCCCTCTGAAAATGTTGCAACATTAGCCAGCAGTAGAGATGGTCCTCCTCCACCTCTGAACTCTTTCTGTAGCCAGTACTAGAGGTACTGAGCAGGAACACTGAAGAGTGCTGGGAGAGACGGAGGGGGAAAAGAGGGCAGAGAGGATTCTGTGGTGCCACTGGGAGAGGAGCTCTGTTAATTATAGACACAGAAGCCAGGCTTCTGTGTTTACAAGTGACTGTAATGAGTCACGAGCACAGGTCCAGTGCCAAAGGTTTCGCCAAGTTCTAGCTGAAAAAAAGCCCTGCGTTTTTTAACCCCTTTATGACTAAGGTCAAAACAAACCTTAACGCCCAAGCCCAATTTTGAAACTTTGACACGATACGGTTTAGTAAAACTGTACATATCATCGCTACTACTTGTATCCAGATGGATTATACCTTGATATTTTCAGGACAAACTGGGCTTTCATTTTGGTTGTAAATAGTAATGGATATCTCCTGATTTTTTTTATGATGAAAAACTGGCCCAAAATAGTTTAAAAAATATATATACACAGTATATATATATATATATATATATATATATATATATATATATATATATATATATATATATATATATATATATATATATATATATATATATATAATATATATATATATATGTATGTATATATATCATTTTAAAATTTAGTCTTGCAGTGTATTTTAATGCCTTTACCATGACCCATCACCAAAAAAAAACAAACCTGCATAATAAATTCTCCTACTCCTAGAAATCGTGGCAATACCACATATGTGTGCATTATTTGTTCTTTGTACCCATATTAGGGCCAAGAAACAATATTACTTTTTTTTGTTGTTTTTTTTGTCCTACCTAAACACACTGACACTAAATATAAAACTTTTTTTTTCTTTCCTAAACCACACTTCTTCTGACACTGCCATTTACACTAACACAATGCCACTAACTGACACACTGATACTAACTTCCACCAACACTGACAACTAAACACACTAAACCAAGTCAAGCACTAGTTAATCTTTTTTTTCTTAAACAGACTTTTTTTCTCTTTTGTTCATTGATGGACACAGCTCCTCAAATTCATAACCATTGGGTTATACTGCCTCCTACAGGAGTAGGACACTAGGCAGAAAATACTTCTGGCTACACCCATGGGAAGTCCCAGGGGTTATACTCCCTCTCTGTGCTATAGCCACTCTTTTTTTTGCCTAGTCAGGAGTAGGGACCTAGTTACTTGCAGGGATTTCTTATCCTGGCAATTTTTTATTTTTAGATAGAAATGTTTTTTTCTCCTGGACTTTTCCTGTGAGATCTACAATCATTTGCCAGGCTGGACAAGGGGCTGGATAATCCAGATCCAGTGGTCACCCCAGTCTGGCCAGCGAGCGCACGCAGACCTCAGCTCTGCACTAGGTCGGCCAGGACATAGCCCCACTGTAGAGGGGATGGCCTGTGAGTTAAAGCAAAGTTGCATATGACCGGGTCTCAGCCCAAGTCACAGTGTTCCTCCTGGCCGACAGCCCTCCATTTTAATGGAGAGGGGTTCTGTCTGGAGCCGTGCCCACCTGGTTCCTGTTATGGTGAGTAGCTGTCCCCCCTCTCCACCTGGAGGGTTTTGGGGTGGACATGGGCCCCTCCTTGGGACGGTCGAACCCCGGGTTCCCCTCCTTCTTGCAGGCACCCCCCCTTGCTGAGTCCCTCATTCTGCCCCCCCCCCCGTGACGCTGGGGCTGTTTGGGTGGTCTGGCCACTTTCCTGGGGCCTAGGGCAATAACTGGTGATGGGGTGTGCCCGGGCGGCGACTGGATGATTGACTGTGCGGGGGGGGGGGATTGTATCTGGTGGGGACTCCTGCCAGGGCCCCCTGTCCTGCCTGGATCTGTCCTTGAGGCCTTGTCTTCCTCCTGGGTCCCTGTAAGCCTCCTGGTGTCGTGCTGGGCCACCATTTTGTTGTAGCCTGTGTTTTTCTTTATACGGCAGCCATGTTTGTGTAGTCCAGCGGCCATTTTGTTGTGGTTTGCAATTGGAAATAGTGGCGACCATGACAGTGGAGCCCTGTGGGCGGTGACTTCGGCGGTGGGAGCCCCTCCTCATCCCCTGGTGCTGACTCCTTGATCATTTTACTTCCTGATCACTGCACGTGTAGTGCAGATTCCCCTGGTGGCTGCAGGTGCCTGTTTCTGCGGGTGGTGAGTCTGGTAGGGTCCTCTCCCTCTCTGCTGAGGATCGCTTGGTGCTTTGTGCCTGGAGACCGGTTGGTGCTGCCTGCGCGGTGGGGGTTGTCCCTTAGCAGTGTTTTACACTTTTTGTCGGGTCCCCCTGGTGACACATGGAGTCTTTGGAACAGGTTTCCCCACTTGATCCCCTCTCTGAGGCTGCAGGGCCCTCTGGGTCCCAACCATCAATCCATGCACTGACGACGGTCCTGGAGTCTCTTGTGTCCTGGGTGGAGGTGGCTTGCGGGCGACGGGCTAGCAAAATGCGCCCCCCGCCTTCCCCTGCCTCATCTGTCTCATCAGATCCTGAATCTTATTTGGCCGCCGCGGACGTGGGTCACCCTGTTGGGTCTGCAACCACTCTCCTGGAATCCTCTTATAGTGAGAATGATCCCTCCATGTCTGCAACTGCGCACAAAAAGGCGCTGGTGGATGTACTGATTGTATCTGTGCGTGAGACCTTGAAGATGGAGGACACAGCTGAAGCTGCGACGGAGGCGTAGGTGCCCTTTGACACTCACAAGCCATCCAAAGCAGCAAAGGTGTTTCCTTTCCCTGCCTATTTTTACCAAATTCTCGCTAAAGAAATAAACGCTTTACTAGGCGTTACCTCTATGAGGAGTCCCTTCCTAAGAAGTGGACTGTGCCACCGGTGGTGGACCTCGAGTTTCCAGATTAAATAAGGCAACCATGATTCCGGATGAAGAGTCCCCGGCCTTTAAGGATCCAGCTGACTGAAAGTTAGAGGTTGTGGCCCGCACTTTGTACACTCTGGCTGGTTCGCAATGAGGCCGGTATTCACCATTGCCCTAATGTCGCAAACTCTGACCAAGAGGGATAAGCTCCTGTACCGTTACCTGGAGGGGGAACAGCTCCCCCCTGCCTCTTTGCTGAGCTGGCAGACCAGCTAGTCCAGGGGCTTCCGTTTATATGCGATGCCTCTTTGAATGCGGCTCCACTGATGGCTCATCTCTCCGTTTTGGCAGCTAAACTGCTTTGTGTGGGTACAGAAGTTAAAAATGGAGTCCATTCAAACAGTGGTGGCATCCCTGCATCAGGGGGATTTCCTCGCCTCTATCAATCTCAAGGATACCTACCTTCACATTCCAATATGTGCCAGTAACCAGAGTTTTCTCCGCTTTGCTGTTGGAGAGGAGCACTATCCATTTGTGGTGGTACCCTTCACAAAAGTGTTAGCCCCGATGCTAGCTTTGCTACGCCAATGGGGGATCGCGGCACTGAGCTACTTGGAAGATCTCATTCTGGGAACGGAGTCTTCCTCTGCTCTGGTTCTTGAGAGAACCTTGGAACCTTGATATCACAATACGAACTCTGCGGGAGTTCGGCTGGATTCTGAATTTTCAGAAGTCTGCTCTGGTTCTGTCCACAAAGCTGGACTGTCTGGGCCTGACTCTGGACTTGGCCTTAGCCAGAGTGCTGCTCCCTCTGGACAAACTCCAGAAATTGCAAGCTGCAATTCGCCTCCTGCTGTCCAACAAATGGTCATCCCTCTGGACTTGCATGCGGGTGCTGGGTCTGATGGTGTTTACCTTTGAGGTGGTTCCATTTGCAAAGTTCCATATGAGGTCCCTGCAAAGGGAAATTCTAACCAAATGGGACAAGACTTCGCAGTCTCCGGACAATCAGATTTGGCTGAGTCGGGCACGAAGGAGTCCCTGATATGGTGACTTCGTTCTCTGGCGCTTCGGTTGGGAAAATCCTTCCTCCCCCCCTGTATTGGACAGTGGTCGACACGGATGCCAGCCTGCCTGGCTGGGGAGGCGTCCTCAAGAAGCATTCTGTTTAGGGGATCTAGACGCTGGAAGAGTCCAGACTCCCGATCAATGTCTTGGCACTTCGAGGGATCGGACCGTGTCTGGATCATTGGACGGATCGTCTTCAGGGTTGCCCAGTGCGCATTCAATCAGACAATGCCACGGCCGTGGCTTATGTCAATCACCAAGGAGGCACAAGAAGTGTTCTGGCGGCATTCTAAGGTGGGCAGAATGGTTTGTTCCAGCCCTCTCCGCTGTACACATTCCCGGGGTGTAAAATTGGCAGGCAGATTACCTCAGTCGGCAGGCGTTGGACCACGGGGAGTGGTCTCATCATTCGGAGGTGCTTCATCAGCTGTGTCTCCGGGGGGCACCCCTGAGGTGGATCTGTTGGCATCTTGGCTCAACAGAAAGGTGCAGGGGTTTGCGGCTCAGTCAAGGGATCCTCTTGTGGATGCCACAGATGGGCTGGTGGCCCTGTGGGATCAGTATCGTCTGATTTACGCCTTTCCTCCCCTCAAGCTTCTGGCCAGACTTCTATGCAGGATCAAGGCAGAAGGGATTCTGATCATCTAAGTGGCTCTGGACTGGCCTCGCCGGGCTTGGTACGCCGAACTGGTGCGGCTGGTCGCCCATGTTCCTTGGCAGCTTCCTCTCAGGGAGGATCTGCTGTCCCAAGGACCAATCTTCCATCCTGCTTTACAGTCGCTGGCCCTAAAGGTTTGGCTGTTGAACGCCAAGTGCTGAAGAAAAGGGGTTTAGCGATTCCTACACTGTTGAAAGCTAGAAAATCTACCTCTAGGAAGATCTACCGTCGTAAGTGGAAGACGTACATTGCGTGGTGTGAGTCTCTTGGGGTTCTTCCTCGGTCCTTCTCAGTGGCTCGGATCTTGACCTTCCTTGATGGGGGGGTTGAACAGAAATTGGCCTTGAGTACCATCAAGGGCCAGGTATCCGCTTTGGCGGTCTTCTTCCAATGACCTTTGGCTACACACTCCCTGGTCCGTACCTTTCTTCAGGGTGTCCGACATTTGGTTCCTCCAGTGTGGGCTCCGTTGCCGCCTTGGGATCTTAATTTGGTGCTTTCAGCTCTACAGAAGCCTCCCTTTGAAAATATTCAGGAGATTCCCCTGCTTACACTGTCCCAGAAGGTGGCCTTTTTAGTGGCTATCACCTCTGGGGGCAGCGTGTCGGAACTGGCACCGTTATCCTGTTGTTCACCTTACCTGGTGATTCACAGGGATAAAGGGGTTCTTCGCCCCTGTCCGTCATTCCTTCCAAAGGTCGTCTCTGATTTTCATTTGCATGAAGACATTTTGTTGCCTTCCCTGTGTCCCAGTCCTAAACATCCAAAGGAAATTGCCTGGCATGCCTTGTGGTCCGGGCAATTAGGGTGTACCTGGCAACTATGGAGTCTTTCAGGAAGTCAAACCTTCTCTTTGTGCTCACGGATGGACCTCGAAAAGGGTTGTCCGCTTCCTCTGCGACCATTTCCGGATGGATCAGACTGACAATGGTTCAGGACTATTCCATCAGGGGTCAGGTTCCTCCTTTCCCTGTCAAGACGCACTCTACTAGGACGCTTAGTGCCTCCTGGGCTTTCTGGCATCAGGCGTCAGTGACTCAGGCTTGCAAGGTGGCCACCTGGTCGTCGGTGTACACTTTTGCAAAGTTTTATAAAGTGGATGTGTTGGGATCTGCGGATGCTTCTTTTGGCTGCAAGGTTTTGCAGCCTGCTGTTGAGAGGACCTGATCTTCTTTGAGGGTGTGTTGTTTTTTTCAGGTGGGCTCCAGTTGTTTGGTTGAGCTCCTGTTGTCTGGTTGGCTAATGTTTAGCCTTGGGAATTTTTCACCACTCATGTTTAACACTGCTTTGGGGCATCCCAATGGTTATGAATATCAGGAGCTGTGTCTGTCAAATAACGAAAGAGAAAATGTGATTTTTGACTTACCGTAAAATCCATTTCTCTGATGTCCATTGACGGACACAGCACCCACCCCTCTGTGGAGTTAGAATTCTCTTGACACTACTTGTAACAAAACTGAGCGGCTATAGCAGAGAGAGGGAGTATACTCCCTGGGACTGCCCATGAGTGTAGCCAGAATTTTTTTTGTGCCTAGTGTCCTACTCCTGTAGGGGGCAGTATAACCAAATTATTATGAATATCAGGAGCTGTGTCCATCAATGAACATCAAAGAAATGGATTTTACGGTAAGTCAATACATACATTGTATTGTTTTCTACTCTGTAGAAGAGAAGTCACTTGTCTCTCCTCTTTACAGAGGAAAAATAACACAGGCACCAGCTGCAAGATGATTGTTCACTGTGATAGCCCACACCAAGCCTACCTAGAAGCCCTCCTTACTTTGGAGGGGGGGGGGGGCGTGTGTTTGCATACGCGTAAGTGTGGATCGGACACATAGCAGGTCTGTGAGTCCAATACATCATTTCAGAGGGGTACAAAATAGACTTTCTGTCTCAGCCTCCTTGCTTTTTGCTTTCCAATCTGCCAGCCTCCAACCAAAATGAAGGCAGATTTAAAGTGATTCTAAAGAATGCATTCTCTCCATTAAGGTAAAAAAAACTTCTATACCACTGGACTCCCCCCCCCCCCCCCCGACCCACCTTTATACTTATCTGAGCCCAGTCTCACTCTAGAGTTGTGCCCAAAATCAGTGTCTCGCTCTGCTTCCTCCCTATTCAGAGTACAGATTGATAGCAGCAGGAGTCATTGGCTCCTGCTGCTGTCAATCAAATCTTGTGATGAGAAGCAGGGGGTGGGGCTGGGCCACTCTGTCTGTGTCTATAAATGCAGGCAGTGTGGCTTGAGATCGAGCCCCAAGTGCCTTCATAGGAAGTGGCTTTCTATGGGACACTCTCCAATATGGTGGAGCCAGGGGCGCTGGCTGGGGACTCCAGAAGGATTGGGGCTGTTCTTTGCAAAACCATTGCACAGAGCAGGTAAGTATAACATATTAAAAAAAAAAAAAAAAAGCAGTTTCAAGGTTTCTTTTCAAACCTAGTTACAGTCCCAAGACCAAATTATGGCATCTGCCAAGTACTGGACTTAGAATCCCTAAAATAAATTTCTTTGTGTACCAAAATTCCAGATGGAATCAATGAGATCTGTCATTGCCTCTCTTAGATGGGGAATTTCTTTCATTAGTAGTTCAATAAGATGCCTGTTTACACATACATTATATTACCAAAAGTATTGTGACACCTGCGTTTACACGCATAATATCAACTTTAAAAGTATCCCAGTCTTAGTCCATAGGGTTCAATATTGAGTTGGCCCACCCTTTGCAGCTATAACAGCTTCAACTCTTCTCGGAAGGCTGTCCACAAGGTTTAGAGGTGTGTCTATGGGAATGTTTGACCATTCTTCCAGAAGCGCATTTTTGAGGTCAAGCACTGATGTGGACGAGAAGGTCTGTCTTGCAGTCTCCACTCTACTTCATCCCAAAGGGGTTTTATCAGGTTGAGGTCAGGACTCTGTGCAGACCAGTTAAGTTCCTCCACCCCAAACTCGCTCATCCAGGTTTTTATAGACCTTGCTTTGCGCTGGTCCAAATCATTTGGTGGAGGGTGGATTATGGTGTGGGGTTGTTTTTCAGGGGTTGGGCTTGGACCCTCAGTTCCAGTGAAGGAAACTCTTAAGGTGTCAGCATACCAAGACATTTTAGGCAATTTCATGCTCCCAACATTACAAAATCTGCTCTCTAGCTCTCTCACACTGGAGTACTTGGGTCTAATTTTGGAAACAGCCCAAGCCAGAATTTTCCACATCAAAAAATTGCTTCCCTTTGGGCCACATGCAGACCCTCAGGTCAAAATGGCGCCCCTCAGATTGCTTCTGCATGAGGGTTCGCAGTAACCTCCTTTGAGGCAGTTCTCTTTGCCCAGTTTCACTATAGACTTTTTCAATGCAACATACTTACAACACAGAACAAGCAAATTCAATCATTGGATGTCCCAGTGCTTCTATTCAGCCAGACAATTGTCTCCCTGACATGGTGGATCCCTAATCCTACCCTTGAATTGGAAAAGTCGTTTCTTCACATGCCTTAGAAGGTGATGATAATGGATGCCAGCCTTACAGGATTGAGCAGGGTTTACAACTCCCTGACTGTCCGGAGGATATGGTCTCGAGAGGAATCAAAACTTCATCAACATTCTGGAACTGAGACCAATCAGATTATCTCTAGAACATTGGACCTCTCTTCTGACCTGTCACCCAGTTCTGGTATAGCTGGATATTGCCATAGTGGTAGATTACATAAACCATATCAGGGTGACACCAGAAATCAAACTTCTGGGAGAGAAACATGTCTGCTACTTTCTTGGGTGGGAAACTTACATTCCAGCTCTTGGCTACGCAGATATCTCTGACAATTTGCAGATGGACTTCCTAAGCCGCCAACGGCTAGACCCTGGGGATGCATCTCTGCACCCCTAGATCTTTCAAAATCCCTGTCAAAGGTGGGGAAAACCTAGATGTGGACATCCTGGCCTCCCGGTTTAACAACAAGCTGAACAAATCTGTAGCCAGGCCTTTGCAGTAGACGCTCTGGTAATTCTGGTTCAGACATGTTGCTAACTCGGACATTTGGCTGACAAGCCATGGCCTCTTCCAAACAGACCGGAATTTCTGGCCCACAGTCATCTATCCTGCTTCCCATTCCCTGGCCATATCGACGAGAACTGGTAAAACCCAAATATTAAACTATCGGGGTATTTCTGACTCTCATCTTAATCCGAGCAGGAACTCTAGCGAATCCTCTATCACTCTTATTTTGGCCTTTCTCCAGTCTGGTCTTGACCAGCATCTGTCCCTGAGTACGCTGCAGAGAGGTTTCTGCCTTATCCATTCTCTTACACAAGTGTCTTGTCTCTCAATCCCATATCAAGACTTTTCTTTATAGAGTTGCTCAAATAAATCCACCAATTCAACCACCTGTGTCACCTCAGGATTTCAATCTGGTATTCTGTGTTCTGCAGACACCCTTTTGAATCAATTAGAGACATGCATTTGGAAGACCTCACACGTAAGATTGTCTTTCTGATCTCCATTACATGTTAGGCCTGTTTCTGAGTAAAGGGCCTTTTCTTGTTTTGCAGAGGGGTGAGGTAGTTTTGAGACCGAAGCCTTCTTTTACCTCACGGGGTCTTTTCGCTACACATAAATTAGGATATTGTCCTCCCTTGCCTCTGTCCTGCTCCAAAACATGACATGGAAAACACCTTACACTGCTTGGATGTGGTCAGGGCTGTCAGGGTCCATTTACCAGCCATGGCATCTGTTAACAAGACTGAGTCTCTCTTTGTTCTGCCTGGAGGTCCTTATAGAGGACAGTCTGCTTTCCGATCCACCATTTCCAAATGAATGACATACTTTATTTTCAGGGTCTATGCCCTTAAGGAAAGGGTTCCTCCCTTCCCCAAATTAGCTCATTCCATTGTTGGGGTCTCTTGGACTTTTCAGCATCAAGCATCTGTATCCCAGATTTGCAAAGCCACCACCTGGTCCTCTCTTCACACATTCTTAAAGTTCTACCAGGTGGGTATTCAGGCCAGGTCAATGCGAACTTCAGCCACAGGGTGCTTCAAAATCCAGCTTGGGAAAGATCACAACCATATGGTCGGGATCCGCCCTCATGCCTAAACTGGCATTCAGCTCAGCCTCTCCAGGGTTATTGTTTAGGGATGTCCTGTGGTCCATGACTACAGGTCCTGTACTGATGTTTTACCATGTTGTTGCCCACCTCCTGAGTTACTGTTTGGGGATGTCCCATGGTCTATGAATACAGGTCCTGGGCCGTACCAGGGCCGTCTTTTCCATTGGGCATGCTTGGCGGTTGCCCG
Source organism: Pelophylax lessonae (assembly GCF_965119305.1). NCBI lineage: Eukaryota > Metazoa > Chordata > Amphibia > Anura > Ranidae > Pelophylax > Pelophylax lessonae. Next base: position 164,218,045 of record NC_138771.1, read on the forward strand.
GGGGCCCCACTTGCTAAGGGGCCCCACAGCCCACACATATGGTGGTAAACTGTCAACAGGCCAGTCTGGCCAGAATCCTCCAGATTACTTTGTTTACCTGGTGGTCTAGGGCCCCCCCCGTTGTCGGCCGGGCCCCGCCGCCCCCCCCCCCCGTTGTCCGCCGGTGGCTAGAGTCCACTGGTTGCTAAGGCCAGGCCGATTGGCATCTAGCAACCAGTGACGTCACGTTCTGATTGAGAGCAGAGCAGACCCATGCATAGCCGGTACAAGGGGGGGGGGGTGCGAGGGAACATGTGCCCTGGGCGCAGTGTTAAGGGGGGGGCGGGTTGGGAGCGTCAACTCTTCTTTTATCCCAGTGACAGGATTAAAGCGTTCCACCTGTGTCCCCGCCGGCCGGCGTGCGCCCACTACCTGTAAGAATTCAGTATGTACGTACGAGTCTCCCCCCGGCATTTTCCACATCTTCTGTCAGCATCTGTGCCCGCCTCCTGGCCTGCCCACCTCCTGTAAGGCTTTAGTATTGATCTGCCCGTGTCTTGTCCAGGCATTTCCCTCGGGTTCTATCCCCGCCGGCTGACCCACCCACTCACTAGCTGGCCCGCCCACCCAGCACCTGTGACACTTTTCTAGCCTTTGTTCTATAGGTCTGATAGGAGGTGGGCGGGCCGGGAGGCGTGGACAAAAGCAGACAGAAGATGCAGAAAATGCCGGGGCTAGACTCGTGCATATCTAAAAATGCTGAATCCTTACAGGTGGTGGATGGGCTGGCCGGAGGGGACAGAAGCTGATTTGCCTTGCCTAAACCCAAAAAACACAGAGCAGTACAGGTACAGTGTCATTATGTACTGCTGTTTTCCACTAAACACCATGTTTCCTGGCTGTAGCCAACTATTAGGGCTCGTTTACACGTGCGGTTGGGGGCAGCAAAACATGCAGCTGAGCATCATTTTTACCCACCCCCCCATTGCTCCTCTTTAAAGGAGAAGGTTAGCCAAAGCTATTTCAGCTATACTTCTCCTGGGGATCACAGGAGTGCATTTAGTCACGCACTCCTGTGACCCATTTTCAGGCGACAGTGGGTTAAAGACATATCGCATGACCAGAGAGGAAAAGACGTAGCAGCCGCCTTCATTCCCAGTGGGTGCCACTCTGAGACTGAGGTGTGAACTGTACACATGGGGGTGGGTGGGGGGGATTGAGGGCGCAGTTTGCCATCCTTGCTGGGTGACCTTGTCCTGGCACTGCCCATTATGCACCTACACCTTGGGGGGGCGCAGTTTGGCGTCTCCGCCCCTGGGCGCTAGATGGCCTTGTCCTGCACTAGACCCATGATGCACAGTTCCTCGTCGGTCGGCTCGTCCTCCTCTATGCGCCTAGAAGACTGGCTCCGCCTCCTCCCAACTTCTCCCTTCATGTGCAGCCGTTGTAAAAGGTAAGGCAGTCAGCCCAGCTGCCAGGCTGCTTGATTTTATTTATTTTTTTTCACTCTCTCTCTCCATCCACACAAGAGACAACTAATACCTGGAGGATATACCTTACTATATATTGGTCCCTGTAATATGTATATAGTAAGATATATATACTCCAGGTAGTAGTTGTACTCTCTTGTAGTATATAGTGTTCCCTGTAATGTGTATATAGTCTATATACATATTACAGGGAACACTATATACTACAAGAGAGTACAACTACTACCTGGAGTAAATATACCTTACTATATATACATATTACAGGGACCAATATATACTACAAGAGAGTACAACTAACTACCTGGAGTATATACCTTACTATATACATATTACAGGGACCAATATATACTACACAAGAGTACAACTAGGCTGGAGTATATACCTTGCTATATACATATTACAGGGAACACTATATACTATAAGAGACTCTTGTAGTATATAGTGTTCCCTGTAATATGTATATAGTAAGGTATATACTCCAGCCTAGTTGTACTCTCTTGCAGTATATATTGGTCCATGTAATATGTATATAGTAAGGTATATACTCCAGGTAGTTGTGCTCTCTTGCCATGATGAATGCATGTCCTTGCTCACCTCCTCCGGACTCCTCTCTGCCCTGTCCTCTTCCTCCAGGCGCCCCTCCCATTGGCCGCCGGGCTATCGCTGCTCCGCCCAGAGTAGGCAGGGGGCCCCAGTGCAATGCATTACCCAGGGGCCTATAAGGCTCTTAAGATGGCAATGTCCTGTACTGTATGATTAAGATAATAGGAAACTATTTACCTGTTTATTCCTAATCATGGAGTACAGTCCTCTCCTCTCTATGCGTTGATCGCTTCTGAATGCTCGTTAAAAAAACTGGGATCTCATGGTGTGGGTGGGATTATTTGAATGTCTAGCTTTTTTTTACTCCAATATGAGGAATTGGCAGGCAAGAGATTCTTGAGAAAGGGGGTTCTCACACCCCCAAAACATTGAGTTTTTCCTCCCCCTTTTTCTTTTTACCAGGGTATGGCTCAGCTATCCTTCTCTTCTGGGTACTGAATTCCTGTATGTACTTCTGAACATCAGCTGCTTAATGATTTAGAGATGCATACTGCAACTATATACATGCATGCATTTTTGTTTGATGGAATTAAAGGTTGTGCGAATACCTACGCTGTATTATGTTTTAAAGTTATATGACATACTTGGCTATGTGTACCTATTGTATAATTGTATGTATATGTCTAATACAACTTAATTGTTTAAACATTTTTGTTATGTGGTGTGCTTACTCTGTATGGATCTCCAGTCTCCAGCCTTTTCCTCTGCCTGCTTACAGTAAAAAGGTCACCTCAGGCTACCTGCTGCCAGTGTTTTTAGTACCTGAGGTCTTGTTTCACCCAGGACCTAGTTGCATTACTCCTTGGCAGCTGCAGAAAGTCTTCCCTAATACAAAGGACAGTTCCACTGCCACAAGTGACCTCAGCCAGTATTCCCCTAATGATTCTGAGGACATTTACTCATAGAGAACTGGGCCCTGTGATCTAGAGACTGGAACCTCTATTGCTATAGGGTTGTCATTATCAGAGCCTTTCCCAGTTCTGTTGGGTGAGGCAAGTCCTCCTACACGTCCACTCAGGACCTCTTAGCTGTTTGTGCTGAGCTACTGGGGCACTCTTCCTGAAGAGGCTCCAAGCACATCCCCGGGCCCCACCCTCTCTGATCCTTCCAAGCCCCTAAATCATGCCAGGCCTATGGCCCTGTCACCACCTTTAACTAAGATTACCTATTCCCAGCAATCTGTCTCTGAAGACAGGGGCACCGCAGTCAATTGCTTTTGACTGAGATTTACAGGGGGGTGTTTCAAAGCTTGTTGATGCAGTGCATAGTGCCTTGCATCTGGAGGACCAGCCTGCTCTTTGGGTGATCAGGACACCCCTTTAGCCCAAATCCTTTTTCTTCTGGCACCTCCTTCTGATGCCCCCTCAATATCAATGCATGTTCCCAGGTCTTCCTGGGTTCCCCACACCTGGAAACCCTTGGCCCTGTCCAAGTCGGTACATGGCTTTTGGATTTGTACCCTATGCAGAGTCCCACTTCCTTTTTTCAGGAGAATCCTATATACTTGTACTGTTGAATCCCTCCTCTTGGTACCACTGGTGCTATCCAGAATCTTTCCTTCCCAAAGGGACTCTCTGACCTACAAGGTCAAACAGGAACATATCTGGCTATCCCTACTTTAACAAGGATCTGGCCCCTTGTTAAGGTGGGGATCTGCTATTTCTCGAGCACTGCACTTTGTGTTTATCCTAGTGTCCTTTGCTGGCATCCCCATTTTGGAGTGCTCAGACAACCTCCAAGTCAGCTTTTTGTACCTTGCAGCCAGAACCCCAATGAAGGGTCTAATACCTGCAAGCTTCAGCTGGATAGGATCTCACAGGTGTCTGTTGTTGGTAGTTTAGTCACTGGTTGGCAAAGCTGTGCAGCTTAAAATCTTGCTACAAAGGCTTATACTCCATGTGACATGGGAGTTTCTTCCTTTTTCGCCCTATCAACAGTCTGTAGGGCATTGAGGGAGCTCTTGACAGGGTATCCCATTCTCTTGTTGATTCTCAGTTCCTTTAATCCCCCCTCTCTATTGCTGGGGGCCTGGGCTCTGGGTGAGATAACTAGATGGTCTCTATGGCTCAGGAAGTCCCTGTCCTGACACATGCTGGGGTGTCCATATGCCCAGGACTTGTGTCTTGTTCTCCAGAACAGATGGTTTCCTTTTGGATCCCATTATGAGTCACCACCCTAAGCTGGACTCCCTTGGATATCACTGTGTTCTAAAACAAAGCACCAGAGAAAAAACACACTTAGAGCTTTGGAGAGAGACAAGTAAACACTACAGATATACAGTAGGTGCTTTGTTCACATTTCATGACGGAGGTTTACAACCACTTTAAGCAAACTTTAACCACTTAACGACCAGCCACGTAGATCTACGTCGGCTGACTTTGAGTGGTTATACCGGGATGATGCCTCTAGCTAGAGGCATCATCCCGGTACCGTTGTTTGAAGCCGGCGGTCGGCTTTCCGTCGGTAACGATCGACGCGGCTCGGGAGCCACTCGATCGTTACCCGGGGGGGCGGGAGGGGACGTCCCCCCCCCTCCCGCCGCCTTCCGCGGCTTTGCTCGGGGCTCCCGTCCCACCGGGAGCCCCGAGCACCCAGCCGGCACGTCCGCCGGCTGGATGGAGTCCCGATGAATGCCGGAAACGGCATCGATCGGGTCTCCGATGACGTAACCCGGAGGCGGCGTCCATGACGTCACATCCGGGTTACTGTGCCGCAAAAGGCGGCAGATTTAAAAAACGGCTGTATGCAAAAATGCCGTTTTTGGCGTTTTGCATACAGGGAAGTGTAGTGGAGGGGTCTAGGGTCTTTTAGACCCTCGATCCCTCCATAAAGTGTACCTGTCACACATATTGCTGTCACAAGGGATGTTTACATTGCTTGTGACAGCAATAAAAGTGATCAGATTTTTATTTTTTTTTAAAAACCTGTAATAAAGTTAATAAGAAAGAAAAAATACATAGGAAAAAAAAAAAAAAAAAATTTAGCCGCCCCTGTCACCGTTAGCTCGCGCACAAAAAAAAACGTATACGCAAGTCGAGCCGCAAATGAAATCGCTGTTCAAACCACACATGTGAGGTATCGCCGCGATCGCCAGAGCGTGGGCAATAATTTAAAAAAAAGAGCTACACTCTAACTCAAAACTGGTAACCGTTAAATAAATTTAAAGCGTCGCAGATTGAGATCTCTATTGACCGTAGTTTGTCGCTATCCCACGGGGGGGCGCAATTTTAAACCGTAACATGTTTGGTATCTATTTACTCGGCGTGACATGTTCTTTCACAATATACAAAAAAATGGGCTAACTTTACTGTTTAGTATTTTTTAAAATTAGTGAAATGTGATTTTTCAAATTTTTTCCAAAAAAATGGCGTTTTAAAGACCGCTGCGCAAATACCGCGTGACAAAAAATTTTGCAATGACCGACATTTTATTCTCCAGAGTCTTTGCTAAAAAAATATATATAATGTTTGGGGGTTCTAAGTCGTTTTCTAGGAAAAAATACTGGTTTTAACTTGTGAACAAAAAGTGTCCGAAATAGGGCTGGGGGTAAAGTGGTTAAAGAGGAAGTAAACCCTCCTCTGCAACTTGTACCTATAGTTAAGGCTTACCTATAGGTACTGTAAATATCTCCTAAACATTCACCGTTTAGGAGATATTTACTTTGCATGCAGCCAGTGACATCACTGGCGCATGCGCTATGAAGGAACGTGCCGTTCCTTCAGAGCCCCATGCCGTTACCATCGGCTCCCGCGCACATGTGCGGGAGTGACGTCATCGCGGCTCCAGCCAATCAGATGGCCGGATGCCGCAAACCCAGGAGAAGGGCGACAGAACATGTCGCCCATGAGACAGGTAAGCGGTTGGCACTGCGGGGCTTCGATGCATACTAGCTCATTATGTGTTTTTCTTTCAGGTGTTTGTTTTTTTTTGTTTTTTTAAATTCTGAGGTTTTCAACCTCTTTAAGCAAGTTTAGCATACCAAAGCAGTCACCTGCCATTTATTAAGTGTAAGCATAAACATTTTTTTTTTTTTTTTCAAAGTCTGTCTCAACTGCAAGATTTCCCTTCACCTCCTGTTCTGGAGATGTGACAGGAAATTCGATGAAATTTCCCCTAAAGGGTAATTTCTGTCTTAGAAAGCGGTCACCCAAATTTTGTCCTAGTTGAATGATTTATTCTTTCCTCTTGCTCTGGTGACGACTAAAATTTTGGATTACAGTTTTAAAATTCTATATTTTCCTTCACTTTTGTCTGGACGCCAATAGTCACCAGGACAAAGAGGGTTAAAATTGGTCAGCTGGGACACTTAGGCAGGAATAAAAATTAGACAGAGGATTAAAAAAAAAAACCTGATTGTGCTAAACTGAAACAAGAATTACTGCACTTTATACATCATTGGGCAGTGCTTATCTCAACAAGCCAATATGTGTGGGGTTTATTTTCTATAATTGTTCTATGCTGTCTTTATTACAGGTGATAAAAAGAGTGTGGGCAACACTCCAGAAACACCACGTCTACCATCATCCACTCGCTCTGATGTCAGAACATCAAAGTCCAAATCTTGCTCATCGCTGCTTTCTGCTCATGCAAGCCGTCCAGGGTCTAATACCAAGCCCATTCTACCACCTATTCCATCAGGACGAAAGAAGTCTCCAAGTTAATTCAGCTAGCCCTTTGGCACTATTTTTCTACACTCCTTAATAAAGACAATGCCAGGCTTTTAATTTTTCTCCTATATGCTTTGCATTAAACGTTGTTTGCTGAATTGCTGTTTCAAGAGCTATTTAACCACTTAAGCCCAGGAAGATTTTACCCCCTTCCTGACCAGGGGGTATTTTGCGATTCGGCACTGTGTGACTTTAACAGACAATTGCGCGGTCGTGCGATGCTGTACCTAAACGAATTTGACGTCCTTTTTTTTCCCACAAACAGAGCTTTCTTTTGGTGGTATTTGATCACCTGTGCGATTTTTTGATCATGCGCTATAAACAAAAAAAGAGTGTCAATTTTGCAAAAATAACAATATTTTTCACATTTTTTTATATGAAATTCCCCCCCAAAAAATGTAAAAATCTAAATTTTTTAACATTTTCGGCCAATTTGTTTTATGCTACATATGTTTGGTAAAAAAAAATCGCAAAAAGCGTATTTTGATTGGTTTGCGCAAAAGTTATCGCGTTTACTAACAAAGGGAAAGATTTTTGTCATTTTTTTTTTAAACGCATAATGGCGGCGATCCGCGATTTTTTTGCGGTACTGCGACATTGCGGCGGACAGATTGGACCCTTGACTGACATTTTTGACACTTTTGGGGGTACCAGTGACATTTCTACAGTAATCAGTGCCATAAATATGCACTGTTACAGTAAAATTACACTGGCAGTGAAGGGGTTAACTTTATTTGAGAGGGAGGGGCTGTGTGTGTCCCTAGGGGCGTGATTCTAACAGTGATTGGCTGTGGCTTGAGGTGTAGGAACAATGATCAACGGTCCTACATAGTAGAACCGTATGATCATTGTTTCTACACAGGGGAGAATGACAGGCGGCTTGTTTACACTAGCCGCCTGCCTTTCTCCCTTTCCCCCGACGATAGCCGAGTGACCGACGGACGTCGGGTCCGCCGGTCACACGTGCGGGGGGGGGGTCCGTGACCGGGCGGGAGCGCGCCTCCGGCGGCGCGCGCGCTCGCCAGAGCCTCACAGGCTAGCGACGTAGACCTACGTCGCTCTGCCTGTGAGGGGCTGACTGCTGCAGTAAATATACTGTGCGCAGTCTGCAAGTGGTTAATATCATATATTCAAAATACATTTTTTACCTTTAGTTGACTTACAGAGGCTAATTTACTGAAGCAGATGAGAATGTTCACTCAATAAATTATAGTCGTGTCCACTTTAAATACCCAATCATATTCAGATAAAATAAACAGGAATTTGTTTTTCACGTGATCGAATCTTCAATCTTGGCTTCCTGGCTGTCACAAATCAGTGACTTCAGTACTTTTTATGTAATTGACTTGGAACAAATATACACAGTTCACTAGTTCTATTTCTTCAGTATCTCACAAAAGTGAGTACACCCCTCATATTTTTGTAAATATTTTATTATATCTTTTCATGTGACAACACTGAAGAAATGATATGTTGCTACAATGTAAAGTTGTGAGTGTACAGCTTGTGTAACAGTGTAAATTTGCTGTCCCCTCAAAATAACTCAACACAGTCATTAATGTCTAAACCGCTGGCAACAAAAGTGAGTACACTCCTAAGTTAAAATGTCCAGATTGGGCCCAAAGTGTCAATATTTTGTGTGGCCACCATTATTTTTCAGCACTGCCTTAACCCTCTTGGGCATGGAGTTTACCTGAGCTTCACAGGTTGCCACTGGAGTCCTCTTCTACTCCTCCATGATGACATCCTGGAGCTGGTGCATGTTAGAGACCTTGCGCTCCTCCACCTTCTGTTTGAGGATGCCCCACAGATGCTCAACAGGGTTTTACCCTCAGCTTCTTTAGCAAGGCAGTGGCTGTCTTGGAGGTGTGTTTGGGATCGTTATGTTGAAATACTGCCCTGTGGCCTAGTCTCTGAAGGGAGGGGAATCGTGCTCTGCTCCCGTATCCCATGGTGCATGTTGGCATTCATGGTTCCCTCCATGAACTGTAGCTTCCCAGTGCCAGCAGCACTCATGCAGCCCCAGACCATGACACTCCCACCACCATGCTTGACTATAGGCAAGACACACTTGTCTTTGTACTCCTCATCTGGTTGCCGCCACACACGCTTGACATCTTTTGAACCAAATAAGTTTATCTTGGTCTCATCAGACCACAGGACAGGGTTCCAGTAATCCATGTCCCTAGTCTGCTTGTCTTGAGCAAACTGTTAGTGGGCTTTATAGGGCATCATCTTTAGAAGAGGCTTCCTTCTGGGATAACAGCAATGCAGACCAATTTGATGCAGTGTGCGGCATATGGTCTGAGCACTGACAGGCTGACCCCCGCCCCATGGTGAGGCCTGTTCTGAGTTGAACCTGTCCTGTTAAACCGCTGTATGGTCTTGGCCACTGTGCTGCAGTTCAGTTTCAGGGTCTTGGCACTCTTATAGCCTAGACCATCTTTATGTAGAGCAATTTTTTTTTTAAATAATTTTTTTTTTTCAGAGAGTTCTTTGCCATGAGGTGCCATGTTGGACTTCCAGTGACCAGTATGAGAGTGAGAGCAATAACACCAAATTTAACACACCTGCTCCCCATTCACACCTAAAACCTTGTATCACTAACGAGTCCCATGACACCAGGGAGGGAAAATTGCTGATTGGGCCCAATTTGGACATTTTCACTTAGGGGTGTACTCACTTTTGTTGCCAGCGGTTTAGACATTATTGACTGCGTGTTGCGTTATTTTGAGGGGACAGCAAATTTACACTGTTATACAAGCTGCACACTCACTACATTTTAGCAACGTGTCATTTCTTCAGTGTTGTCACATGAAGAAATATAGTAAAATGTGAAGAGTGTACTCACTTTTGTGAGATACTGTACTTGCTGCCTTTTTCTTTTGGGTCAGCGACTCAAAGTGCTGAAGCCAGATGCAGCCAGGCATCTAGTATTTTTCGCAAAGTCTGAAGTCTGCAGTGGAAGTCTACAAAGAAAACCATTTACTGGGGATGTTTGGTTTGTTAGGACAATAATGTATTTGCACAAAATTACAGCGTGGCCATGTACATTTAAATTGCACTTTTGCCTGGGCAATCAATAACTAAGATTACATTATTTATAACATTTTGCAAAATTGACTGATTGTAATTCAATAAACTGTAAACTACTTTCATTGCTTAGAAAATTATATTTAGTAAATACTTATTATGTATGTCTGTTTTACTAACATCTACATACTCAAAATATAGCTGAGGCTCATGTAAAATCTCTGAATAAGTAACTAGTTTGCAGTGTGGATTGCATATGCAAACCCTAAGGATGTCACCATTTGTTAAGGGGCCAATCCACCCACCCAAAAATCTGATAGCTGCATTAAATATTGTGGCATTTGACACAAAAAACATCATGATTATGCTTACTTCTTTATTAAATATTGTGACATTTGACACAAATATAATGGTTATGTTTACTTCTTTATCATTCATTAAAGAGGAATTAAATCTTCATAGATGGATGGATAGGATAGATGTCTTATCTCTTTAGAAAAAAAAAAAAAAAGTTTAAAGCGGTTGTAAACCTACATTTTTTTCCTAAAATAAAAAAACCATGCTATAATTACTTGCTCTGTGCAATTGTTTTGCAGAGAGCGGCCCCTTACCTCCTCTTCTGGGGTCTCCCGTCAGCACTCTCGGCTCCTCCTCTTCTCCAAGTGCCTCCATAGCAAGCTGCTTGGTACAGGATTTTACTCAAACCTGTTCACCAATGTCAAAGCCCAAGAAAGCATTTGCCCCATTCTGGATTGGAAGGCATCAGAAATGTATGCATGGAATCCACCACGTCTGCATGTGAATGAACTACAAGTACAGTCAGCCACCGTAGCTGATGGCTTGTAGTTCTGAATGAACTGCGAGGGTGATGAGGAGCGTTCTTGCATTTTATTCACAAGCCTTGCAGCTTTCAAACAGACAGCCTGAATGAAGGTGCGGGCAGAAAGCTGCAAGGCTTGGGTGCAAGAAGCCTGACCTTACACCCATGATTACAGGTGCTATGCTTTCCAGGATCCTACAGGGAAAAATAATAAATGCACAGATGTTCAGATTACCTGATGCAAGCTTTAGGTGCAAGGTCTTGCAGACTACCCCCATTTTATACACTGTTATTCTGTGCATTTGTCAGTGTTTTTGTTTGCCGTGTTGCTTATCCCGAAAGTTTAATTGTATTTGGACATCCCAGTTGTCTAGTTACCTTTGATCTTGGGTTCCTTAACCACTCCAAGTCCTTAGGCTGTTTTTCAATTTCCTGGACTTTAAGTAGTTAAAAGAAGCTCATGGCGATAGCCGTGAGCTTGGTGTCCTTTTTATATTTTTGATTCATTCACTGATTCCCTATGTGCCTAATAAACCCAGAAGTGATGCGTTTTACATCAGTTACCGCTTCACAGCTGTTGTTCCTCAGCAGCTCTAATGCCCTGTACACACTATCAGATTATCTGAAGACTTTTGTCTTCAGATTTACCTTTTCTATGTAGTGCAAGGGCCTGCCGGATTGCATACAAATTGAAAGTGTTTAGGTTTGACCTCATATTATATGGTTTTGGTAAGTCTGCAGACAATCTGATAGTGTGTACAGGGCATTATCAAGCACAATCTGCTTGTAGAGAGGTGGAATACAACAGCTCTAGCCACATCTAATCAAAGGGGGGAAATCTCATCAGGATGAACCAGAGTAGGGCAGAGAGATTGAACAATGTCCTAGGGAAGGATCAGGAAGGGTTCTTTAGAGGGCAAGACTGCAAACTCAAAGACAGTCGCTGAGCAGAGGTGATGGTCATAAGAACAACCTTATGAGTCAGAGTAGACAGGAAATCAATATCCATAACAGGTTCAAAGTGCAGACTGAAGCCTGTAAAAATAGAACATTGTGAACTACACCCTTTTGCAAAGATCTCAATGAAGAAGTGAGAAGTAATAAGTATTTGAAACAAATTGAGAGAGCTGGAATTTTTCTCTTAAATGGTACTCAAAGCCAATTGTTGATCCAGTCTGGATTGTAGGATGGTCAATGATACATCCCATGGAGTATTTCCTGGAATACATTTTACCTGCCTTGCAGCAAAGTATGCTGCCCTTGTGCAACCACAGACCTTGTATGGTTAGACCTTCCTAGATTTAAGGAGTGCAGGAAAGACAGACCCCTTGTCTCTTAGGACTTGGGCTTCACCCCACTAACATTGCTTGCGTTAGTACAGCTATTTCTGCTTTTTAGTTCAGCCCGCTAGGTTGAATGAAAAAAATACTTCTAGTCAGCTTAATAAAGACATTGAAAGCTTTAAGATCCAGTATTGGGCAGGTACCCCTTTTTGGGTTGGGAACAGTGAACAGGTTTGAATAAAAATCTAGACATTTTTCTGCTTGAGGAACAGCAGCATTGGCTCCATAACTCAGGGGTTCTGCCAAGGCAGCAAGGAGATTTGGTATTCTTTGTGGAGAGCATGGCCAATAGGCTGATCACAAAAACACTGAGCCAAATAAAAAATCGCCCAGCCACACATTGGGAGTGTGTAACAGCAGGTTGCAGGACAGGGCCTACAAAACAAAGACTTGGAAAGGGTTTCAAGATGCTTGCCAGCTTGGCCTTAGGGCTCCATTCACATCTAGGCATTGCTATTTTTACAGGCCTTTTTGTGCAGGCTTTATTAGGTTGACAAGTGACAAAAAAAAAAAAAACTGTAGCTTGCCAAAAAAACTTATGTACGTTTTTGAGCAAAGGGTGTTTTGTGTAGGATGACAGAATGTTCCGATGTGAACAGGGGTCGTTAAACTGAATGGGATTTGTCATGTTGGGGCGTTTTTAGAACTGAGGCTTAGAGCAGAAAATCACCCAAAAACACCTAGATGTGAACGGAGCGGAGCCTTAAACATTGGAAGAAGATCAACAAAAATGGTCAGCGTTTTGTTAGGGAAGGTCCACTTATTAACCACTTGCCGACCGCCGCAAGTACATATACTGCGGCGGTCAGCCCCGTGCAGGCAAAGTGACGTATGGGTATGTCGCTTGCCTGCGAGCCAATAGGGGCGAGCCGCTCCCGCCCCCGCTTGTTCACTGTGTTCCCCGCGCTTGTGACCGGCGAACATCGCGATGGTTCCGGTACAGAGGGAGAAAGGCAGGCAGCTAATGTAAACAAAGCCGTCTGTCATTCTCCCTTGTGTAAGTGCAGAGATCATACGGTCCTGCTATGTAGGATCGTATATCTCTGTAGTTACACAAACAGCCACATCCCATAACAGTTATAAGCACGCCCCTAGGGAAACATTTAACCCCTCCTTCTCTAATAAAGTTAACCCCTTCCCTGCCAGTGTCATTTTTACAGTAACAGTGCATATGTATAGCACTGATTACTGTAGTAATGTCACTGGTACCCCCAAAAGTGTCAATAATGTCAGTCAAGGGTCCAATCTGTCTGCTGCAATGTCGCAGTCCCACAAAAAAAAAAAAAAAAAAAAAAAAATCGCAGATCGCTGCCATTACTCGTTAAAAATTAAAAAAAAACAATAAAAAAAGGCCAAAAATCTTTCCCTTAGTTAGTAAACGCAATAACTTTTGCGCAAACCAATCAAAAATACGCTTATTGCGATTTTTTTTTACCAAACATATGCAGCAGAAAACATATTGGCCTAAAATGTAAAAAAAAAAAAAAATGTGGGAAAAAGGACGTCAAATTTGTTTAGGTACAGTGTCGCACGACCGCGCAATTGTCAGTTAAAGTCACACAGTGCCGAATCGCAAAATAGGGCCTGGTCAGGAAGGGGGAAAAATCTTCCGGGGCTTAAGTGGTTAAGTAAACGTCTTCTCCATAGGATATTCTTCAGCAAAGCATTGTGGAGGAAATAAAAAATTGGCAGGGGTAACCTGAACTTGTATAAAATAGGTTTCAGTAATGAATGTGCTAGAAAAGTTTTGACAGTCTTAGGACCTTGACCTAGATGCCGATTGCTCCAATTTTTAACATGCAATAACAAGAACCAAAATTTAAGCCTAAGAATTATGTAATCAGTTTCCTCAGGCATAAACTTACCAAAAAAGGAACAATGAGATTATTGCACCACAGCTGTTGCAGGAATGTTATCATACTCCTATACCCTCTGCTTCAGTCTGTTTCTCAGTTCTGAGTCATCTATTATGCTAGAGATTTTAATTATAAAATCCAAAATAACAAGAAAATTCCTCTCTGGACAAAGTGGATGAGGGAAAAACACCGGAGAGAGCTGCGTGAGTGTGCCCTAAGTACTAGAGTTTCACATGCAGAACCAGTGAACATGTCACATTCCAGTTACTCATTTCCCCCATTACCAGCATACTCCCAAGACCATAAATCAAGAGCTGCACTGAATTTAAATTGCCAAGGCAAGAAGGGGAAGCCTTTCTGATTGGCTGCAGCCTGACATGAGGCAAAGGGTTTTGCTTTGATTGTATGTGCCATGAGTGAGAGACAGAAAGCCAGGCTGGACAGGGGATTAGCCTTATAGCTAAGTATATTAATCAGCAGCTGAGACCAGGTGATGCCTAAAGCAAGAACAAAAGAAGAGTGCACGTTTATGGAAGCACTGGTATAACAGGAACCACAGCAGAAAGGAGGGAAGGACAAACCACAAGCTAGTAGAAATACAGGTATCAGCAAACTTAAAGGTAAAAGATCAGTTCTGCTGTTGATCTGTGACCCCAGTACACTTAAGGTCTCTGGAGTACTATATGCAGAACTTGTTACAGGCTAGCCCTGCAATCCTCGGTCGCTAAGTAGCTAAACGATTGACTGAAGAAAAATGTTATTCTTATATCTATATTTATCCTAGGGCACTTGCAAAAAAAAAAACCCCAAAAAATTGAAGCATTATGGGAATGGAAAGGTTTATACTTGACTGGTCAACAGCTTTGTTTTTAATGGACAAAATAAAAGCTTACAGAATAGGAAAAGGAGGTTGCCATGAAGTCACTCTTCTCTGGTAATATGGCACTGTGACGGAACCGACCTACACTGTGCTTGAGTGCTTCCATCAGTATACCGCTTCCTCCAGTCTTGAACATAGATATCAGATATTATAGCCGCATAAAATACAAGACAAGGTGACAACTTAGCTTGTATGAGATCTGGAACCCTATATTGAACAAACTAACACAGGAATACAATTACCATAGCTAAACATTAAGTTAAACTGACCACCTGGACAACCAATCAGGGATCTCATTCCAGGTCAGACTTGCTGACATTGAGCTCCCAAAGAACAATGCACATTAATATAAGTGTAAACACATCCCTTAGCAGACAATAGGTGAATTAGCACAAATAACAAATGTGTGGAAGACAGGTGGTTGAGCTGATGATATTAGCAACTCCTATGTGTCTGACTGTGTGGAGCAGTTCTGATAGGTAATGGGCAGATAGGCCCTAATAGGGACCCAGGGGGCTAGAGTCCCAGAGTTTGTGTGTCTTGGGGAGAACAGGACTCGAATCCAAAGTAACATTACTCCAAGGGTCCCCCCAGCATACACCCCCCAAAGAGTAGAGTTCCCTTAAAAGCCAGGGCCCATAGTCAGTAGGTAAGGTGCTAGCCTGCAGTCCCCTCCAAAAGCCTCTGTCCCCGGCGAGTCTATCACAGGCACCATGCAAAAACTCTCTATACATTTCTGAAAGTTCAGCTAATGAGCCCCTCTTCCTGTGAAGCGGAGGTTTTTATTGGCTGGTGGAAGATGGGCAGTTTCATTGGCTAATGCATCAGGGTACGTCATAATGGAAACTTTAAATTATGTATGTAAACAATTGTAGCGGTTATATGCTACCGATAGTAAATATTTGATTAGGATGCTCTGGTTAAGTGGAATTGTTTAGCAAGGCCAGTAAAAAAGCCTGTATCAAATTAGAATGAAAATCTGGCCACTGATTACTGTGGTAAAAATATGTTGCTTTGTCTAATAAATGGATTTTTGTAAAATCTTACCGTAAAATCCTTTTCTCTTAGCTCATTGACAGACGTAGTCCTCGGTGATACAGCACCTTCGGGTTATGTTGCCTCCACAGGAGTAGGACTAGACAGGAAATAAAATGCTCTGGCCACACCCTAGGGGCAGTCCCCGAGGGTATATCCTCTCTCTCTCTGCCACAGCAAATCAGTTATGTCACAAAAGCAGTGTTTAGAGAATTTAACCCAACCCAACTCAAAAACAGAGGGGCGGGTACTACGTCTGTCAATGAGCTAAGAGAAAAGGATTTTACGGTAAGATTTTACAAAAATCCATTTTTCTCTATCGCTCATTGACAGACGTAGTCCTCGGTGATACAGCACCTTCGGGAAGTCCCAGAGCAGTATCACAAATGAGGGGTGGGAAAATGGAAATCAAATCCAAATCTAGAAGGCCCAGCCGGTGCCAACTAGAAGTTTACAATGCTCATCCTTAATGATGAGACTCAACAAAAAAATTTTCAAACAGAAAAAAACCCTCGAGGTAGACCACCGGTCTCCTCAAATTGCGGCCTGCAAAACCTTGCGGCCAAATGAGGCATCCGCCGATGCCATGACATCAATTTTATAAAATTTTGTAAAAGGTATGTACCGACGACCAGGTGGCCGCCTTACATACCTGGACCACTGACGCCTGATGGCGAAAGGCCCAGGAAGTACTGAGCGCTCGAGTGGAGTGCGCCCTAACAGGGAACGGAGGACTCTGACCCTTAATAGAATAAGCCTGTACCACCGTCTGTCTAATCCATTTGGCAATAGTCGCGGCAGATGCAGGCAACCCCTTTCTGGGGCCATCCGTGATCACAAAAAGTGAATCCGTCTTACGGAACGATTCCGTAGCCTTCAGGTATACCCTGATTGCCCGAACCACATCCAAGGAATGCAACGCATGTTCCCGATGATGATTGGGCTGAGGACACAAGGAAGGTAGTACAATATCTTCATTCAGATGAAAATCTGAAACCACCTTAGGAAGAAAGGATGGCTTAGGGTGAAGTACTACCTTATCCCTATGAATCACTAAGTATGGGGACTGGCATGATAAAGCAGCCAGTTCTGACACCCTGCGAGCAGAAGTGATAGCCACCAAGAAGGCCACCTTCTGGGATAAAGTAAGCAAGGGAATCTCCCTGATGTTTTCAAAGGGAGGTTTCTGTAGAACCGACAAAACCAAATTAAGATCCCAGGGCAGTAAGGGCGCGCGGACTGGTGGAGCCAGGTGCCGCACCCCCTGGATGAAATTCCACACCAAGGACTTGGTAGCTAAAGGTTTCTGAAAGAAGATTGCTAATGCTGAAACTTGACCCTTGATGGTGCTCAAGGATAGTTTCTGCTCAACCCCTTTTTGCAAAAAGGCCAATATTCGAGTCACCGAATAGGTACGTGGAGGAAATCCTAAAGATTCGCACCACGCGATATAAGTCTTCCATGTGTGATAATAGACCTTGCTGGAAGTCGCTTTCCTTGCTTTAATAAGGGTAGGAATGACTGAAGCTGACAACCCTCTGTCCTTCAGTACTTGGGTCTCAATGGCCAGGCCATTAAAACCAGCGACTGTAAAGCACGATGGTAGATTGGTCCTTGAGACCGCAGACACTCCCTGAGACGAAGTTCCCACGGAACGTCTGCGACTAGCATGTCCAAGTCGGCCAGGCCGGCTTGACGAGGCCATCCTAGAATTTCTAGGACCACTGGCGCTGACTGGATCTGAACCAGGCGTCCCTAGAGCTATCTGGCCCCGACCATCCGAGAAAGTCTGGTCATCTTCTGTTCCCACACATTTATCAGACACCTGATTCCTATCAGGAACGGTGATCTTTCCTGGTTGAACCTCAGGGACCGAAGTCACCCGGCTAGAGGCTTCTTGGTCTGTCTGGTCAACCAGATCCGATTCCTGTGGGGAATTGAGACTAATCTTAGGAAAAGGTAAAGGAAAAGATCTATTCAGGGAACGGTGACTACCGCTCCCTGTAGTGCTTAAATGTTGGAAGGGAAGAATCGCACCGGTAGTAGTAGTCGATGCTCGATCTAATGTCCTGAATACCAGTGAAAACGTCCCCCCACCCTCAACCCGGGTGGGGGCGCACCTTCAGGCTGTGTAATCCTTTGCTTCGGGTTTGGCTGAGTCGGTCCTCTGTTTGTCCGACCAGCCTTTCTTAAACCCTCCTGGAGGAGTCTTGCCTTTCCCGCTTGTTCCAGCCGGGCATGCGAACCCTTTATGGGCGGTAAAGAAAGGTCCTCGCTTGTTGCGAGGTCCCTTAGCTTTAGCAGCCTGTGGCAAGAAAGTGCTCTTGCCCCCAGTGGCATCCTTAATGATTTCATCTAGGGTGGCCCCAAATAGGCGATTCCCCTGAAAAGGGAGATTCGTCAAGGTCTTTTTGGAACCTAGGTCAGCTGACCAGCATTTTAACCACAGCACACGTCTGAGGATTAACGCTGACATAGATGCATGCCCTAATAGGGGGGTAGCATCCAAGGCTGCGTCACAGACAAACTGTAGCCCTTGTATAATCTGTTCCATCAAATCAGATGTTCCCTGGGGGATATCTTTTCCCCTTAGGTCTTGGCGTACCAATCTCGCCCATTCCGTTAGTGTCTGGGAAACTAGACCAATAACAATTACTGGTCTAAATGCTGACCCTATCAGGGAGAAGATAGTGCGGGACTCCGCTTCCATCTTTTGATCCACCGGATCCTTAAAGGACGAAGTGTCCACCACTGGGATAACCGTGGCTTTATTCAGCCTGGAAATAGGTGGATCCACCACTGGTGGTACCGTCCATTTCTTAATGAGGGATTCCTCAAACGGATAGCGTCTAGCAATACGCTTGGAAATAGTAAAGGTACGCTTAGAATGCTCCCATTCTCCTTTAATTTTATTACCAAAACACTTGGGTACAGGAAAAACCTTCACCGTTTTGATGGGCTTGTTAGTACCAAAGGGAATCTCTGTTTCAGTTGCCTCTGCCGGTAAAACCTCAAGTCTTAAGGTTTCCCGCACCGCCACAACTAGTGCGTCCACCAATGCTTCTTCCTGAATTATGGCGGAAGAATGAACGTCCTCCTCACTGTCTGAGGGAGCTTTACCTGAGATAACAGCCCTTGCAGAGGGACCTGCAGCTGCAGTGACCGTCTCTGAATCTGAGTCAGAGGTGTCAGATAATATAGGGGTAGGCGGGTGTCGCTTTCTTGACCCCCGTCCCTGACAGGCCGACTCCACCCGAGCCACCATAGACTCGAAAACTGCTGTAAATGCATCCATACTCTGTGCACCGGCGGGTCCCGTGGCCCCCTCGAGGGAAACAGGTGGGGGTATTTGTGTGGCAGGGTCCATGATTATTCCAGTAACTACCTGGAAAATACAACCCAAACTTAAATAAAAAATTTTTTTTTTTTTTCCAGACCCCCAGCGCCACAAAAGCCCCTCAGTGTTACCTGCTAGGGATCCCTATCGATCGAGAGAGAGAGAGAGAGATAGACCCCCAGGCTCACCACTTGATGCTCAGAGTTCACTGCAACAGGTTACAGCGCTGTCTTCACAAACAGGAAGTCTTTTGGCTGGCTGCCCAGGAAGAAAGGAGGCGGCTCCGCCCCTCTGCACGCCTTCCGGCGCCTCCCCTAGCTCCACGAGGTGTTTGGATCACCTCAAACATGGCCGCCCCCATGCTGGAGACACGAGGCTACGCCAAAATGGCGGCCTCGTGCGATCTAGCAAACAATGGCGGCGGTTTGTACCGAATAGCGGCGTGACTGCAGAGCATCACAACACCTTCTCTACATGGGGATTTAGCTTGGTCGGCGGTACCGGACCCTGGCGGACCGCATGGCCGTTGGAAGGCCTGCTATTGCTGGAGACTTGACTTGGAAAGCAGTCTACATGTCCCTGGCTTCTGACTGGTAGGATACTTATATTATCACAGTAAGATTCCCATACTGCCACTGATTACAATCTCTTAACATGTTTACAATTAGATTGTCAGCTCCCAAACCAAGCCTCCTGGCTTTTTGCACATAAAAATCACACTCACAGTAGGGGGATCTGTGCCATGTTATAGGATAGAGGGGAACTCATCCTTACCATACAGAGAGGGGCCCGCGTTCACCACAAGACCCGTCAGAGGAAAGGGGGAACATACTACTCACCATACCGGAACCAGGCGGGCACCAACTCCTGACAGTACCCCTCTCCACCGGGGCGGGAGGGCTGTCGACCAATAGGGACGCCGTGACTCATGGTCCTTGGCGTTTCAGCGAGACGTTTAACTCGCGGGGTCAGTCCCTCCAGTGGGACTATGTCGCGGCCGACCCAGCGCGGAGCTATGGCCTGCACGCGCTCGTAGGCTGAACTGGGGTGACCACCGGATCTCAACATCCAGCCCGTCGCCCAGTTCAGCTTTCTTGCTTGAAGATCTCACAGGAACACTGGAGAAAAAAGCTGTCTAAAAAATCTTTTTAAGAAAAAAATCCTGCCAGGACCGAAGATCCCAGCAAGGTATCTAGGTCCTTACTCCTGACTAGACAGAAAAAAACTGATTTGCTGTGGCAGAGAGAGAGAGGATATACCCTCGGGGACTGCCCCTAGGGTGTGGCCAGAGCATTTTATTTCCTGTCTAGTCCTACTCCTGTGGAGGCAACATAACCCGAAGGTGCTGTATCACCGAGGACTACGTCTGTCAATGAGCGATAGAGAAAAAGAGATTTGCTGCATATTCAAGCCTTCTTTTGTAACAGACAGGTTCTCTTTCAAACACCATACGCATAAGACCACCTACTATTGCAACAGTACAGATTTTCTAGTTTAATAAAAAAGAAATAAAAACAAATTTAAGAGTAGAGTGGCAGCTTTATTTATATGCAAAAAAAATGTAGACAGAAGCATTTTCTAAACTGTGACGGAAGAGATATGCACAATATTAAAATAAAGATTTGTCTAGTCAGTCAAACCTTACATATATACAGTACAAGGTATAGCTATTGTGACTAAAAGGAAACAAAGCTAGTAGGCTAAAAATCTAGTATTACAGCTGAGCAAGGACATCATATTCTAGGTAGTTTGCTTCTTTTTTTGTAACATAAGTATGTCTATGGGTCAAACACATCAGTATTTTGCCATTTAGGGCTCTTTTTGCACATGGGCGGCTGAGCCCTTTCAATGTAATTGCCACTGTCTTTCCTCCACCTGGGAAGTTCAGGCATGCCATAAAGCCTCATCTATCCACCAGTACTATTGTAAACACATGTTTATCGTACTGGCATATGCAAAAAAAAAATAGAAAATTATCTTTTTTTTTTTTTGTTGTTTTTTAATAACCCTGTGTGCTATACTCATATTTACAAGGGCAACGGTGTACACCCAAAGTACGCCCACAGCCTTTAATGACTATGAGAGGCTGTATGCAATGCCCATCCCCATTAGGGCAAAATAAAAAAAAAAAAAAAAAAAAAAAAAAAAAAAGCATGGTCTTGTGCACTGCTAGGATGGAAACCACTGATGCCAATACACATGATTTTAAGACTGTGGAAGTAAAAAATAATATACACGGAACATGATGCCACAGCTCTCTAACATAAAACATAAGAGATTCTTAGTAAATGTACTTTTCTAAAATAAAGCTTGCACAGCCTAAAAAAAAGTAAACCCTGATACAGTATGTTACATCTTAAAAACAGAAAAACAAGTATTTCTGAAGGACAGAAAGCAAGGTGTTTTCAAGGTTTCATTCAATAAAGGTCAAGTATTTTTTCACAAACACTCCTACTTGTTGGCTTTATGAATCGGAGACAC
This sequence comes from Pelophylax lessonae, assembly GCF_965119305.1. Classification (NCBI taxonomy): domain Eukaryota; kingdom Metazoa; phylum Chordata; class Amphibia; order Anura; family Ranidae; genus Pelophylax; species Pelophylax lessonae. Next base: position 164,239,569 of record NC_138771.1, read on the forward strand.
AATTCAATCTATAAATAAACTTCATTCAAACAATCATATGCAAACAATTTTTTATTAAAATACAGTACACTGCCAAGAAGAAAAAAAAAAAAAAAAAAAAAAGATTCTCCTGCCCACAGTTCAATGTACCTTGTATGCGTATACACAGAGTACTTCTGATAACAGTTTTCACCAATAATAACAGTTTTGAGTTTTAGTTTTCTGTATTTCAGTTGCTTAAAACCATAATAGATTGTTTTAAATGCATTTTAACACATTTAGCTAGATACACACATTCCGTTTTTTTTTTTTTTTGTTAAAAAACTGACGGATCGCCATACCTACACCAGTGATAATGTGGTGGCGATCTCCCCCGCTGTGCCTTTGTATTCTGACAGGGGATTGCCCCCCACCAGAACACATTGATCAGTACTCGCAGCCATGGGATGTGGGTTTTCCAGCAAGGCTGTTTAACCTCCCTGGCGGTATGATTCTTTTGGATTTTAGGTGCTGAAAGCGGTACCATTATTTTGCATGTAATTCTTGTGAATGAGCAGCCCAAACCAACTGTATACATTTATTATATATATATATATATAAAATGTATACAGTTGGTTTGGGCTGCTCATTCACAAGAATTCCGTATATATATATATATATATATATATATATATATATATACACACACACACACACACACACACACACACACACACATAAAAAATACAGTAAAACTGCAGGAAAGGGCACTGGGGGGCAATGTAATGTGATTTTATTTTATTTTGAATGGTATCATTGTGTTTGGTGTGTTTCACATTTGAATTTGCCGCCGGTTCCACCCAGCCTCCGCATACCGCCCGCATTCTTCGCTGGATCCCGGAGAAAAGGTAAGTAAAACCTCTACCAGGATCCAGCGATCTTCCTAGCGGTACCCCGAGTGTGGCTCGGGGTTACCGCTTTTGGCTCTAAAATCTAACCCCGAGTCACGCTCGGGAATACCGCTAGGAAGGTTAATAGAAGCTGGTCATGAAACTGGCTTCTGTTGAACAGGCAGCTATACACACTTGGAGGATGAACCATGTCTAATTTCAAACACCAACCTACACCAAGCTTACTCACAGTTTATTTTGCATCCCCAACAGAGGAATGGAATGCAGAAAAAAGGAGTATAAGTGGTTAAGGTGGTCGGGATTTCAAGAAACTCTGTCTCTTTGTTCAGAGTGTTTTAGGTGATCCCCACTAGGAATTCGTAAACAAAAAGAGCACATACTTGCATGCACATTTTCCCTTCTATAAAAGAGCGTAATATTTTGTAATTTAAAAAACAGAGCTCCAGAAATCCAGGTGTCATAACTTGGTGTCTGCAGTGTAGCACACACTACCTGGCTGTTCTGAACTGGCTTCATAAGAGTTGTATGTGCAGATCAACACCAGTCATAACCCTCTAATGGATTCCTTGAAGAAAAGTCAAGTGCTGTTCCATCTCCCCACCATATTGTGTTGCATGATCATGTGCTTGCTAAAAGGCTTTATCTACCTTTTATGCCATATTACACCCATATTTAGATTGGAACATGTGACCAAGAGCACTTCCCTCCCCCCTTAGCGCCAGAACCCAGGGATTCTTTTTCTGGGGGATAAAGTCACTTGAATGCGATCACAGCAAAAAGGGACTTGTGATCACCATGCCTGCAGTCCATTGATAATTACATCTCCTGTAGTATATTGATACTCCCTCCAGCTCCATAACCAAAAGTCTGTACCTAAAGGAAATCTTTAGAAGCCTGTGCACTGCACTTGTGCTCCACTAATCAGGCTTGCAAACACCCTCTTCCTAAAAGTTCATTAAGTTAAGTTCTATACTTTTTACAGGAATGATAAAGCAACTATGAAGATCCCTTTTCATCTGACATGTATATCCACTGCTCAGTGCAAGTTAGAAACCACTACATAGATAATCAAAGGCAGCTTTGGTTTCTCTGTGTATCATCAGCAGAAAATAGCAGTGATATGGACATTTTCCCAATCCAGCTCAAGAAGGTTCTGCCCCTGTAAATGTTAACCCTAACAGACTTATGGGCCATACACACTATAAGATTTTCTGAAGACTTCTTCCTTTAGAATTACCAAAACCATATAATATGAGGTCAAACCTAAACACTTTCAATCTGTATGCAATCTGGCAGGCCCTTGCACTACATAGAAAAGGTAAATCTGAAGGAAATCTAACCACAAAAGTTGGATAGTGTGTATCCAGCTTTAGGCATATCGGAATAGTCAACCCTGTGCAAATATTGGACTCGGTGTATGAAGAACAACCCTTAGTTATTCTTTATGAATAGCTGTAGTCTCCCACATTTAAATACCCAATCTATTTGCAAATAAAAAATACCAGAAAATATATCCAAAGGATGGGAAAACAAATAGTAAACACAAAGGTAGATAGAAAACACAAGACAACGTGTTTTAAAATGCATATACAAGTAGTATTAAGATAAAGAGACCAATGGATACCCATAGGAACTTCCAACCTTCATCATCTACAGTGAGAAGAAAAAAGTATTTGATCACCTCCTGATTTTGTACGTTTGTCCATTGACAAAGAAATAATCAGTCTATAATTCTAATGGTAGATTTATTTTAACAGTGAGAGACAGAATAACAAAAATATCCAGAAAAACACATTTCAAAAAAGTTAAATTGAATTGAATTTTAATGTGCGAAATAAGCATTTGATGCCCTATCAAATCAGCAAGATTTCTGGCTCCCAGATGTCTTCTATACAGGTAACGAGCTGATATTAGGAGCACTCTTAAAGGTAGTGCTCCTAATCTCAGCTTGTTACCTGTATAAGAGACACCTGTCAAACAGAAGCAACCAAATACCAATCTCTCCACCACAGCCAAGACGAAAGAGCTATCCATAAATGCCAGGGACAAGATTGTAGACCTACTCAAGGCTGTAATGGGCTACAAGACTATCACCAAGCAGCTTGGTGAGAGGGTGACAACAGTTGGTGGGATTATTTGCAAATGGAAGAAACACAAAATAACTTAATCTCCTTCGATCTGGGGCTCCATGCAATTGGATTTCAATGATCATGAGAACGGTAAGGAATCAGCCCAGAACTACACGGGAGAATCTGGTCAATGATCTCAAGCCAGCTGAGACCATAGTCACTAAGAAAACAAAATCAGTAACACTACGCCGAAGGACTGAAATCCTGCAGCACCCGCAAGGTCCCCCTGCTCAAGAAAGCACATGTACAGATCTGAAGTTTGCCAATGAACATCTGAATGATTCAGAGGAGAACTGGGTGAAAGTGTTGTGGTCAGATGAGACCAAAATTAAGCTCTTTGGCATCAACTCAACTCGCTGTGTTTAGAGGGGGTGGAGGAACGCTGCCTATGACCCCAAGAACACCATCCCCACCATCAAACGTGAAGGTGGAAACATTATGCATGGGGGGGGGGGGTTCTGCTAAGGGGACAGGACAACTTCACTGCATCAAAGGGACGATGGACGGGGCCATGTACTGTCAAATCTTGGGTGAGAACCTACTTCCCTCAACCAGTGCATTGAAAATGGGTCGTGGATGAGTATTCTAGCATGATAATGACAGAAAAAAACACCGGGCAAGGAAACAAAGGAGTGGCTCAAGAAGAAGCACATTAAGGTCCTGGAGTGGCCTAGCCAGTCTCCAGACCTTAATCCTATAGAAAATATGTGGAGGGAGCTGAAGGTTAGAGTTACCAAATGTCAGCCTCGAAACCTTAATGACTTGGAGAGGATCTGCAAAGAGGAGTGGGACAAAATCCATCCTGAGATGTGTGCAAACCTGGTGGCCAACTTCAAGAAACGTCTGACCTCTGTGATTGCCAACAAGAGTTTTTCCGCCAAGTACTAAGTCATGTTTTGCAAAGGGGTCAAATACTTTTTTCACTCATTATAATGCAAATCAATTCATAACTTTTTTGAAATGTGTTTTTCTTGATATTTTTGTTGTTCTTCTGTCTGTCTCTCACTTGTAAAATAAACCTACCATTAAAATTATAGACTGATCATTTATTTGTCAGTGGGCAAATGTACAAAATCCGCGGGGGAGCAAATACTTTTTTCCCTCACTGTATATTTTATCTACAACTCTTTATGCAACATACATTGGAGCTGTACATTTTACAGTCTGTAGTTTCCCATACTGTGCACTAAGAGTGGGACTATTTTCAAATTTTCAGATGCCTTCTAGTAATAAAATGTTTTGTCTTAAAAGAAATAATAAGAAAGGCCAAGTCTGCAAAGTGTTAAGCAGGATGTGGGATAAGGCACTTGTTGAATATTGTATAGACCATAGCAATTTCATTGTATAACTCAGAAGAGAGCCATTAAATGCATATCAATCTTTCATTGCTGAAAAATGCCAGTACATAACTAATAGAAGAATATCAATGATTTCACCATGGATTAAATAACGCTAACTTCATAAAGCCCCCCAAAAGCAACCAATTCTTCTAATTTGAAAGTACTTCTTGCAACAACTAAAATAGAAGGTGATAGTGTGCATTTCCAGTAGTCATAGGCAACTGTAATTGCACGAATATTTTATCAAGTTAGATAAACTCCATCAGTGGGGCTAACCCTTCATTTTTTTATGCAAGAATCCAAAGTACAGTGAGTGTACCACTGGCAATGTTGTGCAAGGATCATTGCTGGTCCCTGAGCTCAGTAAATGAATCAAGCATGCATCTCCTTTCTTACTGTGAGAGATCTGTCTATGGTCAAACGTATATTTACTCAGAGGACAACTCTTCTACATACTACATTATGTAAAGTCTAAACTGCTGATGTAATCATTATCCAAAAAGGTCTGTGTCCAGCACCTACTACATCCTGGCCTGGATTATCCTGTAGTCCGATTCAGAAATAAAGATAATGACCAGAACATGTAACGCTTTTTACTATAGGTATCCGATCAGCTTATGTCACTTAGGCAAGAATACTGAATTCCAAACTATCCACAAGGTATTTGATACATTTGCCTTAAAAAAAACAAAACAAAAAAAAAAATAGACCTAATTGCTCAAGTTTTTCTTTCTTCCCCTCTGGTTGTAACAGTAAAATAACAGAAGTAAAATAATTTAATTAACATGATAGAATCTTGAAGTTCACAGCTTTTTTCAGGCTACACATTTAAACATTGCATACTTTGTCACTTTTTCCAATCAAAACCTTATTTGTCTACTCTACGAGTACATAACTTAAAATAGCCCTGTCGTTAAAATCCTGAACCTCAAGACTACGAGGTTAATCAGTCCATTATAATCGCTCTAGTGCCTTATAGTTGTTTTAAAATTGTACAGGAATAACAAGCCATCACACAGACTCATTAAACCTAGTGGAAGGAATAGAACACCGCGTTCTACAATACCACCTAGTCAGCTGCAGCATTCTGCATGATACACATTAAAGATATTTATTCCTTCTTTGTGTCCGTCTTGTCTTTGCTGGGTGCAGCCTGAATGCTATTCCAAACCTCGGTGTACAGGAGTGTACCCAAAAACACAAATAAGGTACCAACCCAGTGCCATGTAGTGAACGGATTCTTAAAATACAGAATGGAGAAGATGAGGCTGAGAAATTTTCGAAGTGTAACAACTAGGGTAACTGTGAGTGAAGGACACTCCGTAGTAAGGATAAACACTCCTCTGATGCACACATATCTTGTAAAAAATGTTAAGACAAAAAAACACTAAGAAAAAGGAAGAATCAATAGGCCACAGTACACATTTTTAAAGCACCTACTGTAACCTTGTGTCCTAACACAATACACAACATTTAGATTGGATGTACTGTATGACCAAAAACAATTTATGTACATTTGCACAGTGAATAACTCTTCACCGGAGAGAATAAATTGAGTTCCTCTAATCTTTAACAGCGGAGCTCCTCTATGCCTCTTTTCAGTTTGGTTGCTCTTCTCTGCACTTTCTCCAGGACTCCAATATCCTTTTTTTGTGAACTGGTGCCAAAAATTTACCTGCATATTCCAGATGAGGTCTTACTAGAGCTGCACGATTCTGGATAAAATGAGAATCAGGATTTTTTTTGCTTGGAATAAAGATCACGATTCTATCACGATTCTCTGTGTAACATCATCTTTTACATTATAAAAAAAAAATTGGGATATCTTTACTGTTTTGTTTTTTTTTTCTTATTAAAGTGCATTAATTGCGTTTGAAAGACTACTGCGCAAATGCAGTGTGACATAAAATATTACAACAATCGCCATTTTATTCTTTAGGGTCTCTGCTAAAAAAAAAAATTATATTTATATATATATATATATATATATATATATATATATATATATATATAAATGTTTGGGGGTTCCAAGTACTTTTCTAGCAAAAAAACAGATTTTAAGAGGGTAAATTTCCCTCCACCAGCAGACGGAACAAAAAGATACATTGTATTATTCATTGCGTTTATACTTAACTGGGAGACTAATGTTGATAGGCATTTGCAAGAGGCTCTTTTTTTTTTCTTTGACAGCTGTTTTCTGCTCCCTCATAGCTATGTAAAGAATCGAGCAAATGTCATGTTAAGATCGTCAGGGGGGTGAATAGAGATCGCAATTTTTTTACAATTAATCGTGCAGCTCTAGGTCTTACTAATGATTTGTACAGGGACAAAATGATCTCTCTCTCTCTCTCTCTGGATATTTTTAATTTAAGAAAGGATTTTGCCTGCTTTGGAAACCGCAGCTTTGCATTGCATGCTATTATTAGGCTTATGATCTACCAGAACACCCACATCCTTTTCCACCATGGATTCCCCCGGTTGTACTACCTCCTAGTATGTATGATGCATGCATATTCTTAGCCCCTAAGTGCATAACTTTACTTTTTATCAACATTAAACCTAATTTACCACATAGGTGCCCAATTAACCACTTTAATAAAGTGCACTTTAACCCCCTTCCTGCCCAGGCCAATTTTCAGCGCTGTCACACTTTGAATGACAATTGCGCGGTCATGCTACACTGTACCCATATGAAATTTTTACCATTTATTTCACACAAATAGAGCTTTCTTTTGGTGGTATTCACCACTGGGTTTTTAATTTCTCACAAAAGAAAATTTTGAAAAAAAAAACAAAAAAACGTTTTTCTTATTTTCTGTCAGTAAATTTTGAAAAGAAGTAATTTTTCTCCTTCACTGATGTGCGCTGATGAGGTGGCACTGATAGGCTGCACTTATGGGCACTGATGAGGAGGTACTAATAGGCCGAAACTGATGGGAACTAAAAGGCAGCACTGACGGGTGGCAAATGATGAGCAGGCACTGATTGGCACTGCTTTTTCAGGTTTCTGTAATCAGGGCACTGATGATCAGTGCACTTCTTACCTCTCCTAGTCTCCCCTTTGAGGAGGAGCCTCTGATCGGCTCTCCTCGCGACACACTCTGACAGTGTGAGGTGAGCCAATAAACGGCACTTTCTCATTTAACTGATTGGACACAGCCGATCACATGGGTAAAGAGCCAAGTCATTGGCTCTATACCAAGATCGGGGTCGCGCGTGTCCTAGCAACATGGCGCGGCCACAATCGCCGCACTGTGCGCCCCCGCGAGAGAGAGTGGCCAGGGGCGTTGTCATAGGACGTTGTCTCTAAACGAGAGCGAACATTTGACGGTGGGCGGACGGGAAGTGGTTAAACAATGCACGGAGGTTGGCTTATGAACTGGAGACCACCTGTAAGGATATTATTCCACTGCAAAGCTTGGTGCCATCTGCAAAGACTGAAATGGTACTTTTTATCCCAGACCCTATATAATTTATAAATACATTAAAAAGTCAGGGCCCAACACTGAAACCTTGGGGTACATCACTAACGACCCTAGACCATTCAGCGTAAGAATCATTAACCACTACTCTCTGAATATGGTCTTTTAGCCAGTTTTCAATCTATTTACAAACTGATTTTTCCGGGCCTGTAGACTTTAACACATTAGCTGTGTGCGGGGAACTGTATCAAACGCTTTTGCAAAATCCAAGTATACCACATCCACTCTTGTCTATGGTTTTACTTACCTCATAAAAAGAGATCTGATTTGTTTAACAACTTGTCGTCTTTCATGAATCCATGCTAACTGTTGCTTAAAAAAATGTTTTCAGCAAGAACTCATCTACTAGGTCTAGTTACTTGGTAAAGACTTTGATCCCTTTTTAAATATAGGCACCACATGGGCCTTACGCCAATCCGTGGTACCATTCCAATCATTAAAGAGTCCCTAAAAATTAGAAACAATGGCTTTGAAATTACAGAGTTCAATTTTTTTTAGGCTTTGTGGGTGTATGCCATCTGGACATTGTGCTTTATTCACATTTATTCTAAATATTTCTGGACCATATCAATTTTGAGCCATTGTGGATCATTTGGGGCTATGTCAATATATCCCTATTATGGACTTAAGCTCCCCCATGCTCTTTTATATACACAGAGCTTAAGAAGGTAAGCTCCCCCATGCTCTTTTATATACACAGAGCTTAAGAAGGTAAGCTCCCCATTGCTCTTTTGTATACACAGAGCTTAAGAAGGCATTTAACAAATTTGCCTTCTCTTTGTCCCCAGTCACCCACTCTAGATTTTTTTTTTTGTAAAGGGCCTACATGCTCAGACCTGACATTTATACGATTAATACATTTGAAGATTTTTTTTGGGTTTGTCCTTTTGCAATCTGTCTTTCGATTTAAATTTTTGCGGCTTAAAGTCGTAACGATTTCAAAGTAGTTAATTCACTACTTTGGTCCGACTTTCATGCAACTTGAGGGCAACAGATTTCAATGTTAACCCTCAAAAGTTGCATAAAAGTTGTACCTGACCAACTTTGCAGAGGGACAAATGGTCACATCCAAGTTGCACATATTCAAAGTTGCACTCCAAAGTTGCGCTGACTTTGGAGTTGTACAAGTGTGAATGAAGCCTAAAACCATTTCAAGGTGTTGTTTTATTATACCATTAATGCAAAATTTGTTGAAATCCGTGAAAAAAAAAAATCCCTGTTGTAGTTAAAGGTATCTGAAAGTGAACATCAGAAGTGACTGCTCATAGCTTCCCTGTATGTCGCAGTAAGGAGGTTGCTATGCTAATATAAGGTAATGAGTTTAATCATGCATTGTGTCACTGGTCACCGATACCACAGACATCAACACTAATAATGAGAATGTGACACGGTCAGATTTGTACGGTAATACTATATAGGTGTCCCCAATGTTAGAGTGTTACCATCAATCTTTACATATGCTTTATAATTAATGCCCAATCAAAGTGCTGCGTGACTGCAAAATTTTAAAAAAATAGCAAAAATAAATGCTCTAAGCCTTCAATGGCTAATTACTGTACACAATAAACATGTTCAACTCCATGTGAAGGAATGTCCACAGCAAAAACATGCTATATGCTTTACATATACAAATCCATATATTGTATAAGAAAAAAAAATGTATTGTGTAAAAATGTGTAAAAAAAATAAAGTGCTCAGTGCTTCCTTGTGAAAGACATGTGCTCCCCTCCTATGTTTCCACACTCACCAGAAGCCTAAAGAATTCAAACATCTCAGGTGTAAATGCCCCTGATGATTCTCAACCTGTCCCTGCGGTCCTCTTTGGGTTGAAGCAGACCCTCTTGGTGTTACTCCATCATGCATGCATGTATGGGGAGATACTAGTCACATGATTCGTCATAGCGTAACTCTGTTTATTTAAAATCTGCATAAAACCACAAAATATTTCACACACAATATATAGGCTTGCATTACACAAGCACATATCACATAAAATGGTGTCCACAGCTTAGACTCCTCATCTGCGTTCCAGAGGCCAGAAAAACATAAGCAGAAGTGACCTCAGCAAGCCTAGCTTACGTTTTTCCAGCCTCTGGAATGCAGATGAGGAGTCCAAGCCAAGGACACTGTTTTGTGTGATACGTGCTTGTGGAATGCAAACCTTTATATTATGTGAGTGATATTTTATGTTTTTATGCACATTTTTAAATAAAGAGTTATGGAGAATCGTGTGATTTGTATCTCTCCATATATGCATGCATGATGGAGTAACACCAAGAGGGTCTGCTTCAACTCAAGTAGGACCGCAGGGACAGGTCAAGAATCATCAGTGGCATTTACACGAGAGGTTTATATTTTTTAGGCTTCTGGCGAGTGTGGAAACATAGGAGGGGGGCATGGAGTGTGTCGCAGGGAAGCAGGATTAAAAGCAGTAAGCACCTTTTTATTATTTTTTTTTACACAATATAGAATATATTTAAGGCATTAAGCATTTTTGTTTGTTTTTGGAATTTTGCAGTCACGCAGCACTTTATGATTGGGCATTATAAAGCATATGTAAAGATTTATGGAAACACTCTAGCATTGGGGGCACCTATATAGTAGCACTGCACAAATCTGACCGTGTTATAAGATACTCTCATTGAGGTTAACCATTTGTGCAGGCTGCTACACGTGATAATTAACCACTTCCCGCCCTAATAGGAAATGATGGCGGGAAGGTGGTTGTGTTACCCTGACCGGACGTCATATGACGGCGGCAGGATAATGCACTCTGCGCCCCCCCCCCCCCAGGGGGCACGCAGAGCGGCGATCGGTGGTGCGGTGTGTCACTCTGACACACTGCATCTCCGATCTTGGTAAAGAGCCCGCTGACGTAGGCTCTTTACCATGTGACTAGCTGTGTCCAATCGCAGCTGGTCACATAGTAAATAGGAAGTGCCGTTGATCGGCTTTCCTCCATTCGTGCCTGACAGGCACGAGTAGAGGAGAGCCGATCTGCTGCTCTATTGACAGGGGGGGGGGGTCTGCACTGGTAATCAGAGCATTGATTACCAGTGCAGACCCTTGGGGGGGATGCCACTAGAACCACCAGGGATGCCCACCCATGACCCCATGGATGACAATCAGGGCTCAGGGAGCCTGCCAGTGCCCTCCCCATCAGTGCTGCCCACCAGTGCCCATCATTGCCATCGATCAGTGCCGCCCCATCAATGCTCATCAGTGCAGAAAAAAACGTATCCATTTACAAAATTGTATAACAAAAAAAACTTTTTTTTCTTTTTTTTAAACTTTTTGGTCGTTTATTTGTTTAGCAAAAAAGAAAAAACCCAGAGGTGATCAAATACCACCAAAAGAAAGCTCTATTTGTGGGGAAAAAAATTGCATATATTTGGTTTAGGTACAGCGTTGCATGACCGCGCAATTGTCATTCAAAATGCAACAGCGCTAAAATCTATAAATTGGCCTGGGCGGGAAGGGGGAAAAGAGCCCAGTATTGAAGTGGTTAAACAATAGGGTTATATCATACAATATCAATAATGAGAATGTGCTGTGGGAATGGAGCTTCTCTTAAATTTAAAACACTTATATAAAAGGTAGTTAGAATGCAAATTCACAGAAGTGAAGAATGTGTTTGCAGTAAGGATACTGTGTAATGATGTTCATGAGCAAATAAAACCACATGATTGGCATCTGGATCCCCAATAGAGGCACCTGGAACGGTTCTGTAACATAATGAACGATGACAAATCAGTATCACAGATAATAGTATCAAGACATTCACCTCAGAAGAAAAAAAAATGGAACTGATCTGGGAAGTTGGAACAAAGTCAGAAATCATTAACTGCATGCATGTCCTAAATCAATGATGCCAAGTGTATAAATCATATTGACAGCATGACATTGCGAGCACAAGCATTTTCAGAAGGTAAGGAGCAAAATGGCAGCATCCAAATTTCTTAGATTTCCACCTCAAGTTGACTAAAGTGGTGTCTAGTCTCTCCCTGCTTATCTTCGTGTGAATAATATGTCGAAGTGTAGTAATCTATACTGAGCTTTGCAAAGGAAGACGCTTCTCCCTTTTAAAGGAAACAGAAAAAACTAGAAAACAGCAGAACGTGCAATGGCCCCGGTACAAAGCTGGTCTCTGCTGATCTGTTTTGATGAGTGCTTACTGGCTTTCTATTAAGCTAGAAGTGGATGGATCCAGATTGCAGTACTTCTAGACTTCATTTTCATTGAGGACACTTGATCAAGTAAAGGGAATGCGAAAAATAAGCAGTGTTTGAACTAAGGAACCATTAAACTTGGCCTCTTGCTGCAGAAGGGAGTGCTTAGGTGGTCTGGAAGTTGTCAAATAGTCTTTGGAACTTACAGGTGCATCTCTTAAACTTAAAGTCATCAAAAAGTCAATTTATTTTAGAAATTTAATTCAAAAAGTGAAACTCATTTTATATAGATGCGTTACACACAGAGTGATATATTTCAAGCATTTCTTTCTTTTAATTTTGCCGATTATGGCTTAGAGCTAGTGAAAACCCAAAATTCAGTAGCTCAGAAAATTAGATGACACAAGACCATTAAAAAAAAAAAAAAAAAGGATTTTTAATACAGAAATGTTGGCTTCCTGTAAAGTATATCAATGTACAGTATAGTATGCACTCAATACTTGGTGGGGGCTCCTTTTGCCTGAATTACTGCATCAATGTGGCATGGCATGGAGGTGATAAGCCTGTGGCCCTGCTGAGGTGTTATGGAAGAACAGGTTTCTTGGCTAGTGGCTTTCAGCTCATCTGCATTGTTGGCTCTGTTGTCTCTCATCTTCCTCTTTACAATACCCTACAGATTCGCTATGGGGTTTAGGTTTGGCGAGCCAATCAAGCACAGTGATACCATGATCATTAAACCAGGTACTGATACCTTTGGCAGCGTGGGCAGGTGCCAAGTCCTACTGGTCAAGCAGAGGGAAGCATTAGGCGTTATAGAATTTCCTGGTAGAGGGCTGTGCCGACTTTGGACTTGATAAATATACAGTGGACCAACACCAGCAGATAACTAGGCTCCCAAAATCAACCCCCCCCCCCCCCAATATCCATACCAGACCCTTATCTGAGCATGCAGCCCAGCAGGTCAGGAAAAGAGGATAGACAAGCAACTCCCCCCCCCCCCAACCATACCAAGCTACATGCCCTCAAGGATCTCTTCCCCATAACCCTGGGCTGTGGTTGTGGGGGTCTGGGGGGCAGGAGGCTTATCGGAATCTGGAAGCCTCCCTTTAAGAAAGGGGGTCCCCTAGATCCCACTCCCCCTCTTTGTGAATGAGTATACCCATACCTGCAGACCCCCACAACCACATCCCAGGGTTGTTGGGAAGAGTAACTTGTCCCCATCAACATCCCCCCCATGTTGAGGGCATGTGGTCTGGTATGGTTCAGGAGGGAGGGGGGGACATTCACTCGCCCCTCCCCCCTTTCCTGACCTGCCAGGCTGCATGCTCGGATAAGGGTCTGGTATGGATTTGGGGGGACCCCACACCATTTTTCTTTAAATGTAGAGTGGAGTTTCCCCTCAAGATCCATATCAGACACAAAGGGCCTGGTATAGATTTGGGGGGGGGGGGGGGATCCCACACCCATTTTTTTTGTTGAGAAATTTGGCATGAGGTTTCATCTATTCTATTCCAAATCCAAAGGACTGGTTTTCATTGGTCAAAGGAAAAGTCACCCTCATTTCACTGTCAGATCAAAATCGGATCCTGTTCATTAAAGTTGCATGGGAGAGGGATCAGAAGTTGAGAGAGTTTCGTGTTGGATCAGCGTGAACATTGCCTAATACATACATTATGCGGCAAACTAAAAAAATAATTTCAGTAAGGCTAGAGCTATCCTGGCAGATTTCTCATTCATTTTTAACACAGGAAAATTCTGGGCTCTGGAGTTGCCTTGATCGTCACATACACACACAAAACAATTAAAAATCTTTGTGACAATTGCTAAAGATTTTGATTGTTTGCTTTTGGTTGGTGTGACTTGTGTGATTACCTCTATATTGTTCAAATATTACTAGTGATGCTTATCAGATCAAATTGCTAGTGGAAATGAGGCTGTATAATGGCTGGCTATATTTTGTTCAACAATTTTTTTATAGTAAACAATTATACAAAAACAAGAAAAGAATAGAAGTACAAAAAAACAAAAGGGCATGTATAGGTATATAAGAAGGATTCCTAACAATGAATCCTGTAACTCCAAGTGTCAGCATGAATTGGTACGCGGGGCTGGGAATATCCAAATCACCAGTATACGCCTCTAGATCGAGTTATAGAACCAAGAAATGAGTAATAACTGAACATGCATGTCCTATCGTGAGAGTGGAGGGAAGAAGGAGTGGACAGAAAAAGGTAAAGAAACAGAAAGAGGGGGTGGGGGGGGTGGAGTTCAGGTTGGCCCAATGTAAGACAAAGTGCTAGCAACCTTTTTGTGTGAACGCCATGTGTAATACCAGAGACGGTTATTATTTAGTTATAGACATCAACTCAGCATATTCTGATGAGTAGGTAAAGGCGAGCCAGCTGGCCCATATCTTGTGAGATAGATGGGCCAGATCTCTATGTTCATAGATTAGGTCTTCCATACGATAGGATTTTGTAACCATTGCTGAACCGTTGGGACCTTAGACTGTTTCGAATAACATGGGATCAACGCCTTCGCCACGTTGAGTAGATGAGGGGTAATAGAGCGTTTGTATTGGCCAGCTGGCTCATATGTACAATGAAGCAGCATGACCCATGGGTTATTGCGTATAGGGCTACCTTTTATTTTTTGGGTCCAATGCAACACTGCAGCCCAAACCCTTGAATCAGGGGGCATCACCACACCATATATGGGCGTGTGTGGCAATCTCTCCACATCCTCTCCAGCATCTTGCAGGGGAGTCTGGGAAGATTTTATGGCGAGAGGCTGGGGTGTGGTGCCACCTTGTAAGGTTTTTATAGTTCATTTCTGCAGTTTTTGAAGAGGCGGAGGAGGTGTGGGTCAATTGTAGGATTTTATGGCCTGTCAGGGGCATCAATGGGGAGTTAAAAAAAAAAAGCCAGTTGTTGCTTTTGTGCAGAGAGTTCCAGATGTTGATAGTTGAACAAGTGAGTGGTGAGGTTAGGTCTGAATGTGACTTTTTAGGCGCTGGGATCCATAGTTGGGTATAAGTGTCCGACTCGCATAGGTCTCTCTCCAGTTGCACCCAGTTTTGTGTCCGAATTGTTTCCAGTCTGAAGTTCTTCGCAGCATCACTGCATGATATTAGTTTTTGAAATCAGGGAGGGCAAGACCTCCGTTGTCTTTGCGCCTGGTGAGAAGGGCTCGCGCTATCCAGGGATGTTTCCGGTGCCAAATGTATTGGGAAATCATAGATGTTATCTGTAAAAAACCCGGTGGCATCTCATAAGGTAGCATTTGGAAAAAGAAGAGCACCCTGGGCAACACGTTCATTTTAACAACACTGATTCTTCCCAGCCATGAGGTGGCAAGGTGGCCCCAATGACTCAAGTCACGTCTGAGAGAGTTTAGTAGCGGGAGATAGTTGAGCCTGAATAAGTGGTTTGATTTGTGGGAGAGCTATACAGGCCTGAAATCATGTTCATCATGTGGGGACCCAAAGAGTCATTATCAGGTATTCCCAGTCCACCCTATTAAAAGCCTTCTCAGCGTCTGTGTAAAGGAGACGAAGAGTGGGCAGGGAAGTTTTGAAGACATATGCAATTAGAGACAAGGTTCGGAGTGAGTTGTCGCGTGCTTCCCTCCCCGGAATGAAACCTGTTTGATCGTGGGCAATCCAGTGGGGTATTAGGGGGATAAGTGTTAGTGCTAGGGCTTTAGCATAAATTTTTACATTGATGTTTAAAGGGGAGATCGGCCTATAGCTTCCACATTGGGTAGGGTCTTTGCTCTGTTTGAGAAGTATGGTGATGTGAGCATGCAGTGTTTCTGGCCTGATAGGATCGTCGTTATGTAGTGAGTTAGCGTACGTAGTCAGGAGGCCATCCGGTCCAGGTGTCTTGCCTCTAGCCATAGAATCTAAAGCTGTTAATGTGTCCAGGGGGAGTTTGGGGAGGTTGGCTTCAGCTAAATATTTGCAGATCCTGGACTGTCTGGCCTCCAGGTCTGTGATGGATTCGTTAACTTGGTATAAGTGATGGTAAAAGGATTAAAAAACACTCTTTGCTATAGATTTAATTTTGTAAACTAAGGAAACTTTTTCATTTTTAATTTTCGCAATAAATAAGGCAGACTTAGCCAAGTGAATTGGCTAACATCGTACTTGGTTTGTACCCCCCATTCATAAGCTTGCTGGGAAATCAGACGAAGTTTACGTTTAAAAACCGCGTGTAAAAGGACTTTCAACTTCTCTTTTTTGTGAGGGTTGAGACAGGAGGGACTTGGAGAACGTCAGTTTATGATTGCATTCTAAGGTTTTGATCTCTTGTATTAGAGCAAGTTGTTGAGCCAACCTCTCCTCCTCCTTCCTAGAGCCTAGTTCAATCAATTTAACCCGGATTTGGGCTTTATGAGATTCCCACAGCACTTCGGGTTTGATTTCTCGGAGAAATAAAGAGCAAGCTCTTCTTCTAGATGAGATCTGTCTATTTCCTCCGCCAGAAGGGAGTCGTTAAGTTTCCAATTATTGTTCTTAATGGGAATAGAAGGAATTTGCAACCGAGTATAAACTGGTGAATGGTCAGAAAAAGTGGAGACCTCTATAGAGGAGTGAGTGAGGAGATGGAGCTGATGGTGGGTTATGAAAATATAATCTATCCTAGAGTAGGAGTGGTGTAAGGGTGAGAAATGTGAATAGACCCGGTCAGATGGGTGCATAATACGCCAGGTGTCCATGAGTTGTGCGTAATGCAATTTTTTTAGTAAATGTTATTTGTTTGTGTGGAAGGGACGATGTACCCTGTGAAATGTTTTTCGGGGGCTCTAATGGGACATTGAGGTCACCCGCCATTATGATGCAACCTTGAGCGAATTGTAATAATTTATCAATAACAGAGGAGATAAAGCCTGCTTGGTCCTGGTTGGGAGCATATATATTGGCTAGAGTACAATGCATGTTGCCCAGGGTGCCCCTCAGAAATAGATACCTGCCCAAGTTATCAACTAACATAGAAAGGAGTACCTCTATGGAAACCAATGGCCACACCCTTTGCTTTACGGAGATCAAACTGTAGAACCATGTTGGAAAATCAGGAGAGGAGTCTAGTTTTAGAGAAATGTGTGAGATGCGTTTCCTGGAGAAACGCCACATCCCCCTTAAGGCACTTCAGTTCCCTAAACAAGTTGTGTCTTACTAGGGGCGGAAAGTCCTCTCACATTGAGAGATGTTAATTTGTTTCCATCAAGGTGAGCAAAAATAAAACAAAGATTGCCAAGAATACATGAAGGTCAACCTGGGGTTGTCTTGGGAAGTTGAGGTGGAGGGAGAGGGACGGCAGTAGGAGGGAGTAGGTAGAAAGAGGAGAGAAGAAAAGAATGGCTGGCTATACAAGTTTACTGAATGTGGAGAATTTATTGTACTTCAATGTACAAATATAAAAAGATGACATTGCTTATGTTTTGGATATGTTTTTTTGCCCACAAGGGATCATTCACATGGGCAAGTGTAGTATTTTCTTCATAAAACTGTTTTTTGCAGGGGCGTGGCCTGAAGCTGCATGGAGGAAGACGCGCTTTGCAGAAGCTCCGTTGGCGGCCTTATTAACCAACTATCCTGCCCGTTTTCTTGAGCTGATTCTACCCCTTTACGTGCTCCTGAAGCATGTGCTCCCAGTGGAGGTAAGTCTCTCTTTCCCCCCCCCCCCCCCGGAAAACCACAGATGCGGCTGCTAAGCTGGACAAATACTGCCATAAAAGGCAATGACTCCTCGGCCGAAGATGGTGGCTCCCATGCGGCTGACCCTGACCATCCTGCTGCAGACACTGCGAAGGTG
Source organism: Pelophylax lessonae (assembly GCF_965119305.1). Classification (NCBI taxonomy): domain Eukaryota; kingdom Metazoa; phylum Chordata; class Amphibia; order Anura; family Ranidae; genus Pelophylax; species Pelophylax lessonae. The sequence continues at coordinate 164,257,374 of NC_138771.1, forward strand.
TTGGGGGCCATCTCTACCTTCCAGGCGACACTCACCTCCAAGATCGAGGTGGTCAAGATGTACATCTCTTATTCGCCAGGATATGCAGAAGCTGTGTGACCGGGACTCTGAGGCCAAACAATGACTCAGCCACGTGGAGGACGCGGTTCCTCCTTTGCATGCCTCCACGGATCAGGCAGCGTGCCATATTGCCCAACTCCAGTTCAAACAGGAGGACCTGGAAAATTGTGTGCGGCACAACAAGCTGCGCTTTATGGGCCTGCCTGAGGAAGCTGAGGGGGCTAATCCTGCCCCATTTCTGGAAGACCTATGGCCGAGAGTTCCCATCGAGTGCCATCTAAGCCGCCACATCCGGGTGCACCGGCGCGTGTATTCATCGCTAAATTCCTCAACTATAGGGGCCGGGATGCTATCCTCCGCTTGTCCCACGAGCGGAGACTGCGGGCCTGCCACTTGAAATATGCCATGCTGTTTCCAGCCCGCCTCAGGGTCGTTGGGAGAGGATCGGGTGCACTTTTTTGGAGTAGCCGGAGGCTGGCATGGAGTTGCTTGACAGATTGAACCCCACCTGAGCTGTGAGTGCTTTTCCTTCCTGTGGCCCCCTCTAAAGTTGACCTCACTCTGTTCTTTCATTGCCTCTGCCCCCCATTCCATCTGGGGCTGGCTGTGGCGCGTCTGCTGCTTTGATATTGAACATGTCGTCTGCTTTCTTATTTTCCTGCTGGCTCCGGTCCCCTACTGCAGTTTTTGATTACTATTTTTTGGTCTGGAATTTTGACTTTGAGACTATCCTTACCTGAGGCTCATCCATGGGTCGCCGTGGAGTTAACTGAATCTGCCTACTTGGCTCTTGGATGGCTTTTCCACGGGGAATTGGGAGTCCGGCGTGTCCCTCCATCGTTCTTCAGAAGTCAGTTGCCCCCCCCCCCCCCCCAATTGCACCTGCGATGTACAGTTTCTCTTCTGGGTTTTTACAATAAGTATGGTACACCAGCCGTAGTCCGGGCATGTTCCTCGGGCTCTGATCGCCGGCTGGAGAATAATTTGCTTTTTTGAATGACTTGAAAGTTTTGGGTTGGGGTTTGTATAGAGCCGGGTGGGTTAGGGTGTTTGCCATATGTTTAGCACTATGTTTTTTTTTCTACAACGCTATTACGGATCTCATTGCTTAGGCCTTACGATTCCTTGTGATGCTCTGTGTTGCTTCCATTTTACTGATATTTATATAATGCAGGCTCTCTCTGTCTCTGCAGGGTCTGTCTCCACTGGGTCTCCTTCTCTTCCCTGCCCCCCTGCTATGACCCCCTTGAAGTTTTTACTCTGGAATGTCCATGGCATTCAAGATAAACTTAAACGTGCAGCCATCTTTTCTTTTTTAAAGGCTCAAACCGCAGATATTTTTTGTCCTGGTTGAAACCCATGTCACTGGTTCTTTAATTCGTGCCCTTAAGAAACTCTGGGCGGGCTGGTCTTATGCCACTTATTCCAATTACTCCCACGGTGTCTCGGTGCCGATTGCCAAGATGGTCCCCTTTGAGGTATGCTCGGTGGAGACGGACCCCCAGGGACGGTTTGTATTTCTTTCTGCCTCTATAGCTGGTACCCCTGTCCTTCTGTTAGCCTATTATGTGTCACCTCCTATAATGCTAGTGTCCTCAGTGGTTGTTTCGATTTCAAGGCCAACCACTCCTCTGTCCCTGCTGTCTAGCTAAGGGAATTTAACAGGATAGCCAAGCTCGAATTGGAAAGACTTACTAGAGATCTCCCTGTACAGCAACCGGGTCGTATGACTCGATTTGACCACCTCATGGCGGATATCTCCCTAGTTGACTCCTTGCGTTATTTGTATCCAGACAGGAAGGCCTTCTCCTGTTTCTCTGCTTCCCACGCCTTTGTCTCGCATAGATTACATTTTTGCCTCTCCGGAGACCCTCGCTCAGCTGCGACTCCAGACAAGACTGGCAGAACAACTCAGCTATGAAAGCGCTAGGCATAAAATGTTTTTTTTACCAAGCAGAAGATTTTTGAGCATGGGGAGTGGCCGGGTAGGCTGTTGGCATACTTGGCCTATTTCAGGGTTCATACACATTTGCACCAATGAAATTCCATGACTTTTCCATGACTTCACATAAATATTCATGACCTAATGTTTCATGAAATGTCTATGTATACGTGTTAAATAAGAAGAAAATCTATGTCACACCCAGCATATTTTTACTAATATAAATTACAAGCTTTGTAGTGTACAGTGGAATATGAAATATTTATTTAAATAACGCTTGCACAGTAACAACGTTTCATAACATAAACCCTGAGAACCGCTTAGAAATGGATTAACGTAATCCACAGGAGATATAACATAAATCAAGGAGAAGCAACTAAAAAATAAATAAAAAAGTGTCCAGCAACACTGTTCTGAACTTAAAGTGCCATAAATTGACCCGATAACAGTCTTTAACTTCTTCCTATCCACGCTATAGCCGAAGTACCGCTGCAGCGCGGACTCACATTTCCAGGAGGCCGTCTTTAAACGGCATCCCAGAGACAGGCTCCCCGCGCGCTCCCGCAAGCACGCATCGGGGAAAATCTGTGTCGGCCGTGTCCCTTGGACACAGCCAATCACAGATCGTGGTAAATGGCCAATCACAGCAGCCATTTACCACGTGATCGGCCCATGCAATGAGAGATGATCTCAAATGTAAACATATGAGATCATCTCTCATCGCCAGCGCTCCTTCCTCACACAGACTGCAGTGTGAGGAAGGAGGAGAGCCAATCAGCAGTAAGGGGACACAGAGGAATGTAATCAGGGCACTGATCATCAGTGCACTGATTACACAAGCTACATTAAACACACTAACTGCCCACAGTGTCCGCCATCAGTGCCCACAATCAGTGCCCATAGTGCTGCCAGTCAGTGCCTGCTCATCTAGGCACTGATAAGCACTGACTGGCAGCACTATGGGCACTGAGTGTGGGCAGTGATGGTGCTGCTCATCAGTGCCACCCGCCAGTGTCCAGCAGTGCCACCTCTCAGTGCCCAGAAGTGCCACCTATCAGTGCAGCATATTAGTACCTCCTCATCAGTGCCCATCAGTGCAGCCTATCAGTGCCACCTCATCAGCGCACATCAGTGAAGGAGAAAAAAATTATTTATTTTCAAAATTTACTCACAGAAAATAAGAAAAACTTTTTTTTTTGTAAAAAATAAAAAACCCAGAGATGATTAAATACCACCAAAAGAAAGCTCTATTTGTGTGAAAAGAGGACGAAAAATTCATATGGGTTCAGTGTTGCATGACCAAGTCATTCAAAGTGTGAGAGTGCTGAAAGCTAAAAATTGGTCCGGATGGAAAGGAGGTTTAAGTGCACAGAAGGCAAGTGGGTTAACAAGTTAACTTAAACATTGCCAAAAAACAATCAACACCATTTAATTTTTCATTTCTGAAAGCCAGATGCACAAAATGCAGCACAGTAATCTTATAGGCCCAAGCCACAGTCATGAGGTGCAGGCGGACTGGTATGGATGGCACAGATCTGATAATGCACAAATGCGGCACTTACTCTTGGAGAAAGAACAGTAATGGGTGCTCCTGCTTGCCGGAATAAAGCAGTTCAGGCAGTCATGAAGGTGCAGCTGGACACTGATATGGATGGCACAGTTAAATGCACAAAATGCGGCGCTTACTACTCTTAGGCCGAAGCTAACAGTCCCACAAAAATGCAGAAAAGAGTTCACAGAAAGGCGACTCAGGATTGCATGCTTAATAATTTATTGACATTTATTTTTTTACATTCCCCGTATATGACTGGTACAGTAGATGTCCTTCCGGGTCCGCGGTATGCCCGTGCGCTGTCACTGGCCAGCAGCAGCCGAGGAGATGATCGTGAACCAATCACTGGCAGCGGGGAGGGCCGGCCGCATGAACGTGATGACGCGGGGGTTCGGTAACCGGAACGGTTACCGCCCCCTTCCGCGTCGTCATCACGTTCATGCGGCCGGCCCGCCCTCCAGTGTCGCTTCTGCTGCCTGTGATTGGTTTGCTGCTGCTGGCCAGTCACATCCAGGCAAACCGCGGCCGGCCCTCCCCGCTGCCAGTGATTGGTTCACGATCATCTCCTCGGCTGCTGCTGGCCAGTGACAGCGCACGGGCATACCACGGACCCGGAAGGCAAATAGTATGTGGCACTGGCAATTTATTAAACATTACTGAATAAAATAATAAATTACACTAAGCATCTGCTCCCCCCGCCGCTCCCTGCTCCTCCCTAGTATATATTTCCATGACTTTTCCAAAACCTTAGTGGAATCCTAAGTTTCCATGACCTTTCCAGGCCTGGAAAGTGTCATCTCCAAATTCCAAAACTTTTCCAGGTTTTCCAGGTCCGTATGAACCCTGCTATATGAATACCCGTCCGCTGGTGGTTATTACTCTGGCTGCTCCTGATGGCTCATTACCGCTGCTGAGGATATTGTTTGCATGTTTGCTGACTTTTTTCGTTAAACCTACTCCTCCAGAGTGGATTACGATCCTCCTGAATTGCCTGCGTTGTTTGATATTAATTGTCAGCGGAGCAGGTGGCTATGCTGGAGGCTCCCATCACTGCTGATGAGATCCAGCTGGCCCTGACTAGTTTTGCGCACTGTAAGGCTCCTGGCCTTGATGGCCTACCCATCAAATTTTATGTTCACTTTTCCCAGGTTCTTGTGCCCAGACTACTGGCCCTGTATCAAGCCGTCTTCGAGGCGGAAGTTTTGCCTGATTCCACACGTGAGGCTCTGATCGTGTTAATCCCCAAGCCTGGGAAGGACTTGCTCCGGCCTGAATCCTACAAACCCATATCCCTCCTTCAAAACTGATGTAAAAATCCTAGCGAAATTTCTGGCCCTCCGTCGCAACAAGGTGATCCTTACGCTGATACATACAGACCAAAACGTGCTTTATGCCAACTAAAAACACGGCATTTAACACCAGGCACCTTTTTATGAATCTGTAGGCCTCTCATGATCGGGTTGGTTCCAGGGTGGTGGTTACGCCTGATCCGGTCAAGGCCTTTGATTGAATGGCAGTAGCTCTGGCACTGTCTTCATAAATTTGGCGTTGGCCCGCACTTTATTAAGTGGCTGACCGTTCTATACAATGCCCCTCGAGCGCGGGTGCTGGCGAATTGGTGGACCTCTGGAGTCTTTCCCCTGTCCAGGGGGACATGCCAGGGTTGCCACATATCCCCTCTGTTATACGCACTCATTGTCGAACCCTTGGCAGAGGCCCTCCGTTCCAACCCGGGTATTGAGGGTCTATATGTGGGTCCCCTGATAGAAAAAGTTGGTCTTTACGCAGACGATATGCTTCTGTACCTTGCCGTCACTGGCCCTTCCCTTGCCACTGCAACCTCTATGCCCCTACTTGGGGTCAGTGCCATCAAATACCTGGGCATACATGTGTCCAGAGTGCTAGCGGACTTTGTCTCTCTAAATGTGTAACCCCTTATAGCTCTTTTTAAAGCCTAGACTCAAGTCTGGGCCAGGTTACCCTTAGGTATTATGGGACATATAGGGCTAGTTAAAATGATTCTTCTCCCCAGGTACTGTATATCCTGTGGCACTGTCCGGTTTATTTACCCATGCGTCACTTAAAAGTTATAGAGTCCATTTGGTACTCCTTTATATGGGGCACTGGCAGGCGCAAGCTCTCCTCGAAAGTGCTTAAACTCCCGTTCTCGTTGGGTGGCTTGGCGGTCCCGGACCTCCCTTTGTATTACCTAGCTGCCCAGTTGTCTCACTTCTACCACATTGACAAACAGGACAACCTGAGGTGCTGTCTGTTGGTATGCACTGACTCCATGTCTCTTACTCCCCACCCCTTCTGCGATTTGCTCCGGGGTCTCGCTGGGTCTCCTACTCCTCTGCCCTGTCTGGGTCTTCTTTACCATTATAAGATAGTCTGGGACCTGGAAATGGCTAGATTGGATTGTAACACTCTTCACAATGATACCCCACTCTGGTTTAAAAGAATGTTGCCTGAACTCCTACAGCTGCCGGACCCGATCGCTTGGATTTTCTCTCCCACGTGCTACATCGGGGAGCCATTAAACCTTTAGATCAACTCATACAGGAGTTTGCACACCCCCTCCTATATGTTTGTTTTTTCGCTACCTTCAGCTGAGCCATGCCCTGCGGGCACAGTTCTCAAATGGTTGCCCTATCCTGGAGACTCTTGATGTCCTCCTGGTTTTGACTGGCACGGAACACCGGAAGAGGATATCCTTGCTCTACGAGTTGCTGATCACTCCCGCAAGCTACCACAGTAGCTTATGCCCTCAAAGCCAGATGGGACTCTTTACTGGGGGAGGTGGTAGAAGAAGACTGGGGTGATGTACTTAACGGTGCCAATTTTGTTTCTCCCAAAATGTCAGATAGGTTCAGTCAGTCAAATTTGTATATTGCACCGTGCCTACCTCACGTATAGCTAAATTTTGTCCCATCTCGTAGCAGTCAGTGCCCCAAATGCTTATTGTCGGTTGGCACCTTTGATCACCTCTTTGTGGCAATGCCTGCGTATACGTGGCTTTTGGGTCCAAGTGATCCAGTTTTTTCATGATCGCATGGGTGCCCCTGTGCTTCTGGACCCAGGTCAATGTTTGTTGGGTCTTTTTCCTGACGTTGAAATGGATAAACACACACTCAAATCTCTGAAACGCTTTTTAGTGCCGTAAACTACTGGCTGCGTGGATTAATGAAATCAACAGCACTTTGCCGTTTAAGAAACTTATCTATACTAACAGGGGTTGCCCCGGCAAATACGGTAAAATCTGGGACAGATGGTTGAACTCTTCCCTAACATGTACATCATAATAACTACTGGTTTGCATGTTGTGCTGTTTAATGCTGTAATTGTGTACCATATTCCACAGGGAATCCTTCCCGGTTTTCTAGAGATCTGCCCTTCATGTATAGCTATGTTGAAGTTTTGATTTCCCATGTATCACTCTGCAACTTCTATATAAGTATTTTCCTAGCGTTGTACTCTATTATTGTTTCTGGTTGTATACAATTTGTGTCTGTTTTTGTGCTCAAACTTGTTATGATGGAAAAAAAAAAAAAAAAGGTTTTTGCTAGCAGTGGTGGCAGAAGAACCTGTGTAAAATATGCACCTAAAGAACTTACGTTTAGATGCATTTGTGTGCTTACAGTATTTAAAGACGTATAGTTCTGCTGATTTTGATTTTACACATGGCCATACCCTATGTGCTTATATGTGTACACATGTAAAATCATCAAATATAAAGAGCCCTGGTAATGGCTGTATCCTATTTTTCTGTACACTGCCAATATACAGTGCACATTTTCATTTGTAGATGCAGCTTTGTGTATGGCTCCATTGATTCCAATAGTACTGCGTTTAGATTAGGGATGCACCGATCCAACTTTTTTGGTCCCGATCCCGATCTTTTGCTTTGTGAAATCGCCGATCCGGAAGTACTGTTTTGTGAGCTTATAACAA